>NC_135879.1:205826954-206426954 GCF_964194155.1 Cetorhinus maximus | reverse complement strand
CATTGTCGGAATATTGTCAAGGTCCATAGCTTTTGCAGTATCCAGTGCCTTCAACCATTTCCTGATATCATGTGGAGTGAATTGAATTGTCTGAAGACTGGCATCTGTGATGTTGGGGACCTCCGGAGGAGGCCGAGATGGATCATCCATTCGGCACTTCTGGCTGAAGGTTGTAGCAAATGCTTCAGCCTTATTTTTTGCACTGATGTGCGGAGCTCCCCCATCATTGAGGATGGGGATATTTGTGGACCCTCCTCCTCCAGTGAGTTGTTTAATTGTCCACCACCATTCACGACTGGATGTGGCAGGACTGCGGAGCTTAGATCTGATCCGTTGGTTGTGGGATTGCTTAGTTCTGTCTATCACTTGCTGCTTATGCTGTTTGGCACGCAAGTAGTCCTGTGTTATAGCTTCACCAGGTTGACACCTAATTTTTCGGTACGCCTGGTCCTGCTCCTGGCATGCCCTCCTGCCCTCTTCATTGTACCAGGGTTGATCCCCTGGCTTGATGGTAATGACTGACTGGGGAATATGCCGGGCCATGAGGTTACAGATTGTGTTCAAGTACAATTCTGCTGCTGCTGCCCCACAGCACCTCATGAATGCCCAATCTTGAGTTGCTAGAGCTGTTCAAAATCTATCCCATTTAGCATGGTGATAGTGCCACACAACACAATGGAGGGTAGCCTTATTGTGAAGGTGGGACTTCGTCTCCACAATGACTGTGCGGTGGTCAATCCTAACGATACTGTCATGGAGAGATGCATCTGCGGCAGGCAGGTTGGTGAGGATGAGGTCAAGTATGTTTTTCCCTCATGTTGGTTCCCACACTACCTGCTGCAGATCCAATTTAGCAGCTATGTCGTTTAGGACTCGGCCAGCTCGGTCAGTAGTGGTGCTACTGAGCCACTCTTGGTGATGGACATTGAAGTCCCCAACCCAGAGTACATTCTGCATCCTTGCCACCCTCAGTGCTTCCTCTAAGTGATGTTCAACATGGAGGACTACTGATTCATCAGCTGAGGGAGGGTGGTACGTGGTAATCAGCAGGAGATTTCCTTGCCCACGTTTGACATGATGCCATGAGACTTCATGGGGCCCAGAGTCGATGTTTAGGACGCCTAGGGCAACTTCTTCCCGACTGTATACCACTGTGCCACCACCTCTGTTGGGCCTATCTTGCTGGTGGGACAGGACATACCCAGGGATGGTGATGGTAGTGTCTGGGATATTATCTGTAAGGTATAATGCCGTGAGGATGACTATATCAGGCTGTTGCTTGACTAGTCTGTGGACAGCTTTCCCAACTTTGGCACTAGCGCCCAGATGTTAGTCAGGAGGACTTTGCAGAGTCAACAGGTCGACAGTCGATAGCTGTTGTCTTTTCTGGTGCTTAGGTCGATGTCCAGTTTCATTCCTTTTTTGTGACTTTGTAGTGGTTTGTTACAACTGAGTGGCTTGCTAGACCATTTCAGAAGGCATTTTAAGAGTCAACCACATTGCTGTGTGTCTGGGGTCACATGTAGGCCTAATAAGGACAACACATTTCCTTCTCTGAAGGACATAAGTGGACCAGCTGGGTTTTTATAAGAATTGATAATGGTTTCAAGGTCAACATCAGATTTTTATTGATTTCAATTTTCATTGGAATTCAATTCAATTCAAATTCAATCATCTGCCATGGTGGGATTCAAACCCGGGTTCCTGGGGCATTACCCTAGGTCTCTGGATTACTAGCCCAGCGACAAAACCACTACGCCATCACCTCCCCTGCACCAACAGCATCGGTAAAAAGAGGGATAAGGTCCTGAAAGAAGAATATGGGGAGATAGGAAATAACTTAGCAAGCAGGGCCTCAAAGATAGTAATCTCAGGATAACTACCATTGCGCTATCACCTTCCTCATCCAAAGAGTGGTAAGAATGTGGAACTCATTGTCACAGGGGGCGGTTATGGTGTAAAGTATAGATGTATTTAGGGGAATTTAGGGGAAATAGACAAGCATGTGAGTGAGAAGGGAATAGATGGTTACGATAGTTGGTTTGGATGAGAAAAGATATGAGGAGGTTCATGTGAATTATTGTTATGATGTGGCAGATGATGTGCACCAGTTGGATCAAATCCATGAGGGAAACTTGATCACGTGGTCACAATGGTTTTGTAATTTGTATTTTATTTTGAGATGTGTGCCCCGAATTCAAAGGTAATAAGTCCACCAAGACTTCAGAGATTTTTTAGAAAATGAAATTAAGCATTTATTAACAAAAGAAAAGATTTCAAGCACATAAATAGGCCTATAAATTACTATTATAATAACTCTTAAACTCCCTAATTAATCTGGTTTCTGGTTACACTCCCGTTAAGGCAACAGTAAGAAATAGATTTTAAATAGATGCCAGCACGTTACCACAATACCCTGGACAGTAGAATTCAAAATGGCTTTTCCCAGCTTCGGTTTCTGTAGACAATAGGCTTACAGGCTTAATGCACAAATATTGGAGACTTTACAATGCCTTCTGTGGCACATAGCCTCATTCTCCTTTATACATGTTTCTCCCTTTTAATGTAAATCCCATTGTTCCCATATGTCTTTGGAACTTCATCTTTTTCATAATATAAATCATTTCATGTTGCTAATGTTATCAGTGACCTTTGGGAAAAATTAACACATTGCTTGGCCTAGCTTCTCTGGCTAGGTGTAACATCCTACCATCTCTTTGAAATTCAAACCACCCTTATTTATCTAAAAATGCAAATTCTCCTCATGCCACATTGTAAAACTTCAGTAATGTTTGCATATTTAGCATTTCAAACCTAGCTTCTTTTGATGAGTCAAAGCCTCCAGACCAGCCACCTCCAATTCAATTAAATCCCACACACACACACAGAAACTATCCAAAGCCCCCTATTAATTTACTTTTACAACAAATCACAATAATATTATGAGAATTATTATACTTTTGTGACAATTATAAACATAATCATCATTATGATGATAAACAAACATCAAATTGTTGATAAACAATTATCAACCTGTATTGACTAGGTTGAATGGCCTATTTCTGCGTATATCCTATGTTACTGGACTTCTCTTTCCTTCCTTTCTTGAAAGCAGAATTACATTTGCCAACTTCCAATCTGCTTGGACTGCTCTAGAATCTAGGGAATTTTAGAAAATCATAATCAGTACATCCACTGTCTCTGCATCAGGTCCTGGTGATTTGTTGGATTTTACTCCCTTAAATTTCTCCAGTACTTTTTCTCTGCTGACATCAATTAACCTTAATTATCTCACTCTTAGCCCCTAGGCTACCCTCTATTTCTGCTATGTAATTTGTGACTTTTACAGTGAAGACAGACACAAAATATTTGTTCAATGTCTCTGCCATGTCCTCATTCCCAATGATGATTTCTCTCATCTCTGCCTCTAAGGTGCCAATATTTACTTTAGCTACTCTCTTCCTTTTTATATTCTTGTCAAAGCTCTTAAAATCTGTTTTTTACATTCCTAGCTACTTTGCTCTCATTCTAGTTTTTCCCTTTTTATCAATTTTTTGCTTACCCTTTGCTGGTTTCTGAAATACTCCCAATCTTCAGACTTACTACCATTCTTCACAACATTATAAGCCTCTTCTTTTAATCTAATACTATCCTTAACTTCTCTGGTAACCCATGGATGCTTCTTTCTTATTGAGTTTTTGCTTTTTATTGAAACGTGTTTTTATTTAAAACTTTGCATTGCTTCTTGAAATGTTCCCTGCTGTTCATTTATCGAAAAAGGTTTTAGTTTATTTACCCAATATTTCTTTGTTTACATTTAAAATTCTTGTCTGGAATTGGAGTATGTTGTTTTCACACCTAATATGGGATTCAACTGTATTATGTTCACTATTTCCCAGTAGATCTTTTAATATATGATTACTAATTGTTCCTGACTCATTGCACAATGCTAGATCCAAAATACTTTTATCCCCATTTGGTTTCACAATATATTGTTCCAGGAGACTGTTGTGAAAGCATTCTACAAATTCATCTTCTGGATTAACTTTGCCAATTTGACATGTCCAGTCTATATTAAGATTAAATTCCCCCATAATTATTACATGTCTTATGTTATAAGTTTCAATTATTTCTTGTTTAATATTCTGTCCAATGGTATAACAACTGTTAGGGAACCTGTAAACTATTTCCATCAGTATTTTCTGACCATTTTTACTACTAATATTCACACATACTGATTTCAATTCCTGATCTTGTGAACCAAGATCCTTTCTCACTCCTGTCCTTGTGTCACCCTTTACTATGAGGGCTACCCCTCATCTTTCTGTCAGTGATTGTGTTGCACTGTGTTTGGGCCTGTCACAGCTGAGTAGCAGGAGGTATGTAGAAGCAGCACGAACTGGGTGTGAGGCTGCATCATTAGAATGTTGAGGGTGAGGCAGAGTATTTAGGAACATGGGATCATAGGAACATAGGACTTTGGAGCAGGAATAGGCCATTTGGCCCTTTGAGCCTGCTCCACCATTCAAAAAGATAATGGATGACCTGGTTGTGGTCCCAGCTCCACCTTCCTGTCTGTCCCCCATAACCCTTGGCTTTGGATTTTAGGTCTCAGTCCCAAGTACAAGAGACTTTTGCAGACTGAGTGATAGAGCATTGAGAAACATCAGAGGTTTGTGGAGCAATAGGTAGGGGATGTCATGTAAAGATGCATTCCTTTAACCACCCACTTTTGGTGGCACTACTGCCAGGTCCTTGAAGCCTGACTCTGGGAATTGACCTCCCTGGTCACCTGCTCTCATTCCTTTCTGAGATTTTGGCTTGAGAGCCTCCTGGATCCCTGTGTAAAATGGCCTGCTGTTCACTCTACCCCCAAGGCCTTCAGTCCTGCATTCATAAGCCTAGAGGCCCTTTCTTTTCCCGGGTGCTCCATTTGTGCAGCACTTAAATGAGCCACTGTCAGTACAGGCAATCTGCAGCAGCTCCCTTCCATTGAGTGGAGCTTCTTTTAAAAGAGGACAGACTGACTTTAAGAGGAGCAGGCTGGCTGCACAATGTGCCATATGCCTCTGCTAAGTGCTCAGGCAGCCAGCAGCACAGACTCACTCAGATCAATGCTACAATCAGATAAATAAGGAGGCAGTGTGCTGCCTACCTCCATGGTAACACACAAGGGCAGGTTACAAATCATGACTGTCCCACATCCCCAAAAACTGGTGCAGACCAATATTGAGTCCTAAGAGTCCAATTGTCCATTCTCGACAAAAAAGAACCTTCTGCTTGCTCAAAGCTTAGATGCCTACATAGCCTAATTCTTAGGGCAAAGGAGAAGTGGTTTACACCTAAATGCTGATGAGACTTCAATCTCTATTTTCCATAGGCTACAGGTAACTTGGCAACACACCACAAGCTTCTGAGGATTATGAAACTGTGCACAAGAGCTGATTGCAAGAGGGAAAGTTGTGTTTGAGTCACAAAAGTTGCCAAATTGTTCACAGCAGCACTATAGAGGCATGTGAGCAACACTGTTCCATTTGATGTGAAAGAATTGGGATTCCTGCTGCGGAAGGTGCACCTAAAGAGGATGGGCCTATTTCCCATTGTAGACACTCTCTAGTTAAACCATTGATACCAGCTGCATGGAAGAAGAATTGTTTTCAACTCACTGAAACTGTCTTCCTCTCTTGTACCTAACTTCCAAAAAGTCATATTTGTGCCACACGAGTGGCAAGCAATGACCATCTCCAACGAAAGAGAACCTAACCAACTCCCCTTGACATTCAACAATGCAACCATTACAGGACCCCTGTTATGAACATCCTGGGGGTCATCATTGACCAGAAACTTAACTGGACTGGCTATATAAATACTTTGGCTAGGAAAGCAGGTCAGATGCTGGAAACTCTGCAACGAGCAACTTAGTTCTTGACTCCCCAAAGCCTGTCTACTATCTACAAGGCACAAATCAGGAGTGTGATGGAATACTTCCCACTTGCCTGGTAGAGTAGAGCTCCCAAAACACTCAAGGAGCTCAAGACCATCCAGGCCAAAACAATCCTCTTGATTACACCCCATTCACCACCTTAAACATTTACTTCTTCTGCCACTGGTGCACAGTGGCAGCAGTGCGCACCATATGCAGCAACTCATCAATGTTTCTTCAACAACACAATCCAAACCTGCAATCTCTACCACCTAGAAGGACAATGGCAGCAGATGCACGGAAACATCGCCACCTGCAAGTTCCCCTCCAAGCCACTCACCATCCTGACTTGGAAATATATCGCCGTTCCTTCACTGTTGCTGGGTCAAAATCCTGGAACTCCCTCCCTAACAGCACTGTGGGTGTACCTATACCACCTGGATGGCAGCAGTTCAAGAGTGTGTCTCACTACCACCTTGCCAAGAGTAATTAGGGATGGGCAATTACTGCTGACCTTGCCAGCAACATCCACACCCCAAGAACAGCGGATGACACAAAGATTGGCCGGGTGGTTAACAGTGAGGTTGAGTGTCTTGGGCTACAGAAAGATGTAGACGGGATGGCCAAATGGGCAGATAAGTGGCAGATGGAATTTAACCCTGAAAAGTGTGAGGTGATACACTTTGGAAGGAGTAATTTGACAAGGAAGTATTCAATGAATGGCATGGCACTAGGAAGTTCTGAGGAACAAAGGGTCCTTGGCGTGTGTGTCCATAGATCTCTGAAGGTGAATGGGCACGTTAGTGGGGTGGTGAAAAAGGCATATGGGACACTTGCCTTTATCAATCGAGGCATAGATTACAAAAGTAGGGAGGTCATGTTGGAGTTGTATAGAACCTTGGTGAGGCCACAGCTGGAGTACTGTGTGCAGTTCTGGTTGCCACATTATAGGAAGGATGTGATTGCACTGGAGGGGGTGCAGATGGATGTTGCCTGGGATGAAAGATTTAAGTTATGAAGAGAGGTTGGATAGACTTAGGTTGTTTTTGTTGGAGCAGAGAAGACTGAGGGGTGACCTGATCGAGGTGTACGGGATTATGAGGGGCATGGACAGGTTGGATAGGGAGCAGCTGTTCCCCTTAGTTGAAGGGTCTAAGGGGGCATAAGTTCAAGGTGAGGGGCAGGAGGTTTAGGGGCGATGTGAGGAAAAACCTTTTTACCCAGAGGGTGGTGACGGTCTGGAATGCACTGCCTGGGAGGGTGGTGGAGGCGGGTTGCCTCACATCCTTTAAAAAGTACCTGGATGAGCACTTGGCACATCATAACATTCAAGGCTATGGGCCAAGTGCTGGTAAATGGGATTAGGTAGATAGGTCAGATGTTTCTCACGTGTCGGTGCAGACTCGATGGGCCGAAGGGCCTCTTCTGCACTGTGATTCTGTGATTCTGTGAAATGAAAAAAAGAAGATACACCCACACAAAGGAGCAAGAAAAAGGTGAGTGCGCTCCTTAATTTAAGCTGGTGATTTACTAATCCTGAATTGTATTATTTCTGGCATTGTGCACCACGACTTCCATTTTACCCACATTCTTGCTATGTACCAGAATTGTTTGATACACTTTTCTCCTAGGAGAAAGTGAAGGATCTGCTTCTCACCCAAGGCTTCCCCCTGTTGGTAAGCGTTTCTCAGGATGGTAAGCAGTACAGCTGCAGAGGATACCCTGGCGCTTCCATGGAAAATCCATTTAGTGTTTCTTTCCCTTCACAGTATGTGGGTACTGTGGACAGCTTCTTCTTCGATAGTAACCACTGGCATTCATGCTGATGTTTCTGCAGGATGGATATTACCTGAACATGAATCGAGAGAAAATCTTTAGCCCTTGGGGTTGAAATTGAGAGCCCTGAGTTTCCATCCCTAATCATGTATACCACCCAGCTGATGCCTCTTTTCCGCAGGTAATGTGATCAAAATATGGGCCCTTGATAACACAGCAGTTCACATTTCCTGATACATGTAGCATTGCAGACTGCCTAATGTGGAAGATATTGCCTGGGCTGGTTTGGAAGGATGTAGTGACATAGAAATTACATGCTGTGGTAATCTTTGCTTCTACAGCAAGAGCTGTCCCTGGTCCAGATTTTGCTTGCAGATCATTGTGCAGCAGATGGCATATCTCTGTGGTATCATCTCTTTGTGAAGTGGAGGTGGAAAAGCCAGAAATCCACTGACACATCCAGCTGCAGATTACAGACTATTGTCGGAAATGGCCTGAGTGTCTCAAAGGTTCTTACACTCACATTGTTAGACTCCTTACAAACTTCCTTCCTCATTACAATCATGTGAAACCTGCAGGAGTTAGATGGTGTTGATATTTATGTGGTAGCGGGGAGGGAGCTGGGGTGATTGTTTGCAACCAGAAAACATAGAAATATGGGCGGAGGTGGGGGGCAACTGTCCAAATTGACAAGCTGGCTGGCTGCTGGATGAGAATGTCAGCTGTAACAGCTATATATAGCCAGGGACCAAAGAAGAGGAAGGGAGGGTGAGTTTGTGGATGTGCGGGGGAAGACAAGGTGGCAGAGAAGTAGATATCAGACCAATGTGGGGCGAAGATTGTCAGGGGGAGACTTGGGACCACAAGGGTGGGGAGGTCATAAGACTGCAAGAGAGTCATCCGATCATGGGGAGGGAGACCAATGCAGGCATTGATTTTGATGCAAAGACCGCTCAATATTTAGGTTGGGGGGCTGGGGTGAAGCACTTCTGCTCAGCTTGACCCACAAACAGTACTTAGATGATGGATCTGGCACATATCGCCTCTCCAGCTGCCTCGTTTCTAGGGTCCTGGGAGATGTGGCTTGCAGCTTTTAAGCCAAAATGGCTGCTAAAACTTGAGGCACATGCCCTCATTTAAATATTATAATTACTTATCTACCAACTAGATAAGCTGCTGCTTCACTAAGTGAAGTTAAGTACAGAATATTTATCAGGATATTTATCTTGCAAGGATGACGTTAGAAGTCTGTGACTCAGAAGGTAACTTGGAGGTGATGGTGTTCCCACATCATCGGAGCTCTTGCCCTTCTTGGTGTTAGAGGTCACAGGGGAGTGCTGCTGAAGTATGTGGAAATATATTGTCATGGAATCCAGTACCTAACTACTTCGATGCACAAAATAATTGTCTTCTATTCAGTTAAAGCATTTATATTTCCTAGAAATTTCATTGTGATACAATGGCCCATAATTTTCTGGGAAAGTAACAGTGATTTTGATGCAAACTCTGTTAGTAGTGTGTAAAAATAATATACAGTATATTTATGGTGAGGAAGCAATATGCTGTGAATTGTGATTCACCACAAGTTGTTGAAGGATTTGCATTGTTCCGTGGTTAGCCTCAGGATCTCACTGCCAATCTCCCCCCAGCCACTCCCAAAGTTTCAAGGCATTGCTGAATTTGCCCTTTTGTAATGACTGTAAAAAGATGGGCAGGTACTTAACAATGTAACAACCCTTTTAATGTTGAGGATATGCTCCTGTATTGCCACACAACCCTGAAGGCCCAGAAAGGGAACAATTGAAACTGTGCCTCTCTCTTCCATAGGTGGTAAATTGTTCCATGAGGTTTTTAACTGGCATCAATTTGTGGCGCAAATGTCTTTTTGAGCTGATGGTTGAGGAAAAAGAATAAATCATGGGGCACACCACGATGCCATGCACCAGCAAGTTCCGGGCCAATAGTCTTCTCAGGGCAACTAGAGATGGACAATAAATTTGGTCTTTCCAGCTTTGAGCACATGACAAGAAAAGCTTTTTAAAAAGTGGGCTGGCCCTACGCTGTATTGCTAAGGTTGCACCAGTTGCAGTGCTAAATCTCAGGGTAACATTCGTAGAATCATAGAATGGGCACTGCACAGAAGAAGGATATTCAGCCCATTGTGATGGTGCCACTGCACTGCAAGAGCAAATCAGTTAGCCCCACTCACCAGCCCCTCCACCACAGTGTTGCAATTTTTTTTCCCTTCAGCTGCTTAACCACTTTCCTTTCAAAGGGCACAATGGAATCGGCCTTCACCACACTCTTAGGCAGTGCATTCCAGATCCTAATCACCTGCTCATTCTTTTTTTTTTAATCCATTCATGGGACATAGGCGTCGCTGGCTAGGCCAGCATTTATATTACCCACCCCTAATTGCCTGAGAAGGTGGTGGTGAGCCACCTTCTTGAACTGCTGCTGTCCATGTGGTGTAGGTACATTGATGAAGAGGTTGAAGATGGTTGGGCCTAGGACACTACCCTGAGGAAATCCTGCAGCGATGTGCTGGGACAGAGATGATTGACCTCCAACAACCACAACCATCTTTCTTTGTGCTAGGTGTGACTCCAACCAGCGGAGAGTTTTCCCCTTGATTCCCATTGACTCCAGTTTTGCTAGGGTTCCTTGATGCCACACTCGGTCAAACGCTGCCTTGATGTCAAGGGCAGTCACTCTCACCTCACCTTGGGAGTTCAGCTCTTTTGTTCATGTTTGAATCAAGACTGTAATGAGGTTAGAAGCTGAGTGGCCCTGGCAAAACCCAAACTGAGCATCAGTGATCATGTTATTGCTGAGTAAGTGCCATTTGATAGCAGTGTTGATGACCCCTTCCATCATTTTAGATGATCAAGAGTAGGCTGATGGTGCAGCATTTGGCCGGGTTGGATTTGTCCTGCTTTCAGTTGATGAGGAAACCTTTGTCCTTCACCTTATTGGTCCTATGGTTCTTGACCAATCCATTAATGGGAACAGTTTCTCTCAACGTACTCTGTCTCGACTTTTCATGATTTTGAACACTTCTATCAAATCTCCTCTCAACCTTTTCTTCTCTGAGGAGCTTCTCCAATTTATCATTGTAACTGAAGTCTCTCATCCTTTGAACATTATCATAAATCTTTCCTGCACTCTCTCTAAAGCCTTCACATCCTTCCGAAAATGTATTGCCCAGAATTAGACACAATACTGCAGTTGAGGCTGAACCAGTGCTTTATCAATGTTCATCACAGCTTCCTTCTTTTTGCATTCCATGCCTTTATTTATGAAGCCAAGAATCCTGTATGCCTTTTTAACCATTTCTCAACCTGCTTTTCCACTTTCAATGATTTGTGCATATATACCTCTAGGTCTCACTGTTCCTGTACCCACTTTGGGATTGTACCCTTTATTTTATATTTCCTCTCCTTGGGCAGGATCTTTAAGTTGGCGAGCAGGGGGCGGGGCCCCCTCGCCAACGCATAAAATGACGCGGGATGACGTTGGGACTCCCGACGTCACCCCGCGTCATTTCCATTTTCAGGTCGGCGGGGGTGCAGCCAAGTCAGCTGCCCGCCCGCCGACCTGTCAACAGCCTATTGAGGCCTTTGAAAGACTAATTAAGATTGTTGATGGACCTGCCCATCCAACCTTAAGGCGGGGAGGGGTTGTCTGGGTCTGGGCCTGTGTTTTTTCATGCATGCATCATTCCATTGAAACACACAATCCTCAACCTCACCACATGACTGCCTCTTGAATAAGTCCATAGTTTCTATCACGCAGTGGCTCACTCAGAAACTCATTTCAGGTTTAAGTCATGCTTCCCAACAACTATTTGCGATATGACTTCAGAAAAGATCAAGGAGGTTAGTTAGGCAGGATCTACCCCTTCTGATATCTTGTTGGCTGTCATTTAGTCCGGTAGTATTCCTTTAAATCTTTCCATGTTTCCCATCAATCACCAGGGTCAAATTCATTAGACAGCTGTCTATATCACAGTTGCCTCCGGTTCCATTCTGCTGTTATGCCACCTACTATATACAGGAGAAAAAAATCTTTATATATCCCAACCTTCTCAGCAAAACAAAATAAAATGCTCAAAATAACACTGATTCTAAATAAGCCAAAAAAGGTGCAAAAGATACTATTAAAATAATTATTTTGTTACAAATCGATGCTGACGCTTTTTTTTTTTGACGTGTGGGTGTTTATAAGAAAAAAATGAACAAGTTTAGCCAGAGGTCACCCATGACTTATGTTTAAGGAGTTCAAGATGCATCTCTGACTTCCCTGGATACTTAAAAAGGATCAACCAGTGGCCCTCAGAATTTGAAGAACAGATGGTCTACACTGAAGGATGTACATAATATTCATTTTTAAACAGAGCCATTTCCACAACAGACTGAAGTGTTTTGCCTGGAACCTGTCAGAATCTTGGAAACTTCCAGCAAAGTGAAGTAATACTGTAATATATAATGAGCCTCTGTACAAGAAGACCGTTGTACTCAGTTTGAGGTGCCTACATTGGAATCACCACAAGGTGAAATACAGATGTTCAAGGTCAACTTTATTTTATACGGACATACGAATTAGGAGCAGGAGTCGGTCACTCTGCCCTTTGAGTTTGCTCCACCATCCAATAAGATCATGGCTGATCTGATTTCAACCTCAACTCCACATTCCCGCCTACCACCGATAACTCTTCATCCCTTTGCTTATCAAGAATCTATCTAGCTCTACCTTAAAAATATTCAAGGAGTCTGCTTCCACCACCTTTTGAGAAAGAGAGTTCGAAAGACTCACAACACTCTGAGAGAAAAAATTCTCCTCATTTCTGTCCTAAATGGGTGACACCTTATTTTTAAATAGTGGCCTCTAGTTCTGGGTTCTCCCACAAGGGGAAACATCCTCTCCACATCCACCTTGTTGAGATCCCTCAGGTTATTTTTTGATCAAGTTGCCTCTTTCTCTTCTAAACTCCAGCATATACAAACCCAGCCTGTCCAGCCTTCCCTCATAAGGTAATTATGTGGAGTTATAAGCAATAATCACCACATAATCACCACGTATTTAAAATAAATTATTCTAAGGTTTTGTGGAACTTGTTCACTTTACATTGTTTAGCATAGGGTCCAACACACTTTAAACAGCCAGTCCTGTTGGCCTGAGCAGTCACCCATGGTCAGGCACAATGACAGATGTGGCAGTGAGCCTAGCATGTCTGTCCCTGTACTGTGTACCGACAGGGAGATGGGGGCAAGGCTGCAAAGGGGCAGGAACACACAGCTGCAGCTTCTCAAACTGGCCAGGATCCAAGATGGCAGCCGTCATGCAGCAGCTGGAGTAGCTCGTAATTTTTTCACAAAAATAAAATAAATACATCAAGTATCTGGTTCAATTTTAAAAGTATATTAAGATTTTCACATAGGCTTTTTTCTAGTGGTTTCTGCTTCTAAATATTTGTCAGCAGGAAAGTTCCTTTAACTAATGAATAATATATTGAAACTGAAAAATAAATTGCCAAAAGATAGGATATTTGATAAAAAGCCGACAAGGCAACTTTTTGAAACCTAAATATTTTCTCCTCTGAGGTGTGCAGTTTGTCATGGTTGCGTAATATGCCTGTA
The DNA here is from genome assembly GCF_964194155.1 of Cetorhinus maximus. NCBI lineage: Eukaryota > Metazoa > Chordata > Chondrichthyes > Lamniformes > Cetorhinidae > Cetorhinus > Cetorhinus maximus. Next base: position 206,413,616 of record NC_135879.1, on the reverse strand, counting down.
AAAAATATAAGGAAGATGGACTCTTTACCTTTTTAAAAACAAAGAGGCATGGAATGGACAATTTACATTATCAAAATGGACTCCAGGGGTCTCAGGTGACGTCTTTTATGGTTTCTGCGCAGACAGAGACAGACATATCTGAACATATCTCTGGGAAGTTATTTATAATGCAAGTAGCCTTCCCAGATTCTTATTGACTCCCCCTCACCATTTCAATTGAAGAGATTTAAAATGACAATAACTGCTGGACTTGCTAGCCCCATGACGATGGAATTTCAAATAAAGGCATTTTGGAAACTAATCATAGCTGGAATGCCGATGAGGTAGCAAATAACCTTCACTGTGTGACAAATTGCTTAACATTTAATCCATTGTGTGGACAATGGAAAACATTGATGCTATTGTCACATGACAGAAACTGGCTTGTGATAGGAAATGCATTATTAATCCAAAAGGGCAGCCCAGTGAGTCAGTCTGGGGCCAGCACATTGGAGGGAGAGATCTCACCCAGGAAATGGAAAGAACCCTGTCCCAAAAAGAAAGTCATCTGAGGCAATGAATAAGGACTAATTTGTTTTACCTGTAGGATTATAAACTTTACTGTAGGAGATTGACTACAATTTTGACTGAAAAAGCCAGAAACGTTCAATGCCCTTTGTCTTCAGTGACCCATGAAAGAATCCCTCAGGCCTGCAATGTTTCAACCATTACCTTAAAGACTGTTTAAAGAAGTAATCTGTTTTTTTTAGAACTCTTTTAGTAATCTAAGTACATGTCACCTCTTTAGAAATCATCTTTCCTTTTGTTTGTGTGTGTATGTGCACACACGTGTGTGTGTGTCTGTCTGTATGCTTGAGGAGTAGGTATTTCTTGCATTTACATTTCAGGTGTTGTGAAAAATAAATCTTTATCCTTTCTTTTGATTTAAACTTACAGAGAAAGCCTGTTTCCAGTCAGTTCTTTAAAGCCGCAGCACTGAAGGGGTTAAAACATTCCTCTTCAAAAATACATTTTGTTGCAGTAAGGCCCGAGATGGGAAAAGGGAATAGTTATCTCACTTCTCTCCTCTTCATTCATAACAAGCTTTTTCCATCAACTATGCAACAGTCATTAGTTTATTAGGCCTTGGCATCAGGGCAGGGATTCCAATGGTAACCCATGGCAAAGGTTTTTTCCCCAAAGTGTGCTAATAGTGCACTAGCAATAAGAAATAATTTCTTGTTTTGATAAAATTAATCTATTGTTTATGTCTAATGGCTCTAAATGTTGCAAGATTTATTGTCTTGTAACTCTTAAGCTGTTCACCGGTTTAAGGAAAGAGTAGGCTTTTTATTTCTTGTTTCCAGCTCAGGTACTGTGATGCTAAAATTAAGGGCAAAATTCTGGAGACACATGTTCATTGGCAGAAGTGCAGTCTGCACCCCACATCCCGAGAACAATTTATTTAAGTGCTCATGGTGGGTGGGTGGCCCAAAGGTGTAAGAACATTTCAGAAGCATCTGCCCTGTTCTGCTGGGTCACTGACCCCCTTCCCTGGCTGAAGAATGGGAGAAATTTGCTGTAATTTCTAGGGTAATCAATTAGCATTCTCTCCCACCATTTTCTGGCAAGCCTATACTAGCTCTGTTGGGCAGAATTCCCAGGATAGCTCTGGAGTTCCTCCAGCCAGAGTCAAAAGATGTCGAGAGTATGAGTGCAAGGCCAGGCTGCTCCATCCCAGATGAGAATGTGGGGCATAAGGAAAATAGAACAAATTGTAGTACATCTGTGTTCCACTCAAGTTATGATTGTTTCCAAACAATAAGGAATCTGACAGCTTCCATCAAGTCCATTTGTGAGGCATTAAATGAGTCCAAGCATAAAAGCGCTTGCTGTTGATGAGTAAACCCATTGCAACCCCAACCCCAACCCGTGTAGATCAACAGCGCATTGGAAAGGATTTTTGGGTGGTCGGGTGGGTGGGGCCAAGGGCAGCCAGGAAATAGCCCGCTGCCTGCAATTGGCCCCCGACCACGATTTCACACTGGCTGGAAAATTAATGGTCAGCCAGCGTGAAACGTGTGCTGAAATGCTCAGCGCTGCTGGGGTGGGGGGTGGGAGGAGTGCGAGTGCAAAAGTCTGCGCATGCGTGGGGGAGTGCACACTGAAAGCTCCCTGAAGGCAGAGGGCTGCCTCAGGGAGCTAAAGATTTTCAAACCACTAAATAAAGATTTAAAGAATCCGGAAAAAATGGACATACAGTGGATCACTCATCTTAACATGTATATGTGAAAAATTCTGCCCAAAATATATATTTTTTAAAATTTCATAACGGAAACCCCATCCTGCCCGTGGATGAGGTTTCCTAAAAAAATCCAAAGTCCACCTGGCCGATTTACACGCCCGCCTACCGTAAGGTTGGACAGGCAGCGAAAAATTGCTTTAAATTAATTGGTTAATTGATTGAGGCCTTAATAGGCCTCTTAATTGTCAGCGGGCGCGTTGCCGACTCTCGCGCGCGCCCACTGACCAGAATATCATGCAATCACGTCATGACGCTCGCCTGACATCATCACATGCTATTTTACACCTGATCGGGTCAGGCGCACGTTCGCCTGCGGGATGTTAAATCCTGCCCATTATTTCACAACACTCAGAAGGTTAAGACAAACATGTACAGTTAAACCTGATTTATTTTAGTGATATGTTATATATCTTTTTGTTGCTGGGCACTGCTGATGATGAGCCTGGCACCCTGGCTTACTATTAGAACCTGGAACGGTAGACTTGTTGGAAGGCCAAGGAACTTCCTATTTAGTTCCAGATTGCCATGTAAGCCATTGATCTGATGTTTTTGGGTGATCCGAGTTAGATAAGCATTTGGGAAGCTGGCCAATGTTCTGGTTAAGCAATGCAACTCCATTTGGTTTGCACACTGGTTTGGGGGCACGATTATTAAGTCTTGGCTCTGCCAACATGTGCCCTGGACTTAAGTAGCAGAGTGTGTACAAGTTGTATGGTGTCAGCCATGGCTAAATTGGTACCAATGCCAGTCACCTTCTGTTACTTTGTTAAGTCATTATCTGTCTTGTGCGAAACTGAGCAGATAATAGCACTGTGGGTGTACTTACAAGAAGGTTCAAGAAGGCAGTTCACAACCACCTTCTCAAGGACAATTGGGGATGGGCAATAATTGCTGGCTGAGACAGTGATGCCCACATCCTGTAGACAAATAAAAAAATGTACTAACAGGCTCTTTGATTGTGGTGATATAACAGATCAACCAGATTCTATTGACCTCTGGCATATGTGCATGTATATTTTTCCAGAATGGTCCTTGGGTGAAGTCAGATTGGAATGGTGGCTGATTATGCATCGAGGTCAATTAATTATAGCACTGGCTGCTAGCCTGCACAGGCCAGCGATTGGACCCTGGGAGGTTCCAATTCTATGGCCAGAATTTTGACATTGGTGTGCGGGGGTGGGGGGGTGGGGGCGCACTCTGATGTGTAAAATGATGCACGGTGATGTCAGGCGTGCATCCCGACATCACCGCGCGTCATTTAGATCTTTCCTTCGGTGGGTGCATGCCGGAGGCGGCTGCGCGCCCGCCGAACTGTCGAAGGCCTGTTAAGGCCATTAAAAACCCAATTAAAGTACCTATCAACGCTGCCCGTCTAACCTTAAGGTTGGCGGGCAGGTGAAGGGCCCAAGCGGCCTTCACGTTTTTCAGGAAACCTCATTCACAGGCGGGATGAGGTTTCCTGAAGGTTTTATTAAATAAATAAATATTTTTTGCACAATTCATTAACATGTCCCAGCTCATGTGGGGACATGTCTAAATAATTTTTAACTTCATTATTTCTGAACTTTCATTATGTACTTAATCTCCCTGAAGTATCTCCATGCCTCAGGGAGATTTCTGCGCTCTTACACCGTGACTCTCCCTCCTCCCCCCGCCCACACAGATAGCGCTCAGTGCTACTGCCGTGCATCACGCTGGGCGGGCCTTAATTGGCTCACCCATGTAAAATGGCAGCGCGCAGCCAAACGCGTGTGGCGATCGGCTATGCGCTCGCCCGTGCCTGCTCCCAACCGGCCCAACCGACATACAGAAAATTCTTCCCTATATGACTTAATACCTAGAGAATGAGCGCCATAGGCTAGCCACATCTTAGGGATATCACAGGCACGTTCCAGAATTGATCCCTGGACAATAGTTAGAAATGGGAATGTTGATTGATTTTTTCTTAATTTTTTCTAACCCAGTTTAGAGTGCTCAGAGTGCTAAAACTGCTAATTTAATACAGGGATCAAAACCAGAACTCTTTATCTTTATGACTTTGTGACTCTTTATAACCAAGGTTTAATGGCAAAAGAAGCCGAACATTGCAAGTCCTGCCCCAAACATGGTACCTACCATTTTCATGGAGGTGGGAATAGGCCCACATCAGGATTTGCACCTGCACACGTCACAGAGACAGCTGCCCATAGAAAACACCAACTGCCTCCACTCATGTCTAATTTTGGTGACCCAGGTGTGTGAAGCACGACATGTGCAAGTTAGACCTGGTTGGATCAACTCTGAATTTTGTGGAGTCCTTTGGAAAAGTGGGGTACCCCTTTGGATATAGTCCAAGGACATCTTTGGGGAATGTCAGATGCTCTTTGGGGGAAGTCAGATGCCCCTTGGAAGAGGTGGGGTGCCCCTTGGGAATGTTAAAATTTGACATGAATGTGCGTAAAAACTGCATAAACTCATCAATTATCAAGCTCATTGGAACATTAAAAGTGTCACAATGAACTGTCAAAAGCAACCATCAAAAGTGCCAAAATGAACTGTCAAAAGCAACTGTCAAACTGTCAAGGCACTTAAAACTCCAACAGTTAAATCTTTGGGAAAAAAATGTCTTGTGTGTTTAAAAAAATCATTGATTGCTATTACACTCTGTCTGTTGACATAAGCCTGAGGGCTACCCTTACTGGATTCGTGCTGCATGACTGATTTCACAATCTGCCATTATCACAGTAGGGTGCCTACCATTTCACAGTTTGATAGACAGCTCCAGGTGGTTATAGACTCTTTGATGTGTGACTATGAATTTTGATGTTTGCTTTTATAAGGGTTTATGCACTTAAATGAAATGTTTGTTCTTGTAAAGGATTATGGAGTTGAAGGAATGCAAAAGTAGCAAATTAGTTTTTTTGTGAATGACAGTTCTCTGTTAAAGATAAAGCCTGAAATAGAGACAACTAGAGGGCTCTGAAGAAGAGTCATACGGACTTGAAACATTGGGCATCATTTTCCAGTCAGCGAGCGGGGATTGGGCCCGCTTGCCGACACATAAAATGACGTGGGGTGACGTCGGGCATGCGTCCCGATGTCACCCCATGTCATTTAGGTTTTCAATTCAGCGGGCATGCAGCCGAGTCGGCTGTGCGCCCACAGAACTGTCAACGGCCTATTATGGCCATTAAAATACTAATTAATGAACTTAATGGGCCTGCCTGTCCAACCTTAAGGTTGGTGGGCAGGCGAGGAGCCCAGGCGGCCTTCGGATAATGCATGAAACCTCATCCACAGGCATGTTGATGTTTCATATAAGATTCAAAATTTCATGAAAATTTTTAAATGAAAGTAATGGACATGTCCCTTCTCATGTGACAGTTTGACATGAGGGGGAAAAGTCCTTAAATTTTTTTACGTCTTTAATTAGGTTTTTAAAAGTAACACTGATCTCCCTGAGACAGCACTTTGCCTCTGGGAGATCTGTGATGCGCGCAAAAGAGCGCACTCCCGGCTCAGGGAATCCCCTCCTGCCCGCAAAGGGAGCGCACAGCGCTTCCAGGTGAATTAATTAGCCTGCCCACGAAGTATGGCGCATGCCACTGACCGGGGCGCTGATCGGGAAGCCGCCTGCTCACGCCTGATCCCGCACAACCCCCCCAATGGGGGGAAAATGCTGCCCATTAACTCTGCTTCTCTCTCCACAGATGCTGCTAGACCTGCTGAGCTTTTCCAGCATTTTCTGTTATTGTTTCAGATTTCCAGCATCCGCAGTATTTTGCTTTTACAACTTTATACTATTTCATCTCAGCATGGCTCCCAAAGTCTGTCCATGTTGGACACTGAGTGAATTGGCACGCCGGTTGTAAGGACAAATGTGGTGGGTGGAGGGCGTGAGTTGATAGGAGTTGGCATTAAGTTGGCATAGGACCGACAAAAGACCATGGGGGTGAGCAGAGAGCCATGAAGAGTGGGCAGAGGGCATGAGGTGGCATGGAGGGTATGAGGAGCAATGGGGATAGAAAAGGGGGCATAGTTTGGCATGGAGTTATGTGGGACCAAGCAGCTAGGCAGAGGGGTATAGGTTGGTAAACAGGGCTTGAGGGGCCATGAGGGAGGATGGTGGGGCATGGGTTGGCATGGGTGGGGCAGAAGGAGTGTGTGGAGAGTGAGGAGGTGAGAAGGCTGAGGGCTGGAGGGCTGTTTGTGTTTTATTGGATTTTTTAAAAGCTTCAACAGAGAGCCAGAGCACCCAGGCAGACCTTTCACTCAGCCTGGTTCACAAAAGGCAACCTCTGCACTCAATCTGGGGTCGTCTGGCCTGACTCCTGGAGAACCCTGTCACCATGGAATGAAAATTCCAACTTCTGGATCACTATCTCCCGGGTTGATTTTGAGGAGCCAGGAAATGTCCCAACTCTGTACTTCTGACCTGGGTGTCAAAATTTAGGAAATATGTGAAGGCATTGGAGAGAGTGCAGAAAATATTCACGAGAATGGTTGCCAGGAATGAGGAACTTCAGTTACATAGAAAGATTGAAGATGTTAGGACTGTTTTCCTTGGAGAAGAGAAGGTTCAGAGGAGATTTGAATCTTTAGAGGTCTGAACAGAGAGCATAGGGAGAAACTGTTTCCATGGGTGGAAGGATTGAGAACTGGGGGCACAAATTTAAGTAACTGGCAATGGAAGCAATGGCGAAATGAGGAAAATCTTTTTTACACAGCGAGTGGTTAGGATCTGGAACGCGTTGCTTGAGAGTGCGGTGGAGACAGGGTCAATTGAGGCATTCAAGAGTGAATTGGATTATTATCTGAAAAGGAAGAACGTGCAGGGTTGCAGGAAGAAAGCGGGGAATGGCACTAATTAAATTGCTCCTACAGAGTGGCAGTGCATGCACGATGGGTCAAATGGCCTCCATTTTGCTGAAACTGTTCTGTGAGTCAATGGGTGGAATTGTCCCAGGTTTGCGCTTAGTGTGGTAGCGGGTGGGTAAAATGGAGTCCTATCTGCCGATGAAAATGGTGGGTTTTCATGTATCGTCCGGAGTCCGCCTCACTATTTATTCACTCCCGAGAAACACGTCCTATCCGTGGTGGGCGGGCTCTCGTTTGCCCGCTCGCCATCACCCCGCTGTTGCATCAAGCCAGCCGCCATCTTTAAAAGGCAGCCACCAACAAAGCGCTCATTGCCACCAGCTCACCACCACTGCCTGGGAGACATAGCCAGCAAAGGAAAAAAGACAGCAGCCCCCGGGTTCAACGACGGGTCCCTTGAGTGACTGCTGGATGCTGTAGAGGTTGGATGGGATTTGCTCTACCCCACATCTGGCCGCAGGATGGGCAGCAAAGTCACCAACCCGGCTTGGGAGACAGTGGCAGTGGTGGTCAGCACAAACGCCCGGCAGAGGAGGACAGCCACCCAGTGCCCCAAAATGATGAATGGTCTCCTCTGTTCCACCACGGTAAAGCACTCTTTTCATCACAGAATCACAGAATCACACACGCAGAAGAGGGCCCTTTGGCCCATCGAGTCTGCACCGACACGTGAGAAACACCTGACTTACCTACCTAATCCCATTTACCAGCACTTGGCCCATAGCCTTGAATGTTATGATGTGCCAAATGCTCATCCAGGTACTTTTTAAAAGATGTGAGGCAACCCGCCTCCACCACCCTCCCAGACAGTGCATTCCAGACAGTCACCACCCTCTGGATAAAAAAGCTTTTCCTCACATTCCCCCTAAACCTCCTGCCCCTCACCTTGAACTTGTGGCCCCTCGTGACTGACCCTTCAACTAAGGGGAACAGCTGCTCCCTATCCAACCTGTCCATGCCCCTCATAATCTTGTACACCTCAATCAGGTCGCCCCTCAGTCTTCTCTGCTCCAACGAAAACAACCCAAGTCTAACCAACCTCTCTTCATAACTTAAATGTTTCATCCCAGGCAACATCCTGGTGAATCTCCTCTGCACCCCCTCCAGTGCAATCACATCCTTCCTAAAATGTGGCGACCAGAATTGCACACAGTACTCCAGCTGTGACCTCACCAAGGTTCAATACAACTCCAACATGATCTCCCTACTTTTGTAATCTATTCGATTGATGAAGGCAAGTGTCCCATATGCCTTTTTCACCACCCCACTATCATGTCCCTCCGCCTTCAGAGATCTATGAACACACACGCCAAGGCCCCTTTGTTCTTCAGAACTTCCTAGTGTCATGTCATTTATTGAATACTTCCTTGTCAAATTACTCCTTCCAACGTGTATCACCTCACACTTTTCAGGGATAAATTCAATCTGCCACTTATCTGCCCATTTGACCATCCTGTCTGTATCTTCCTGTAGCCCAAGACACTCAACCTCACTGTTAACCACCTGGCCAATCTTTGTGTCATCCGCAAACTTACTAATCCTACCCCCTACGTAGTCATCTATGTCATTTATATAAATGATAAATAATAGGGGACCCAGCTCAGATCCCTGTGGTACGCCACTGGACACTGGCTTCCAGTCAGAAAAGCAGCCTTTTGTCATCACGCTCTGTCTCCTACAACTAAGCCAATTTTGAATCCACCTTATCAAATTACCCTGTATCCCAAGTGCATTTGCCTTCTTTATAAGTCTCCCATGTGTCAAAGGCTTTACTGAAATCCATATGAACTACATCAACTGCACTACCCTCATCTACACACCCGGTCACCTCCTCAAAAAATTCAATCAAATTTGTTAGGCAGGACTTCCCTCTGACAAAGCTCTGACTATCCCTGATCAAACCTTGCCTCTCCAAGTGGAGATAGATTCTCTCCTTCAGAATTTTCTCCAATAGTTTCCCTGCCACTGATGTGAGACGTAGTTCCCTGGCTTATCTCTACAACCATTCTTAAATTGCGGAACCACATTAGCCGTTCTCCAGTCCTCTGGCACCTGCCCCGTAGCCAGAGAGGAATTAAAAATTTGGGTCAGAGCCCCTCCGATCTCCTCCCTTGCCTCCCTCAGTAGTCTGGGACACAAATCATCCAGACCTGGAGATTTATCCACTTTTAAGCCTGCCAACACCTCCAACCGTGTCCGGCCCATATCCCGCGCATCCTCCCTCACGCCTTCTCCTCCTTCCCAGAAACATGATAGGGTCCCCCTTGTCCTCACTTATCACCCCACCAGCCTCCGCATTCAAAGGATCATCCTCCGCCATTTCCGCCAACTCCAGCATGATGCCACCACCAAACACATCTTCCCTTCACCCCCCTTGATGGCATTCCGTAGGGATCGTTCCCTCCGGGACACCCTGGTCCACTCCTCCATCACTCCCTACTCCTCAACCCCCACTTATGGCACCTCCCCATGCCCACGCAGAAGATGTAACACCTGCCCCTTCACTTCCTCTCTCCTCACCGTCCAAGGGCCCAAACACTCCTTTCAAGTGAAGCAGCATTTCACTTGCATTTCCCCTAACTTAGTCTACTGCATTCGTTGCTCCCAATGCGGTCTCCTCTACATTGGAGAGACTAAACGCAAACTGGGCGACCGTTTTGCGGAACACCTGTGGTCTGTCCGCAAGAAAGACCCAAACCTCCCTGTCGCTTGCCATTTTAACACTCCACCCTGTTCTCTTGCCAACATGTCTGTCCTTGGCTTGCTGCATTGTTCCAGTGAAGCCCAACGCAAACTGGAGGAACAGCACCTCATCTTCCGACTAGGCACTTTACAGCCCTCTGGGCTGAATATTGAATTCAACAACTTTAGATCCTAAACTCCCCCTCCCCCCATCCCCACCCCATTTCTTTTCCCCCCCCCACCCCCTTTTTTTTCAATAATTTATATAGATTCTTCTTTCCCCACCTATTTCCATTATTCTTAAATCTAAAACTAAAACCTTTAGTCTTTCCACCCCACCCCCACTAGAGCTGTACTTTGAATATCCTGTATTCCATTCTTAATTAGCACTTTTCTCAGACAAAGACCACCACCTTCAACACCTCTTTGACCCTTTTGTCTCTGACATCTTTTGATTATCTGCTCACACCACACCCTCAATGTGTCTCTTCCCCCCTGCCCCCCACCCACCTTAAACCAATTTATATTTCTCCCTTGTTGAAACTATGCTGCAGTTCTGCCGAAGGGCCATGGAAGCTCGAAACGTTGACTGATTTCTTCTCCGCCGATGCTGCCAGACTTGCTGAGTTTTTCCAGGTAATTCTGTTTTTGTTTTGTTTTGGATTTCCAGCATCCGCAGTAGCTTTTAGCTTTTTGTTTTTACCTCCAATACCTTGTCACTCCCTATATCAATTTGCTCAAGAACCTCGCAGTCTCTCTCCCTGAGTTCCATACCTTCATCCTCATTCTCTTGGGTGAAGATGGATGTGAAGTATTCGTTCAACACTCTACCGATGTCCTCTGGGTCCCCCCATAGTTGCCCCCTTGGTCCCTAATGGGCCCTACTCTTTCCCTGGTTATCCTATTCTCATTGATATACTTATAGAAAATCTTGGGAATTTTCCCTACTTTTACCTGCCAGAGCTTTCTCGTATCCCCTCTTTGCACTCCTAATTGCTTTCTTAAGCTCCACCTTGCACTTTCTGTACTCCACTAATACCTCTGCTGATTTGCTTCTCTTGTACCTGCTAAAAGCCTCTCTTTTCCTTCTCATCATATCCTGAATATCTCTGGTCATCCATGGTTCTTTGGGCTTGTTACTCCTTTCCTATCATCCTAGAGGGAACATGTGGAACCTGTACCCTCCCCATTTCCTTTTTGAACACCCCCACTGCTCTTTTGTAGATTTCCCCACAAGTAGCTGTTCCCAGTCTAGCTTGGCCAGATCCTGCCTTATTTTACTAAAATCCACTCTCCCCCAATCCAAAACATTTTTTTGCAACTTGTCTATTTCTTTGTCCATAACAAGCTTAAATTGTGGCACAGCTGGAGTACTGTGTGCAGTTCTGGTCACCACATTATAGGAAGGATGTGATTGCACTGGAGGGGGTGCAGAGGAGATTCACCAGGATGTTGCCTGGGATGAAAGATTTAAGTTATGAAGAGAGGTTGGATAGACTTGGGTTGTTTTCGTTGGAGTAGAGAAGACTGAGGGGTGACCTGATTGAGGTGTACAAGATTATGAGGGGCATGGACAGGGTGGATAGGGAGCAGCTGTTCCCCTTAGTTGAAGGGTCAGTCACAAGGGGGCATAAGTTCAAGGTGAGGGGCAGGAGGTTTAAGGGGGGTGTGAGGAAAAACTTTTTTACCCAGAGTGTGATGATGGTCTGGAATGCACTGCCTCGGAGGGTGGTGGAGGTGGGTTGCCTCACATCTTTTAAAAAGTACCTGGATGAGCATTTGGCACATCATAACATTCAAGGCTAAGGGTCAAGTGCTGGTAAATGGGATTAGGTAGGTAGGTCAGGTGTTTCTCACGTGTCGGTGCAGACTCGATGGGCCGAAGGGCCTCTTCTGCACTGTGTGATTCTGTGATTCTGTGGCTCCATAGATGATCTCAGATCTGCTGAGTTTTTCCAGCATTTTCTGTTTTTGTTTCAGATTTCCAGCGTCCGCAGAATTTTACTTTTAACTAATTATCTCCCCTTGCTTTCACAGGCACATCTGCCAAACAGCCGACAGAGTCCATGACCCAGAGCCTCCAATCAAGCCCCGAAGAAACATCTGAAGAGGAACCTGGAGGCACTGTCCCTGAAGTCCCATCACAGTGCGAGCCCACACCCTCCACCAGTGCAGAGACACACACCTCGGTGGGACCGAGCTTTAAATTAACCTCGAGATCACAATCTGGTGAGCACATTGCACATTCTGATCCACAGCAGGTGGAGGCAGGGACTTCCCAGGTACCCGGCACTTGGAGGACTGCTGGAGGCCAGAAAGCTGCTGAACCCGAGTCAGATGGTGAGCCTCTGGACTTGGTCATATCACAGCTCCTGGATCTGCAAAGGCAAGCTCAGGAATATCAGGAAGGGATGTCCGCTGCACTCCTCAGATTGTAAGGCACGATGGAGGAGTCCATCTGTCTTCAGGCTGAGGTGATAGCGCCGGCATTACAATGCACCGAGGTCAACACAGGCAGGATGACGGCCGCCATGGAGACCTTGGTCCAGGGTGTCACCCCTGCACTGCTGCGCGGGCTTAACTCCATCGCTGATGCCATAGTTGGCCTCCAACAGCGTGTATGCGAGAGGGGTGCTGGGCAGCTCGATCTCACTCCAGCTACCCCTTCCACTCACGGGGTCAGCCACGGGCTCTCGGGAACCCATAGGGAGTAGGGTCAGCAGGTGCTCACTCCGGGGCTGACTCTGGGAGTGACCGGCCCATCCGGCTCCCCTCTTCCTGTGACCTCCACAGCTCCAGCTTCACAGGCTGAGGATGGAGCCGCTGCCACACAGCAGTACCCTGAAAGCGGGCCGGGGCCCTCCAAGTCTCGGATCTGCATAGGGCGCCTGCCAAAGTCATCACAGACAGGGCGTCGCAGTCAGCAGGCTGCCTCCAACTCTGCTGTGGATGTCCTGGGAGCACCAAGATGTAGTGGCAGGGTTAGGAAAGTTAGGTAAAAGTAGTTGCACAGCCTGACCACGGTTGTTGATCACTTGTACATACTGTTCACTATTATCCATAAACTCCCAAGAATGTCTCCCTGCCTGTGGATCCTTATTCTGATGAGCAGTGTTCTTGTCACTCAGATGTGAAATCTTTCTGCACAAGATAAAAGGCAGGTGTCTCAGTCCAGGGCTTCTTCCCTGTGTTCTGTGCAGCCTTCAGACCAAAGTGATGGTCCAGCCTCACACTCCCTGAGGACATTACTGATATCTGCACCTCGGCGGTGCTTGTCATTGCTGCCAGAATGTAGTGGCCAGGTGCCACAGAGTTCTCTCATTCTCACTGTGTGCTCTCAGCACCTTTAAGGTGGGGCTGGCCCCCATCTCACCAGCACCTGCGGTGTGATGGGGGCCAGCCATGTGGGGGCCACAGTGATGCTGTGTACCCGCTCCTGAAGGGCTGAGGTGCTGAAGGCGGACACAGCATTAGATGCGCCTAAAGTTTCATGGTTGCATCTCTGAGATGGCCCTGATCATGGAGCACAAACGAGCTGCCCTCAGCCAGACAGGAGTTAGACATTCTCAGAGACTATGTGAGGACCTATGGGGTCACCTCACTGCATGTTGTCATCATCCTCCAATAATCGAGCGACCCTTCGGGCCTGCATTGCATCTCCATGACAGAAGCATTCTCACAGAGGGTATTCGCGTTGCCATAAGCCAGGCTGGAGTCAAACATTCATAACTGCGATGTGAGGATCTATGGGGTCACCTCACTGCATGTCGTCATCATCCTCCACAAATCTAGCAGCTATGAGGGCCTCCCGAGCGTGCCTGCCTTGTCCAGCCAGTGCAAGAGCCTCATCCTCATCACCACTGAGGACCCCCTCATCCTCATCCCCATTGGCGTCCTCCTCATCCGAGGAGATCTCCAGCTCCTCCATCTCCTCCTCAGCCAGCTTGTCTCCCTGTTGGGGTGCCAGGTTGTAAAGGGTGCAGCAGATGTCGACGATGTGTGACACCCTCTGTGGACTGTATTGCAGGTCTCCACCAGACCGGTCCAGGCACTGGAGACGCATCTTCAGCATCCCGATGGTCTGCTCAATCAAGTTGCGAGCTGCTGAATGAGCCTCATTATAGCATCGCTCTGCTACAGTCTAAGTCTGGCGCACGGGTGTCATCAGCCAAGGCTTCTGCAGGTAGCCCTTGACCCCAAGTAGCCAACCCTGCAGCCTCTGTGGAAGACCCCAGGGGTTGATGAGCGACTCAGGATGTAGGCGTTGTGCACAATCCCTGGAAACAGTGCACATGCCAGCAGGATGTGTTTCTGGTTGGTGCACATGAGCTGCACGTTCAGTGAGTGGAAGCCCTTGCTGTTGATGAAGTCCACTGAGTGTAGTGACAGAAGCCTGAGCGCCACATAAGTGCAGTCAATCGCACCCTGCACCTGTGGGAATCTCAATATCAGGGCGAATCCAATGGCCCTTGCATCCTGGCTGGCCCGGTCCTGAGCGAAATGCACAAAGTTGTGTGCCCTCGAGTAGATGGCACCTGTGTCATCATGAATGCATTTGTGGGTGGAGGATTGTGAAATCCCACAGAGGTCACCTGTGGATCCCTGAAATGAGCCACTGGCATAGAAATTGAGCCCTGTGGTTACATTCACAGCCACTGGCAGTGGATGTCCTCCATGTCCCCTTGGCACCAGGTCCTGCAGTAAGTGGCAAATGTGAGCCATTAGGTCCCTAGACATGCACAGTCGTTGGCGGCACTGGTTCTCGGTCATCTGCAGGAATGACAGGCGGTGTCTATAGAACCTTGTTGTTGCTAGGTGCCGACCAGCCACAGCTCACTGTCGCTCCTGGGCAGCGTGTGCAGGAGCCCCTGATGCCCCTTCTTCATGAGGTTGCACAGAGCTGCCTCAGGGAGCTGAAGATTTTTCACATTAAAAATAAAGTTTTCAAAAAAAAAGGAAATGTCCCCTCATGTGACTCAGACACATGAGCAAGGACAAGTTGAAAATGAGTTCTAAAAATTTTTATTTTATTTCCAATTAACATCGGAAACCTCATCCCACCCGTGGATAAGGTTTCCTCAAAAATCCAAAGGCTGCTTGGCTATTTGTCTACCCACCAGCCGCAAGGGGAAAATTCTAATTACTTAATTAACTAATGGGCTTAAAAGCCCTCTTAATTATCAGCGGGTGCACTGACAATTAAGACGGTGAAAGCGCGATGATGTCAGGATGCTCACCTGATGTCATCGCACACTATTTTTCTCCCGTTCAGGTCGGGCGCGTGCCCGCCCAATGAGGGAAAAATTCTGCCCATGAATAAACAGAGAATGTACCGTCTAGGATGAATTTTATCAACTGAGTTATTGGGACAGGCTGCTGTTGGCATATTCCATTCCATCCACAGGTACTGTATTGTAACTTCAGTTTTCATGATGTGGGTAATGCTGGCAAGGCTGCATTTATTGCCCCTCCCTAACTGTCCTGTGAAGGTGGGTGTGAGCAATCCCCTTGGGCCACCACAGTCCTTGTGATGATGGTGCTCCCATAATGGTATTAGGTGGGGAAGGTTAGGGTATTGACTTCGTGATGCTGAGGGAAAGTTGACAAATGTTCCAAGCTAGGAAGATGGAGGATCTGGAGGGAAATATGGAGGTGATGCTTGACATGTATTTGAGTCATTTTTGAAGATAATAAAATACAAATTGTCAACTATGGGCTTGTACTGTGCATCATTTGAGAAAAAGTTTGGCTGGAAATTGTTTATACTATTGCACCTGGGAACTGGTGTAATCTGAGGAAGCATGGGAGAGCAAAAGAAGCTGTACTGACAGCTTCCACTTCCTGACACCCAACTTCTGGAATTTTCTACCAGATGAAGATTTAAGTGGCCAGTTTGCCCAGTGCTGCTGATCACAGGATGACTGATTACTTTGAGCAAAGCACCAATTACAAAATCTGAAAGCATTTTTAAACTTGAGAAAATCTGGCGAGTGATTGTGGCAAGATGCGTCAGCAATTTTCTACACCTAACGCCCCCTCCCCACCCCTCCCTCACTCCCAAAGTGGGTATCCACGTGTTCCAGCTGTGACCCATAAAATGCTAATGATCCTGACTCAGGAGGGCGGATGAGCCAAGGATTGCAGCCGGTGGGCAGGAAACAGTTCCGCACTGCTGCAGCTCCAGTGGAGCACTGACACTGGGGGAATCACTTTAAAATCTTCCAGCAGGAAAATTAAAGGGCCTTGACACATGTTTAAAACTAATGAAGGGAATTTACTGGGTAGATAGGCACCAAATTTGCATCCTTTTAGGGAAATCAAGAAAAAAAATGGAACATTGGTCAGAATTTAATGTGATTCCCCATGGTGAGTTTGTGGCAGGGGCATTTAATCGGGCAGAAGGGTGGCAGTTGTGGACCCTGCTGCCCTCCCACCTCTGCCCTGATTAAGTCCGTGGTAGGAAGGCTCATGGTCAGCCTTCCCGCCACCAATTAAGGCAATTTAAGTGGGTATAAGGAACTCATCCTTCCGCCAGTGAGTCACCAAATGGCAGGCAAGGGCATGCCACGTGGGAAGCCCAAAATGCAAACTCTGTTGGGGTTGCTTGCGCTGGGGTGGCGGTGGCTGGGGCGAGGGGTTTCCCACATGGTCAGGCACACAGCTGAGAGCCCCTCCCCTGCCCTTGTTGTGGAACACTCTATCCCCACTCCCCCACCCCCACCAACCATCACTCACCTGTGGCCTGAGTCTCTTGGCGATCCAGGGCCTCGGATGGATGCATTACCGGCAACAGCCACCATCTCCACAGTGGCGCTGCCAACCAATAAAGAGCTGCCGACCTCTGATTGTCCAGCAGCTTGGCAGGTGGGACTTCCGCCCCTGGAGTCCTTGATCCCGGGAAGACCCACCACTGCCCAGGTAAGTGAGGTCAGCCTTCCCTAAAAGAGGTGCCTGGGTGCTCTCGCTAGCTCTCCAACTTGCAGGCTTGACCCCAATTGCCTTCATTAAATTCCACCTATCATCTTAAAATTCAGACTAATTGGATCAAAAGCCAATCTAGACAAAATATTTGCTCACAGGACGGTCTGTGATAAGGTGGCAAGCCCTGCCCCTGAAGTCCATAGATGCAGATTTGATTGAGGCATTATAAAGAGATCATTTTAAGAGGCAATGGAGAGGTTGGTAGGTAGGTAATTAGCCATAATCCATGAGGGACCATAGGCACCGCTCTCCATTAGAGAGAGACATTTAGTTACATAACTTGAGGGGCACCATTCCACATCAGGCGTGGGGCAAAGTAAGAAGGCAGGCCTCCACAAACCACCACAGTCAGTCCAGGGAGTGAAGCCACCTTGTTGGTGTTATTCTGCACCACAGTCTAGCCATTTAGCCAACAGAGCAAAACAAACCAAAAATGTCATTAAAAAATTAGAGTTGCCATTGTTAGCCAAGTGGAGGAATAGGCTTGATGGGTCAAATCGTCTAATCTTGTTCTTATGTTAGATTTACATTGTGTGTGTGCACTTATTCATTTTATGCGAATAATGTGATGCCACTCATTTTAATAATATTTTATTTCAGGTGCTCACTTTTCAGAAAATAACATCCACATTAATGACAATGCTGTTAGCATTTGTTGTTGCAGTAATTGGAGTGTAACATGAGCATGGAAATGTAACAAAATGAAGCATCAAAAATACATGGGGCAGGATTTTACCCCCATCGGGGGGGGGGGTTGTGCGGGAGCGGGTGCGTGCGGGTGGGTTCCTGATTGGCGCCCCCGCTTGGGGGCGTGCCACCATTTTACGAGCGTGACGCCTGCCTGGAAGCGCTGTGTGCTCACTGTGCGGGCAGGGGGGGATTCCCTGAACTGGGAATGCGCTCTTTCACGCATGCGTGCGAAAGATAGGCACAGATCTTCCTGAGGCTAAGTGCTGCCTCAAGGAGATTGACTCAGGATTCATAAGTTCATCAAAGGCAGAAAAAAATATTCCTGACATGTCCCCTCATGTGACACTCATGTCAGATGAGCTGGGACATGACAATTTCTTTTATTTAAACGTTTTATACAAATTTTAAAACCCTCATGAAACCTCATCCTTCCTGTGGATGAGGATTCATGTTTTTTTCTGAAGGCCGCCTGGGCTCTTCGCCTGTCCGCCAACCTTAAGGTTGGACAGACAGCTCAGTTAATTATTTCAATTGGAATTTAAATGGCCTTAATAGGCCTTTGACAGTTCAGCGGGCACGCAGCTGATTTGGCTGCACGCCCGCCGAACTGAAAATCTAAATGACGCGGGGTGACGTCGGGACGCACACTCGACGTCACCCCCCCCGTCATTTTACACGTCGACGAGCGGGCCCCGCCTCAAGGATTAAACGGACATACAGAAAGAGCTTGCATTAATCTAGCGCTGAACACTACCTCAGGATGTTGCGAAGTACTTTTGAAATGTAATTTAGAGAAGTGTGGGAAAGAATTTACACACAGCCAGATCTTATGAACAGCAATGTGATAAACGATCAGTTAATCTGGTTTTTCTTTTATATAAATGATGTTGATTGAGGGATAAATGTTGGAACGAAATCCCTGACTAAACTGATCATATGCAGCAAGAGAATCAGATGTCAACATGACAATTAAAATTAGGCTTTCCCATGGTCCAGGTCAATGTGCTGACAAATTGAAATAAAAATGCTCTCTTCCCCTGGCACTAAAACTTCCCAAGCTATCATGAGGAAACATCTTTTGGTGAAATTTTGTGTTCATCAAGGAACTTGATGTTAGGTATGGGGAATGAGACACTAGTTTTAGCATTGCTATTAAATGCAAGGTAAAGCTCCTTTTACTTTGTCTCAGTCATTTGAGTACAAAGGTGATGCTGTTTTTTTGGAAGAGTCTAAGATTTAACACACCATTTGGACAGCATTTAATCTTTGAATTTTTCTTGTTATAACCCACGCTTATTTGTAAATGTCAAATTGCTCATTAACAGGTATGGCAGGAAATTAGTGCAATTTCTTTTAATTTACCATGACTGAGGTTACTATTATGAATATACCACCATAATGCAATATAATCAATATTGTAGCTATGGTTTAATTATTTTTACTTCAGATTGAGGAATAAAAAAATAGCCAGTTCCATCAGGTCATCACCAAGGATGTAAAGGGTAGTAGGAAATATGAGGTAAATCAAGAAATCGTAGGTATTTGGCTTGGTGACCAATATTAGAAATACAGCATGAGGCTGGTAGATTCTGACTTGGGGTTTCCACTTGTCCACTTGTGAGCCCATGATTTTCCTACCCTTTAAAATGAATAGCGTGAGTTTTGTGCTCTGGTCAGTGCTGAAGCAGAGAGTCTGCACAATTTTAGCGCATGTAAAGCACACCCACTTGCATTGAGTTAAAATCAGGCCCCTGGTGTCTATCATAAAAATAGAAAGTGCTGGAAATTCTCAGCAGGTCTGGCAGCAATCTGTGGAGAGGGAGAAACAGAATTAACGGGCAGGATGTTCCCTTCATTGGTTGGGTGCGGTGGGCGGGCCTGGGAACGGCTGTGAAACGGGCCACCGCCCACGGTCGGTCTCCGACCGCGATTTCACGCTGGCTGGCCAATTAATGGCGAGCCAGCCTGAAGCACGCACTGAGATCCTCAGCGCTGCTGTGATGGGGGCGGGAGGGGAGCGAGGGCTGAAGTCTGCGCATGCGCAGGGGAGCGCTCACTGAAAGCTCCCTGAAGGCACAGAGCTGCCTCAGCAAGCTGAAGGATTTTAAAATGAAAAATAAAGATTTTAAAATAAGTGAAACATGCCCCCACATGTGACTCGGTCACATGAGCAGGGACATAATAAAAATGTTTACTTCTTTAATAATTACTATTGGAAACCTCATCCCGCCCGTGAATGAGGTTTCCTCAAAAATGCAAAGGCCACCTGGCTGATTAGCCCACCCGCCAACCATGAGGTTGAATGGGCAGCAAAAAATAGGATTAAATTAATTGATTAATGGCCTTAATAAGCCTCTTAATTGTCGGTGGGCACGCTGCCCACTTTCGCGCGCGCCCGCTGACCGAAATATCATGCGATGACGTCAGGACGCTCGCCCGACATCATCGTGCATTATTTTACTCCCGATCGGGTCACGCGCACGTCCACCTGCGGGTCATAAAATCCTGCCCAATGTTTCAGGTCAATGTATTTCCAGCATTGTTTGTTTCAAGTTCAGACTTCCAGCATTTGCAGCATTTTGCTTTTATGCCCTGGTGTTTATTTAAGTTTGTACACATTTATTCCCAGAGGCGTTGCATACTCACGAAGCATGAAATCATCCCTCCCCAAAATGAAGTTAGATGTACCACATGCCTGAAAATGTATCTGCTCTCAGCGTCAGCTTTATGTTTTAAATAGTCCATTGAGCTAAACCGAAAATGATCTTAAAAAGCATAGCAGGTGTGAAACAAACTGCCTTCACATTGTCATAAAATTGTAGCTTGTTCAATGGGAACACTTAAAAAAAAATCAATGAACAGTCAAAATATTTTAATGTACAAACTAAATACAGTAACCTATTTCTGACATTCCACCTAAACTGTAAATGGCATGAAAAAATGATTCACTTGCTCATGCGCAATGTTCCTTTTGGTGAAGGCAGAGTCAAATATAAGGTTCTGAGGGGCTTGATAGGATAGATGCTGAAGGGGAATATAGAACTAGGAGCACAGTTTAAAAATAAGTGCTCCCCCATTTAAGACAGAGATGAGGAGGAATTTCTTCTCTCAGAGGGTTGTTAGTGTTTGGAATTCTCTTCCCCAGAGAGCAGTGGAGGCTGGGTCATTGAATGTAATCAAGGCTGATTTAGATTTTTGACTGTCAATGGAGTCAAGGGTTATGGGGGACAGGCAAGGAAGTGGTGTTAAGGCCACAATCAGATCAGTCATGATCCTTATTGAATGGCGGAGCAGGCTCGAGAGGCCAAAAGGCCAACTCTGTTCCTATTTCTCATGATCCTATGAAATATTACCAAGGATTTCCCATCATATTTTAATGTGATTTTTCCTTATTTTGTAATAAAATTGTAAACCTTTTCACATTTTTGTAACTTTTAGCTGCTGTAGATTGCAGAAATGTCAAAAAGGGGTGGAATTTTGTCTTCGTCATTTGGGTTGTAATCTGGTGGAACAGATTGCGCAGCCTTTACATGGACCACCAGATTTTTGACCCATTGAAATCATAGAACAAAAAACAGATGGATTCTGTAAGAAGTCCTGCAGATTACCAGCCAAATATTGAACTCTAATATATGCTCCAAGTTATGCAGCATGTTTAGTGGACTAGCATGGATATATTGGCATTGATAGAGGGTTGGCTAACTAACAGGAAACAGAGAGTTGGGATAAATGGGTGATTTTCAGGTTGGCAAACTTAACTTCGTAGAGTTCCACCAAGGTTCAGTGCTGAGGCTTCAACTATTTATGATCCATATTCATGACATGGATGAAGGGGTTGAATGCATTGGAGCCAAATTTGCTGATGAGAAAAAGGTAGGTAGGAAAGCTAGTTCTGAGGCTGATACAATGAGCCTGCAAAGTGAAATAGATGGATTAAGTGAGTGGCCAAAAATTTGACAGAAGGGGTACAATGTGTAGAAATGTGAGGGTAGCCATTTTGGCAGGAAGAGTAGAGAAGCAGAATATTATTTAGTTGGAAAGAGACTGCAGGATGCTTCGATATAGAGGGATCTGGGTCTCACAAAAAGCAAGAATGCAGGTAGAGCAAGTAACTAGAAAGGCAAATGGGATGTTGGCATTTATGCAAGGGGATGGGTTGTAAAGGTAGGGAAGTTTTGCTATAACTGTACAAGGCTTTGATGAGACCTGGAGTACTGTGTACTCCTTACTTAAGGAGGGATATGCTTGCATTGGAAGTGATTCAGAGAAGGTTTACTAAGCTAATTCCGAGGATGAAGGGGCTGTCAGAAGAAAGGTTGAGCAGGTTGGGCCTATATTCAGTGGAGTTTAAAGAATGAGAGATGATCTTATTGAAACATATAAGATTCTGAGGGGGCGTGACATTGTAGATGCTGAGAGGATGTTTCCCCTTGTGGGAGAGGCTAGAACCAGAGGGCACAATTTAAAAATAAGGGCCTAAATTTAACGCTTGGCGTGCGCGCCAAGTCAGTGGGCCTGGAAGTGGATGTATAACCCCGCCCCAAGGAAAGATTGCGTTTCCAATGCGATTTCACACTGGGTGGCCAGTTAAAGGCTGCCCAACGTGAAACGTGTCTGCTCAATGGTTGGAAGAACCGGGCGGAGGCGGGAGCCTGTCGGGCACCTTTAATTGTCGGCAGGTACAGCTCCAACCCCCACACACACTCGCCAACCTCAATATTGCTCACGTGCACGATGTCGGGGCGCACGCCTGACATCGTTTTGCACAATTTCATGTGAATTAGGTTCAGGTGCGCGCCTGCCTGATCAACGTAAAATTCTGGCCAAGCTGTCATTCATTTAAGAAAGAGAGGAATTTCTTCTCTCAGAGTGCCATCGGTCTTAGTAATTCTCTTTCGCAGAGAGCAGCGGAGGCTGGGTCATTGAACATATTCGAGGTTAAGTTAGATTTTTGATCAACAAGGAAGTCAAGGGCTAAGTGGGACAAGCGGCAAAGTGGAGTTAAGGCCACAATCAGATCAACTGTGATCTTATTGAATGGCAGGGCAGGTTCGAGGGGCCAAATGGTCTATTCTTGCTCTTATTTCTTATGATCTTACGACCTTATGAGTAGGTTGTAACGTATGTAAAAATATGTTCATTTAATACAAATTTGCAACAAATATCATCATGCTGAGAGGAATGTTTCCAATGGGGAAGCATAGAGATCACTTTTGGATTCTTGGTTTTAATCAGTTCAATAGAAACCTATAACCTGTTACTCTATTTGTTTCTTTGTGACAAACTTACCATTGTCCAGTATTATGTTTGTCATCATTTTAAGGGTTTTACTAGTTAGAAATTGTTTTTCTTATTGAATTTTCGACCCATTAAGTCATTTTAGTTGTGACGGGAATAGGTAAATTAAGGGCTAGTATAAATTCTTCAAACTGAAAACTTATTTAAAAGAATGGGACAATTAGGTAGACAATCTAAAACCTAAAGCCATGGCAGGATTTGGAGAAGGAATTTTTGCACAGGGCTGTGCAGACTTGTGGAATAAGCTGCCACCTAGTGCAATAAACCCTTGAGTCTGCTGATTTATGCAGACAGGAGCTTGATGGAATTTTATTGAAGTGGGAAATAGAAGATAAATGTAAAACAAAGGCACTATCCAGCCTTGAGCTTCTATCATTCGCACTTTTCTAACAGCTATATCCAGTGACATAAGAACATTCCAAGCAATTTCTGAATGGGGTCAATCAATTCATACTGCCAGTCAGACCGAATGTGTTCCTCTTGCAGTGTGGTGTAAATCCCAGCTAAATAATGGATTTATTTTTTGGATGCAACAAGAGGCCATTTTGATTTCTCCCATGTAGTGAGCTCCTGCTATTATCAGCCCTTGTCAAATAACTCATAGCAGTCCTGGTCAGCGGCACCGACGTGCTGAAAACAGTTCAGTTTCATGGTGGGCCGCTGGCACCATAGATCAATTTTCAATATCAAGCTTCTGGCACACAAACAATGGGAGTTCAACAGACCATTTTATATAGCCTGTTCTGATTTCAAAAAGACCTTTGATTCCATCAACTTGAAGACTTTGTGGTCGCTGTTGGTCAGCTTGAACGTGCCAGCAAAAACTCAGTAATGTTACAGTTGTTACTCTGTAACACACTAGCCTTACTCACATTGCAAAGTCAGGCAGAAAGTCTGGCATTTGTTAAGGATGATTTAGAACTCTTCAACATAGTAGTAGGCAGAATCATGGCAGTAAGGATGCCCCTGCATTATTAGCTGCATTTCACATTGGTCCTGACTTGCCAATCTGACTTGCCAATCTAAGCAGTGATGACTTTGTGCTGAAAATAGTCAGAATTTGATAACAATATAATTTATTGAACATAAAGAGACAATGCAGACCACCAACACGTGCCAGAGGCAATCAATTGGAGCTGTTTATTCAAATTTTATTTCCCTACCCTTTCTCCACTTCCTCTCAAATACATCCTTACCAAATACTTACCATCTTCCCTTTTGAGTGATGTTACAATCTCTTTCTCAATAGCCCCTTGCAACAAAGCTTGTTAAATTCTAATAACCTTCTGTGAGAAAGAGTGAGCTCTGACTTCCCCCTCTCTTTTCATCCTGAGTCCATTGGGGCCCAATTTTAACTTGGTGCAAATGAATGGGTTTTGAACGAGTTAAAATTACCATTAAAATTACCATTGTCATGGTAAATGGTTGTTGTTCAGACTGGAGGATAGTAGACTGTGGTGTTCCCCAAGGGCCAGTGCTGGGACCACTGTATTTTTATATATGTAAATGATTTGGATATTGGAATAAAGAGTAAAATTTCAAAATTTTCCAATGATTCCCTCCTTGGTTGACAGTGAGGATGAGACCAATCGACTGCAGCAGAACATAGATAGGCTTGCAGAATGGGCAGACAAGTGGCAGATGGAACTTAACACAGGAAAGTGTGAGGTGATGCACTCTGGCAGAAGGAATAGAGAGAGGCAATGTAGACTAAATGGCACAGTATTGAAAAATGTACAGGGCAGAGGGACTTGGGCCAGAATCTTCAGGTCAGCGAGCAGGGGCAGGGCCCACTCGCCGACGTGTAAAATGACGCGAGGTGACGTCGGGCATGCGCCCCCACGTCACTGTGCATCATTCAGATCTTGAGTTCGGCGAGCACACACCGGAGTTGGCTGTGTGCCCTCTGAACTGACAAAGGCCTATTAAGGCCATTTAAATTCCAATTGAAATAATTAACTGAGCTGCCTGTCCAACCTTAAAGTTGGCGGGCAGACGAAGAGCCCAGGCGGCCGTCGCATTTGTCATGAAACCTTATCCACAGGTGGGATGAGGTTTCAAGGAGGTTTTTAAACTTTAACAAAAATTTTCAAACATTCATGGATGTGTCCCAGCTCATGTGACACTGTCACATGAGGTGAGGTGTTTTAAAAATGTTTTTCCCTCTTTATTTAAATGTTTACATGTCAAACTGATCTCCTTGAGGCACGGAGCTGCCTCAGGGAGATTTCTGCGTATGTGCAAAAAAGCGCAGGCCCCGACTCAGCCTATCCCCTCTGCCCGGACAGGGAGCGCACAGCACTCCTGGGTGTGCGTCACACTGGGTGGGCCTTAATTGGCCTGCCCTCGTAAAATGGCATGCAGCCAAACGCGAGCGGTGATTGATTGCGCGCCCGCCCGTGTCCACTCCTGCCCAAGCCCCCCGACGGAGAGAAAATTCCCCCCTTGGGATTCATGTGCGTATCTTTGAAGGTGGCAGAACATATTGACAGAGCAGTTGGCAAGGCACATGGGATGTTGGCTTCGTAAATAGAGACATTGGGCAGAATATTCTTCCCTGCCTGCGACGGGTTTCGTGACGGGTGGAAACGGAAAATTCGGAGAGAGGGGAAAAATCAGATTCCCTTCGGTGGGAAATCAGTTTGTAATTTTCCCCTCACCTTCCCCTCATGGCAGGCTGATGTCGGGTCGTGTTTCCCGCTGATCCACGGCGGGAAAGCCAGTTGCATGCATTACCATGTTATGAATGCTCATTAAAAACGCTACTCACTGGAATCACGTAGCCCCTCCCAATCTAGCGCTACGTCAGTGGGAAATTAGACTGGTCTGAATCACGTTTGGAAATAAGTGGCGTGCAGCTGTTGGCCCTCACTTCGCTCCTGGCTTTGAGGTGAGTGCAACATGAAAAGCTGACCTGCCACAGCGCCGCTCCGGGTTCTCACCAATGACAGTGACGCCACATTGGTGGGGGTGTAGGGTTGCCCTGTTCACTGGCTTCTCCTGTGCTCCGGGAGGGAGTCTTCTGCGGGCTCAGGCAGGGCTGCATTCGAGGCAGAATGTGAGTTCACAAGGTCCTCCTCACGTCCCCCTTCCAAATTATGCCCCCCACCCACGTCTATGGTCCCTCATGCTCCCCCATGCCAAGGTATGTCCCCCAAACAGCCCCCACCCCCCATGGCCCAACATGCCCTCATACCAAGCTATGGCACGTCCATGTCCATTCACATGCTGTACAATCTATGGAAGCAATGAACCCTACAGTGACAGTAGGATGTGTAAAAAAAAGTCATTCATTGATAACTTTCCACTTTCTTTAAAAAAAATTCCTTTTTGCTACAGGGCAATAAAAGTGTCAATAATCCATAATACCATAACACGTAGGAGCAGAAGTAGGCCATTCAGCCCATTGAGTCTGCTCCACCATTTCATGAGATCATGACTGATCTGATAATTCTCGACCCCACTTTCCTTCTTTTTCCCCATTACCCTTGATTCCCTTACTAATTAAAAAGCTGTCTATCTCTGTCTTGAATATACTTAATGACCCAGCCTCTACAGCCCTCTGTGGTAAAGAGTTCCACAGATTAACTACCCTCTGAAATTCCTCCTCATCTCTGAGGAGGAATTTAAATGGGTGACCCCTTACTCTGAGATTATGCCCTCTGGTCTGAGGCTCTCCCACAAGGGGAAACAACCTCTCAGCATCTACCCTGTCCAGCCCCCTAAGAACCTTATATGTTTCAATAAGATCACCTCTCATTCTTCTAAACTCCAATGAGTACAGGCCCAACCTACTCAACCTCTCCTCATAAGAAATTCCCTCCATACCTGGATTTAACCTAGAGAATCTTCTCTGGACTGCCTCCAATGCCAGTATATCTTTCCTTAGATAAGGAGACCAAAACTGTTCACAGTATTCTAGCTGTGGTCTAACAAGTGCCTTACATAGTTTTAGCAAGACTTCCCTGTATTTATACACCATTCCCTTTGAAATAAAGGCCAACATTTCATTTGCCTTCCCAATTACCTGTTGAACTTGTAAGTTAGCTTTTTGGGATTCATGCACAAGGACTCCCAAATCCCTCTGTGCTGCAGCCTTGTGCAGTCTTTCTCCATTTAAATAATATTCAGCTCCTCCATTCTCCCTGCCAACGTGCATAACCTCACATTTTCCCACATTATATTCCATCTGCCACTTTTTTGCTGACTCATTGAACCTGCCTGTATCCCTCTATAGACCCCTTGCATCATCCTCACCACTTGCTTTCCCACCTATTTTTGCGTCATCCCCAAATTTGATGATAGCACATTCACTTCCCTCATCTTAGTCAATAATATATATTGTAAATAATTGAGGCCCCAGCACTGATCCTTATGGCACTCCATTAGTTACATCCTGAAAATGTGCTCCTTGTTCCAACTCTCTGTCTTCTATTCATTAGTCAATCCTCTATCCATGCTAATATATTACCCCCAAGACCATGGGCTCTTATCTTATTAAGTAGCCTTATGTGTGATACCTCATCGAATATCTTTTGGAAATCCAAATATATTACATCTACTGGTTCCCCTTTATCTATTCTGCTTGTTACCTCCTCAAAGAATTCTAATAAATTTGTCAGGCATGATTTCCCCTTCATGAAACCATGCTGACTCTGCTTGATTAGATTATGTAATTCTAAATGCTATGCGATAACATCCTTTATAATAGACCCCAACATTTTCCCAATGACAAATGTTAAGCTAATCGGCCTATAGTTTCCTGTTTTTGTCTCCCTCCCTTTTTGAATAAGGGTGTTATGTTGGCAGTTTTCCAATCCTCTAAGACTTTTCCAGAATTCTTGGAAGATTAGTACCAGTGCATCCACTATCCCTGTAGCTACTTCCTTTAATATCCTAGGATGCAACTCATCAGGTCCAGGGGACTTACCGGCCTTTAGCCCCATTAGTTTCCCTAGTACATTTTTCTCTAGTGATAGTTATTGTATTTATTGCCTCCCCCTCTTTTTCCCCTTGATTATTTAGTATTTTTGAAATGCTATTTGTATCTTCTACCATGAAGACTGAAGCAAAGTATTTATTCAACACCTCTGCCATTTCCTGGTTCCCCATTATTATTTCCCCAGCCACATTCTGTAAGGGGCCTATGTTCACTTTGGCCTCTCTCTTCCTTTTCATATATTTAATGAAGTTCTTACTGTCCGTTTTTACATTAATTACCAATTTACCCTCAAAGTTTTTTTTCTCCCTCTTTATTTTTTTTTGGTCATCTTATGTTGGCTTTTATAACTTTCCCAATCTTATCACCAATCTTTGCCACAATGTATGTTTTTTCTTTCAATTTGATGCTGTCCTTAACTTCCTTCGTTAACCATGGTTGGTTTATCCCCTTCCTACAATCCTTCTTCGTCACAGGGATATATCATTGTTGTGAATCATGAACTATTTTCTTAAACATCTGCCATTGTTCATTAACCATTTTTTCTGCTAAAATCCTATCCCAGTCCACTCCAGCCAATTCTGCCCTCATTTCTTTGTAATTGCCCTTGTTTAAATTTAGCACAGTTACTTCTGACCCAAGTTTCTCACTCTCAAACTGAATGCCAAATTCTACCATGTTATGGTCACTGTTTCCACGGGTATCTTTCACTCTGAGATCATTTATTAAACCTGCCTCATTACAAATTACCAGGCCCAAAATAGCCTAATCCCTGGTTGGACCCACAACATATTTGTCGCCAAATAGTCGCCAATACACTCTATGAATTCTTTTCGTGGCGACCTCTGCCAATTTGATTTTCCCAATCTACATGAAGATTAAAGTCACCCATGATTAATGTACTGCCTTTTTTACATGCCCTCATTATCTCCTGATACATTCTCTGTCCTACAGTATAGCTACTGTTCGGGGGCCTATAGACTACTCCCACCAGTGTCTTCTTCCCTTTGCTATTTCTTACCCCCACCCTTATGGATTCTACATCTCCTGTCCAAGATCCTTTCTTGCTATCATACTTATTCCATCTCGTACTAACAAACTTGCCCCACCACCCTTTCCTTCCTGCCTGTCCTTTTGAAAAATGACATACTCCTAAATATTTAGTTCCCAGCTTTGATCTCCTTGTAACCACATCTCCGTAACCCACATCTCCTGCTCCTATTTCATATATTCGTATGTTATCGTCTTATAAGATCAGACCCATTAAGCTCTATTTGTGCCATTAATTCATTTATTTTGTTCCAAATGCTATGTGCATTTAATTAATCCTTTAAAGTTTCAATAGCTGAAACTGCAAGCACTTGAAACCTCTTAACCTTGTGTAAATAAACATTGTCAAATTCACAGCTGTGATCAGAGGCAGAGCTGTCAATCAAACAATGTTTTCCCTGGGGATCAGGTTTTTCAAAAGGCTAATGGATTTCTGGGCTTGCAGCCAAGAATATAAAATGACATTGCACAGCTAGAATTCCTGCTGTTGTTCCAACCTCCCTGAACCTCTGAGGTCTCAGAACTGGCCTGCACCAATTATCACCGCAATTAAAATAATTAGGTGCTTATTAAAAGCCCATCTTTAAAACTTTTCCAATATTCGCAAAGGGGCTTGGTGTTTACCAACTGTCTGTGTCAGAGCAGCTTCATGGAGGTGAGCAACATCTCGAGGGCAAGTCATGGAGGTGGGAAGAGTTTAAAAAGGAAAGTAAACATGCTGTTCAAAGTTTAAAGGGCTTAACCATTTAAAGCTAAAGTTGCAGCAGCCCATCACATGCTAGGGAAGGAATCAGCATTAAGAACTTCACCAGTTCAGGGGATTATCACCCTCATGGCATTGTCAGAGTATTGTCTGGGCATTGGAGCAGTGGGCACAGTGTTTGGACTCCGCCTGAGCATCAGGAAGGGTGCAGCTGAAAATGGGTGCTGCACCCTCAGATATTGAAGCCATTGGAAATGAAAAGCATCAGCCTTCACAGGATGGGCAGAGCAACGGGCATCAGGAGGCCAGAAGAGAGAAATGAGGAGTACAAAGAAACAATACCATAAGCACAGAATCAATAGGCAAAGGTGAAGAGACCTGGAGATGACTGAGAGCCAGTGACAAAGGAAACTGTGCATCTCTAGGTGGGTTGTCACTGACATCTGTGCCCTCGTCAGTGCAACCTCTTCAGTATCTCCGAGGAGGCTGCATATCAATGCATTAACCAGGTGGCAGGTGTCCCCTTTACTGATGCTGGATAACACAGCAGATTTATAACTGATGGAGCATTGGAGATTCAGAGGGTACTGGGCCCAGTGCCTGGACCAGTCAGGTGGTGTTCTGCAATAGCCTCTTGCAAGGGTCTCAGTCATTATGGTGGTCTGCTGTGCTCTCCATAACCTGGCCCTCCTGAGAGGTGCAGACCTTGAGGTCGGTGAGGCCCTGTAAGGAAACATATCTTCAGGAGGAGGAGCAGGTCAGAAGGTGAGAGAGGAGGAGGAATTGGAGGCAGAAGGAGATTAGGGTGATAGGAAGGAGCAACAAGCTCAGAGAACCATGGATGACCAGAGATATTCAGGATATGATGAGAAGGAAAAGAGAGGCTTTTAGCAGGTACAAGGGGAGCAAATCAGTGGAGGCATTAGTGGAGTACAGAAAGTGAAGGATGGAGCTTAAGAAAGCAATTAGGAGAGCAAAGAGGGGATATGAGAAAGCTCTGGCTGGGAAAAGTAGGGAAAATCTCAAGATTTTCTTGTAAGTATATTAATGGGAAGAGGATAACCAGGGAAAGAGTAGGGCCCATTAGGGAGCAAGGGGGCAATCTATGGGTGGAGCCAGAGGACACCAGTAGAGTGTTGAACGAATACTTCACATCCATCTTCACCCAAGAGAATGAGGATGAAGGTATGGAACTCAGGGAGAGAGACTGTGAGGTTCTTGAGCAAATTGATATAGGGAATGACAAGGTATTGGAGGTGTTGGCAGGCTTAACAGTGGACAAATCTCCAGGTCTGGATGATTTGTATCCCAGACTACTGAGGGAGGCAAGGCAGGAGATCGCAGGAGCTCTGACCCAAATTTTTAATTCCTCTCTGGCCATGGGGGAGGTGCCAGAGGACTGGAGAACAGCTAATGTGGTTCTGGTATTTAAGAAGGGTTGTAGAGATAATCCAGGAAACTATAGGCCGGTGAGTCTCACGTCAGTGGTAGGGAAAATATTGGAGAAAATTCTGAAGGAGAGAATCCATCTCC
Organism: Cetorhinus maximus; assembly: GCF_964194155.1. Classification (NCBI taxonomy): domain Eukaryota; kingdom Metazoa; phylum Chordata; class Chondrichthyes; order Lamniformes; family Cetorhinidae; genus Cetorhinus; species Cetorhinus maximus. The sequence goes on along the minus strand of NC_135879.1, from coordinate 206,382,599 downwards.
ACTTGGAGAGGCAAGGTTTGATCAGTGATAGTCAGCATGGCTTTGTCAGAGGGAGGTCATAGAACCATAGAACACTACAGCACAGAAAGCAGGCCATTTGGCCCTTCTAGTCTGTGCCAAAATATTATTCCGCTAATCCCATTGACCTGCACCCAGTCCATAACCCTCCAGACCTCTCCCAAACATATATCTATCAAATTTATTCTTAAAACTTAAGAGTAAGCCCACATTTACCACGTCAGATGGCAGCTCGTTCCACACTCTCACCACTCTCTGAGTGAAGAAGTTCCCCCTAATGTTCCCCCTAAACCTTTCCCCTTTCACCCTAAAGCCATGTCCTCTCGTGTTTATCTCTCCTAATCTAAGTGGAAAGAGCCTACTCGCATTTACTCTGTCTATACCCCTCATAATTTTGTAAACTTCTATCAAATCTCCCCTCATCCTTCTACGCTCCAAGGAATAAAGTCCTAACCTGTTTAATCTTTCCCTGTAACTCAACTCCTTAAGACCCGGCAACATCCTAGTAAATCTTCTCTGCACTCTCTCAATCTTACTGATATCCTTCCTGTAGTTAGGCGACAAGAACTGCACACAATACTCCAAAGTTGGCCTGACCAATGTCTTATACAACCTCACCATAACATCCCAACTCCTATACTCAATACTTTGATTTATGAAGGCCAGTATGCCAAAAGCTTTCTTTACAACCCTGTCTACCTGTGACGCCACTTTCAGGGAATTATGTATCTGAACTCCCAGATCCCTTTGTTCCTCCACACCCCTCAGTGCACTACCATTTGCTGTGTATGTCCTACCTTGGTTTGTCCTTCCAAAATGCAACACCTCACACTTTTCTGCATTAAATTCCAACGTCCATTTTCTGGCCCATTTTTCCAGTTGGTCCAGATCCCTCTGCAAGCTTTGACTTAGTCATGACTAACAAATTTGATTGAATTTTTTGAGGCGGTGACCAGGTGTGTAGATGCGGGTAGTGTAGTTGATGTAGTTTATATGGATTTCAGCAAAGCCTTTGACAAGGTCCCACATGGGAGACTTATAAAGAAAACAAATGCGCATGGGATACAGGATAATTTGATAAGGTGGATTCAAAATTGGCTTAGTTGTAGGAGACAGAGGGTGATGACAGAAGGATGCTTTAGTGACTGGAAGCCAGCGTCCAATGGCATATCACAGGGATCTGTGCTGGGTCCCCTATTATTTGTCATTTGTATAAATGACATAGATGACTATGTGGGGGGTAGGATTAGTAAGTTTGCGGGTGACACAAAGATTGGCCGGGTGGATAACAGTGAGGTTGAGTGTCTTGGACTACAGGAAGATATAGATGGGATGGTCAAATGGGCAGATTAGTGGCAGATGGAATTTAACCCTGAAAAGTGTGAGGTGATACACTTCGGAAGGCATAATTTAACAAGGAAGTATTCAATGAATGGCATGGCACTAGGAAGCTCTGAGGAACAAAGGGACCTTGGCATGTGTGTCCATAAATCTCTGAGGTGGAGGGGCATGTTAGCGGGGTGGTGAAAAAGGCATATGGGACACTTGCCTTTATCAATTGAGGCATAGATTACAAAAGTAGGGAGATCATGTTGGAGTTGTATAGAACCTTGGTGAGGCCACAGCTGGCGTACTGTGTGCAGTTCTGGTCACCACATTATAGGAAGGATGTGATTGCACTGGAGGGGGTGCAGAGGAGATTCACCAGGATGTTGCCTGGGATGAAAGATTTAAGTTATGAAGAGAGGTTGGATAGACTTGGGTTGTTTTCGTTGGAGCAGAGAAGACTGAGGGGCAACCTGATCGAGGTGTACAAGATTATGAGGGACATGGACAGGGTGGATGGGGAGCAGCTGTTCCCCTTAGTTGAAGGGTCCATCACGAGGGGACATAAGTTCAAGGTGAGGGGCAGGAGGTTTAGGGGGGATGTGATGAAAAACATTTTTACCCAGAGGGTTATGACGGTCTGGAATGTACTGCCTGGGAGGGTGGTGGATGCGGGTTGCCTCACATCCTTTAAAAAGTATCTGGATGAGCACTTGGCATGTCATAACATTCAAGGCTATAGGCCAAGTGCTGGTAAATGGGATTAGTTAAGTAGGTCAGGTATTTCTCACGTGTCAGTGCAGACTCGATGGGCCGAAGGGCCTTTTCTGCACTGTGATTCTGTGATTAGGCTGAACTGAGAGGTGCCCCTGCTTCATGATGAGGTGGTTTCCTTCTGTCATTCTCCAAGAAGAAGACCTCCCTCCTGTCCCTCATGGGTGCCAACCACCTGGCTCCTCTGTGCCATCTCTTTTCCCTGTGTTGTAGTGGCAGGCTTTGACACAAACACTCTCTTTTAGGACAACCAGCAGCCTCAGTGATGGCTGCCTTGGGTGTCTGAAACTATTCCTGGCTCTACTAGCTTTCATTGCACAGGAAACCGGTCTCCCTATCAATTAAGGATTTGTCCCTGGGAAAACCCAAAACTCAGTCAGGTTCCTACTGGAGGGAGGTGACTGACACAAAAACAGACACAGCATACCAGAAATAGAGGGTTAGGAGTAAAATGAGTGATGAAATTAAGGTAATTAATATTGTTATAAAAGTATAAACATTTTCAAAATATTTTTTCTGTTTATCGTAAAGTAGGTTTATGGGTGTGAGTATAATTGGTCCTGTCTCTGAGAGTTAATTACATTTGGAGTCAGGTAGACTGCAAGTTTGGGATTATCAAAAGAAGCTTGGTGTAGAAATGTGCTTGAAATGCTAATGAGTAAACTTGGATACTGGTTTAGCAGGTAAGTTGTGAAGGGAATTTGCATTTTTAGATAAGTGAAAGGATTGTTCAGATTTTAATGGTATGTTAGCCTGTTTACAACTAGCCAGATAAGCAAGGCTAGGGAGTATGTTTATTTTTCCCAAAGGTTACTGCCAATTTTGGCAACATGAAAGTTTTTATATTATGGGAAAAATACAGTTTCAAAGACATATGGAACAATAAAATGTACATATTAAAGAAAGAGAAACATATATAAAGGAGAATGAAAGGCTACGTGAGGAGAGGGCCATGTAAGATCTAACAGGAATGTGGGAAACAGCCTTCAAGTAGCCTCCAGCCGTTTGTGCATAAGTCTATTATGTCCAGTAACTTAAGTTTGGGAAGCCCATTCAGAATTCCACTGTCAAGTGGGTACTGTGTTAACTTGCTGGTTTTATTTTAAAATCTAAAATCTATTTTGGACTGTTGCTTAAAGCAGGCATGTAACTGGGAGCCAGGTTAATTAGGAATTTTAGGAGTTGTTATAGCATTAAGTAATTGTCGTCTTACGTATGTGTTTGAAATCTTTTATTTTTAAATATTTTAATTTAATTTTTAATATCTCTAAAGATCTTGATGGACTCATTGCTTTTGAATTCAGTGCACACATCTTCTCATAATAATCACAAATTGTAAAACCGTATTTTCCTTGTGGATTTGGTCCACCTGGCACACATCACCCTCCACATCATAACAATATCAACAGAGAAAAAGTGCTGGAGAAGTTTAAAGGACTAAAATCCAACAAATTCCCTGGGACTTGATAGCCTACATCCTAATGTTCTAATAGAGATAGCTGTAGACATAGTGGGTGCGCTAACAATGATTTTCCAAAATTCCTTAGTTTCGGGAATGGTCACATTTTATTGCAAGCTGGAAAATGTAACACTGCTTTTCAAGAAAGAGGGGGAGAGAAAACAGGGAACTAAATGCCAATTAATCTAACATTAGTTGTCTGGAAATTGCTGGAATTTATTAACAATGCACTTAGAAAAGCATATTATGATTAGACCAAAGCAACATGGTTTTACAAAAGGGAAATCCTTTTTGGAAAATTTATTAGAGTTTTTTAAGGGTGCCATACAAAAGTTTAATAGGCAAGGTGAGGGCTCATGGAGTTGGGGGCAATATATTAGCATGAATTGAGGATTGGTTAATGGATGAGGAGCAAAGAGTTGGCATAAATGGGACATTTTCAAGTTGGCAGGCAGCAACTTGAGGAGTGCTGCAAGGGTCAGTGCTGGGCCTCAGCAATGACGTTAATACATACTTTAAATGTGGAGGCCTAATTTTTAAAGACTAAATGAGGGTAACACGTGAAACATGAGATTGTTCTCTGTTTTTAAACAGAGGTCTGCCTACAGAATATAGGTCTATGTTCATCAATAGAAAAAGAAAACAAGCCCTGGGCTTTCTTGTTCTAGAACTTGCTCACCACTCAACGACACTGCCAGCACTCCCAGTCTTCTAATCAGTTCCATAATGTACACGTGTGGGATTACTTTGGGGCAGACCTGGAAGTGAAGAGAATAAATGGCATTAAACAACAGAGGAAAGGCATTGAAGGATGATGATGTGGCTGACTGCGTCAAAGGCTATGGCGTCATTGGGGAGGATGAAACGGGATAGTGAACCACCACCACAGTCACAGAGGATCACATTTGTGGTTTTGATTAGGACTGTTTTGGTCCTGTGGCTAGGCAGAAAAGCAATTGGAGAAGTTCAAATATTGGGCTGGATTTTAATGTGGGGGAGGGGGGTGGGGGTGCATACTGCTCTCTGCCCTCAACTAAAAAGTCAGTCAGAAACCAGCCAGCAAAGAACAGTCCACCCCACAGCAATAACACACCTTGGGCAGCAACAACAGGGAAAGTGTTGGACTTCTTCCCCTTACTGGGAGGGAGCTCTGCCTTTGCGAGCTGATGGCCAAGCTGATTGGCCGGCAGCTCTTGCACTCCTGGCAGTACCAGAGCTCAGTCGTGGGTGCTGCCAGGACTGCAAGCAGGCAAGGATGAAGGTCCCAATGGATCCCAAACGCAGGTAAAGTCGAGAGTATTGGGCGGGGAGGGATCAGGCACCTTAAAGGTGGGGGTGTGTGTGGGCGTGGGTTTTGCAGTGCTGGCAGGGAGGAAGGAATTGGGGTTACTATCTTCAGGGGAGGGTGCCCTTTGCGCATCAGGGCATCCCCCCCTCCCCCACTCCCCCCCCCCCCCCCCCCCCCACCACCAGGGCAGTACGCTCCCTTCCTTCCCGCCCTTTAAAAAACTTTTTTGAAAGAACGAGCTGCCCATTCCCATGTGTGTTATGGCATGGGCAGCATAATATTGGTGGCAATTACCTTGTAAGCAAGCTTGATTAATCTTTAGTTATCTATTTACATATGGCAGGTGGGCTGCTAATTTGGACGCCTGCCCACCCCACGTATTATGGGGGACAGTTCAGGGGTGGGTGAGAAGGTGGTGGACTAGCCACCCCTTGTATTTTACATCCCTCAACCCCACCGAAAACACACCAGTGGGAGAGGGGGGGGCCATAAAATCCAGCCCAATGTGTTGTATTGAACAATTAACATGGATTTGGGAGGCGAAAGTACTTTCGAGGGCTTTGGAAGGGAATGGAAGCTTGGAGGTAGGTCAAGCGTGAGGGCTTTTTTTATAGCATAGTGTGAAGGCAGCAGTTTCAAAAGGGAGTTCAGGGAGGAGAGGGAGCTCTTTACAATGTCAGCTGGCATGGGGGTCCAGGAAGGGAAGTTGGGTGGTCAGCAGCTTCATTGGAGTAAGGTAGAGACAGCAACCGGGTGGATAAGTCTTGGTAATGCATCAGAGGCAGCTGAACGGATAGTCTCATTCTTAGTGGCCCTGAAGTCATGAGCTCCTTGTAATTGTTGTTGAGTTGAGTGTCGGGTGTGAGGTTGGAAGGGGAGGTGGGCTTGATTTATCACAAAAAGGGAAACAAGACAAAAAAAAGCACTCAATGATGATATAATTCAAAGTAAAAGATCAATAATAGATAAACTTAGGTGGAACCCAAACTGTTTATTTGAACATATGGTGTAAAAAGAAGAAAATTTTGTCAGTTCTAATGGATAACTGTTCCAGATGGAAAATAAGAAACGTGTTCAGGGACTCACTCTTCATACTGATGATGCGATGATGACCTTCCTGTCTAAATGAGAAACAAGTTGTTCTGTTTTATTGATGATTAAACCTTTTAAGGCCCCTATTCACAGAGCTCTGCTGATCTGCTCAAATGCATTTTGCTGTAAATAATCGGTTGTAGAATTTGTGTTGGAAACAAAAACATAAAATAGCATCATTTGCAAATTAACATAGGCATCAGTCAATAAACAGCCTGGAATAGTCAATGGCACACCTATGGTCTACAATCCATCTAAACCATTGTTTTGCCTGCATCTAGAGCAGGGCTAGTGTTAGACTGCGAAAACTGATACAGATTTCAGAGCAGTTTTACTTAAATTTTTTTTATTCATTCATGGGATGTGGGCATTGCTGGCTGGGCCAGCATTTATTGCCCATCTCTAAATGCCCTTTGACTGAGTCAACCACATTGTTGTGGGTCTGGCATCACATGTAGGCCAGGCCAGGTACGGACAGCAGATTTCCTTCCCTAAAGGACATTAGTGAACCAGATGGGTTTTTACGGACAATCAGCAATGGTTTCATGGTCATTAGACTTTTAATTCCAGACTTTTTATTGAATTCAAATTTCATCATCTGCCGTAGTGGGATTTTAACCCAGGTCCCCAAAGCATTACCCTAGGCCTCTGGATTACTAGTTTTTTTTCATTCACGGGATTTGGGCTTTGCTGGCTGGGCCAGCATTTATTGCCCATCCCTAGTAGCCCTTGAGGAGGTGGTGGTGAGCTGCGTTCTTGAACCGCTGAAGTCCATGTGGTGTATATACGCCCACAGTGCTGTTAGGAAGGGAGTCTCAGGATTTTGACCCAGTGATAGTGAAGAAATGGTGATATATTTCCAATTCAGGATGGTGAGTACTTGGAGGGGAACTCCCAGGTGGTGGTTTTCCCATCTATCTGCTGCCCTTGTCCTTCTAGATGGTAGTGTTGTGAGTTTGGAAGGAGCTGTCTAAGGAGTCTGAGTGAATTTCTAGTCCAATGACAATACTACTACGCCTCCGCTCTTCTCTCAAAACTGCTGAAAAGTGGTGCTTTTCAAACTCTAAATATGAGTTTTATGAGGACATTAGAAAATGAAAATGTTTAATTGCTTTATCTGCCATCCAGCTTCATGGGAGCCCTCAGCCATGAACTTTGTGACCTCTGAAGTTTGAAAATGACAAGTAACTAAGAACAAAATAACTCAAATTGAAAATCACCCATTAATGGTGATTTGAGGCTACAGATTGTTTTCTTAAGAACTTGCCCAATTTCCATCGTACTCTCTAGAAGTAGGCACCAGCATCTGTCAGTACCTCATTTCAGTACCTGTTCTTCATGTGTGATCTTAGATAGTTCATACCTGTAGACTATTCTGGTGACAGAATACAGCTTAATTATGTTCCCATGTGGAGGGCATCTGTCTGATCCTGTTCTCATCCAATACCTACACGTGCACTTTCCAATAGAAGTCATTAGACAATGGTATAGGAGCAATAGCCCTACTTTTGAGTTGTTGTCTTCCTAATCCAAATTTGCTGAGTGATCCCTAGTCACAGCAAAATGGGACATCTCCCCTATGTTGTCTGATATACCTGACATGTACTGCACTTGCACATTGTTAACTTAAAGCCAATTGGCCCCTGATGGAAGTAAGCACTTGTACCATTACCATCAATATCTTCCCACGCACTACTTCACTATCCTTCATTATACCATCTCATTCACTAATGTCCTTTAGGGAAGGAAATCTGACATTCTTGAGCACCTGCATCCAAAAAGTTACAAACAGAACATATGGAGGATAGCAAATGTCCAACCCCTTTACATTGACCTTGGATTCCCAGAGCTTGTCCTGAGGATGGGGCTGAATTTGCATGGATGGTAATAAGGCAGGAAGGGATGCTTTCATGTACAGGGACTTCCCAAGGAGCTGGCGAAGGGCCTTGTTCTTTGGCAACTTCCTCCGCCCTCAGATGGCATGATGTGAAGGGGCCTACCAGTAAACCGGGCAGAAGATCTTGAAAGTATGTTTCAAATCTTTCCTAGTGACTGACAGAACCTTCAAGACTTGGGGCAAAATGGTTTATGCTCTCCAACAACAACATGAAAGTCCTCAAGTTGGCAGCAAGGCCTGCAGCTGTAGTCCAATTTTCCAGGGCTAGATCCTGGCAGGGGACAGGCCTGCAGGCCAGGTTCACCACTAAAGTTGGACACAGCATCGAGCGGTTTTTTACACTTCAGACATGCATACTGCACCTGTTCCAGGCACCGGGGCAGAGAAGAAAATAGAAATTGGGCGTCACATGTAAAAACAAAAAAAAATCTTGACCTGCCCCATTAACGCCAGTAGTGTAATCAGGTAGCTCCAACTGATCTGCACTAGAGCTCAATAATAGTGCCAAACTGCCATCTAAATACAACAACCCTGTCCTGTGCTGCTTGTAGCTACTCCTACCAGGAGATCTGCTGTCATGGTATCATGCTCTGACTTTTCATGACTAACTATAGGAATTAAGGTCCCAGACCCTGGCCACTTACCTACTAAGTGTCATAACTGTGTCCATGTGTCACACACCTTGCCAGTCTCTGATCTCTGAGTCATTGTCCTACTAACCTTTTAGGATCTTCTGCCTCATTCCCAGCCTTTGTGCATTAGAAGGGGTGACGACCCCATATCATACCAGCCGAAGCTGATGGGCCTCTCATATAGTTTAGGCACGACTGCCAAGCTGTGATCCCAGGATATGGCTGCTGGTGTACACAACTAGCTACTTGGAGTCTCAAGTTGGAGAGTTGTGGGATACTTTTTTCCCTTACCCACACCCCTTTTGACTTGAGTATGTAGCTTGTCAAGGGTTTAAGGGTAAAAGCCATCACAAACTTCTCCCATATCCCCATTACAACAATAAACAATAACGGTCTGATTTAACCTTCCTTGATCTTCCTGAAATTTTCATTATTTCCAATGGGAATTAATCATTTTCTCTGCTTTGGATGGAAAGCTAAATCACTTGTAATTTAGATCAAGACAAACTGTACATTTTCCTCTATGATCTTGTTAGAATGATACGGAAAGCTGCTGGATGTGATGCAATTTTCCAAAAGTGTCTGCTGTGGGATGTATGGATAAGGCAGTGTAGGGAGTTAATCTCCAGTGTCCTCTATCGATGTCGAAGTTATTTTGTTGCAAAGATAAAAAAAAAACAGTTTAAAATTGAATTTGTTTCAGCAGAAAAATTAAGCAAACAGATTGCTCTACATATACAACAACCTCTCCACTGGAGAAAAAAAGCTCTGTTAAATGAAATTTAAATCTGCTTCTTCCGTGATTTTGTCGAGCACCTGTAAAATAATGCTGCTGCAGCACAAAGCGGGAAAACAATGGAGAGCTATGACAGGTGATTAATAAAAATATAATATAGTTTTCAGACATTTTTCAAGACTGTACTTGGCAAATAATAACCAATGCAAGCCTGGTGATATTGCCTTTATGAATGTCCACGGAAACTGGTGATTCTGGGAATATAAACTGCAAATAAGGTTCTTGTACATATCTCTCAAGAACACTCCGAATATACTTAGATAAACCCCAAATGTTATGGGTACTGGCTTGAACTGCTTACCCATGCATCCATACAGCATGAATAATGAGAACGTTGATGTATTTCATGATGTGACACAATATCCTAATCTTACAAAATAATTTCCTTGTCTTCTTCTGCACTTTTGAGCTGCCTTCATGTTTATGATAATTATTTTCTCTAATGTAAAACACATTTAATCATTTGGGAGTGAATATTAGTATCATAGTCCAAACAAGTGATAATTCACTGGAGTGCAAAGGAATAAACATTGCACCACCGCCTTCTCACAGGCAATTAGGGGTGGGCAACAAATTCTGGCCTAGCCAGCGATGCCCACATCATGTGAAAGAGAATAAACAATGCGAATTACTGCATCAATTTATTGTAGATAGGCACCAGCTTAATGTGTTTTATGCAAGCTTGCCCCAGGGCGGTAGAACGTCCCTTTGCAAATGTAACTCACAATGGAACAATTTTAACACCGACCGCTCAGTAAAAACTGGGCAGGTGGACATTTAAAATGTCCAGGTTACTGTTTGTTAGAAAGTCAGCAGATTCCCCCATCTGGGATTTTAACTGATTCTCTGGAACAGGCAGCATGGACACCCGCCTAAAAGCTAATGGCATCAATGTTTACAACGCAGAATGTTCAGCACCATTCATGACTCCTCAGATACTTAAGCAGTCCACGTTCATATGCAGCAAGACCTGGGCAACATTCAGGCTTGGGCTGATAAGTGGCAAAAAACATGTGTGCCACACAAGTGCCAGGCAATGATCATCTCCAACAAGAGAGAATCTAACCATCTCCCCCTGCCATTCAATTGTATTATCATCACTAAATCCCCCACTATCAATGGGGGTTATCATTGACCAGAAGCTGAACTGGACTAGTCATATAAATACTGTAGCTCCCAGAGAAGCTCAGAGGTTAGGAATCCTGCGGCAAGTAACTCACCTCCTGACTCCCCAAAGCCTCTTCACCATCTACAAGGCTCAAGTCAGGAGTGGATGAGTGCAGCTCCAACAACACTCACGAAGCTCAACAACATCCATGACAAAGTAGCCTGCCTGATTGACACCCCATCCATCACCTTCAACATTCACTCTCTCCACCACCGACGCACAGTGGCAGCAGTGTGTACTATCTACAAGATGCACTGCAGCAATTCACCAAGGCTTCTTCAACAGCACCTTTCAAACCGGCAAATTCTACCACCTAGAAGAACAAGGGCAGCAGACACATGGGAACACCACCACCTGGAAGTTTCCCTTCAAGCCACTCACCATCCTGAGTTGGAACTATATTGCCGTTCCTTCATTGTCGCTGGGTCAAAATCCTGGAACTCCCTAAGGTGGCAGCAGTTGGAGCATGACACTAGTGCACAGAGAGGCAAGGAAAATGAGAGGGAGAACCCCAATGGACAACCCTCTTGTGAACATTCCAGTACAGTGCAACACAGTGGAGTTGTCAGAAGTCTGATAGGAGGTCATGCCTGCCCTCTCTGTGGTAGTATGATCTCCAGTTAGGCTAGTTACCTATTGAGGGGCAGAGGAATCTTTTATTGGAGGTAGGAAGGGAATGGGAAATGGAAATATCTGCAGTTGTAATCTGACACTTTTAAATTAAAATTCCAATTTTGAAAAAAAAAAAGACTTTCAATTGATGTTTTACTTTAAGTAACCCATAGAGTAAATAGACTAGCTCATTGTTTCTTATAAATACAGGTGTTATTTTACTCATATGAAAGATCCACATAACTCACTTGCACCTGCTGTGAGTAATGGGCCTTTCATGTATTGCAAAAGAACACGCTTTTTTGGCTGGCATAAGTGAATTAGATTGGGAAAGAGGAACAAAACAAAAATGAGTCAGTGACTCTTTCTGTTCCATTATTTATTTATTTATTGCGCCATTACTTAATTAAGTAAAAAAATGACATGTTTACGTGGAAATGCTGTGATTTCCACTCAGAGGTCCAAGTCTGAGGCAGGGAGACCATAAAATATGAATAATGCAAACAAGCTATCTAAATATAGGCATCCTTATATTTTGAAATGAAAGGATGAGATGTTCAACAAGACCAAGATCTGTCTGGCAAAAGACACAACTGTCCTAGTACATCAAAATGTAAACCTTTTGACATAGAAAAAAATGTTATATCATTCCTGATTTAAGTAAGTATGATACCCTTAATGAGGGCAAAAATCTAAAATATTATCATATTATATAATATTATCATTATGAAGAAAGCAAATACAATATTATCATTATGAAGAAAGCAAAAGCTGATATTAAAGTAATTTTACGTATCATGCTATGCTTTTTCATGCCACATTAACTGTATAGATTTATCAGCAATTTACTTGGTTTGTATTGGGATCATAGTGGGAATTGGAAGCATTGACCTACGGCCCAACTGTTGACTAAACAATAAATCTAGCTGAATCCTTGAATTAAAATCACTGGAGTATATATTTTAAAGCAGTCCCTTTATTCTGCTTCCTAATTTCAAAACAATGAAACCAAGAAGTCATTCTTTTAACTTGTCACCTGTCTTAACTCCACAAAGGTTTATTCTGCACTTCAATTCATATCAACCTATACTTTCATATAACTTGGAATTCTGTTTAGTTTTTGTTTGCAATTGTTGTCAATTTTCTTTCCACCAATTGTACTGTGATCTGGATATACAGGCTCCAGCAGTCTACCAGTAACTCACTTATTTTTCATACATCTCAAAGGCAGTTAGGGATGGCCTTGCCAGTGACACTCATACCCCATGAACAAATAAAAATAAGGCTAGGTAGCTGGTATGGGTAGATTATTTCAACATATGGTGCACCAAGCTGGATCCTGCCTTCCTCTAACATCCACACCCAGGTTAACAGCAGAAAGAGGCCATTCAGCCCATGAAGCCTTTGATAGAGCAATCTAAGCCTACCTCACCATCCTGCCCTCATCTCTCGCTTATAATAAACTGCCTTTCTCTTACAAGATGCAGCAACTTCTGCTTCAAACTCTCCCTATGGCAATACATTCCATGAAGAAATGATCAGGTGATTTGATAAAGAAAAGAAAGGACCGGCATTTATATAGTGGCCTCAGAACGTCCCAAAGTGCTTTACAGCCAATGAAGTACATTAAAACTATCATCATGTTGTAATGTTGGAAGTGCAGCGGGCACGTTAACTGCCATGCATTGTTTGAAATTTAAACCAGGCAGCTTGATCCTGATTGTCAAAGCATTGCCCAATTGGTGCTTTCACCGTGGCAATACCTCTATCAATCAGAGTCCACTTGCCAGCCAATCAGCACTCTTCTCATACAGTATAAATTGTTGTTTTCCCCTTATATTAGTATTCTTGTGAAGTGTCCCGATGAGTGCAAGATGAAAAGCTTCAACATGTATCTTTTTTCAGCAGCACTCATATTATGTACTACCAAAAGACTATTTAAAAATAAAAGATTTAGGATTAAAAACAGGGGGAACTTGATTTATGCAGGGGGTTGTGAGGCTGTGGAATACACGATTGGAATTAGTGATTGAAGCAGAGATCATGGCTGGAAAATTCCTCAGAGCTCTCCCATTTGCCACCCTAACTTCACTGGAATTGTATATATGTGGTTTTCACTGCATTTCTGGCAAAGTTACAGCAGCTGAGGGGAGCAGCTCTGAGGGAAGTCCTGACTCATGTGAACATTTAAGATCAGGTTGGTAGGTTGTAGAAGGAGAGGGGAATAAAGAAATTTGGAAACAGGGCAGGAATCTGGGGTTAAGACTACTGCTAATGTGGAGGGTTAGCCCCAACTCTGACTGTTCCACGGGTTCCCCAGCAGGGCTAGCGAACCATTGAAACCTCCATTCGCATTGGCACTAAGTGTGGCGGTGGGCGTGAAAAACGGCGTTTTACCCGCAGGCTGCAACGGCTGGTTTTCGCTCAATATCGTCTGCTTCCTCCTGCATTAATTATGCACACATGGGAAACATGCTGTGTCGTCGGGCAGGCAGCCTCTAATTCACCACTTCCTCACTCCAGGCACCATATTTAAACAGTAGCCGTGCACAGTGTTCTCAATACATGGGACCTAGGACTACTCCACTGAAGACATGGCCCCAAAAGTCAAGAAGACTGGAGCCCCTAACTTTAGTGGCGTCTCACTGGAATGCCTGCTGGACGCCGTGGAGGCCTGCCGTGATGTCCTCTACCCCTGTGACCGGAGGAGGTCCACCTAAATCACCACTCCAGCTTGGGAGGCGGTGGCAGGAGTGGTCAGTGCTAATACTGCACAGAGGAGGTCAGCCATCTAATGCAGAAAGAGGATGAATGATCCCATCCTTCCGTCAGGGTAAGTCAACCATCTGATTACTCTCAACTCACACACTCACAAGCTCATCACACATTCACAGGGAAATCACACACTGGCAGTTCAAGGGACATCACCACTCACTCTCACATACACACCTTCACATCTCCACCTGGGCTCTCCTCCTCTGGAGCTTGTGTCCTTATGCCATCCATGGCTTCACTCACCACCCACACATGCCAGGCATCCTTATCATTTGCCCTGGCATGCGTCCTGCTCACACTCTCCATCTGTCTTTATGCAGGACAAGCTTGCACACAATCGCAGGGAGTGGTCCCAGACTGGGGGTGGAATGCCGGAACTCAAGGTCCTCACTGCCTTCGAGAACAGAGCCATCGAGCTGGCCGGAGAGGACATGGACCATGCCTGCAGCAACGTTGAGGTCAGCGGTAAACACACATGTGAGGGCCTTGCTCCAGCTCATCCTTCAGACAACCATACTGTAAGTGCATTGTCCTGTTTTACAGCTGCCTGCCATGCACCAAATATCTCTACTTTCTTTCATAGGCATTTCTTCGAAGCACCTGAAGTCCTCAACCATCCAGGCCCTTAACTCGAGCCCCGACGACACCTCGGATGAGGAACCTGAGGACAGCGGTGTTGAAGCCCTGTCACAGCATTCACCCACATCCTCCACCAGCGCAGACACACACCTCGGTGGGACTTGGTTCTCGAACAGCCTCGGAGTAACAATCTGATGAACATAGCACACAATCTGGTCCACAGCAGGCGGAGGCAGGGACATCTGGGGTCACCGGGACTTTGAGGACTGCTGGAGGCCACAATTCTGCTGAGTCCGAGTCAGATGATGAGCCTCTGGACTTGGTCCTAAATCAATTGGTGGAGCCGCAGCAACAATCCTGGGAACATCAGAAAGGAATGTCAGCTGCATTCCTCAGATTGCAATGGATGGTGGAGGAGTTTGTTTGTGTTCAGTCTGAGGTAATAGCGTTGGCATGCCAATGCACCAAGGTCAACACTGGTGGGATGGCGGCTGTCATGGAGACATTGGTACCCCTTCTCCTCAAGGAGTCAGCCAAGGGTGCTCGAGCACCCATAGGGAAGAGGACAAACAGTTGGACACATGGGGCCACCCAACCCGGTGACTCCGGGATTGTCCCAATCCTGTCTTCCTGTGGCCCCATTACCTCCAGCTCCAAAGGGCAAGGTGGGTGCACCTGGCCCTCAGAAGAACACCCATAGCAGGCCTGGGCTGTCTAGGTCTGGGTCCTCCGGAGGACACCTGTCAAAGTCATCACAGACAACAGGGCGTTGCAGTCAGCTGGCTGCATTCACCTCTGCTGTGGATGTTGGGAATGCACCCAGACATAGCAGTAGGATTAGGAAAGTTAGAAAAAGGAGCACAGTGGTGACACGAGTGTTCACAATGTGTATATAATGTTCACAATTTTTTTTATTCATTGGATGTGGGCATCACTGGCTAGGCCAGCATTTATTGCCCATCCCTAATTGCCCTTGTTCAGAGGGCATTTTTTTAAAAGAGTCAGCCACATTGCTGTGGGTCTGGAGTCACATGTCGGCCAGACCAGGTAAGGATGGCAGATTTCCTTCCCTAAAGTGAACCAGATGGGTTTTTATGACAATCAACAATGGTTTCATGGTCATTATTAAACTTTTAATTCCAGATTTTCATTGAATTCAAATTCCACCATCTGCCGTGGTGGGATTCAAAACTGGGTCCCCAGAGCATTACCCTGGGCCTTTGGATTACCAGTCCAGTGACAATACCACTATGTCACTGCCTCCCCCTTTATATAGGAATTTTAAATAGAAATCTTTAAATAGAATCACACTCATTTTACATCTCCGCTTGTCTATGCCTCCTTGTTATGATAAGCTGTGCTGCAGTCACTCAGGCGACACACCATGCTCCCTACACTGACTTGTCACACATGTCGCTATCATGGGCCTCTCGTCTATGTCGTGTGCTTCCATACCCCAACAGCGTATGCCCTTTTTTCAGATCTTTCTTGACATCAGTGATACCTCAACCTTGATGTTAAGCGTGCTTGTGGAATGGATCTCGCTCACCTGCTTCGCAGGGTCGTGTCATGTTTATTCTTGGCTGTGTAAGATTGAGGCAGAGGTGTTCTCCTATCTCATCTGCATGCTTGAAAGGTGAAGCTGTAGTGTACAAAGAGAGACGTGTTAACGTATGGAGAAGGGTCATATATTGTGCAACTCTGTGTGCTCTCTGCAATCCTGCAGGGTTTTCATGCTAGGAGCCCATACTCAGAGCACGTGTGCGCTGCTGTCTGCCAACCACCTTTTTGACTTTCTGAGTGTACATCCGCTGTGCATCCCATCGCCTAAGGATTCACCGAGACGTGTGATACTAATTGCAAATAGTAATTTTTTTCTGGTCAACTAAGCCTTTGAGCGTGTTCTGGAAGGGCACATTGTAGTTTTAGACAATGTTGAGGAGAGCAATGGGATAGGAGCAAGGATGTACTGAAGCTGAAGTCTACTCTTTACTAGCATTGACTCGTCACTTTGAGGTCCTGATGTTGTCTGAGGATTTTGGAGCTCGCAAGGGCTGGGGCTAGCAATGAGGGCACAATGTGTGTCTTAAAGAGAAGGCATTTTAAAGTTTGGCAGGCAAGTATTTGAACAGCACCACCTTCAGGTGGTCCACAGGCATAGTAAGGTGAGGATAACAGCAGGCCAGCTTTCCTAATTGAGAATGCCGGATGTCAATGTGATAGCGAAGAAGGTAACACAGAGGATTGAGTCACCTATGATTAGATGCACACCTGTGGAACGTCCTTGGCTGCTTTGGCCCAAGTGTCACCTATCGAGGTTACACAGAATGCGTTGTCCCGTTGCTGGAGATGGATCTCCTCGAGGGTTTTTTTCAGATTGAAGGCATACAGCTATGCGCCCACTGAGGATAGTAGAACAGCTCCTGGCTCTTGTAGGCTGCGGTGCGACCAAGATGTTGGAGAGATGCTTGAAGAGGCAGCACCTTCTGACGTCTGATGCCAGGACACCCTCCTCCAGTTAGCATCTCATCTCAGCAAGGACACATGTTCCTGAGGCTTCATCATCCTTCAAAGGATCAGGACAATGTGAGCCTGATGTGTAACTATTCACTCTTATATTGAAGTGCATGGTTGAAATGAGGGGAATAGTAATGGTGGTGTTAATGTAGGCCCATGATGGAGGGCACTTGGCCAAGAGGGTACTCACTGCAACTTGTCATCCTCCTTGTGGAATCTGGTGGCTATGAAGGTCTCACATGAACATCTATCTTGACTGGCCTGTGCTATGTCCTCTTCCCCTGCAGTCTTGGCTTCCTCAAACTCAACGCCCTCATCCCCTTCAATGTCTCCCTCATTGGAGAAGATGTGCACCTCCTCATGTTGTCATCTGGAAAGTCCTCCCCGCTTTGCATTGCCAGGTTGTGCAGCACATAGCAAGCTACAATGATCAGTGAGACCCTCTTGGGACTGTACTGCAATACTCCTCCAGGTCTGTCCAGGCATTGGAATCGCATCTTTAAGATGCTTATGCTGTGCTCCACCATGCCAATGTCGCTTGCCATTTCAACACACCACCCTGCTCTCATGCCCACATGTCTGTCCTTGGCCTGCTGCAATGTTCCAGTGAAGCTCAACGCATCTTCCAATTAGGCACTTTACAGACTTCTGGACTTAACATTGAGTTCAACAACTCATCATGAACTCTCTCCTCTAAATTTCCAAATATTTATTTTTAAATTTTTATTTATATTTTTTCCCACCTATTTCTATTTTTATTATTTTAAAAATTTATTTCCATTCATTGTTTTATTCCCACCTTTTAGCCTATTTTGATCTTTTCTTCCACACCATCCCCTCCCCCCGCCTCACCCCACTGGGGCTATCTGTCACTTGCTCATCCTGCTTTCTACTCTTAATGTCACCATTAGCACCTCCTTTAGCCAGTACCACCACCATCAACAACCCTTTGACCTTTTGTTTATGACATCTTTTGCAATCTCTCCTTTGCCTCCACCTATTGCTGGCCTTCTATCCAGCTTCACCTGTTCCACTCCCCTTAAACAGTATATATTTCACCACATATCTACTTCTCTTTAGTTCTGAAGAAGATTCATCTGGACTCGAAATGTTAACTCTGTCTTTCTCTCCACAGATGCTGTCAGACCTGCTGAGTTTTTCCAGCAATTTTTGTTTTTGTTTCAGATTTCCAGCATCCACAGTATTTTGCTTTTATCTTATGTATTGGACTGCCTGTTGCCAAGGATATTTTATAGCCACATGAGTTCAGTCGATGGCATCCTACACCTGTGGGAATCCAGAAATCTCAGCAAAGCCCAGCGCTCTGGCATCTTGGCTTTCTTGATCTCTGTCAAAGTTGATGTAGTTGTGGGCATGGGCAAAAGGGCATTCATGACCTCATGAATGCATTTGTGCGTGGATGTTTGGGAGAACCCGCAGAGGCCTCCGGTGGAGCCCAGGAAGGAGCCACTGGCATAGAAGTTTGGAGCAGCTGTTACTTTCACAGCCACTGGCAATTGATGCCATCCCAGTCCCCGTGGCGCCAATTCCTGCAGAATGTGGCAAATTTGAGTCACCAGATCCCTGGACATGTGGAACTGTTGGCGACACAGGTTCTTGCTCGTCTGCAGATAAGGCATGTGAGTTCTGTACACCCTGGGTCTTACGAGGCACCTGCACACAATGTCTCTGTGAGACTCATTCTCTGTGTCCGCAGGCGGACCTGCTGCCCCTTGGTCTTGAGGGTTTAGCTCATCTCTTTGGGGGGCCTGACGCCTCCGTCACAATCTTCTCCTATAAGTGATAATGCAGGTAGCAATAAATCCAGCCTCCATTTTCCTGATGGTCTCCTCTCTGCAGAATCAATGAGAAACAGGCATGAGTCAGCATCAGCCTGCAAAAGTCTTATTTCTGTCAATGACTCGTCAGTAAGTGTGGGTTCAAAGGCTTTGTTCCAGCGTTGGAAATTTATCACCCCAGAAAATCCAGGCCAGCACAGGGTTCATTTCAAGGTGTGCTTCCACTCCCACACGCCCCCTACCTTTTACATGACTGACTGCTATGAGATTGCTTTGGCCAGGCATTTGATGTGTTCCTTTCAGCCCAGGCACTGGGATCCTCATTCACTGCACTCGAATACCACACCCTTTGGAATACTCATGAGGGAAAATATTTAGCCAGGAACTGAGACCATTTGAGGGGGGCCTGAGGCTTCTCTTCTGTGAAGCTGCCAGTGCCACGAGTGTAACACACATCTGGAGCTTGTCCAAACACCCAATTGCTCTGGAGTGCATTACCACGCTGGGGAATCTCCACACTGTAATACAAAGAAATCGATTAGTGCCACTTTATGGGATTAGATTGCATGAAAGCACATCATAGCTTCACTTTGCTGATTCCTTGCAGTGTCTCAGCTGTGCATCTCTCCTCATTTGAGAATGCACAGTTCAGTGGGGTGCCCCTTTAATTGGTACCCCCAGTGCATGCATCTGCCCCCCAATTGGCCCGCAGAGCCCTCACCAGCAGAGTATCTCCTCATTTTACTTTTATACTGCTCCATGGCTGCAGGTTGGAAAATGGTAGTACCAAACCAACTTGGATCTCCCTCTGTGAGTGCAGAAATCCCTTCTATCATCCTGCAGGAGCTTAATGTTCAGGTTTCACTCCCTCCAAGAATCTCTCAATCCTATTACTTGATCCCGTTGTAATTGTGGTGCATATCCCTTTGCTACATCGGAACATTGTGAGGTAGATGTGCCTATGCCCTGTGTGGACTTCACTCCTTCCCATCTTAAGGACAATTGCACAGTGTGCCATATACCACCCCCACTCTGACACCCTCGAATGCCCCCCAAAACCTTTTCCCCATCTAAAGGCTGCAGATGCCTCCCTTCCATTTATAGGATGTGGGTGTCACTGGCTAGACCAGCATTTATTGTCCATCCATAATTGCCTTGAGAAGGTGGAGATGAACAGCATTCTTGAACCGCTGCAGCCCATGTGGTGTAGGGTAACAGTGCTGTTAGGGAAGGAGTTCCAGGATTTTGACCCAGCGACAGTGAAGGAATGGCGATATATTTCCAAGTCAGGATGGTGAGTGACTTGGAGGGGGAACTTCCAGCTGGTGGTTTTCCCATCTATCTGCTGCCCTTGTTCTTCTAGATGGTAGTGGTTGTGGTTTGGAAGGTGCTGTCTAAGGAGGCTTGGTGAGTTTCTATATTAGAAACGATTGAAATATTAAATGCGATTGTGAACTGTTGCCCAGCAGCAGACTACTTACCTATGCTGGTCGTAGGAACCTATTTGCAGACTTTGCCCATGTGTCTCACTTGGTGAATGGCCTACCTAATGGCCTTTAAAGAGATGGCTCCAGAACATGCCCAAATATCTTTTGGAGCGTATTTTAGTGGAGCTAAGAGGAGCAGGAATGACTGTCTGCATTATGCTGATGAAGTCCAAACCTGCAAATGATTCAGGCTCCTGATGCTCGCTCTGGCTGGCTGATGTGGTCACTCTGCAGACTTCACACCTTTTTTTGGAGCAGATGCACAAAATGCCTGAAACCAGCTGGGCAATCGAGGTAAAACGTTGAAAGAGGATGGTGCTGTCAACTCTGTCAGTGACTGTAGTGAGGTGAGGAAAAATGAGGAAGAATAGTGCACCACCGTCACTGTGATGTTGAATATAATTTGCAACTTTGATTAAGGTTGTTTTAGTGCTGTGTCAGTGGTTGCAACCTGACCTGAGAGGTTCAAACGTGGAGTTACGATGTGCACAAATTTAGGAGGCAATAATACATTCACAGACTTTGGAAAAGAAAGGGAGCTTGAAGACGGGGCAGTGGTTTGCAAGGACAGAGGGATCAAGGGTGGCTTCTTTTGAGGAGGAAGGGGTGATGACAGCAGATTTGAAAGGGAAAGGGACAGTACTTGAGGAGAGGGAACTGTTTATAATGTGAACTAGCACAGGGATCCAGGAAGGAAAGTTGGGCGGTCACTAGTTTAGTGGGAGCACAGGAAATAGTTCTCATGTCCAAGATGAGTTCAGAGAGGCATGAGGGGAGTTGGGGGAGAAATGCCAGAA
This sequence comes from Cetorhinus maximus, assembly GCF_964194155.1. Lineage (NCBI taxonomy): Eukaryota > Metazoa > Chordata > Chondrichthyes > Lamniformes > Cetorhinidae > Cetorhinus > Cetorhinus maximus. Next base: position 206,361,583 of record NC_135879.1, on the reverse strand, counting down.
AGATGAGAGTTCAGAGCTAGGGGAGGGGAGCCTTGGGGGAAACTTGGCTTGGTCAGCAAAGGGAAGGGAGGGATGGGATAGAGGTATCTAAATGGATGTTCTCAACCTTGGTGGCCAAGAAGTCATTGAACGTGCACTTCTTGCTGGTGGTGAGGGTGGAGACAGCAGGGGAGAGGGGTTTAAGGGGATGGTTAGTAGAGGAGAAAAAAGTCTGGATGAACTTGGGGTAATGAGCTGTTTTAGCAGATGACAGTAGGGTATGATAGTGCTTAATTCAGTCCAGTCAGAATTGGTAATGACTGGCTAAACAAGTGTCACATGCATCCAAGTCTGCACCCATAGGACTTAAGTGAACAGAAATGGGGGTTGCACCAGGGGGAACAACCAGTGTGGGTGAGAATAAGCATTTCACTGGGAACAAGGGCACCAAATGTGAAGGTGAAAGTGCGATGAAGCAGATAAGTGGATCGCAAATGTCTTGTGACAAGCGAAAGACCAAAAACCAGAGCGTTGGAAGTTTGAAAGCACCATTGTAGGTGACTTGGTGTTGGGCTTTATCTAGGGAGTGATGCAGAAGAAAATAGAGTTGAAAGGGGAAATGAGCTAACTCACCACTTTGCCAATCTGTATGGCTTAGCATAACTGGCCAGTTAATATTTAATTTAATTGTTGTGATATTATTTTTCCAAATTTGTACAACACATTTCAGAAATTGGCTTCCACTCCATCATCATTAAGTCAGGGGCCACACAAGATTTTCCAATGCATCCACTTCCAATGCTACTTGAATTGGTTAGTGGATGGAAGAGCAGCACTTAATCCTTTACTCACACTTATGCACATTTACTGGTGTGGTCAGCTATCCCTGGCCTTGCAGATACACCTCTCTGTGGATCATGGAATGGGATCCTTGGCCTGAGACTAGAGTGGGTGCGGGTAAGATATTCATAAAATGAAATTTTAATTTTGATTACATAAACAATGTTGACTTCTGTCAGCTTAAACAAATTTTAACCTCACAAGTAATAGATTTTTAATCTTATTTAAGTAAGTGTTGAATGGGTTCACCCATGATAAACTGACCGAAGCAAACCATCGCTTCCCCAAAAGACGACATACAGGAAGGCAGATTATTATCTAAATGGCTATAAACTGAGAGAGGGGAATGTGCAACTGGGTGTCCTCGTACACCAGTCGCTGAAGATGAGCATGCAGGTACAGCATGAGGTAAAGAAGGCAAATGGTATGTTGGCCTTCATTTGAGTACAGGAACAGGGATGTTTTGCTACTAATATACAGGGACTTGGTGAGTCCACAGCTGGAATATTGTGTGCAATTTTGGTCTCCTTATCTGAGGAAGGATGTTCTTGCTATAGAGGGAATGCAGCAAAGGTTTACCCGACTGATTCCTGGGATGGTGGGACTGACATATGAGGAGAGATTGAGTCGGTTAGGATTATATTCGCTGGAGTTCAGAAGAATGAGGGGGGATCTCATAGAAACCTATAAAATTCTAACAGGACTAGACAGGGTAGATGCAAGAAGGATGTTCCTGATGGTGGGGGAGTCCAGAACCAGGGGTCACAGTCTGAGGATACGGGGTAGACCATTTAGGACTGAGATGAGGAGAAATTTCTTCACCCAGAGAGTGGTGAGCCTGTGGAATTCACTACCACAGAAAGTAGTTGAGGCCAAAACATTGCATGTTTTCAAGAAGGAGTTAGATATAGCTCTTGGGGCAAAAGGGATCAAAGGATATGAGGAGAAAGCGGGAGCAGGCTATTGAATTGGATGATCAGCCATGGTCATAATGAATGGCGGAGCAGGCTCAAAGGGCCGAATGGCCTACTCCTCTATGTTTCTATGTTTCTATCCCTCTAACCACCATGGTGCAGAGACACTCTACTGCCTCTAACATCCTCTCCCCAGCTCACTGATGTAATCCACCTCTCCCAAACCTTCTCCCCATTACACACAGATACTCTTTCTACTTGTTGATCAGGTAGAAGCTACAGATGGGACACTGCACCAGCACCTCCCACCACGCACCACCCCCCACCAACTCCCCCTCACTACTTCCTTCGAAAGATTGCTGGGAGCAGCCTAAGGAATCTAGATGCATACCCCTGGCTAAACATCTGGGGCACCAAGTTCCATAAAATAGTCGCACACTACTTAACTGAGTTTGATGTGTTGTCACATCAGTAATTTTAGCCCTTAGTTATGCTGTAGTTTTTGTTCCCATGCAGATGGAAAACTGCATCGTATCAAAGCAAACACTGCCATGGAACAGGGCCATTAGTATACAAAAAGCACTTCTGTGACAGCGCATAATAAAAGATGGCCAGTTAGCTCAGGTGGTTAGTGTATGCTTCATAATAACACCAACAGTGTGGATTCAATTCCCTTTCTAGTTAAGGTAGGCTTGGGACCTGCCTCCTCACCCTGTCCCTGAGAGCGGAAGGCAATGGTAAACCACCACTGACAAAAGCTGCCAAGAAAACAGCTCAGGATGAAACATCAGCAGACGATGAGCCAAGGGCCTGCCTTTGGGCAGAATTGAACCCACACTGTTGGTGTTATTGTGAAGCATACACTAACCATCTGAGCTAACTGGCCATCTTTTATTATGCATTGTCACAAAAGTGCTTTTTGTATACTAATGGCCCTGTTCCATGGCAGTGTTTGCTTTGATACGATGCAGTTTTCCATCTACATGGGAACAAAAACTACAGCATAACTAAGAGCTAAAATTACTGATGTGACAACACATCAAGCTCAGATAAGTAGTGTGCGACTATTTCATGGAACTTGGTGCCCCAGATGTTTAGCCAGGGGTATGCATCTAGATTCCTTAGGCTGCTCCCAGCAATCTTTCCAAGGAAGTGGCGATGGGGAGTTGGTCGGGGAGGGAGTGGGGGGCAGGGGGGTGAGTGGTTGATGTGGGGTGCGGTGGGAGGTCTGCTGGTGTGGCGTGAATGAATGAATGAACATAATAAAATAGAAATAGTGCTTATACATGTTGAATGCTGGGTACATAAACTTCCACCTTGTCATGAATGTACTAATGCTATCACCAAAAAATGAGTTTTTTCAGCAACAGATGTAAGAAAAGGTTTCTTACCATGGTAATTAAAATACATAACACAGGGTTATTACTGCTGCAAGTAGTTTCCACCACTGTATCAATTCTTTGGTCAAACAGATGGGTCAACTCAAATCCCCAATCAAGGAAATTAATTTTGTTATATAGCATTTGTAAAATGAATTTATGCTCAATGCAACTTGCATTGGAATGCACTTTTTCTTAACGGTGTGATTTATTTAAAAATAATGTTTCAGTTTGCCTTTGTTGGCTGCAGCGACGGTATTTGCATTCCTGTTAAATACGAGTTTAAATGAACTGCAAAAAGGATGTTACATCAGAATTCAGTTAATTCTTCATCCACTGGAGTGGAACACAACAGATGTAGATCCACTATGTAATTGCTTGTCTGCTTTCTCTGGATCTGATTAACTTGCATTGCTCTTTTGTCAAAATGCACGAATAAGCAGCGTCCCATAGTGCACAGCATGGGACTAATCACTTTTACAGCCAAACAGTTTTCTGCACCCTTACTCCTTACTTCAGTGCTAACGCCACAGCTGATAACACTACTGGGTTTTTACCCTCAGAAAGTATACCCTCTTTATTTTCCCCAAGGTCATCTCAGTTCTTCAAGGATGACATTTTTGTCATTTATGTTCTGGTACCCGTGATCATCAAGTTGAGTGATGACAGTGTCACGAATGGAATACCCTGCTCACAGTGACAGCATCCAGCACTCCAAAGTCAGGTATGGCACACATCACATGCAATTAAGAGCATCACTTTGACATTCCCATTTCCCACACTCTCTATCCTTATGGCTTCTCTGGGGAAGTTTGTCGAATTAGTGCCAATTAGTGCCAAATTTAAGGACACCGGGAGTTGGATGGAGACTGCCTAAACTCATTTCACTTAAGACCCTCAACATCCATCAGGCAAAGATCTTCATCCAGTCTGTCTGGACTGAATTTAAACCCAAGTCCCAGAGGTGTTTTAACACACAGTGCCACTCAGTCTTGTTTTAATTAATTATTTTTTAAACTCATTAATGTGTGCACTGGTGAATGAACAGATTTATAAACTATATCTTGTGTCAGCACTTGGCACACCCTGGCCAAGTGTATAGGAGCCAATACCAGTATAGTCTGCCTTCAAGTTGCCTGAAAAGTTCGATTCTTGGTGTGTCACTCCAAGTGCTAGTAAAACAACTCCTTTTCCCCAATTGTATAGCTCTTTATAGTTAAACTGGATATAGAATATATCTTGAATGTGACTGGTGCACCTACATATCAATTCTCGTGGGAATATTTGTAGAGTGGGTGTATGGTTGCACACATTCAATCGTGCTTTGTGGTGAATTATGCTCAAAGCAGTCTGTGGCATTACCCCAGATGTACAATACTGTAATGGGCATTAACTGTTACAGTGACGACCTGCAGATGCTACAAAACAAAAAGCAATCCAAGGATCTAAAACTGGAAATTCAACTCATAACGCGAGCATCCTGGAGCTATGAAGAATTTGTTTTCCATTTACTGATATTTATTCACTGGTGATCTACATTGCCGTTCTGCTGTGTATAGCGCTCTCAAGTTAGCTGGTGTGTACACACTGCTGAACTGTAGTCCAGAAGTACAGAGGCAAGAAAACTCACCTCTCAAGAGAGTTTGTATTCGTATAACATTCGAGCTCCATGAAAACAGGCAGTTGCTTTGAAGCTGAGATCAGTACCAGCACAGAACCCTCACAATATGTGCTTGTGCATGTGCTGCACCTTCTCAATGGCACATACAAACATACAAAGATACAAGTTAGGAGCAGCAGTAGGCCATTCTGCCCCTTCAGCATGCTCTGCCAATCAATAAGATAAAGGCTGATCTGATTGTGGCCTCAAGTCCACATTCTGCCTACCCCCGATAACCTTTGACTCCCTTGTTAATCAAGAATCTATCTATCTCTGCCTTAAAAATATTCGTTGGGCGGAATTTTAGGCCAGTGGGATATTACGGTCCCGCTGAAATCAATGGACTTTTGAATGGCTTGCCGCATTTTAAGCCCCTCCACCCCACCCACCGCTGCAATGGGGCAGTACAATTCTGCCCATTGACCCTGCCTCCTCTGGTCTCTGAGAAAGAGAGTTCCAAAGATTCACTAAACCTCTGAGAGACAAAAATTCTTCTTGTCTCCATCTGAAATCGGAGACCACTTATTTTTAAACTGTGTCTCCTAGGCCTATTCTCTCCCACAAGGGGAAACATCCTTTCAGCATCCACCCTGTCAAGTCCCCTGGTGCCACTGTGAGATGAAATGTAAAGAGAAAATTAGATATCATTTTCATCACTATTTCCTCAAATTAAATTTGAACTTTAGTGATTAGGGATTTGTCTCTTTGCCAGCTGTACCATGTAGCCACACAGACAATGTAGAACTCCTTAAGATTGCTGCCAAGAAATTCATGTTCCAAATCCATTACTCCATATAGCTACATAAGAGCATTAAGTATATTTTCTCCATGAAAAGTGCATACTTTTTGTCTGTGATAATACTCAGTTTAACACCATTTCCTTCTCAATTGGAATTTTGTTTATTTTAAAAATTCTTGTAAAATGGATTCGTAATATTTTTCTCTCTCATGGTTTCTTTCTTAGTTGGTGTTGCACGTTTTAGTCACTAGTTTTGTTCACTAAGTGGCCACACTCTGGATAAATTCTTCCCGATTCCAATGAATGGCTATCAAGACCAGAACTGTGCTGCAGCATCCACTTGATAAACCTGTTAGACAGTTTCCAAAGGGGAGTTTTTTGAGAAATCCTAATACATGTATTTCATTCCTCACTAATGGGAGTCCTGTGTCCTAGTTAAACAACTGATAGAAATGATTATATCATTATTATTTCTTTTGGCATTTGTCATTTCTTCTTCTCCTGAAGATGCTGACTTTCAGTTAGGTATGGTCAAATTGGACCACCAACTCTTTGGTACTTCACTCAAATGCCGTTCTTCATATGTGAACATTGGCAGACTATTTGATCACAGGAGATGTGGCAGCTGAGCCAGTGTGTGTCTTTACCTGATGTCCACCTGCAGAGATTTTGTAACAGGGTCATGGAATTGTGATCTGGAGTGGGAATCATGGATTATTTTCCCCCTCTTTAGCTTTGGGCAACAGAAACAATAGTGAACACTCAACTGCTGCCCTACTGACATTATCTAACTCAAGGATCAAACCTAGGACCTTTTTATTTGTTTAATTCGGTGATTCATGTCCCTTTGTAATGGAGTATGGTTGCTATCTTCTTTCATTCAATGGCCTGTTTGTGTGTCTGCCCAGCTGAAAAAATACTCTTTATGAGGATTAGTGAATGTGAGTGAAGAAAGCTATGTGGGAACTATGGGGAGAAAAAATAATGAATAGGAAATTAGATTTAGTCCTATATGGAAAATTATGTTTGCCTTTTGAGTTGTGTTAAAAGCTCTGCCTGTTGCCTGTTTAAATAATCCCAATGCTCCATTAGCTGCCAAGGCATTGTTAAACACTGGTATACCCACTGGTGGTGGTGCCTGCTCGTGGGCTTCATGTATCTGGGGGTCTGTACCTCAAGATGAGTTAGCACCTGAAGATGAGGATGGCTGAAGACTGACAAAGAATATACTTATTTGGCTCTTCATACATGTTCAGCTTGTGCCACAGCAACTGGCATTCCATTATTTGTCATTTTTGCTCTGAAATTCAAACTTTGTTGCAGATTACAATGTATGTAGCCTTATTGCATTGAAGTATCAATATGCAAGCAAAACAAGATAAGCTTCTGTGTGTATTAATTGAATGTGCTAGATTTGATGATCGCTGAATGAGCAATAATGAAGGGTATTATAATTGCCACCAGTATTCCTGGGTTAGAGAAAATGGAAATCAGACAAGTTGTCTGATCAATGAGGATGTGTTTGTACATGTGTGTTTGGATGTCAAACAAAGACAGGATTGTTTCTAGCAGTGCCACTCCTCCCATGAAAAATAGCCTGCTGGTATTGTTTGGGGGATATGGCGGCATAGTGGTAATGTCACTGCACTAGTAGAGTCCAGTAGGCCCAGGTTTTGGGGACATGAGTTCAAATCCCACCATGGCAGCTTGTGGAATTTAAATTTGATTAATAAATCTGGAATATAAAAAGCTAGTCTCAGTAATCATAACTATGAAACTATTGATTGTCATAAGGACCTATCTGGTTCACTAATGTCCTTAAGGAAAGAGAATCTGCTATCCTTACCTCAGTCTGGCCTACATGTGACTCCAGACTCTCAGCAATGTGGTTGACTCTTAACTTTACTCTGAAATGTTCAGTTCAAGGGTAATTAGGGATGGGCAACAAATGCTGGCTTTGTCAGTGATGCCCACATCCCATGAAAGATTAAAGAAAAAAAGACACCTGCTTCAGAAGAGGAGGAAACAGAATGGTTAAATATGTTTTTGTTCCTCTAAATCCCTACATGGGTGAGTACCTAATATCCCAGGGGGTTTTAACACCAAGCAAAGGTGATATTTCCCTGTCAGGAAAGAGGGAAAACCCAAGAACAAGTCACTCTGGCCACAGTTACAGGAGGCTAGGAGAATGTCAGCAGTCCTCTCTCAGCCAGGAATGGTGTGCAATGAAGACTGAAAGAGGAAAATGAAGAGGAATAAATAATAAGATAAGTGGTTAAAAGTAAATAAAATGCGCTATTTTTAATTGACAAACCAAGGTCAAGAGCCACCTTGTACGACAATAGCAAGACTGAAAACTATATCAGAAAAAGCAAAGTAGATCATTTAGTAGTGGTTGGATGATAGCAAATAATTAACCAACCTGTATAACCATTGGATTATTAGCTGTTGTTAAGCTAAGGATGATATTTACAAATATTTAATGCTGATTTTAAAAGAAAAGGAAACTGTCGAGTCTAATAATAATTATTAAGCAACATTGACAAAGAAGGATTGTATTATCATTGAATAATACTCTTTAGGATTAGTGTTGTTATGGCAACAAGAATAGTGCCCAAATTTAACTCTGAAGGGGCATTATTAACCAACAAAGCACACATTCCAATTGATTATGGCTATTACGTAACACTTCCGTTAAGAATTTTTTTATGTGTGTGTGCGCCTGTTTCCTGATGGGTTCTCTGTTTTCCAATAACTTGCAGGCAATCACATTTCAGTAAATTGACCGTGGCACTGCATGATTTTCCCCTTTGTGTTACTTCAGGTCTATCTGACCCCTCTGATTAAATGTCAAAGCTTGTCTGTGCCTGAGAAGAACTAACTCCATAGAAAGCAGCTAACAGAAAGGTTCCTCCTTGACTCCATAAAAAAAAAGACGAAATAAATTCCACTGGCATCTTGTAAATTTTTATTTTGCACAATGATTGCAGGTCCCATCTGCAACCCAGCTGTTATAGAAGGGAATGCTGGCCTCCTGCATTACAAATAGCATTCTGCAGTAATTGCTGGTGGTGGAAGGGATTAAATGTAGTCGATGAAAATGTGTACTAGCGATGAATATGCATTACAGTGGGTATGAAATGGCACTAGAAGATTAAAAACAAGGGGTTTTGTTTACAAGGATGAAGGAAGCAGAATGTCGGCTGGCCCAGAGCCTAAAGTGGGGAAGAAAAAACCTTTGGGCAAGGCATTAGGGAGAAAAAAACAGATGGTTTGTGAACCTTTTATTAAGCAGAAAATCATTAATCAAACCCAGGCTGAAAACAGCAGGGATTTTTTTTGTGGCACCACATATTTTATTTATTTTTTTTTCAAGGCTTCTGTAAGAAGTAATATTTCAGATGATTAAAACCAAAATTTTTTAAATGTTCCTCCACATTTTAGATCCAGCTAATCAATATTTATTTTTAAAAAAGAATCCAACATAACAATGGCATTGAGTACTGAATACGGCAGAGTTGTTGTAATACTTAAAATGCACACATTTCTAATCCATATGTTTAACACATTTCATGTCCTGGACTTTTTCAAAGGAACCAGGTTTCATGTGCCCAAGCCGACAACCATTTGCAGTTGAACCTAATAAATGTACATCTAGTTTGCCAAAAACTTGAGGGCAATTGACGGCTGACTAGGGAATTCTATATAATGGTGGTGAATTGGAATGCTACATTGAGTTTTAAACTTGGACTTGAATTATGCTTGCATCAGGTATGTGCTTATATGGACTTGTCAACAGTAAAACAAATATTTCCTCAGTGAGTGTGCGTGCGGGTGTATGTGTGTGTGTGTGTGTGAGTGGGCGTGAATGTGTGGGTGTGAGTGTGTGGGTGCATACAGACATGTGCGTTGTCCCTACTAAAAGATGCACAACCTTTTACTCACAGAAATAATTCTAACTGATTGGGAAGACGCTGTTGGGTCTGAGCACAAGAGGCTGCAGAAAGCACTGCATCTCATAGTACTGAATTTTACACTGCTGTGACGCTAGTATTAAATTATTAAGACATGATTCAAATGCTGGGGATGCAAAAATATGATTTTGTTTTCTCTGCCCACCCTATCTAGCAGTTTCCCTTCTTTGTCTCATTTGCAGCATTTAATCCATCAACTCCCACTGGCCTCCACGGTGCTTTTCTAAGATGGCTATTAGGAGGTAATGAGAGAAGCTACAGTATAATTATTTTTGGATACCTTTGTTTCTTTCTGTGGTTAGGTACTTAGCCTAGCATTAGCATCTAATATACTGTATTGGCTGCATAGAAACATGATAGTATGGAGAACTGAACCTGTGTCCTTCTATGTACTATTGCCCTGTGTTGTTAATTCCCTAACATTTGTTCCAGGTTTCTGCTCTTCTATCCAGAAAATGCTCACTTATGTTGGAATATGGACACAAGGAAACCTCTGAAGCCTTTCTATGCATGGACCAAAACAGCGTCATCAGCTATTTGAATGTTGAATTACAACTAAGCCCTGTTCCTCCAACAGGGATCACTGGATGTGAGCAAAGAGTAGGAGCCCAAGTTGATTTTTCCTCTCCATAACCTGAGACACATGCTAATTATAGCACCTCTACTGCAGCCTAGCTATGATCAGTTAACTTAGAATAGACCATGGATCAAACCCAGGGCTTACCATAGTGAACCATGCAAACGTGATAAAGAACAGGGGGTGGAAGTGATATATAAATAATAAGGAACCAGTGGAACAAACAGGAAAAATTTACATTGAATGGACTGATTAGTGGCAGACTTTGTTTCATGTGGGCAGGCACAAGGTACCAAGACCAAGGAGATGGAATAGCAGAGGGAATATATATGATAAACAGTGGTAGACTATTGAATACAGCACCAGAGAGTGATCTCTGATATTGGCTCATTTAAATGTTAGTGCAGTTTGCAACAGCAGTAAATAATCAAATACATTCATTGGCTTTATAACCAATTTCAATCAAGCATAAATCCTAATGGTTAAGATCGAGTTTGTGAACTTGTTGGGTCCATTTAGAATACTATGTACAATGTAATTGTAATCAACATACTCCATTTGGGATATTTTGTTCTTGAAGAGTGTATTGAGGAGGGCAACTCAACTAATACTGAATGTTAATTACCTAAAAAAAGAAAGAAAATGATTTGCATTTATGCTGGACTTTTCAAACCTCAAGACAACTCAATCTATTCGTTGCTGCTGAGTAGTTAAATAATTTCATTAAATAAATACGAAAACAAAAATTTAGTGTTTGGTGATGTTGTTTGAGGGAAGAATGTCAGCCAGGACAACTTGATACTCTTATTCAAACAGTGCCTTGGGATCTTTTACAAGCACCTGAATGGATATGGATGGATGGAGCCTCACGTTAACATCTCACTCTAGCAGTTGAGAAATGGAATTCATGACGATTTCCAATGTGAAATGGGTGGCACGATTGCAAAGCACGCCCAAAGATGCCAGCAAAAGGTTTGAACCAAATTCAGCGTTGGGCCTCACTTGAATCAAGCTAGCAAACTGCAGACAAAATTCAGGCAGATCAACAGATATGGAAGTAGGATGTTCCGCACTCTAGCGCTGAGCAGACTCAGAGGTAAGGCTGGAAAGGGGGAAGGTAAAGTGGATATGGGCGAACCCAGGTCTGCGGTGACACACAGTATTATTCTGGAACGAGAAGCTGCAATCCTGTCGAGATAATCTGCATAAATCCTGAAATGGATCATGAGCTAATGAATTTTGACTCAGAGATGAGTGTGCTGTCACATGAACATAAAGACTAAGAGGCTATGAATGTTTATATTGCAGAAAGCAATATTGGCAACATTTTCAGGATTCTAAGGAAGCCTAGATTTTGTGAGCCCTGGTAAATTGTTAGATGCATGTAATAATTGTAAATTTAACCATTTCTTACTGTTATGGGGGTCATGTGACTGTGTAGATGGATCAGCCCTAAGTGCAGGGAATCTTAGGGGTGGAGCTTTTTAGCCTTGGTCTTGAAACGAGCATGAAGCCTCATCTGGAGCCCGTAAATAAAGTTTACTGTTTCTTACAAGAAAATAATCCTGCATTCCAAGATTACTACAATTGGAGACCAGGATAAATAGCGCTAACGCAGCACCTCGCCTTGTGACTGTGAGTATTCCGATATTTTAAGGGAAGAAAGAAATTAGATATATTCACCAACAATGCCTCTCTTTGGCAGAGTTGACCCGTACGACTCATCCATCGAGGACTGGAGTCAATACATTGATTAAGGTTATTCACTGTTTGAATAAGCTAACAAAATAGCGGCGGAGCAGAAACAGAAGGCAATTCTCCTGACCGTCTGCAGGATCAAAACGTATAACCTAATCTGTAGTTTGATAACTCCGAACATGCCAAATTCCAGATCCTTCACTGAGCTAGTGGACCTCATGAAGGGACATTTTCAGCCTAGACCCTTGGTGATCATGCAAAGATTCAAGTTTAACTCTCGAGTAAGGGCCACCGGTGAGTCAATCGCAATGTACATCGCGAAGTTAAAACAGTTAACGGAGCACTGTGACTTCGGTGATACTCTAAACGACATGTTGCGAGATCCTTTGGTTTGCGGAATAAACAACAACGCCATTCAGCGCCGTTTGCTTGCAGAAGTCGAGATAGACCTGAAACGCGCTATGGAGATAGCGCTAGCAATGGTGAGTGTTGAGAGGGACTCACGGGCACTGCAGAGTGTGCAACATGGCACCGTTTTGCAGTTAGGGCGGGAACCTGCCGCCAGCCGCAAAGATCAGGGAGGTTACTGCAAAGCAGGACACAGTCCCTACTGCTAGAAAAACAAAAAGAAACACTGGAAGCAGCTCACCAGTAACCCAGAAGTTAAAGTGTTATTGGTGTGGGGCAAGTCATAGCCTGAAGTCTGTAGATTTAAAGAGGCAGAATGCCACTACTACCTCAAAAAGAGAACTCAATCAAGGCAGTCATTCAGACAGCAAGTCAAGTTAAACTAAATGCTCAATATAGATGAGCCATAGGGTTACTGAGGCTGATGTTTATTCTCCATGCAATCTGAAGGCCAGGAAAACTGAACCAATCACTGTGACACTTCAAGTAAATGGAAAGCCTCTGCTCATGGAGGTTGACACAGGAGCATCGACCACAGTGGTGGGAGAGCACATCTTTAAATATTTCAGAGAAGGTACCCAGCCATTGAGTTTGGAGAAAACTGCTGCTCAGCTGAAAACATATACAGGAAAAGCAATACAGGTGAAAGTCATCACCTTAGTACCTGTATCGTACAGGCAACAGACAGTTCAGCTGCCAATAATTGTTGTAACAGGAGAAGCAATCTAGCTTTCTGGGCCATGATTGGTTGAAAGGGATCAAGCTCAGGGGCCAGAATTTTCAGGTCTGCGAGCAGGGCCAGGCCCCACTTGCCGACGCGTAAAATGAGACACAGTGACGTCGGGGGTGCGTCCTGGCGTCACCACGCATTGTACAGATTTTCGGTTCGGCAGGTGAACACCCAAGTTGGCTGCAGACCCGCAAAGGCCTATTAAGGCCAGTTAACTATCAATTAAAACAATAAACTGAGCTGCCCATTCCAACCTTAAGGTTGGCGGGCAGCTGAAGAGCCCAGGTGGCCTTCGCATTTATCATGGAACCTCATCGACACGCGGGATAAGGTTTCATAAAGATATTTAAAGATTTATAAAAATTTTTAATAACATTCACAGACATGTCCCGGCTCATGTGAAACTGTCTTAAATTTTTTTTTTCTTTATTAAAATTTTCAGAACTTAAACTAATCTCCCTGAGGCAGCTCTGTGCTGCCTGACTCAGACATCCCCCCCTCCCCCACCTGCACCGGTAGCGCTCAGCGCTTCCGGGCGCGCGTCACACTGGGTGGGCCTTAATTTGCTCGCCCATGTAAAATGGCAGCACCCAGCTGATTGTGAGAGGCGATTGGCTGTGTGCCCGCCCATGCCCGCTCCTGCCCAACCACCTCGACGGGGAGAAAATTCTCCCCAGAAATGTTTTAAGTCCTAGCAGGAAGAAACCCTGAGTTGACAAGGGAATATGATGGTGTCTTTTGGAATGAGATAGAAGAACTGAGGGACCTTTGCAGGAAGCAAGGATCCCTCAGGTCAGAGATGGTTCCAGGGAAAAATCATGAAAAGAGGCTAAACAAATTCAGTGCCACTCTGAACCAACTGAAGAAACAATTGGAAGAAAAAAATACCCAACAGTGTTCAATGTTCCAGGAGGAAGACAAAAGATACCAGCAAGAGACAGAAGAGCTGAAGAATCAGTTGATGGAGACAAAAGAGGCATCAGAAGGAAAAGCCATGGAACATTCCAAGATGTGAATGGAAAACTCAACCCCTGAATTGAAACAAGTTAAGATTTCACCAGAGAGAAATTTGGCCAACTGAAATCAAAATGAAAGGTGAGGCAAAACCCTGTGGCAAACACAAGAAGGAAAAACAGACATCAAATCTGAAAAGCCAATAGGATATGTTTCCAGAACCCTTCCTGCAATCGAGAAAAGTTGCTCACCAATTGAAAAAGAGGGCTTATCTATCATATTTGGAGTAAAAAGTTTCCATCAATATTTGCACGGTCGACACTTCACCATAGTGTTAGATCACAAGCCACTGTTAGGGTTGCTAATTGAAGATAAGGCAATCCCACCAATAGCCTCTGCTGGATTTCAAAGATGGGCTTTAATTTTGTTGGCATGGGAGTACACTTTTATGCACCATCTGGGTGTGCATGTAGCAAATGCAGAAGCCCTCAGCCATCTCCCTTTGCCAGATAGTATTATACGTGAACCAATACGTCAAGAGGTAGCACTTGTGTTGAATTTCCTGGGCTCCTCAACAGTCCGCGTGAGACAGATAAAGAATTGGACACATCGGGAGCCAATTTTAACAAGAGTCCGTGAACAAATGTTACAAGGATGGTCAAATGCAGAAGTCCCAGAAGAATTAAAACCTTTCTTTGTAAGTAGATCTGAACTGTGTTGTCAAGACAGTATCTTGTTATGGAGAGCAAGAGTTGTTATCCCTGTGCAAGGAAGAGAACCATTATTGGAAGAACTTCATATTGCACATCCTGGTATTTCAAAAATGATGATGCTTACATGAAGTCATATCTGTTGGCCGGGTATAGACCGTGATATAGAAAAAATGGTGAAACACTGTCTCCAGTGTCAGCAACTGCAGAAGTTGCCTGTTTCAGCCCCACTGCATCTGTGGGAGTGGCCTGGTCCACCCTGGGCTAGACTGCATATAGACTATGTAGGCCCATTTCTAGTAATGTTTCTTGTGATTATCGATGCACAATCAAAGTGGATGGATGTGTTTGAAGTGAGATCACCTACTTCATCTGCAACTATTGAAAAGCTGCACCAGAGTTTCAGTGTTCATGGTTTTCCTGAAGTTATTGTGTCAGATAATGGTACTGCTTTCACTAGTACTGAATTCCAAAGATTCATGAACCTAAATGGGATTAAATATGTCAGAATAGCACCATATCATCCCTCGTCCAATGGGTTAGCAGAAGGAGCAGTACAAACCTTTAAAACAGGCATGAAGAAATTAACAGAGGGAACACTGTAAACACAAATTTCAAGATTTCTGTTCCGCTATTGCACAACTGCTCATGCGATCACTGGTTTAACACCTTCAGAGTTGTTAATGCAGTGCTTACTTTGTACAAGTTTGACTGTAGTATTACCTAATTTGGAGGGGAAGGTGTGTTATGGCACGGCTGATGGTAAATGCCAAGGTGCCCAAATCCCAGAGGGTAACTTGAAACAGTTGCCAAAATGGTTTTTGCAATTTGTATTGTAGGATGAGGGGTCCTGAAATCAGGAAATGATGTCCCCGACTACTTGTGATGATTTTTTGGTAAAGACACAAGAATGGTTTACAGAGAAAACAGTACTTTAAAATAGCTCACAAGAACTTAATTTAACTGCCCTCAGAGCTAACCTTCCCCTTTTATGTTTAGCAACTATCCTTACAGATTTTAAAATCTATAGAATTACAGTAATTTTTACCACACAGTGCCTTTTTTCTTTGGGGTCTGCTCTGTGGCTGACAGCAACTTTGTCTTCAAGTCTGGCCTTGTGCACACTGTCTTCTAGGAGACGTGACCCTCTCACATAGGCTTCAGTATTTCCTTAAATGCATTCCTTCTCTTTGATCTCTCTATTGTTTCCAACCATTTATCTTCTGTAATGCTTTCTTCCCAGCATTGATTAAATTGCTCTTTGCTTTAGCTCTTAGACTTGTAAAAACAAACTTACCCAATCTTTACCTCACTTCCTTGCACCTTCTTACAACTTCCTTACACCTTTGAACTACAACAGCTCAATTTAAACTATCCCTGTTATTGCTTCATGTAGAACTCTGATTGAAGTTCCTCTTGGTTCATTAACATATCAAAACCACTTCTTACCGTTGACTTTAGATGCTTGCCATCACTTTAGCTCTTAATCCAATTACAGCCTGATTTCCAGTACATTAGGAAATATGCTAGGGTTATTACCACTAGAAAAAATTACAATTTCTTGCTTTCTTGACAGGTGGAGAGAAACCAGGGTAGTCAGAAAGTGAATCATGACGTTCACAGTAAAGGTCGAGAGTTTACTGTGGGGGAGATAGTTTTTGTGCAAAATTTTCCATTGGATCCAGATGGGCTCCTAGTATAATCATCTCTTAAACAAAACATTATCTTATATGAAGTGGAAAACAGGATTGTTAGGAAACACGTGGATCATCTTAGGAGTCAAGAAACCCTCCAACAGCCAGTTAATCCACCTGAAATCAAAATCAAAACTTTGATCCCTGAGGTGCTAGATCGACAAAGAATAGACATACCTGATGTCTCTGTTGAAGTAAATAATTCTGAACTGCCATTGTCTAGGGATGTCCCTGATGCTGCAGTTCCTGTGCAAGTCAATTCAATAGAAGAACCGCCAGTTGTAGAGTTACGTTGCTCTGCCCAAATACGAAAACCTCCTCAAAGACTAAAAACAAAATTAAAGGGAGAGGAATGTAGTAATTGTAAGTTAAACCATTTCTTACTGTTATGGGGATCATGTGACTGTGTAGATGAATCAGCCCTAAGCATGGAGAATCTTAGGGGTGAAGCTTTTTACCCTTGGCCTTGGAACAAGCATGTAGCCTCATCTGGGGTCTGTAAAAAAAAGTTTACTATTTCTAACAAGAAACTAGCCCTGCATTCCAAGTTTATTACAATGTAGCCATAAATTCAGTATCGGGGGCATAGATTCAAATTTAGTGAAGGAAGCTGAGCATAGGGTGTAATAGAAAACAATACCAAGGAAGATAACGGCAACTAATTGCGCAGGGAGGTGGGTTGATTTCTTGGTGAAAGAGTAACTGAGCGGTGTAAGTTACAGATGAATATAGTTTTTAATGTATCATTCCAGGTAGAGCATGTGGTGTGCTCAATTTTCAGCCTATTGACTAAAGGACAAACTTGTTTGGGCTGCAATGCTGGGGTGAATTTTACGGCCCCCACCAGCATATCTGAAGGCAGGGGTGCGCAGAAAATAAAGCGGTGGGCAACTGGATTTCATGTCAGTGAGGTACCGGCTAGACTTTTAGGTTGGATGCTGCAGGTGGAGCAGGTAATCCATCCCCCACCCCCATAAAATCCACCTTACTGTTGCACTAATCCCCCACAGCCAAAATACAACATTTACCCCCATCAAGGAAAGGTCTGCACAGTCCTTAAATAAGTCCTTAAATTTACATAAAAATGCATGTTAATATTTTTAAAATTTTGGGTCTTCCCAGGTTCGAGAGCAGTAGTTTATCCTGGTTTTGTACATCTGTACGTTCCTTTGTATAGTGGGTGACAGGCTTCTTCTGGTGTTACCCTGAGCCAACCACTAGGAGGTTGGAATAACTCCCGCTCTCACCCCCTTGTATGTCGTTTCCCCTTTCTCCACTCCTCTTGGGAATGGGAATTGGCCTCCATGTGGTCCCTCTCCACTTGTGAATTGGAAAATCAGCTGTTGCCCTTAATTATGCTGCATGTCAATTTTTAATTTCTGAGGTGCTCAATAATGTGATTAGTAAATGCCCTTCTTGCCTTTAATAACATCACAGAGCTAAAGTAAAAACAGCTAGCAGCAGCTAGCTAACACACCAACTCTATCCCTAACTGTAATTGTGAGTTACCTCCTTCTTGAAGCGGAGATGAGTCTGAAGGATTGAGTTGAGAATATACATACAGGTGTAGTAATGTAATGGTTATGTTGCTAGACTGGTAATCCGGAGGTCTGAACTAATATTCCAGACAATAGAAGCTGAATTTTCCCAGGTCTGCAGAGGCCGCTTTGGAGGTGGGGTTCAAGAAAATTTGGAAATATACACATCAGGTCAGCTCCAGGATGTGTCCCAGCCTGAGAGTTTTTCCAGGAAGTGGACCAGCGGGTTTGACAGCAACCTGCCTAGCAGCGGTGGGAATCAAAATATGAAAGTAATGAGCCACTTACCTTTAATTTTACAGGCTGCAAATTATTTTCCCAGTGGTATATGGGCCCTTTCTGTGTCAGGAGTCTGGCAAGTGATCTATCACCAGGCAGCAGCCACTTCATTAAAACTAATGTCTCCGCTCATACTTGCCCGGCTGCAATAATGGTAGCCATCTCCCTCCCACTGAAGGTGCTTCATGGCACTGCTGCCACTCCTGCTAATGGCCTGCCATCCCCCATACAGGCGGCTCAGGGCCAGACTCATGGGCTGCACTGATTGGACCTCTCAATGCTGGAAACCGGCTGCCGTCCCAAGTTAATTCTTAATTAGCTGCCTCTGGGGAGGTTGTATCCCCTGTCCCACCAAGGCCACTTCTGGGGTCCCGACCCTGAATTCATCCTGATGTCAAGGTCATGACCCATCTGGGAAAATTTTGTTAGTTGTGAATTTAATTTCAGTTTTTCAAAACTGTTACCTAGTCTGGCCCATGTGTGACTCCAGTTCCACTCCAACATGGTTGACTCCTACCTGCTCTCTGAGCAAGCCACTCAGTTGCTTTAAAGCACTTTCATGTTGTGGTGGGGTATTAGGCTCATCATTCAAGTCATCTCCATTGGGTTCCCCAATGCAGATTTGGAATACTTGCTATAGATTTGCTATAGCTGTAGTAACAATTGTAATAGCTCTCACATTGTGTCATGACTGCTTTTTAGCTCCACCCAGTAAATTTGTAGGCATCAATAAGTTCACTATGTTTAAATGTATCCGGCAGGCCACAGATATATAGATCTGTTTCAGTAAAAACCAGCAATGGCAAGGGGTAGGTACAGCAGTTGTACAATATTGCTGGGAGCCAAGATCTGGGAGCCATTGGCTCTGCATAAGAGTTTTATGCTTTTTCGTTGAATGAGTTTCTTATTGCAACATGAAAAGGATATAATTCAATAAAGATACAGGTAGTCTTTGATGCTATAAATCTAATTACCCATGGGTTGGTTGAATAGTCAGGATCTTTGCTTTTTTTCGAATAACTGGTTCTTGGGCGATGTTCCCTGTAAGCTGCTGGGCTGCCCAGCAACCTGAAAATTCCCACGCAGGTCATGCACGAGTCCTTCAAGTTACCACATTTTTATTTTATATTGTTCATAGGATGTGGGCATCGCTGGCATGGCCAACATTTATTGTCCATCCCTAATTGCCATTGAGAAGGTGGTGGTGAGCTGACTTCTTGAACCGTTGCAGTCCATATGGTGTAGGTACACCCACAGTGCTATTAGGGAGGGAGTTCCAGGATTTTGAGATATGCACAGCCATGCACAAAAAAATTGGACTACACTTGCTATAGACTTGCTATAGCTATAGTAACAATGAAAATTAAAGAGGCCACTCAGTTAAATAAAGGAGCACCACAAGGATCAGTGCTGGGGCCACAGCTGTTCACAATCTATATAAATGGTTTGGATGTGGGGACCAATTGTAATATTTCCAAATTTGCTGATGACACAAAACTAGGTGGGAATGCAAATTGTGAGGAGAATGCAAGGAAGTTTCAAGGGGACTTGGACTGGCTAAGTGAATGGACAAGAAAATGACAGATGGAATATAATATGAATGAGTATGAAGTTATCCACTTTTGTAGAAAAAAATGAAATGCAGAGTATTTCTTACATGGTAAGAGGTTGGGAAGTATTGAAGTTTAAAGGGACCTGGGTACCCTTGTTCATGAGTCATGAAAAGCTAGCATGCAGATACAGCAATGAGGAAGGTGAATGTGTATTTTGGCCTTCATTGCAAGGGGATTTGAGTACAGGAGTGAAGATGTCTTGCTGCACTTGTATAGAGCCTTGGTGAGACCACACCTGGAGTATTTGGTACAATTTTGGCTAGGATGTACTTGCCATAGAGGGAGTGCAATGGAGGTTCACCAGAGATAATGCTGGGAAGGTGGGATTGTCTTATGAGGAGGGATTGAGGAAAATGGGCCTGTATTCTCTAGAGTTTCAAAGAATGAGAAGTGATCTCTTTGAAACTTACAAAATTCTTACAGGCTGTGACAGAGTGGATGTAGATAGGATGTTTCCCCTGGCTGCTGAGTCTAGAACCAGGGGACACAATCTCAGAATAAGGGGCTGGCCATTTAAGAGTTGAAGAGGAATTTTTTCATAGTCATAGTCATAGAGTCATAGATTCAGAGAGGTCTATAGCAAAGAAAAAGGCCCTTCGGCCCATCAAGTCTGTGCCGGTCAAACAAGTACCTAACTATTCTAATCCCATTTTCCAGCACTAGGCCCATAGTAGGCCATGGCATCGCAAGTGCACATCCAAATACTTCTTAAATGTTATGAGGGTTTCTGCCTCTACCACCCTTTCAGGCAGTGAGTTCCAGATTCCCACCACCATTCTGGGTGAAAAAATTCTTCCTCGCATCCCCTCTAAACCTCCTGCTCCTTACCTTAAATCTATGCCCCCTAGTTAGTGATCCCTCCACCAAGGGGAAAAGTTCTTTCCTGTCTATCCTATTATAATTTTATGTACCTCAACCATGTCCCCTCTCAATCTCCTCCGCTCCAAGGAAAATAACCCCAGTCTATCCAATTTCTCCTCATAACTAAAGCTCTCCAGCCCAGATAACATCCTGGTAAATCTCCTCTGCACTCTCTCTAGTGCAATCACACCCTTCCTATAATGCAGATTCCAGAACTGCATGCAATACTCCAGCTGTGGGCTAACCAGTGTTTTACACAGTTCCACCATAACCTCCATGCTCTTATATTCTATGCCTCGGCTAATAAAGGCAAGTATCTCATTTGTCTTCTTAATCACCTTATCTACCTGTCCCACCACCTTAAGGGACCGGTGGACATGCACGCCAAGGTCCCCCTGATCCTCGATACTTCCCAGGGTCCCACCATTCATCGTGTATTCTTGTGCCTTGCTTGTCCTACCCAAGCGCATCACCTCACACTTATCCGGATTAAATTCCATTTGCCACTGATCAGCCCATCTGACCAGCCTGTCTATATCCTCCCGTAATCTAAGGCTATCCTCCTCACTATTTACCACCCCACCAATTTTCATGTCATCCGCGAACTTACTAATCAACCCTCTTATATTCAAGTCTAAATCGTTTATATATACCACATACCCAGTGGAACCCAACTGGACACAGGCATCCAGTCACAGACACCCCTTGACCATCACTCTCTGCTTCCTGCCACTCAGTCAATTATGGATCCAATTTGCCAAATTGCTTTGGATCCCATGGGCTCTTACCTTCGTTATCAGACTCCCGTGTGGGACCTTATCAAAAGCCTTGCTGAAGTTCAAGTAGACTACTTCAAATGCATTGCCCTCATCTACATGCCGGGTCAGCTGAAGAGATAGTGGAGGTGTTAGTGGTGATCTTTCAGGAATCACTGGAGTCAGGGAGGGTCCTAGAGGACTGGAGAATCGCTAATGTAACCCCCCTGTTTAAGAAGGGAGTGAGGCAAAAGACGGGAAATTACAGGCCGATTAGCCTGACCTCGGTCATTGGTAAGATTTTAGAGTCCATTATTAAGGATGAGATTTCAGAATACTTGGAAGTGCATGGTAAAATCGGGCAAAGTCAGCATGGTTTCAGCAAGGGGAGGTCATGCCTGACAAATCTGTTAGAATTCTTTGAGGAGGTAACGAGTAGGTTAGACAAAGGAGAGCCAATGGATGTTATCTACTTGGACTTCCAGAAGGCCTTTGACAAGGTGCCGCACAGGAGGCTGCTCAGTAAGATAAGAGCCCATGGTGTTAGAGGTAAGGTATTAGCATGGACAGAAAATTGGCTGTCTGGCAGGAGACAGAGAGTGGGGATAAGGGGGTCCTTCTCAGGATGGCGGCCCGTGACTAGTGGATTTCCGTAGGGGTCAGTGTTGGGACCACAACTTTACACTTTATACATTAATGATCTAGATGAAGGAACTGAGGGCATCCTGGCTAAGTTTGCAGATGATACAAAGATAGATGGAGGGACAGGTAGTATTGAGGAGGTGGGGAGGCTGCAGAGGGATTTGGACAGGTTAGGAGAATGGGCAAAGAAGTGGCAGATGGAATACAAGGTGGGGAAGTGTGAGGTCATGCACTTTGGTAGGAAGAATAGAGGCATAGACTATTTTCTAAATGGGGAGAGAATTCAGAAAACTGGAGTGCAAAGGGACTTGGGAGTCCTAGTCCAGGATTCTCTTAAGGTTAACTTGCAGGTTGAGTCGGTAGTTAGGGAGGCAAATGCAATGTTGGCATTTATTTCAAGAGGACTAGAATATAAAAGCAGGGATGTGCTGCTGAGGCTTTATAAGGCTCTGGTCAGACTACATTTAGAATATTGTGAGCAATTTTGGGTCCCGTATCTCAGGAAGGATGTGCTGGCCCTGGAGAGGGTCCAGAGGAGGTTCACAAGAACGATCCCAGGAATGAAAGGAACATTTGAGGACTCTGGGTCTATACTCGATGGAGCTTAGAAGGATGAGGGGGGATCTGATTGAAACTTACAGAATACTGAAAGGCCTGGATAGAGTGGACGTGGGGAAGATGTTTCCATTAATAGGAGAAACTAGGACCCGAGGGCACAGCCTTAGAGTAAAGGGAGGACCTTTTCGAAGAAAGGAGAAACTTCTTTAGCCAGAGAGTGGTGAATCTATAGAATTCATTGCCACAGAAGGCTGTGGAGGCCAGGTCATTGAGTGTATTTAAGACCGAGATAGATAGGTTCTTGACTGGTAAGGGGATCAAAGGTTACGGGGAGAAGGCGGGAGAATGGGGTTGAGAAACTTATCAGCCATGATTGAATGGCGGAGCAGACTTGATGGGCCGATTGGCCTAATTTCTGCTCCTTTGTCTTATGGTCACCACTTCGAAAAATTCAAGCAAATTGGTCAGACATGACCTCCCCTTATCAAAATCATGCTGATTGTCCTTGAGTAATACCTACCCCTCCAAGTGTAGACTAATTCTGTCCCTCAGATTTGCGTCCAATAGTTTCCCCACAACTGAGGTTAGACTGCCTGGCCTGTAGTTCCCTAGTTTATCCCTTCCTCCCTTCTTGAATAATGGTACCATGTTGGCTGTCCTCCAGCCCTCTGGCACCTCTCCTGTGGCCAGAGAGGTATTGAAAATTATTGCCAGTGCCCATGCTATCTCCTCCCTTGCCTCACTCAACAGCCTGGGATACATTTAATCCAGGCCTGGAGATTTATCTACTTTTAATCCTGCCAGACCACTTAGAACCTCCTCCCTTTCTATGCTAATTTCTTTGATCATACCTCAGTCCTTCTGCCTGATTTCCATACCCACGTAGTCCCTCTCACTTGTGAACACTGACGTAAAGTATTCATTTAGAACCCTACCTATGTCTTCTGGCTCCACACACAAATTACCACTATGGTCCTTAATGGGCCCTACTCTTTCCCTAGTTATCCTCTTACTCTTAATGTACTTGTAAAATAACATTGGATTTTCCTTTATTTTACCTGCCAATGTTTTTTCATGCCCTCTTTTTGCTCTCCTAATTTCCTTTGTAAGTTGCCCCCTACACATTCTATACTCTTCCGCTGTTTTGAGCCCTCGGTATCTGCCATAAGCTTCCCTTTTTCTCTTTATCCAATCTTGTATATCCCTCGACGTCCAGGGTTCCCTGGATTTGTTGGTCCCACCCTTTGTCTTTACTGGAATATGTTGGCCCTGTACTCTCCCTATTTCCTTATTGAATGAGTCCTACTGCTCTGACACAGATTTACCTAAAAGTAGCTGCTCCCAGTCCACTCTGGCCAAATCATATCTGATCTTGTTAAAATCGACATTCCCCCAATTTAGAATTCTGATTTCAGGCCCATCCTTGTCCTTTTCCATAACAACCTTGAATCTAACGGAGTTATGATCATTATCTGCAAAATGTTCCCCCACTGATACCTCTACCACTTGCCCGGCTTCATTCCCTAAAATTAAGTCCAGGACCTCTCTTGTAGGACCTTCTACGCACTGGCATAAAAAGCTCTCCTGGATGCATTTTAAGAATTCTGCTCCCTCTAAACCTAGATTTCACTTAGAGGGTGGTGAATCTTTGGAATGCTGTACCTCAGAGGGGTGTGGAAGCTCAATCATTGAGCATGTTCAAGGCAAAAATGGATAGATTTCTAGTTATCAATGATATCAAGGTATATGGGGATAGCACAGGAAAGTGTCATTGAGGTAGACGATCAGCCATGAACTAATTGAATTGCAGAGCAGGCTCGATGGGCCAAATGGCCTATGCCTGCTTCTAAGTTCCTATGTTCCTAAATCACCCACACTCCCCCAAAAAATGGAACTTTGCTTTTTTGATGTGGGTAATACCAGCAAGACACAATTTATTACCCGCCTCAAGTTGCCTGAAGGTATAACTAGAGACTGGAGCCACAGTCAGGCCAGAGCAGGTAACACTTTCCTTGATTGGCCTTTGGTGAATTAATTGTGGTTTTATCAGATTTGATCATTTTCATAATCATTTTCTTATACTGATCCATAACTTCCCAGGTTTATTGAGTTAAATTTTCGAGCATGACCGGCATAGTCACTGTCTGTGCTGGCCTTATGGCGAATGTCAGCAGGAAGGGATTGAATTGCCTGTAACAAAGCGTTGCATTTATCTACTAACTCAGATCCTGTGAAGACAGTATCCAATGGTTCATGCCAGTTATGTATGTTAAGTATGTAATGTGGAAGAAAACAAAACAGATGCAATAACGTGGGACAAAAGTCCTCACCGGGAATCATGTCTGTCGATGTACACAAGAAGCAAATCCAGCTGGACCACTGGAGTCAGTGGAAGGGCACCTAACTTGCATGGTTAGGCAGTCAATTGCACCATTGCGGGTGGAGCTCCTTCATACACGTGCCTCATGCAGCTGGAAAATTGGAGGGTACAGCAGCAGCACTCATCGTGACTGGGGGCTGAAAGGTCAGAGCGGCACGATGCTGTCAAGGGAGCTGCCAGACCATCTCCAGGACTGATTGTTTTATCCTACATTTTAGGCACTTTGGAAGGCTCAAGTGTAAATTCCAAAGGGGCTCTCGGGAAGTGAACTGGCCAGAATTTCCTAAGGAATAACAATTCTCCTAAACACAATCTTTTGATGAGCGAGGGTTTGGCAGAAAATCCACACATGCCCCTCCCACCCACCAACATTTTTGGCCCATTCTGAATCCCAGAGGAACCAGGCTCTGTCCAACTTCCTGAGCCCCCTCTTTCGGCGCTCTCACACCAGAGCTATGTCAGGGGCCAGATCGGAATTGTGGTCCTATTGTGCTTTGTAGTGAGGAGAGAGCAGCAAAGATCTATACTATCATCACGTCAGAAATATATACGAGTGCTATGTATGATTAAATCTTGACAGCTTTTACACACAGTCTCTGCAGGTTAACAAGCTGCCCTTTTCAGTCCTTCTAATAATAGATGAAACAGGAATGAATTACTTTTTTTGTTGTTGGAGATTCCATAATTCCTGAGTTTTACACCAGTGTTTCCAACTGGTCTGCTGATTTTAAAAACAGGTGCACCTGTAACACACAAGGGAATGTTGGAATGTAGCTCTCTGCACACACTTTATAAAACAGTGGGAGTTCTGTTTCCCCCAAACAGATGTATGTAACACACTGTTGGAATTGTGAGTTCCTGGGAATAAATGTCCATATGTTTATGCTCAAACAGGTGGGCCATTAGAAATTTACTAAATATGAATCATTAAATTCATTGATTGAATAATAATTAGACTAATAAAGGGAAAGGTTATGTCAAAGTTAAAGGCATTTTTTACTGTTGAGCACAAACGTACTAATGTTGAAAAAAGACATTTCTTAAAATATATAACATTGTGCCGAACTCATTTGTGAGCTCTGATTTTATTTTATTTTTATTTTACCCCATGCTTTTTAGGTCTCTCTGGACCATGCATTATACAGAGGTTAAAAGGGACATGTAGCATTCTTTTAAGCCTTTGCTTATTTTGTTTCTCCTGTTTCCTCTCCCCTGCATATTTGAGGTAATGGGTGTTGGAGAAATAGTGCAATCTGGGATCAGCAAAATGGACTGCAGAGTTTTTTTTCTGATTTTATATATCCCAGTGTTCTGATTTATGCTGGGGTATGAGGGCCAACTCTCCCATTCCTTGCAAAAATAGTCCTGGAATCACCATATGCATGGGGAATAATATGCAACAGGAATTAGGAGATGCCCTTATCAAATTCAGCAAGATGAGCTCATTTTAATAATTATCACAGGCTTCCTACATATTTTCTGTGAGTACAGGGTATAGTTTGGTCAAAATAGCTTTTAAAGGGTTGCTGCTCTTTTGAAAATTGGTATTTGTTGTAGCTGAATGGTGCTATAGGAATGGACTCTTGCACAGGGCAAGGTAGTAGAAATTCCTATTGCAATGAGATTTTAGCAATGATATTTCGGGCAGGAGGTCTTATGGTGCAGTGGGTAGCACCCTTATCTATGAGCCAGAAGCCCTGGGTTCAAGTTCTACCCTAGGGCTTGATGGCCACTGGGGTACATTCATGGTGTGGCCAAGCAGGGTTATTGTCACCCTGTGGATCCTTTTGATTATTCCTATGGCAGGCAGTAAGAATGGTAGGGTTTCCTGGTCAGCCAGAATAACGTGGCAGCTGCAGTGCACCAACCTCTCCATATGTGGGTTTTGGCAGCTACCCCCTTGTTTCAAGGGATTTCGAGAGAGAAATATTTTGGGCAGTGGGATACCCTCCTCTGTGACCAAAAGTGCAACACTTTTTCCCACTCCATCATGGCAAAATGAACACATGGGAACAAAATATAAGAGGTTGCTAAAAGAGCGAATGCAGTTTGCCGTATTCATAGGTGTGAAGAAGAATGCCAAGGTAAGATGCAGCTTTAACAATGGTGTACGGGAATCACTGGTATAACCCCCCACATATTACATGCCAAACATCAATGGTTATAATTCACAGCTTGAAGTTTGTGGTTGCACAGAGAAAGGTTTCTAATATCACAAAGAACTGTTGAATGCTACATGTCCTCATGCTATGTTGTCCTGCATTCACACAAAGTGGAATATTGACTGGGCACTGTTAGATTCAAATGGGTTGAAAATCCATGTTGGTTTTGATGAGTTAGCCACATCACAACAAAAGGATTTTGAGGATCAGATATCTGGGCTGGAGCTGTTTCCACCAGGGTTATTGTCATTTTTATTCAGCTGTAATTTTCGGCAATATGTGTTTGGCGAGAAGGTGCGCTTCCTCTTTCACCGTTGCAAACGAACAAATTAGATGGTGGCAGGTCTCTGAGTTCTCAACAATTCTGCTCACATTGTAATTAAAATGAACATAGAAACATAAGGAAAAACTTCCCCCCTGTTGGGGGGGGGGGTTGTGTGGGGGTGGGCGGAGGCGGGCGCAAACCCGATCGGTGCCCCCGATCAGGGATGTGCTGCCATTTTATGTGGGCAGGCCAATTAAGGCCCGCCCATTGTGATGCATGCCCGGAAGCGCTGAGCGCTCCCTGTGCGGGCGGGGGATTCCCTGAGGGGTTCCCTGCACTCTTTTGCACATGCGCGTGAAAGAGCGCAGAGTTCTCCCTGAGGTACCTCCGTGTCTCAGGGAGATCCATTTGACATGTGTAAGTTTAAATAAAGGAAGAAAAAAACTTTTGAAACATGTCCCATTTTAAAACACTCCATGAAACATCATCCTGTCCGTGGATGAGGTTTCATGAAAAATGCAAAGGCCGCTTGGGCTCTTTGCCTGCCCGCCAACCTTAAGGTTGGACGGGCAGCACATTTAATTGAGTTAATGACTATTTAAATGGTCTTAATAGGCCTTTGACAGTTCGGCGGATGCACAACCAAGTCGGCTAAACTGACAATCTAAATGATGCATGGTGACGTCGGGACGCACGCCTGATGTCACCGCGCGTCATTTAACGCCTCGGCGAGCGGGCCCCGCCCCCACTTGCAGATCGGAGAATTCTGCCCACAAAAAAAATAGAAGCAGAGCAGGTCATTTGGCCCTTCAAGCCTGCTCCACCATTCAATATGGTCATGGCTGATCCTCTATCTCAACGCTATACTCTCGCTCTCTCCCCATACCCTTTGGCACTTTTAGAGTCTAGAAATCTATCTATTTCCTTCTTAAATATATTCAGTGACTTGGCCTCCACAGCCTTTGGTGGTAGAGAATTCCACAGGTTCACCACCCTCTGAGTGAAGACGTTTCTCCTCATCTCAGTCCTAAGTGGCCTACTCTGTGTCCTGAGACTGTGACCCCTTATTCTAGACCACCCCCAGCCAGAGGAAATATCATTCCTGCATCCAGTCTGTCCAGCCCTGTCAGAATCTTATACGTTTCAATGAGATCCCCTCTCATTCTTCTAAGCTCCAATGAATAGAGGCCTAGTCAACCCAATCTCTCTTCATATGATAACCCTGCCATCCCAGATATCAGTCTGGTGAACCTACGCTTCACTCCCCCTATGACAAGCAAATCCTTTCTTAGGTAAGGAGACCTAAACTGCACACAATACTCCAGACATGGTCTCAACAAGGCCTTGTACAGCTGCAGTAAGACATCCATGCTCCTGTACTCAAGCCCTCTCGCAATGAAGGCCAACATACCGTTTGCCTTCTTAACTGTTTGCTGCACCTGCATGCTTGCTTTCAGTGGTTGGTGTACAAGGACACCCAGTTGCCTTTGCACATCAACATTTCCCAATCTATCACCATTTAAATAATACTCTGCCATTTTGTTTTTCCTACCAAAGTGGATGACTTCACACTTATCAATGTTATACAGCATCTGCCATGTATTTACCAACTCACTCAACTTGTCTAAGTCATCTTGAAGCCTCTTAACATCCTCTTCATCGCTCACATTCCCATCAAGTTTCATGTCATCAGCAAACGTGGAAATATTACATATCCCCCATCCAAATCATTGATATATATTGTGAGCAGCTGGGGCCCAAGCAGTGATCCCTGCAGTCCCCCACTAGTCACCGCCTGCTACCCTGAAAAAGATCCGTTTATTCCTACGATAAAAGCAATATACTACAGATCTTGGAAATCTGAAACAAAACCAGAATATGCTGGAAAAACTCAGCAGGTCCAGCAGCATCTGTGGAGAGAGAAACAGAGTTGACATTTCGAGTCTGTATGACTCTTGGATCATACGGACTCGAAACGTTAACTCTGTTTCTCTCTCCATGGATCCTGCTGGACCTGCTGAGTTTTTCCAGCATTTTCCGTTTATTCCTACTCTTTGTTTCCTGTCTGCAAACCAATTCTCAATCCATGCCAATATATTACCACGAATTCCATGTGCTTTAATTTTGCACCCCAACCTGTTATGTGGGACTTTATCTTCCTGAAAGCTTTCTGAAAATCCAAATACACCATATCCACTGGTTCTCCCTTAGCTATTCTGCTAGTTATATCCTCAAAAAACTCCAGTAGGTTTGTCAAACATGATTTCCTTTTCATAAATCTATGTTGACTTTGTCTAATCCCATGATATTTTCTAAGTGTAACTTATGACTAGCATCCTTCCACCTGCAAGGGATGATGGGAATACAGCCTCAGAACTTTGGTGAGGTCAGATGAGATCATCTGCTGCACTTCTTTTGATGGCTGAACAAGCTGATCATGGAAAGGCAAAATCTGTCACAGGTGCCACACATGAAGTTGTCCCTTACCAGTGCTGTGGGATGATCTCTGCTGACACCTTGTTTGCAGGGCTGACATCTGTTTTGGAGCTTCTGAAACCACATGTCTTGGTGGTGGCAAATTCCTGCCCAAAGCTCCTGTCGTCATTTGCATCACTCATCAGCCAGAGTTTCCTACTTGTTGTGATTGATGTTGAGGGTTTTCATGTCTCTTTTCACAGCATCCACGAATCGGAGCTTTGGGGGCCTTGCTGGTCTCTTGGCATGGGCTACCCTCCCACATAGCATGTCCTTGGGGATGTGGCCATCTTCTATCCTGTGCGCATGCCCAAGCCAGTGAAGCTTTATTTGCTTGATTAGTGTTAGCATGCTTCGTATATTGCCCTAGAAATGATTGCTTCATTGGTGATTTTGTCTTTTCATGTGATGCCAAGGATGGGTCATAACTTATACAACAAGGTTATTAAAGATGTGATAACTGGACACTTGGAAAATCGTAATATTTTTGAGCAGTCAGCATGGTTTAATGAAAGGGAATGTTTAGGGGGTGTAGGAGGAATCAGTGGACGGAGTATATTTGGATTTTTAGAAAGCATTCGATAAGGTGCCACACAGGATTAAGGCGAATGGAATTGAGGTAATACATTAGCTTGGTTTAATAGTTGTTTAGTGGACGCATCTATTAATAGAGAGAAAAAATAACAAGTTCCTTTTTGTGATGACAGGGTGCAACTAATGGAATTCTGCAAGAATCAGTGCTTGGGCCTCAGTTACTTACAATCTATATTGATGATTTAGATGAGAGGACAGAGTGTAGTATGTCCAAGTTTGCAGCCAATCTGGGTGGAATCTTCCTGGTCCCATGGAGATGGGTCTTGAGGTGGGACTGAGGGCAAAATTAGAAAATCTTGCATTGGGGAGCTGTCCCATCATAGTTCTGCCTTCACGTGATCGTACCAGGGGTGCAGTTAAGTCAGCATTGGCTACACGTCCAGCAGCGGGTATCCAATTAGCAGTTATTAAGTACCCAATTGGGAGCAAACTGGTGACGCCGCTGGTAACCTGGCATCAGGCTGGGGGCCTTCGATGCCTCCTTTAAATTGCCCCCCATTTGGAGCTGCAGGAATCAGACATCTATTGGCACAGCCAAAGGCTTCATAGCCGCGACTAAACTTTATTTTTAAGGCTTGATTTTGAGGCTGCTCAATCAATGGCCGGAATTTTCCGGACCAACTGGCGCCAGGCGTCATGGCGGGCTGGGGGTGGGGGTGGGGGGGGGGGGGGAATAAGATAGCAAGAAGGCCAAAAATTGGTTTCACGCCATCATGAAACCAATTTGTGATCATCTGCCCCACCCATCAATGGTGGGCCCTGTTTCCTGCCATCACACATCGGGAACCTAATTTAAATACTTTAGATAAAAACTAAAACCTACAACCACCCCACCCTCAACTTCTCTCCCCCCACCCCACCCCCCACCTTAAACCAGCTTATATTCCACCCCTCTCCTAACTACACTCAGTTCTGTTGAAGGGTCATTGGACTCGAAACGTCAACTCTTCTCTTCTCCACCGATGCCGCCAGACTTGCTGAGTTTTTCCAGGTAATTCTGTTTTTGTTTTTGTTTTAAAACTTTAGTCCTGCTCCCTGGAATCATCCCCTACACTTGATCATCTGGGCACGTTGACATGATTGCACGCCAACGCGTTTTTCAACTGTGCATAAGTGCACTTGGTGAGCTGCACTTCATTCAGGACTTTGAGTTTTGTTTGCTTACCTTGCTTCAGGAAGCACTCAGTCATCGGCGCCAGGCTTCGTAGGCAACACATCACTTTTAGGGGGGCGCTCACAGGCAGGTCTCTACCTACCAGACCCGCCGTAAGGCGAGGGTGGCTTTTCAATTGCTGCAGGGCTAGGTCTCGCTTGGGGAAGGGGCAGAAGTGGCCTCAGGCAAGAGAAGAGGCTGCAGGACGAGGGCTGGGGTAGAGGGGTATCCCAGGGGTGTGTGCAGCAATTGATCTGTGTAAGTGGCCTCAAGGTGGTGAGGGCTGAGGAGGCAGTCTCCAGTGGAGTTGAGGCCAGATGGAGATGTGAGGGTGTGTGAGAGCGAGTGGTGATATCCCTTGAGCTGGCAGTGAGTGAGATGCCAGTGAATCTGTAAGTGTGTGAGTTTAGAGTGATAAGATGGTTGCCTCACACTGGCAGCACGGGTGAAACCATTCATCCTCGTTCTGCACTGGATGGCCGACCTCTTGTGTGCAGCATTGGCACTGCCACCACCTCCCAAGCCGGAATGGCTAGACTGGTGGACCTCCTGTGGCCAGAGTTGGGGTAGAGGACATCACAGCGGGCATCCACAGTGTCCAGACAGCGTCCCAGGGGTGTGTCACTGAAACAGGGGGCTGCACACTTCTTGGCTTTTGGGGTCATCACCGGAGTATCCCTGGGCTCCAAGCAAGTGCGCGCGTGGCTGCAGTTTAAATATGACGCGCCGCATGAGGAGGCGGTGAGGTGACGGCGTGGCAGGCAAATCGGAGGCTGCCTGCCAGCGAGATGCCATGTTTCCTGTGGGTGCATAATTAATGAGGCGGGAAGGGGACGATATGGCGCGAAAATCCGCCATTGCGGCCAGTGGGTAAAACATCTTATTTTCACGCCCTTTACTGCACTTGGTGCAAATCTGGGATGATTCAGCCCAATGTATATATTGAAGATATATAATTTTGTGCGCTAAGAAAATCAAGGGATAATGGGATAGACCAGGAAAGAGGAGTTGATGTAAACATTCAGCTGTGATCTTATTGAATGGTGGAGCAGGTTCGATGGGCTGCATGGCCTACTCCTGCTTTTATTTCTAATGTTCTTGTGTGCAGCCTGATCATAAGCAATTTGATTGCCAAAAGCAATTCACATAAATTGCTGACTGCCTGGCAAGCGTTTGTCCAGTTCACATGTGTACTTCCTGATTTAGCTGCACTTCCAACTGCTAGAGTGAGATCACCAACACATATTTGACCCTAATCCCATAGAACAAATACAACTGAGTCATCTAGGTTTCCCAATGGGAATTCCTTTTTTTCTGTCCTGATGAAGGAAAAGGGGGAGAAGAACAGATGAGAGTAAAAGAATGAGACAGCAACAAGATGACCCAGTGGACTCTGCCATTTATCACCGCCACTCTCTGCATCTCCCTCCACGATGTCCGTTCAAATCCCTCCATGGTCTCACTGCTCCCTATCTCTGTAACATCCTTCAGCCCTATACCCTCCAGAAATCCCTGCACTCCTCTAAATTCAGCCTCTTGAACACCACCTATTTTAATCACTCCACCATCGACAGTTGCTTAGGCCCTAAGTTGCTGGATCTAGTGTGATCATTTGCTTCATGTAATGAGGTGACCTGACCAGAACTGTACACAGTACTCTAGCTGTGGCCTAACTAGTGTTGTACACAGTTCTAGCATAACCTTCCTGCCCTTATGTTCTATGCCTTGGCTGATAAAAGGAAAGTATTCCATATGCCTTCCTAACCACCATATCTTCCACTTCCACTAGCCTCGGGTTTGTGTGGACATGTATTCTGAGATCCCTCTGTTCCTTTACACTTATCTGTATCCTAACACTTACTGTGTTTTGTTTGTGCTCATGTATCATTGATAAAGAAACCAATTAACAGAAGCAAGTTTGTTTCAAAGCCCTACTCAAGCTGGTGAGTAAAATTGTGAAATTGTCTTGGGACCAATTTACATATGATTGCCGATACTTAGGAAGTATAATAAGACCAATGAACATTTTATGTTTAGCCTTAAAAATCTGCAAATGTGTTCCACTGTCAAACTGGGTTCTCGGGTCTGTTTGCCTGATTCAGCGAGGTAAGCTCATGGAATTCATATTCTCTAACTGCATCATCTGGGAATTGGTTGCTGGCAGCTGTCTGGTATCTCAAATGGTCATCCCTCCTGTGTTAGCATGAGTGCCTAGACAGTGAGCTGCTGCAGGCTATTTAATTGTAGACACCATCACTGAGCCCTATGGTCATACTTGACATTTATGCATATACAAGTTTCAGCACATTCCTTGCTGGTTGATCAAGACTATGATGTTCTTTGTCCACCTGTTTGAAGGTGCCTAATTCATTAGCCTTTCACACCAGGCACATGCTCTGCACCTCCTCCTTCTGAAAGCACAGAAGGGATCAGGAACTTGTTGTACAATGAATGGACAAAATAACTACAAACTCCATCTATAGTTAGGGTAAAGCACAAGTATCTTACAGTTGCAGCATGGTATTTTGAAGCATTCCTTTTACTGTGTACCACATCCCATCTGATTTCAGTAGCTCTGCTGTTAGACCATCGAACTCCCACTTATGGAGGCCAAGCAGTTGTCTCATCTGGCCTCATCACTGGCCTCATCAGAGCTACTAGATAAAGCATTTATTGATGGCAGAGTTTGACATCTCAGGGAGGCGCACAAATTTGCAGGGAGGAGTCCTTTGCCTCGAAGCATGACTTTCCTTAACCGGTACTGAGAAGCAACTTTGATAGCCTTGGTGATGCCTTCAGCTGAGACTGGGCAATCCATCCTGCTGACATGGAGGTGGGAAGAAGGACAGAAGTGAGAGGCACAAATATATAGCAAAAAAAAAATCTCATATGAAGGAAGACACAATTCATATTGCACCAAGCTACTGAAGTAGAGCGATTGATATAGGCTGTTAGGATCATTAAAAACAGAGTGAGCATATTGTAATGGCAAACTTTGGAGACACCAAAAAGAAATGTTAAGAAAAACAGTGAAGAAGTATTTAGTATGCTGCCACCAATGGGCAAGAGATGGTTCTCCACATACTTCATGATAATTAGAGCAAAAAAACACTCCTTGGCAATAAAAAATAGGCTGGAGGAGGAGCTCATTAGATTACTGAAAACATTTTAACAATCATTTGGGAATGTCTGGCCAACTATCCAGAATTATGGATTCTTCAGCAGATGGTGGATAGCTTCATAAAATGTCCTTCTGAAGAGGCGATGGATGGATTTAAATAGTTTTATGATTGAATCAAAAGGTGCTTTAATGGTAGTCATCTGAGAAATAAATATATTTTAATTGGATTAATAGAACTTTAGTTCAAGACTCCTGCACTTTGGATAGAAGTGTCTTCTGAACACTCTTGAATGATTTAAATGGAGAAGACCAGACTCTTGAACACAGCTGCCTTTGAGAGGGTTAGCTTATCCTGTTTTGCTTTCCACAACATCTTCAGCTATATATCAGCAGTTTGGTCCGACGAAGAAGCATTTTATGGTCAGGTGTATCACTTGCAGCCAACTGTGCATGGATGCATCAGCAAGTGACAGATGCTTTGTTTGCCAGGGCTAAATCATTCATGCATTCCCCTTTCTATGTAAAGGAGGCAGCAGCACCATACTTTCTGATATCACAGATTTCCCTGAAGTATAGATATTATATATGAATAAAAGCAAAATATAGCAGACGCTGGAAATCTGAAATAAAAACAGAAAATGTTGGAAAAGCTCAGCAGGTCTGGCAGCATCTGTGGAGAGAGAAACAGAGTTAATGTTTCAAGTCCAATATGACTCTTCTTGATGGCCATATGGGCCTTACCTCTCCATCCCACAGAGAAAGCTAGTGGAAAACAATGTGGGATAAAATGGATGTCTGATTCAGTATCCACCCGTTTCACACTACACCCATTGACCAACTTCACTATGAAGTACCTGCCCGAGCACTTACCACTGTTGAAGTGAATGAGGAATGTTTCTATAGCTGCTGGAGATAAGGTCTGAATTGGCCTCTGGGTCTCCTCCTCTGCCGTATTACTATAGTATCAGAAGAAAAGCATATGTTAGAATGCTGTCAACGAGCTTCAAACTGAGCTTACATGCCAAGGTATTGGGGTTGAATTCAATGCACCCTTTGAGCTGCATGGCAATCTGAAAATTCCAGCACAGGAGTCAGCCCTTTGAATTTACGTGCGTGCATAGCCGCGCAAACAATTTTCAAGGGCCCACGCACTTAAACAAATTGACTGGGTATTCCAAGAAATAGAAGATGCTCTGGTTGAATTCCTGCAAGGCCCATAATGCCTTATTTTCTGCTGGAAACCCTGGAGAAACAGTGCAAGTTGTGAACTAAAAACAGAAAATGCTGGAAAAACTCAGCAGGTCTGGCAGCATCTGCAGAGAGAGAAAAAGAGTTAATGTTTCATAAGTCTGAATGACTCTTCTTCAAAAGTTGTGAACTGTTTTCTGGGCTGTCCTTTTCACTTGCACTTTCTCCTACTCACCTCTGCTCAATGAATTATCTAATTCACTATTTACTGCAGCTGACTGCTGCCCTGGTGCTTGGTTCAGAGAAAATGACTTTCAGGAAGGTTCTCCCCTTGAGTCTTTATGGTTGTTAGATGAAAGTCATCTAAAGGCA
Organism: Cetorhinus maximus; assembly: GCF_964194155.1. Taxonomy (NCBI): domain Eukaryota; kingdom Metazoa; phylum Chordata; class Chondrichthyes; order Lamniformes; family Cetorhinidae; genus Cetorhinus; species Cetorhinus maximus. The sequence continues at coordinate 206,325,371 of NC_135879.1, read as the reverse complement.
GGGGAGAAGGGTTAACAAATGTAGCAGATTTTCATTGAACTCAAATTTCACCACCTGCCATGGTAGGATTATGAACCTAGGTCCCCAGAGTATTACCCTGGGTGTCTGGAATAGTAGTCCAGTGACAGTACCACTATCCCACCACCTCCCCAGAAATATCCATACTGATAGAGGATACGATTTATGATTTGGATTACTTCTGTTGTGAGCATGTACATCACAACGTCAACTAGTATTAAATTAATTCTAACTACAGAACAGCTATAATTAAACAGAGCTTTAATGAGATTTTATTTACCCTCTCATGATCCGGAGAATCATCTCTCTCATTGATTGACATTGCTATCACCTTAACCATGACTGCAACAACTTGGGGCACTTTTAAGACTTTTTGAGATCCAAAAGAATGTATGTATTTTTATTTAAAACAAAAGGTGCAATAATTTGGCAGTATAAAATTTTTGGAAACTGATAAAACAAACTTTTATTGACTAAGTGGAGATAACAACAAGCAGTTCCATTTTCTTTTGACACTGTTTAATTGAGATGTGTATATCTGGCAATATTACAAGAACACTTTCATCTCCTTCCAATATTTTCAGCCTAAATGGAGAAAGAAAATGCAATCAGATCGCACATATTGGTTTCACTACTTTCATATTTTCTCATCCGCTCCATAAATATGGGAATGTTTAAGTGCACACTGAAATAACCCCCCAATTGACTTTGAAACGCCCACACGACCAGTTAACTCATGTTTTCCAGATTGCCACTGTCAATTACACTAATAACAGAATTGACGTCAAATCCTTTCACAAAGACAAACATGTGTGGGCACATTTTTTTGTAAGAAATATTATTTTTGGAAAGTTTTGTGGATCTCACCTGAAGATAAAAGTTGCGTTCAACACGCTTGCTGAAAAGAGGTGCAGGATTTTTTCTAGTTTTGTAGGGAGCATTACAGGCCAGTGAAAACACACAGCCTGTGATTTTCCTTTACTGCAATCATAATTGGGCAAAACTCACAGGATGTGCATCCTGGTGCTCTTCCTGTAAACTCTGTTCCCCACTGTGAGGGCAGAATTTTAGAATTAGGCTTTATTTTTCTCCCTTTGACTGTAGAAATGAGCAATCATCGCTCAGGGATAGGGAGGAAAGAAATGGAACCAGGCTCTTGCTCCCGATCACTACCTAGTTATCCTTATTGAAAAATGCCTGTGTGTAAGCATCCGGTAAGAACAGGTTCACCTTCAGCTATGATGCTTACAAAGTTGAATAGATTGCCAACATTCAAAACTGGACTTTTTTTTTTACAGATGTGATCTCTTAGGGATATTTAGCAAGGTGGAATGTTCACCCACCGGCTCACTGTAGTGCTGACCCTGCTGAACTTGATGAGTTCAATTTAATTACAATTTTGACGATGAATGTTTGGCATTGAAATTGCCATGCATTGGGAGCCTGTGGGTAATAATGTGTTGCAGAAGGAGTTGTAGGCCTGCAGCAGCTTAAAAGACCAGGCAGGCTGAAAACAGGCTTAGCAGCAGAGGCTGAAGTTTGTGTAGTTGAGAAATGCCTGTTAGTTCTGATGAAGGGCAATGGGCTCCCAGGATCTCTAAGGCAGCAGGAGAGGTGCAGCAGGACCAAGTGAGACAGAGGACAGAGGGGTGCAAGTCACAAAGGATTACTCTTTGGCTCAGTGGAAGGAAGAGGTCAGAGTAGTGAGTGCCAACTCTGTGACACTATGCAAAGCAACTCAATGTTGCAAAATATTTAATGGCCTTACCAGGTCAGGAAAAGTATAGGAGCAAACCACATCTTCCAAGAAAGGGCTAAGCATGCCTGCGATTTAGAACAACATCTGCACAGTGCTACGATGCTCTAGGAATTTAGCATCAATGTCCAGGAGACAGTGTGAGGGAGATGGTGGTGTCGTGGCAATGTTACTGGACTAGTAACCCAAAGGCCTAGGCTAATACCTGGGGACATGGGTTCAATTTCCCCCCACAGCAGCTGCTGGAATTTGAGTTCAATTAATAAGTCTGGAGCATCAAGCTAGCCTCAGTAATAAAAACATAAATTGCTGGACAAACTCAGCAGGTCTGACAGCATCTGTGGAGAGGAAGGCAGAGTTAATGTTTTGAGTCCTTATGACTCTTCAGAACTAAAGAGAAGTAAAAATGTGGTGAAATATATACTGTTTAAGCGGGGTGGGACAAGTGAAGCTGGATAGGAGGCCAGTGATAGGTGGAGGCAAAGGAGAGATTGCAAAAGATGTCATAAAGGAAAGGTCGAAGGGGTGTTGATGGTGGTGATACTGGCTAAAGGAGGTGCTAATGGTGACATAAAGAGTAGAAAGCAGAATTAGCAAGTGACAGGTGGCCCTAGTGGGGGTGGGGGGAGGGGACGGTGTGGGAAAAATGATTGAAATAGACTAAAAGATGGGGATAAAACAATGAATGGGAATAAATTGTTAAAAATAATAATAGAAATAGGTCGGATTAAAAAAGGGTGAGGATGGAGGAGAGAGTTCATGATCTGAAGTTGTTGAACTCAATGTTAAGCCCGGAAGGCTGTAAAGTGCCTGGTTGGAAGATGAGCTGCCGTTCCTCCAGTCTGCGTTGAGCTTCACTGGAACATTGCAGCAGCCCAAGGACGGACATGTGGGCATGAGTGCAGGGTGGTGTGTTGAATTGGCAAGTGACAGGAAGGTCTAGGTCATGTTTGCGGACAGACTGAAGGTGTTCCACAAAGCAGTCACCCAGTCTACGTTTGGTCTCTCCAACGTAGAGGAGACTGCATTGGGAGCAGCGAATACAGTAGACCAAATTGAGGGAAGTGCAAGTGAAACACTGCTTCACTTGAAAGAAGTGTTTGGGCCCTTGGACAGTGAGGAGGGGGGAAGTAAAGGGGCAGGTGTTGCACCTTCTGCGATTGCATGGGAAGGTGTTGTGGGAAGGAGTTAAGGACCTGGAAAAATTTATTAATTTTGCTTCCAATTTCCACCCCTCCATCATTTTCACACGGTCCATCACTGACACTTCCCTTCCCTCCCTTGACCTCTCTGTCTCAATTTCTGGTGATAAACTGCCCATCAATATTCATTACAAGCCCACCGACTCCCACAGCTACCTCGACTACAGCTCCTCACACCCTCCAATGCGGTCTCCTTTGCATTGGAGAGACTAAATGCAGACTCGGTGACTGCTTTGCGGAACACCTTCAGTCTGTCCATGATTATGACCCAGACCTTCCTGTCGCATGCCATCCTGCTCTCATGCCCACATGTTTGTCCTTGGCCTGCTGCAATACTCCAGTGAAGCTCAATGCAACCTGGAGGAACAGCACCTCATCTTCCGATTAGGCACTTTACAGCCTTCTGGACTTAACATTGAGTTCAACAACTTCAAATCATAAACTCTCTCCTCCATCCCCACCCCTTTTTGATCCCCTTTTTTCAAATTTTTATTTTTTTAATTTTTATATATATATATATATATATTTCCCACCTATTTCTATTATTATTATTTTAAAAAATTTATTCCCATTCATTGTTTTATCCCCACCCTTTAGCCTATTTCAATCTTTTTTCCCCACACCGTCCCCTCCCCCCACCCCCACTAGGGCCACCTGTCACTTGCTTATTCTGCTTTCTACTCTTAATGTCACCATTAGCACCTCCTTTAGCCAGTATCACCACCATCAACAACCCTTCGACCTTTCCTTTATGACATCTTTTGCAATCTCTCCTTTGCCTCCACCTATCACTGGCCTTCTATCCAGCTTCACCTGTCCCACCCCCCTCCTTAAACAGTATATATTTCACGACAGTTTTACTTCTCTTTAATTCTGAAGAGGAGTCATAAGGACGCGAAACGTTAACTCTGTCTTTCTCCCCACCGATGCTGTCAGACCTGCTGAGTTTTTCCAGCAATTTTTGTTTTTGTTTCAGATTTCCAGCATCCGCAGTGTTTTGCTTTTAGCCTCAGTAATAGTTAGCATAACTGTCATTAATTGTTGTAAAAGCCCATCTGGTTCACTAACACCCTTCAGAGAAGGAAACCTGCTGTCCTTACCTGGTCTGGCCTACACGTGACTCCAGACCCACAGCAATGTGGTTGACACTTAACTGCCCTCAGCTCAAAAGCAATTAAAGATGGGCAAAAAAACGCCAGCCTTGACAGTGATGCCTACATCCCATGAAAGAATAAAGAGAAAAAAAACAGTATGAGGTCTTTCATAACCCCAGTTGTCACCAGGAAGTGTTCCTCCACTCACAGTCTCTCATTCATGCACCCCATTAGAAGTCTCACGCCAGGTGTATTTACTTGGTTCATGTTTCAATCGTCACACCGAATATGGTTATCAAGCTGCTGCCTGGGTTGGGCTGCGTTCAGGCTAACAAGAGGTCTTCATCGCTTTTTGTATTAATATTGAAGAAAACAATAGCCAATATCAACAGAGACAGATTAGCAACAGGTGCATGAACTCTCAGCACCCACCTTCTCTCGTCGTATAAGGAGAAAGCTTTGATGCTCCTGTGGAGACGGGTAATAGATGCAGCGGGGGATGGACAGAGTAGGAGGGGAGAATGGGAGCCCCACAGAAGACACAAAGATAACATGTAATACAGTCATATACACCAAAAAGGCAAAAGCAAGTGATGGATAAAGGCTGAAAAATAGACTTGCCCCTTATACTTAACAGTTAGAGGACATTTCAAAGCAATATGCTTCATGATTGCAGCAGAAATACTTCATAACTCTTGTGGCAGAACATTGGTGGAAATCTCAAAGGCAATCTTCAACAAGGGTCTTTGGGGGCTGTGGCAGAAGCCTGGTGGAAACCCCCATAGAATCTAAAGGCTGTTGGCTTATCACGACTCAAAAACATCTCAAAATGCTTCAAATACAAGGAATTACACTGAAGCGCAGTGACAGTTTTGGACACTGCAGGGATAATTTTGACTTTCTGCAATCGTGTGAAATGAGCAGTTCATTGACGCCACTCTTGTGCTTAATTCAATGGAGCTAAAAATTGGGAGAGATGTAAAATAGATGGCTGCGTCATTACCACCCAAATATACTACCACACAAAGTCAAAATTAACCTCAGGAATTTCTCACAGACAGCACGAAGATGAGTGACAACTTTACCTGTTTTGGTAATGGTTGAAGAAAGAACATTGGCTGAGACATGAGAAAATCTTGCTGCCATTCCTTGAATGGCACCATGGAATTTTTAGCATCCATGTGAATGACCAGAACAGCCAGGCGGGACCTCAGTTGGTTCAATTATATGCAATTTTTGGCTGTCTGTCTCATGGGTAGTGGCCTTCAGGTACTGTCAGGGTGGAGTGGGAGAGGGGGGGGGGTGGAAGGATAGTGTAAGTAAACATGGTTGATAGGTGCTGTCTGCTGCACAGCAGAGCCAGGTTTCTGTAGAAATTTAAAATGCCTTTAAGGTCATTAAACAGGAGTTAAGCTCCACATGATGCCTCTATTTTAGGCAACAATTTTGAGTCAGGCGTTTCTCGGGCCTTCTTGGAGCACAAAGCATTGCGCCCTGGAATTGGTGCTTTTGGTACCTGTTTCACACTTGTGCACGCTAATACTGGAGTGGGACTTGAATCCAGATTAAGCAATCTGCATGTTAATATCAGAGATAAAAACCGAAAATGCTTCAAGTACTCAGCAAGGCTGGCAGCACCTGTGGAGAGACAAACAGAGTTAAGAGCGCTGGATTTAAATCAGCCCGCTGTGGCGGGGACCATGGCGGCCATGTCCACTTAACCGTGGGAGAGGCCCTGTGTCAGTCTCCCGGCAATGGCAAAACCTCTCCCGGTTAAGTCAAAGGATGGAAGGCGCTGATGTGGGATTCCCAGCTCCCAGTGGCGGAATGTCATTGATGAGCCAATTGACACCCATTATCCCCAAGTCCATTACAATTCAGCGGTGGCTCAGGGATTAAATGGGGGCTGCATCGTTTTCCAGGCTTCCCTGTCAGGTTCGCCAGCAGCATCCCGAGGTAGGGGTGGTGTCGGGTGGAGGGGTTCCTCGCAATCAGGCAGACTGTGCCTGATCGAGGGGCCAGTCGCTGGGAAGGTGTGTGCTGAAAGTCACCCCCTTTTCCCTCGCCCCTGTCCCCCAACCCTTTCCTGTGGCCCCAATCTCACGATCCCTGTTCCACCTTCAGTCACCTATGGTCTGGGTCCCATGATAATCCTGGGTCTCTGGTGGGTACATTGCAGACACCTGCCACCACTCCCGCTTGTAGCTTTCGGCGGGCGGGACTTAAATGCCAAGGACCTCAATCACAGGGACTTAAATGCCAAGGACCTCAATCGATAGTGGCCACTTGAATGCCTGAAGGGCACTTGATTCTGTCGGGCCTCCCTCAAAGAACAGATGGGACCGACCAGAGGGTGAGACTCCCATCGGTCCAACAGAATCCTGGCCAATGTTTCAGGACGTGTCGGTGCAGACTCTATGGGCCGAAGGGCCTCTTCTGCACTGTGTGATTCTGTGATTTTGTGATTCTGTGACTCTTCTTCAGAGCTAAAGAAAGGTAGAAATGTGTTGGAATTTATACTGTTTATACTTGTCCTTAGACCCCGCCTATTGTTGACCTTCTATCCTGCTTTACTTGCTCCACCTGCCCCCACACAGTATAAATTCCATCACATTTTTACTTCTCTTTAGCTCTGAAGAAGAGTCATACGGACTTGAAACATTAACTCCACAGATGCTGTCAGACCTGCTGAGTTTTTCCAGCATTTTCTGTTTTTATTATGGGGAGATTGCACACTGGGCTGAATTTTACCAGCTCTTTGGCGATGGGCTGGGAGGGTCTTCCCGCTGCTATACCATTTTGTCAGCAGCAGGAAAGGTAGCAGATGCCTGCCCACTCGGAGCCCAGTTGAGCCTCTTAACTGGCTAATCAAGGGCCGCCTTCCACCTCCAGTGGTATTTTACCAGTGGTGGGGACCCTCGGCTGCATGTAGAGACCACCAGATAATCCCCGGTGATGTCCCAGTGGGCTTTGGGAGTGGGGACAGCCTCCTTTTCGGGTACTCTTTTGGCACACAGAGGAGCCCCCTGCTGGAAACGGCTGTCCCTGCAGCAACTTCACCGCCTACCCTCAGCGACTGCTCCTTCCCCAAACTCGCCAGGACCTGCCTGGCTTGCTGCACGCCCCAAACTCCACTTAGGGATTTGAGAGCGCATGTACATTGATGCATCCTCATCCTCAGGTGCATTTCCAGCTGTGGTCACCACTAGTGGTGGAGCTGCTGAGTTGCTGACCTTCTGATTGGGCCAGTAGCTTTTGGGGGGGGGGTGGGAGGATGGTGGTGGAGGGCTGCTGTCTTTAATAGGCTTGACAGGCTTGGCGGCAGTCACTCAATTGGCTGCTGCTGGTAAAGTGCGGCCCTAGGTCCTGCTGGCTGCTGAAGCGGGGTCGTCCACCCTGTTTTCAGCCCTGGTGGCTGGTCCCCTGCCACGTACGTGAAATTCAGCCTACTGTTTTGTATCTATTTTTGTTCATTTTCATGAACATTATTGTTGAATTAATTATTTTTTGTTAGCATCGTTGCGTCACTACTTTGGAGCAATTTTTGACAGACAAGGCAGTGTTACTCATGCTTTAAAGAGACCAGAAACCTCAACCAATGTCTTGCTCGAGGACCACGCTCTGGAATGCAACATATGGCACCATGCAGTGATGGGAAACAGATTGGTGCCTGCAACTCAGGGTGCTCCTGATTTTAATCACACCACTGTAGGAGGTTGTTAAAACACACTGAGCATGCAGGCCAAGCATTACTCTGCGAGAAGAGGAAAAACATAAACGTCTCAGACCAACAGTTCTATGAACTGTCCCTTTTTTCATAAGGACCCTCTTACTTCCAGTCTGGAAGCTGGTTATAGCCCTGCCTTGCAAGACAACTCTCTTGCTTTCTTTTTGGTAGAGGGCAAGAAAAACAGAGAATTGAAGACATAGGCGTCAACATGAATAAAATCAAATGGAGCAGAAAATTTGCCAAGGCCTTCATTACAAGTGCCAATGATGTAAGTGAACATCAATACACAACACCATTAACCCAGACGGTACATCAGCTGTGTATATGTTAATTCAGTTTCTTTCATTTCATAGTGCTCTGTAACTCTTCCAAATTATTCTTCCATGATTCACTCGCTATTTAAATAAAAATAATACGTTTCTTTTTTTAAAAAAAAAGCAGAACTGGAAGGGAAGGAAATTAAGAAAATTAAAATCAAAGTTGATCCTTATTCAATTTAACAGCTGTTTTTTTGTAGCGAGGTCCTGATGATAAGATGCCCTCTTCAAATACAAGCCCTATTAATTGTGCAGTTTAATTTCAAAGCGGTTTTATAAACAGGATACATTAATGGTTCCAGTAGCTGACAGCAATTTTAATGTCTATGTCTCTTCTGTAGTGGTTAAGGAGAGACAAAAGCAAGCTACAATGGGATACCTTTGAACTGTTTTTGAGAAGTGAACGAAAATCCTTTTCAGACAAGCACTCAATTGAAATACATTGTTTCTTTCTCAAAAAAATTAACTCTTTCATCCCCAGTGACAAGATGTGGACATGCAGCAGAGGAGGGTTATGAAGCATTGTGGAATATATCTCTGTGAAAATTTGGTAAAGTAATGGGGGAACCAGAAACCAGCTAATGGACTCAATGTGTCAGGAACTCAGGTGCCTCATCATTGACATTGTCTAAATGGCAAATGAGGCATGATGTTCCGGAGAAGGCCAAATGATGGTGGCCTATATACCTTTTTCTGGAAGGGCCTTCCAGGAGAGGAATCACGCCTCCATTGGGTGGGCTTTGCCATCAAAAATGAGCTTGTCTGGCACCTCACTGACTCCCTCTGTGGAATAAGCGAGTGCCTCATGACTGCCTGGCTCACCTTAATGAGGAATCAGCATGCCACTGTCATCAGCACATATGCTCCTATAGACGCAACAGAAGAAGCCAAGGAGGAATTCTACACTGACCTTGAGCAATCCTTAGCCGGAATCCCAACAGGCGACAAACCGATTCTCCTTAGAGATTTCAATGCTCCAACAACAGTCTAGCTCAAGGTCGGTGTATCTATCCACAGTGGCAGCAGTGTATGCCATCTACAAGATAGAACACAGCAAATAGCCAAGCCTCCTTCGACAGCACCTTCCAAACCTGTGACCTCTACCACCGAGAAGGACAAGGGCAGCAGACTCATGGGAACATCGCCACCTGCAAGTTCCCCTTCAAGCCACACCCCATCCTGACTTGGGACTAAATCACCATTCCTTCACTGTCGTAGGGCCAAATGAACTTCCTACATCAGATGGACTGTAGCATTTCAAGAAGGCAGCTCACTCCAACCTTTCTTAAGGGCAATTAGGGATGGGTATTAAATGCTGACCTTGTCAGTGATCCTTACCTCCAATGAATGATTAAAAAGATGTCAAGGCTGTAAAGTTTTTCTTCTTGTGAGTAAACATGATGTGATACTGAGCCATGTACTTAGAGAAGCTACCGGATTTGTGATGAGGTTATAATTGAAGTGGTGCGATTTCAGAATTCCTGAGTTTTGGTGCAAAGACGATCAGCCAGGATTGCTACCACTGACCGGTCTCCAGGGACCTCTACTGGAAAGGACATGTGTGGATGACAGGTGAGGACATGGTCAGGCTTGGCTGCAATACCATCTCAGGTAAAATAAGCAACATATATGCCAGGTGTTCTGCCTTTGCTCCAATTTACTGATGGCAAGTGGAAAACACTGGCCTCATTGTCCAGCAGGAAGAATGTCCAAAACAAAAACAGAATTACCTGGAAAAACTCAGCAGGTCTGGCAGCATTGGCGGAGAAGAAAAGAGTTGACGTTTCGAGTCCTCATGACCCTTCAACAGATACTGACACTGTGCACACTTTAGAGGATATCTTAGAGGCAAGATACACATGAGGGCCCACTGGGCATGAGTGGGCTGTAGGTGGGGCAGGAGACAAGGATAGTGCAGGTACCAGCTACCTAGAGTGAGAGATCCCACATGTATTCTGCTCTGGACGACTCAAATGAGGACTTCAATGAAACAGCCTATGTGCTTAGTACATTGGAAGTGCCGCTAGAAAGCCAGTGGCCACTGTCAAAGAGCATTGGGGAGTCTGGTTCCAACTAGGCACAAGGCTTTGTGTAAAGCTTGGATCCCATCTATTCGAGCATGGAAATGGAGGCCAGCTTCATTAGCACATTTGCTGAGCCAACCATGACGCAACGTCTGATGGCTGATGTCTCAGCTTTTATTGCAGCTCAAACAGAAGACGCCCAATAGGCTAAATTTTACCAGCCGCCAGGAGGCAGGCTGGGAGGCCTGGAGGCCAGTTCAGATCGGCACCCCAACGTGGTCCCACCGTTGAAGCATTTTATTGACAGAGGAACCAGATACAGAGAGGCTGCCTGGGGAGGCTCCAATTCACATCATTAAAGGCTCTATTAAGCATCAGCATAGGGGTAGGGGAGGGGGAGAGGGAAGATCTCTTTATGGGACAAAGGAAAGGCCACAAGCCTTTTGATTTAATTTTTTTTTACTTATCTGTTTACCTGCCAAAGTTTCCTGCTTTTCTCACCAATGACCACCTGTCCCGATGGATCTGCTGAGGCTTCAGAGCTGGAGGCCCTGTGACTAGGCCGGCAGCATGGAGAGCCCACCTGCTGTCCTTAATTGGATAGCAGGCCCACAGGGGGCCAATTAGAAAGTTGCCTGTGGTAAATTGCCAAGCAGGTCCAGGCTGGTAAGTGCAGGCTCGAGATCCGCTTTTTAACCCAACGATGGAGTCCCGATGCCCCTTGTAAAATTCAGTCCAACGTTTGGGTACTGCAAAGGAAGTTCAGACTGCTTCCATCATAACTGTGGATTCCAGTGCGCAATGGGGCTTGCAGGACCCCTGCATGCCCCGGGACAGCACTGTGGCAGGCATTCTGCAGGCCTGTCCAATGCACCATACATTTCAGCACGTACGCACATCAGCCTTTTTCTGTTCACCACCCCCAGTGAGGTCCACGTTTGCCCTTCAACATATTGCTCCGATTGCTGAGGCAAGCTGCCAAGGGGGTGTGGCAGCGGGTCCATAGAATCTGCTATCCTCTCTCCGGATGACTGCGTTTTCCCGTCCATCACTCCAGCAGTGTTCTTGTTGTTCCCGGTCAGCCAGTCAGCCCCCAGGCTGCTGCCACCCATGGCGAGGTGACGCAGTATAAAGCCGGGCTCTCAAGGGCTGGAGCTGCTCAAGGTCGTACTGCAAGACCATCTGCAGTCTCCCCCACAGAAAATCAGCAGCCTTCCACTAGCCATGCTGCACCCATTGGAGTAGCACTGTGTAGGAGCACTAGGACAGGCAATGGCACTGCAAAACAGGGACTAAGAAATGCACGAGGGTGAATCATTCCATTTTTTATGTATTGCTAGAAGTGTTGTAGAATAAAGTTTATATCTCTGCTACCTGTGATCTATGTCCAGGTCAGGCCAAGATAAACTGCAATCACAGACCGAATGCAGGCTTTCTCCTAAAAGGCCTTCTAATTTTTCTGACCTCCTTGTAACACCCCAACACCATTTGGCCATTTGGCCCATCGTGTATGTGCTGGCTCTCTTCAAGATCAATTCACCTCTTCCCACTTCCCTGCCTTATCCCCATAGCCCTGTAAATATTTCCTTTTCAGATAATGCTCCAATTCCCTTTTTAATGCCTCAATTAACCCTGCCTCAGGAAGTGCATTCCAGATCCTAATCACTCACTGCGTGAAAAAGTTTTTCCTCATGTCACCATTGCTTCTTTTGCCAATCACCTTAAATTTGTGCGCTCTGGTGCTCGATCCTTCCATCAATGGGAACAGTTTCTCCCTGTCTCCTCTGCCCAGGCCCCTTATGATTTTGAATACCTTTGCTTCAGCTCTTCCAACTCTTTTTTGTATCTAAGCTAAAAGCAAAATACCGTGGATGCTGGAAATCTGAAATGAAAACAGGAAAGGCTGGAAAAGTTCTGCAGGTCTGACAGCATCTGTGGAGAGAGAAGAACAGTTAACGTTTCGAGTCTGTATGACCCTTCTTCAGAGCTAAAGAGGAGTAGAAATAAGCTCTTTAGCTCTGAAGAAGGGTCATTCAGGCTCGAAACGTCAATTGTTTCTCTCTCCACAGATGCTGTCAGATCTGCTGTGTTCTTCCAGCATTTTCTGTTTCATTTCTTCTTTGTATTTGTTTGCTGCCCGGAAAATTGAGCATTGTTGTGTCTTCTCTGCCAAATCATTATTCAGAGAAGTGTTGAATTCTTCCTGTTTCTTTTAATATTTTTCCAGAGGTACAAACTTTGACCCAAGGGAATCCTATAGTCTGTAAAGGTCTTTCAGCAGGTTTTCTTTTTCCTTTGGCAGCATCGGTGGAGAAGAGAAGAGTTGACGTTTCGAGTCAACTTTTTGCCAGACTTGCTGAGTTTTTCCAGGTAATTCTGTTTTTGTTTTTGTTTTGGATTTCCAGCATCCGCAGTAGTTTTTTGTTTTTATTTCTTTTTCCTTTGGAAGGTTGCTCACCTCATCTCGAACTCTGTCATCAAGCATGGTCTCTTTGAGTTCCTTTTGCTGTTCTACCATGTTTTGACTTAAAATATCTTGTGTTTCTTCAGGTTGTTGAACTCTTACACACTCCTTTCCCAAAATAGGAACGTTTCCTGCTTCCTTTTGTAATCACAGTGGCCCGTCAAGGGTGACTTCCCTCAGCCAGTTTTCCGCTAGGAGACTTGGTCCTCTGCCTCTCAGTACCAACACTGGTAGCTCTGCTAGATTGGCTTTCGTAATGGACAGTAACTCTGCTTATGCCTTTGACTTGGATATCTTCACCAGAGTAAGCTTTTAATTTAGCATCAGCTTCTTACAAATTTAATTTACGTTCATCACAATTCAGATATTTGAAGGTGTGTTCACCAATCGCTGCAGTGGAAGATCCAGTGTCCACTTCCATCTTAACAGATCTGACATTTACTTTCACTGTTACATATCTTGGTTCTGTCTTTCCAACCTTCAAACAAAATAACGAATAAGTATCTGAATTTGTTGCTTCGGGCTCTTCTACATCGTGGATCTCACGGGGGGATTTTCTTTCATTTGAAAGTCGGCCTGACCCTTGCCTTGCACCGTCTCATTATGTGTCCATCTCAATGGCAATAAAAACATTCGATCTTTTTAAACTGCCAACCGTTATAAGACTGCTTGTTTCGCTGCTAAGTCGTTTCTTTTTTATTTTTTAATATTTTTATTATGGCTGTTTCCACTTCTCGACAGAGTCTTGCATTTGCGCGCCCTTTTTGGCCAGGGCTTCCCCGCCCAACGAGAAGGATGGCACTGCTTTGTGCTCCCTGTGTGGCTTTTGAATCCCTTACTGCACTTTCCATGGCCTGTGCTATCTCGAGTGCCGTCTTAAAATCCAAATTTGTTTCAGACAGTGATCGCTTCTGAATCGTGTCCCCATGCACACCGCACACTAAACGATCTCTGAGCATGTCACTTAAAGATGTACCAAACTCGCAACGTTCTGTTAATTGTTTCAAACTTGCCACATAGTGTGCAACGGTCTCCCCCGGGGCTCTGTTTCTCGAGTTAAACTTGAACCGTTGCATCGTTACTGGGGGCTTTGGCTGGCAATGACCCTTCACGAGGTCCACCAATTCATCAAAACTTTTCGAATCTGGGGCACTGGGTGCCGTCAAACTTCGAATCAAGCCATAAGCAGAAATTTTCGCTCTGCGGGCGGGCGCGCGCCCAACCCGCTCGAGTGTGAAGTGATGCGTGTGTACGTCGGCCGAGCGTGCCGATGTCAACGCGCAGTCGCAGGCGCCCGCCAACATTTAAAAGGCCTGTTAAGGCCATTAAGTAATCAATTGACTTAAAATTTTTGCTGCCCGTCCAACCTTACGGGCGAGCGTCCAGATGTAACCACACGTCATCGCGATATTTCGCTGGGCGGGTGGGTGATGAAGTGCGATGCGCGTCTGCCATTAATTAAACGGGCTAGTTAAGGCCCTTAACTCGGCAATCGATGCCGATTTTCAGGCGCCCGTGCGATCTTTGGCTCGGCGCATGGGCGCAACGGGCAGGCGGGTAAGAGACTTTTTAATAAAACTCATCCACAGGCAGGATAAGAGGGCTCAGTGGGGTTGTCAATCTGGTCTGTGAGTATTTATTGCAGGAAGTTTTTTAAACTTGCCTGTGTGATCTGTAGCTGTTCAGAACGAATTCCAGCAGCTTTCTCTGTCCTTTGAACCTTCAGCTCAGCACTCTTCAGTCAGTAATCTTTAATCGGGCCTGCAGCTTTCTGGAGGACTCCCTTTAGCCTGGGTATGGGTTCTGACATCTCCAATGGAGGCAGCTCCTCTGAGGAGGAAGGGAGGGCTAGAATAGGAGGAGGCCAGGAGTGCACAATCAGCCTCCAGGGGAGCCACCTTTAGGAGGACAAGCACAGGCACAAGGGGCGCAGGGCCAAGAGGTAGTCCAAGGTGGAAGGGGCCGCAGAAGACGCCACTATCCTGATGCCAGGGTATACAGGCGGCGAAGCAGCTATCTCAATATGTCTAAGGTGCAGTGCCACAGGATGCTCCGACTGTCAAGGGAGACAGTACACTACAACTGTCAGATGATTGGCCCTGAGATCTCCCCTAACTGTGTGGGTGGACACTTCATGCCAGCAGCTCTGAAGCTTACAGTTGCCCTCAGCTTCTATGCCTCTGGCTCCTTCCAGGGCTCGGTTGGTGAGCTTTGCGGTGTCTCCCAATCATCTGTCCACACTTGTGTCAAGCAGGTTATAGACACTCTGTTCCGACGGGTATTGACCTTCATCCGCTTCTGCTGGGACCAGGCAAGTCAGGCACAGCGAGCCAGAGGCTTCACGGCCATTGCTGGCTTCCCCCATGTCCAGGGTGCAATAGACTGCACACATGTGGCCATCAAGGCGATAGCAGGTGAGCCTTTGTCAACAGGAAGGGCTTCCACTCCATGATCGTGTAGATAGTGTGTGACCACAGGATGCTGATTTTACAAGTCTGTGTAAGGAACCCAGGCAGCTCCCACGACGCCTACATCCTCAGACACTCCCAGATGCCGGGGCTCTTCAGTGCTCCGGCTCGGCTGGATGGTTGGCTGCTGGGTGACGAGGGCTATCCCCTCAGAAGGTGGCTCATGATACCTCTCCACCATCCAACTGCAGAAGCTGAGCAGCGGTACAATAGGAGCCACAGCACCACAAGGGCTGCAGAGGAGAGAGCCATCGGTCTTCTCAAGATGCGCTTCCGATGTCTGGACTGCTCAGGGGGTGCATTCCAGTACCCCCCAGGTCGTGTCTCTGTGATAGTGGTAGTATGCTGCGCTCTGCACAATCTTGCACTGGAAAGGGGGAACACAGTGGACGATGAAGACCTTGATACAGTGGTTGCGGGGGCACACGATGAGTCCAGCACTGATTTGGAGGATGAGGAAGCACAGGGGAATGATGAGGGGCTGAACGCTAACCTGGCACTACACCAAGGAAGCAGGGACACCTGGGAGACTTTAATCCAATGAACCTTCAGCTAGCTCCACACAAGTGGATCAGGAGGACCAGCCTTGCCTGGCGCTTCCAGACTCGGCATCTAAGTACTAAATATGCCACTTCATCAGCTGCAACTAAGGGCTTTGGACATAAACCTCAATGTCCTTTCAAACACTCATGACATGTCTGTAAAACATACAAATGCAGCACAAAGGAGCCGCCCTGAGCCATGATAACACATCTGGTTTTAATTTTATCTGTCATATGGTCCAACAAAATGAAACAAAACGTTTTTACAACAGCAATAAATAATAATTCCCTAATCTAGGGCCAACACAAAAGCACCAGTGAGAAACCCGTCATGTGCCTAAGGTGCCTTATGCTTATGTTTTCGGGTGCTACATCTTGGTGCCACCCCAACACTCAGAGTGGCTTCTGAGAAGCCTGCTGACTCTGCTGTCCTTTTGGCCTCCATGACCTTGGTGGCCATCCTCTGGCCCGTGGAGCCTGTGCTTGCTGTGCTTGGGAGGGATCGGCCAGTTCCACAGCTGGTATCTCCCCAGTTGTCGCAGCCTCAACAGATGCAATGGTCACTGGTAGAGGGGTGGAGGAGCTGCTGCCCTCATCTGCAGCGACCTGAGAGGAGCCGCAGAGACGACAGGCAGCTGCTGCGCCGACGTGAGGTTGCTTCGGACCTCCCTGCTCACCGTCGATGAATGGGCACCAAGCTGGGAAACTTGGTGCCCAGACCATCTCCCACATTGGCAATGACCAGCTGTGGCACTGTGAGTGCTTGCAGGTCTGAGCGTAACCCCAGGAGAAGCTGCTTGTTCTCCTGGAAGTCCCTCTCCAGGAGAGTCGCCACTCTCTCCATGGAGGAAGCATGATGCTCTGACATGAGGCTCATGGCATCACTCGTGCTCCGCGTGGACGACTCCACCACAGACACCAAGTGAAGCATAGTCTCGTGCAACACTCCCAGGTGCTCCCGCACACCCGGCCGCATTTCCTGCAGCTGCTGCGTCGCGGACGACTCCAGAGGCACATCATCACACACCGACTGAGCATGTGCCTGATTCCCTGCAGTCTTCCGGCTTCTGGCGCCATCGGCACTCTCTGTCTCTGCCAACTCCTCCAGCGATTGTGAAGTGCCCTCTCCACTGTGCCCTGGGACACTAGCCGATGTTGCAATGCCCACCGATGTGCTAGTATCTGCTCTGGTGCCTGCTTCGCAGAAATGGTGTGAGGCAGGTGACAGTTCATGGCCCTCAGGTGTGAGAGGGGGCATCTGTAATGGAGCCTGGTCGCCAGGCTCTGATGATGCTGAAAATAACAACAAGGACAGTGGATCAGTTAGCGTCCACACAGTGACACACTTCATCCTTTTCCCCTGGCTCATTATGCGCTCAACCTTCCAGAACCTAAGGAGACGAATATTGGTGGGGTGGGAAATAGTCAGGAGGAGACCCAAACACTACAGGCAGATACAGATGAGCTGGTCACATGGCCTAAGGAATGCCAAATGGAATGTTATGTGGATAAGTGTGAGGTGATGCACCTGGGCAGGACAAACAAGGTACAGGAATACACAAGGAATGGTAGGACCGTGGAAAGTAAGGAGGATCAGAGGGACCTTGCTGAGCATGTCATCAGGCCCGTTAAGGTAGTGGGACAGGTACATAAGGCGTTTAGGAAGGTAAATGCCAGACTTGCCTTTATTAGCCGAGGAATAGAATGTAGGAACAGGGAGGTCATGTTGCAAGTGCAGAAAATGCTGCCGAGGCCACAGCTATACTTCTGCGTGGAGCTGTGATCAGCACGTCATGGGAGGGATGCGACTGGAGTGGAGGGAATGCATAGGTCGCTGACCAAGATGCATGCTGGGCTGGACAGTTGGAGTTATGAGGACACATGGCATAGACTGGGGATATTTGCCGTGGAGCAGAGGGGATTGAGGGATGACATTATTGAGCTTCATAACATTATTAGGGGCATAGATAGGGTTGACAGAAAGGAACTTATCCCCTTGGTGGAGGGATGAGTAACCTGGTGGCATTGATTTAAGGTAAGGGGCATGAGGTTGACAGGTGAGGTGATGAGCAACATTTGCACACAGTAATGTGGGACGCACTGGCTGAAAGGGTGGTGGAGGCAGAAACCCTCCTAACAAGTAATAAGTATTTGGATGTGCAGTTGCGATGCCATGGCTTACAAGGCCTTGGGGATAGTGGTCAGAAATGGGATAAGGTGACTTTGGAAGATGCTTAACACGTGCATCTTCGAAGGGCCAAGGGACCTATGTCTATGACCCACGCGTCTGACTCTATCAGTCTGTGATCGAGCAATGTTGCTACAATAACGATTCCAAAAATCATCAGTGCTTTGGATGGTGGGAAGACAGAGCAGCTGTCACTGTGGACCTCAAATACCTGGCCGCTCCACCCCAGCCTCACCGATACCTGTGGACCTGG
Organism: Cetorhinus maximus; assembly: GCF_964194155.1. NCBI lineage: Eukaryota > Metazoa > Chordata > Chondrichthyes > Lamniformes > Cetorhinidae > Cetorhinus > Cetorhinus maximus. Next base: position 206,307,315 of record NC_135879.1, on the reverse strand, counting down.
GCTCATGGTGCCTTTCAAGCTCCAGGGCCTCTTGCTTGAAACGGCTCAAAATCACCAACTGGGCCTGGCCGCCTGCAGTCCACAAACACTCAGAGGCATTGTGTGCATTTTTCTCCAGCAAAACAGAGAAGACCATTCATTGCAGCTAATCGCACATGTACTCTACACGCGCACGCTGCACCCCAACCACAGTGGCCCATCTGAGGCCTCGAGTGCCTTCTCTCCACGCTACTGCTGATCAGTCACAAAAAATATAGTACAACAGCTCCCAACCACCCCGTTCCCCCCCCGCCCCCCCAACGGCTATCTTGGACACATTCTGCATCCATCACTTTCAGAAACACATGGTCTTATCTCCCATAGCAAGGAGGCACAACTAGGTGTGGTGCCGAGGGCAGCAGATGATTCTTGGCCACGAGACCTTGAGGCTCCCCTTCCACAATATCATCACCGTGAATAGGACATGTGTTGGAGTTCTGAGTATGCGTCTAGCTGCATCTCCTGCAGGTTGCCCCCAGGCTAGTCATGTGTGACTAAGACCAACACATGGTGCAGGGAGAACCCATGTCCTCATGAACCACTGAGGCTGATGTAAGCATGGTCACTATCTGCTTGACCACCCAACATACGAGAAATGCCCAACCTGATTCAATGCAGTCACGACAGTAAGACTAGGTAGGGGGGGCCCTCAAAGGCTAAGGCTACCTGCTGGATTAAATGCCCAACACCAGCATGGTACTCACCCTTCCAGAGCACAACAAATCATTGAAGCACTTACGGCACTGGACCCAGGTGCACCGCACCACGCTGGGTGAGCTCACCACCTCCACCACCTCCTCCCAGGCACGCTTCATCATGTGAGGGGGCCGCCTCCTCTCATCCTGGGGAGCCAGCACCTCCCGCTGTGCTGCTACCTCCTCAAGAAGGGCAGCAAGGCAATCGGTTCAGAAAAGCGAGGGGCACATTGGCCCCCTGCTGGCCTATCCTGCAGCCTGCCCTGGTCCTGGGACAGACCCTGCAGCCTGCCCTGCTCCTCTGCCCTCCCCTCAACATTGACCTGCTAAGCAGACCCCCTGCGGTTGGATCTCCAGGTGGCCATAGCAAACAGCCTGCAGGTGGCTGCCAGGCCTTTTTTTAAACAGACTGCCGGGTCGCCATTGGACCTGGCGGTCTGTACACGCCCGCTGCAAACTTCACACTCCCGCTCTCCTTGGGAGTCAGAAATGCGCTAGGCGGGCCTTAATTGGCCCGCCCGCGCAAAATGGTGGTGTGGCCCGTCTGCATCAGCACCTGCTTCGCCCACCCGCCAAACGTAAAATTTTTGCCTATGAAGCATTCACTCACTCGCATATGCGAAGTTCATGCCTGCACCCCCCCCACCCCGGCCCGCATAGGCAGCGCTGAGCACTGCCACTCGTGTTTCACGATGGGCGGGCCTTAATTGGCCCGCCCAGCATGAAATTGCAGTCTGGTCTCGATCGTGGGTGACGGTTGGCTTCCTGACCGCCCCCACCGAGCCCGCCCACCAAGGGCAAAATTCTGCCCATAGGTTTTATTCCCATATGTAGATAAGAGAATCGCTCGCCTCTTCTCTTCCCCTGTAATCTCGATCGTTTGGAAAAAGAATGCTCAATATAATGAGACCAATCGTTCATGGCTGGATCAAAAGGATCAATTTTTTTGAATTGCAGCATTCTGTGAGGGGATTGCTTCTACGATTTGGACGGAAATTCTACTTACTTCTGTGCAAGGTCATGTCATTTTGTTTCTCTTGATTTTTTCCGTTATTTTACTCTCGACACCAGCTTGTTGTATCTTCGCTTCATTTTTGCTTGATCCTCACTTTTCCTCATCACCAGTTTGTTGGGACTTGTAGATCCCAGTTGCATGCTTGTTGAGGGATGACCGAATTGGTACTATAGATAGAGTTGATCAGCAGACACTTCTTAGGTGGAAAACATTGTGTCTATTTACAAAGGTACACAGCAGCTACTCATGTGTGCTTTCACATCAAACTCTATCTCCATACTATTGACTACTAACTATAGACCACTGACCACAGAGGTAGCCCGCGCTACTCCTCTATTGGTTACACAAGGTCATGTGATCTTCCTTTATAACATTCTTCTTAAAGGTATACTACACATTAGATAAAAACCATAATTACCACAGAGTCAGGAGATGCTTTCATGTGTAGAGCCTCTTTGCAGTGTAACTGCTGCTGAGGAGCTAGCAGCAAGACCAGCAGCCATTTCATGGAGGGAGCTTCAGTAGGAGGGGAGCAGCTGTCATTGCTTCAAGGGCAACATTAGTGCAGACGTCAGTCTCCATGAACTGCCTTCTGCTTGGGGATAGATGGGCATTGAAAATTACTGCCAGCAATTGATTAAAAGGCTTCAATTATCACACAGCTTGGACCTTCCATTATGAAGCTGCCTCCAATGCAGTGTCAGGCTTCTGACAGAGCAGTTGGCCCATGTGATTCTGGGAAATTCTCCTCCCTCTTTGAAAATGGCTCTTAATTGAGGCCTTAACTGACTTAATTGACTGCCCACCTCCTGCAGGCAGACAAACTACTCTACTCACAGTTTACCCTGGGAAACTTGCCTGGATGTGGGAACACATCAGGAAACTGACCCAATGCCCTGCATTTTAAATTCCCCTGACCCAACAACACACCGCTGTCCCCTCCCCCCCTCCCCCCAACCCATCACCTCCAGTCCCAAAGCTGCTGGGAAGATTCTGGCCTTACTATGCTGTTAAAGGGGGTATGGTAGCATAGTGGTTATGCTATTGGACTAGTAATCTAGAGGCTTGGAGACATGTGTCAAAATCCAACCATGGCAGGTGCAGAATTTAAATTAAGTTGACTGACTAAATCTGAAATAAAGAACTAGTATTAGTCGTGGTAGTCTGATATAACCACTGAATTGTCATTAAAACCCATCTGATTCATTGGTATCCCTCAGTGCAGGAAATCTGCCATCTTTAACCATTCTGGCCCATATGTCACTCTAGACTTACAACAATGTGATTGTGAATCTTAAAAGCCCTCTAAAATGGCCTATAAAGCCATTCAGTTGTGTTCAAGAAGGCAGTTCCACAAAACCATCTCAAGGGCAATTAGGGATGGGCAATAAATGCTGGCCTTGCCAGTGAAGCCCACATCTTGTGCATGAAGTAAAAAAGGTAGTCCAGCAACTACTCAATTGTGTAAACAATCACTACAAACTCAGAGAGCTACCAACACCTTCTCCTTAGAAGATCTTGCCAGCATTGTTTTTTTTTATTCATTGGGTATGGACGTCGCTGAGACAGCATTTATTGCCCACCCCTAATTGTCCCTGTTCAGAGGGCATTTAAGAGTCAACCACATTGTTGTGGCTCTGGAGTCACACGTAGGCCAGATCTGGTAAGGATGGCAGATTTCCCTCCCTAAAGGGCATTAGTGAACCAGATGTTTCTTACAGCAATCATTTCATGGACATCATCAGACTTATCCGGGTAGTTATTGAATTCAAATTCCACCATTTGCCATGGTGAGATTCAGACTCAGGTCCCCAGAATACTGCTCTGAGCCTCTGGTTCAGTGACAATATCACAATGTCACTGCCTCCCCTCCTTTCCTTGTGGATGAATAAAACATTGTCAAATAAAATAGTCTAGAAATTCCAGGAGGGTGCAATTGGAGCTGGAACCTGGGTCCACTAAGTATCAATCTTTTCTAGTAGGCAATATATAACCAGAGAGTTGTATATCCTTTCTAAATTAGTAAAAGTTAAATGGCCACCCTCAAGATATGATGAGCAATAACTGGGTTAACAGAATGTGCCTTCAGTAAGTTTAATGAATATATTCCTACAGAAACAGATTCAAACCACAAAATGACTCATGAAGACATATGTTTTCATGCAGAAATACAGACAAAATCAATAAAGTGTCATTTCTGCTTGGGCTCCACTTAAAAGGAAAATTCTGCCTCTTTTAAATGTATATTTTCATTAACACCAGTTATAGTTTAATGTTCAACAACTTTATTTCCAGTAATATGAGAGAGGTGAGAGGCAACTAGGTTAACCCTTCCAGTCCTGGGTTGAGGATTTTTAACATTTTAAGTCATACCTTATAATTATCTCCTGATTAGTTATCATCATTAGTGACATAGGCTGCAGGGGTTCAAGAAGGCAGCTCACCACTGCCTTCTCAAGGGCAACTAGGGATGGGCGATAAATGCTAGCCCAGCCAGCGAAGCCCACATCCTGTGAATGAATTTTTTAAAATCACCACAGTGTTTACATAATGACCACCTCAGATAGTGGAGGCTAGACCTTCACCTAAGTGTGCCAATTTTACCAAGCTGTGGTAAACTTTTATTGGCCTTCAGAAAAGTATAACTGAAATGAAGTTACTACTAATATATTCAGGAATATAAGTACTGCAGCAAACTAACCATTTTTACACATATCACAGCACAGAATTATAAGTGCCTCCTAATTAGTTAGCATCACTGCAGTGTTTATATAATGACTTTGTATTTTAAGTAAATTCCCATTTTGCACATATGCAGGCATTTTGTTTTTCATTTTCTGTAAATCATCTGCAGAAATGTGTTATTAATTCATTTAAATTAATTACTTTTATAATTTATACATCAGTTCATATCAGATGAATATACGCACAGATGTTTTCCCAGTGCCTAATTCCATTCACATACCTGCAAAACTTAAGTAATTATACAGCCCAAATATTGCATTTAGTGTCTACACAAAAGGTCCCGCTATGGACACACAGGTGTAAGTGCTGATTCCCAGTTCCATTCCCCTTCCCTGAAGCTGCAAGCTGTTTCATAACAAGTACAGAGAAAGTAAATTCATGAGTAAGTCAGATGAGGAAAAAATACTTTAAAATAGCAAAAGCAGGATGGAGGAGAACAAAAATACAAAAATTAGATAGGATGGGGGTGGGATATGAGAGAAAGAGATCAGAAGGAGAGAGAGAACATGAGGTGAAAGCAGAAGATAAGATGAGAGAAGGAGAGAGAGAAGGGCAATGAGGGATAGGATATCAGTGTGAAAGTTGAAGAATAAAGGATGAGTAGGAGATTAATGTTGGATGTAGTGGCATACTGGAGAAATTATGGGAAGTATTAGACTAAATGAAAAGCCTTATAATGCTGCATGGAATAGGGGTAAGCCTGAAGATTAGGAAAGTTTTAGAAACCAGCAAAGGGTGACCAAAAGATTCACAAAGAGGGCATAAAAGTAGAATATGAAGGTAAGATAGCTAGGAATATACGATTGATTGTAAGATCATTTGCAAGTATATAAAAAGAAGAGTAGCTAAAGTAAACAGTGGTCCCTTTGACGCAGACAGGAGAAATTATCATGGGGAATGAGGAAATGTCAGAAACATTAAACAAATATTTTGCATTTGCCTTGAAAGTAGAAGACAAAAAATTGCATAGAAGAAATAGAAGATAACCAAGGGGCTAATAAGAGTGAGGAACTTAAAGTATAAGTATAAATATCAGCAGAAAAAAATGTACTAAAGAAACTTAAGGGACTAAAAGCCAACAAATCCCAGGACCTGATGGCCTATATCCTAGTGTTCTAAAAAAAGTAACTGCATAGATTAATGGATGTACTGGCTATCATTTTCCAAACTTCCTTAGATTCAAAGCAGTCCCAGTAGATCGTACATCAGCAAATGCAACACCATTATTCAAGAAAAGAGGGAGAGGGAAAAAAGGGAACTACAGGCCAGTTGACCTGACATCACTTGTTTGGGAAAATGCTGGAATCTATTATTGAGAAAATCTTAACAATGTGCTTAGAAAATCATAGTATGATCAGGGACAGTCAACGTTGTTTTACAAAAAGGAAATTGTGCTTGGCAAATTTATCAGAGTTTTTTGAGGATATGACTCGGAGGGTAGATAAAAAGAAACTAGTAGATGTATAGCTCGATTTCCAAAAGGCATCCAATAAATTGCCACATAAAAGCTTAATACACAAGATAAGGGCTCATTCAGTTTTGGGTAATATATTAGCATGGACAAAGGATTGGCTAATGGATAAGAAGCAGAGACTGGTCATAAATGGGACATTTTCAAGTTGGCAGGCTCTAGCTACTGGAATGCTGCAAGGATCAATGCTGGGGCCTCAGCTTTTATCACGTATATTAATGATTTAGACAAAGTGAACTAGAGTCATACATCGAGGTTTGCTGATTACTCAAAGCTATGTGGGAATATAAACTGTGAAGAGACACAAAGAGGTTGCAAAGAGATATAGATGGGTAAGTAGGTGGACGACAAGGTAGCAGATGGAGTTTAATGTAGGGAAGTGTGAGGTTATTCAGTTTTGTAGTAAGAATAGAAAAGCAGAAAACATTTTTAAAAGGCTTCAAATTTTTAAATCTTGATGTTCAGAAAGACTTGGGTGTACTTGTACAGGAAATACAATGGCCAAGATTTTCACAGCTCCATCTGTGCCAGAACAGAGGCAGGGGACATTTAAAATGGCTGGTGGGACATGATTCTGAGATTCCCACCCCCATTCCCACTGTGGGATTTTTATGGCACTGGGATAAGGGTGTGGGTAGCGAGCTCTAATGCAGCAATCCTCTCCTTGCCTACTCCATTGTGGGGGTGGGGGCACCTTTGACCCCCCTGCTTCTCCCATGGACTTGCATCTGTTTTGTCAGGAAGCATGATTCACAGTACCTCAGAGGAGTTGTGAACCAATGGGGAAAACTGTTATGGAGTCAGGAGCCTTTTGACAGGTAATTTTATAAGGTATTCAACTGTCATAATTAGATGCTGTATGATAAATTAAGTATGTGTTTAATGCAGTGATTTGACATAGGATTCTGTCCTTAAAAGGAAATTGACCATTAAATTGACTAGCATTGTGTAAATATTCATATTCATTAGTCTACATTATCCAGTGGATAAAGTGCTCTTCTGCATTCAACAGTATTGCAAATCTGATTTAAATGTGTCATCTGCACACTGTGCTTTCATCGTTATATTGATTTAAATGTTTCATCTGGGCACTGTGCTTTCATCTTTACATTGATTTAAATGTTTCATCTGGACATTGTGCTTTCATCTTTATATTGATTTAAAATTCATAAATCTGTTGAGTTTTGAAGTACTCTTGCAGTATGCACTATGGGTAGAATTCATGAGCCCTCTAATAACAATAGAAAGTCTTTGAAATGCTCATGAAACAGTCAAAATAAGCAAACATCCATTTAAAGACACCTTGAGAAAAAAGGCTTGATCCTATTAAGTGTTCATAAAACTGTTAAAATTAATAAACAGGCATTTAAAACCACTCCCAAGAAACATGATCCTCTCAGCAGTTCATCAAACTGTCAACCAAACAAAACTCAACATCCCTTTGACAGCTGCATAAACAGCCCTACAGAGCTGAATCCATTAATGGGGTTTGGAGCTCAGTCATGCATTCATAATAGGCTTCCATTGTACAATTGTCTCAACTAAGGCGCTAAAGCTAATAAATTGAAACCTGTGAAACATAATGAGCAAATGGCCAAAGAGGTAAGTTTTAAGGAATGTCTTAAAGGAAGAAAGTGAGGTTGAGAGGGAGAGTATTCGTGAGCTTGGGGCTTAGGCAACTGAAGACATGGCCATCAATGGGGGAGAAATTATATTCAGGAACCATAAGAGGCTAGAATTAGAGAACTGCAGATATCTGGAAGCGTTGTGGGTCTGGAGGCGATTACAGAGATAGGGAAGGGAAGGGCCATGGAAGGATTTGGAAATAAGAAAGAGAACTTTAAAATGAAGATATTGCTGAACCTGGAGCCAATGCAGGTCAGCGAGCAAGGGGACTTGGTGTGAATTCAGAGATGGGCAGCAGAGCTTGGCAGAGACATGATGGGCTGAATTGCCTCTTTCTGCACTGCAGCTTTTCTCTGGTTCTATGGTTCTAACCTCAAGTTTACAGAGGGTAGAATGTTGGAGACCAGGAAGGAGCATTGGAACGGTCAAGCCTGGAGGTAATGAAGGCATGAATGAGGGTTTCTGCAGCAGATGAGCTGAGGCAGGGGTGAAGTCAGGTGATGTTATGGAGATGGTTTTGGCGATGGCACAAATATGAGGTCAGAAGCTCATCATAAGTGAGAGTTGGAGGATGGAAGACAAACAAGGAGCAGAAATTAATATAATTACATCAACAAGCATTTTCAATTGTATTATTTTGTTATGGCTGGGGAGGGAGGAGGTAGCTTCTAATTTTTAAACAACTTAAAACAAAAATCAAACAATGTGAAACTAGCTGATTCAATGTGTTTAACATCTGATTCTGCATTGTAAATGAGACTCTGAAGGACTGTTTTACTAGCTCTGTTTCAGAAAGTATGATACCTCAGCGAATACCAGAGTTTAGAGGTGTAATTTTTATAGACCTATATTTCCCCAGAATTATACTCAGGAGGGTGATCTACTAACTACAAAATTAGATTGTTGGATTGTGGCTAAAAGTTTCAACTTTAAATCCCAGTCTAGACTGTGATTCACTCCTGGGATTCTCCCAAGGATTGCAGGAGTGTACCTTCACCAATTTTGACCATGTTGTCTGTATAAGCAAAGGCTAAAGTTTGACACAAAGTTCGCAATTAAGCTGTATTATTCTCAAGGCCTCCACTGGTTGCGATCAGGGAAATAGCATTCCAAAACCTGTTGAAGGGGACAGCGGGGATCTGTTTCAGGTGGGAGGCTACTTTTAATCCTATGCTACTTGTTGGACACCAATGCAAATTTCTGCTCTCAGGTATTGAGGAAGCCTAACCAGCACAGAAAACATGGCCAGATATACAATGGCACTGATTTTATTGTGGGGCCACATGAACACTCTCTCTCTGAGCCCACAAACATCTTATAAACTGACAGTGGGCCAATCCATCATCCCAGCCACTTTTCCCCTCTGCACTTATCCCATCACTTCTGGCTCAGGCTGTGGAGGTGCGGATGGATTTCTCAACTTCCCTACTGGACATGCTGCCTTGTGAACGCTGGTTTAGCTCTAGTAGCTCGCCAATCAAATGGAAATGAGGCCCTGTTCTCAAATGGTTCAGATACCTTGCAAAGTATATTGTCGGGTCTGACCACATGATGTCTGCAGTAAGTGAAAATCACCCCTCCTGACTCCTCCAAGGCCAATCAGGCATCAATCGGGTATTAATGGCATCCTTGGAGAGGTCAATAGTGACTTCTCAGACTGTATTTATGTGAAAAGCATCAGTGAAAAATGCATTAAAACAAAAATCAACCTCATGTTTATTTGTTAGGGCATGACGTGTGCCCCTTCCCAAGTCTCACACTCCCATCCCTTCTGTCCTCACCACTTCCCTTTGACTTCATGTCTCTCACTAAGGATTGATTAAAACATTCTCATCCTCAGGTTCAAATCCATCCATAAAAATCAGCTTGGCTCCTTTCCATTACATCTTTGTGTCAGAAGGTTCTGGGTTCTAGCTTCATTCCAAGGCTTGAGCATACTGTTGTTGTACAACACTGTGGGCGTGCAGTATTGACAGAAGAAACATGGGCGAGGTGGTAAACTCTGCCCCACTTGTTCCATTAGATTGAAAAGATTCTGTAATGCTAGTTGAAGAAAATTAATGTATTTTCCTTGTGTCTGGCTAACAATCATCCTTCAAGCAATACCAACAAAACAGATTCCTGTGCCATTTGGAGGACCTTGCTGTGCTCAAAATGTCAGCTGCATGTTCTTATGTAGAATTGAACTTCAAAAATAATTCATTGGCTCTGAAACACTTTGGGGTTTTGGCTGTTTCCTAACTCTTGTTAATTCACACGCACCACAAGTTGAAATTTCCATAAAACACATTCCCTCTGATCTGAAACTTATCCCTTATGCATATCATAATAAGGAATAGGGTGCAACGGACTACCAATTGCACTGTTAACAATTTGTTTTGCACTGGCCTGCCAACCTTGTGGCCCACATCACTCATTCAAACTGGTGCAGGCAACAGCTCAGGTGCACCCCTCCCTGGGGCTTTAGCAAATCAGGATGAGGGTCCACTGGGTGAAGCTCTGAGTATGAGTGAGCTGGAACAAAGGGAAGTGGCAGCAGCAAAAATATCTGGCAGAGGGACAGATGGAGCCTTTCCTCAGATGTTGATCCTAGGATTGGTACTTCACAAGGCCTGCATATAGAAAAAAGCTGCCACCTAACCATCAGATCTTCATGCATTTGACAATGTGTCCTGAATGAACCCTGCCAATTCTGGTGGCAATTGTAGGAGGTCCTACTATGGTGGTGTTTACAGAATGCAGACAACTTTGGTATTTATGCTAATTCCTTTGTCACCTGCACTTGAAACCCAAGTGGCAAGAGGTTATAAACTCAGTTACAATTTATTTTTGAATGTTCTGACTGGTATTATTATGTCGCTATTACTTATTTTCTTAGCAACTTTTGTGAACTAAATTTGCTCAATAAGCTTAAGCATTAAACAAGGGGCTGAATTTTCTCTTCAGCGTGCGGGGGCGGTTCCTGCATGCCGACGCGTAAAATGAAGGGCGGTGACGTCGGGTGTGCGTCCCGATGTCACCGTGCATCATTCCGATCTTTTGTTCAGCGGGCGCGCACCAGAGTCGCCTGTGCGCCCCACCGAACTGTGAAAGGCCTGTTAAGGCCACTAATAAAACACTTAACCAAATTGACAGGGCTGCCCGTCCAACCTTAAGGTCAACGGCCTATTAAGGCCTTTAAGAATTAACTAAAGCAGTTGAGAATGCTGAGGTTAAGGTTGGCGGGCAGGCGAAAAGCCTAAGCGGCCTTCATGTTCTTCAGGAAACCTCATCCACGGGCAGGATGAGATTTCCTGAAGCTTTTTTAAAATAAATAAATAAATTTCCCACCTTTACAAATATGTCCCGACTCATGTGACACAGTCACATTAGGAGACATGTTTAAATAAATTTTTACATCATTTATTAAACAGTTTTATTAACCATTTAATCTCCCCGAGGCAGCTCCGTGCCTTAGGGAGGCTGCTGCACTCTTTCACACGCTTGCGCGAAAGAGTGCTGGCCCCGATTCTCCCTCCTCCCCCCGCCCACACAGGTAGCGCTGAGCGCTACCAACCGCGTATTATGCTGGGTGGGCCTTAATTGGCCAGCCCACATAAAATGGTGGCGTGTAGCTGATCGCGGGCGGCAATCGGCTCCGTGCCCGCCCCTGCCCACTCCCACCCAGCCCGCCTGCCATAGGAAACATCCTGACCAAGTCTATCTCTACAATGACTGCTGAGGTAGCCCGCACCTCTCTCCTTTGGGTTACTACAGATCATGTGATCTTCCTTAACAAGTATTATTCTTAAAGGTATATTGCACACTAAATAAAACCATAATTACTAATTGCCCCCATTTGCGGAAGGAAATCCTGCCTCAGAGAGCTGCCGGCCAATCTGATTGAGTGGCAGCTCTGTGGTCCCAGCAGCTCCAGGTTCGAGTGGTGGCCACTGCTGGGATTAGGCAGACCCCAAACAAGGGGAGGTATGGAGCCGGACTTCAAGGTAAGCCGAGGGTATTGGTAGGGCCTGGCTGGCAGACCCCAGCATGCGGGGGGTGGTGATGGTGTGGGGAGCTGTGTTTAAGAGGCTAGGTGCTATAGGAAGGGGAGGTAGGTAAGAACTTTGTGGGGGGGCGGGGGGAGTGCCTCCAATGGGCACAGGGGGCCCCAAAGGAGGGCCTCCGTCTTTGGCCCAATACAAGCCCACACAGTAAAAGCTGCCGGGCTACCACCTGGAATGAGCATCCCCCTGTTGTGGGTAAAACAGTGGCAGAGGTGGCATGAGGCACTTCAGTGGCCATTAATTGGCCATTTAAGGATCTCAAAAGGCCCAAGGATGGGCAGACTGCCTAATGCTTCCCCAGCCCACCCTAAAATAGGAGACAGGTCTAATGATGCAATACCCTATAATTTTATGTTGTTCATTTCCTGGCTATATTGCCAGATGCTTATGAAGATTCAAGAAATAAATTACGTTAATGCAGCATCTTGTCAACTCCAGTTCAGATGGTAGCGCTCACATCTCTGTGTCACAAAGTTGTGATTTCATGTCCCTCTCTAGAGGTTTGAGTGCAAAGTTCTCGGCTATTACTCCAGCGCAGCACAGAGGGAATGCTGCATTGTTGGAGGTGGTTTCTTTTATATGACACCTTAAACTGAGGCCCTCGATGGTTGATGTAAATGATCCCATGACATTATTTCAGTGAAGAGCAGGGGAGTAATTCCTGGTGTCACAGCCAATATTTATCTCTCAATCAACATCATAAAAATAGATTGCCTGGTCATTATCTCACTGCTGTTCATAGGAGCTTGCTCAATTCAAATTGTCGCTGCAGTTCCTACATTACAATAGTGACCACACTTTAAAAAGTACATAATTGATTGTAAAGCGCTTTTGAATGTCTTAAGCTCTAGAAAGGTGTTTTTTTTAATTCATTCATGGGATGTGGGCTTGGCTGGCTGGGCCAGCATTTATTGCCCGTCCCTAATTGCCCTTGAGAAGGTGATGGTGAGCTGCCTTCTTGAACTGCTGCAGTCCATGTGGTGTAGGTACACCCACAGTGCTGTTAGGAAGGGAGTTCCAGGATTTTGACCCAGCGATAGTGAAGGAACGGCAATATATTTCCAAGTCAGGATGGTGTGTGGTTTGGAGGGGAACTTCCAAGTTGTGGTGTTCCCATCTATCTGCTGCCCTTGTCCTTCTAGATGGTAGTGGTCAGGGGTTTGGAAGGTGCTGCCTCTGGAGGCTTAGTAAGTTAATATAAATTGACATATTTTTCTTTTCTTACTTTATATGATCTCAGGATGTCTCAAACACCACAACCATTTTTCAACTGTCGTCACAATTGTTATGTGAGGAAAAATGGCAGCAAGACATCATAAAAATGACCAGGTAATAATTTTTTAACAGTAATTTTCATGATATGGGTGTTGGTGTCAAGATCAGAATTTATTGTCCATCCCTAGTTCCCCTTATCTTTTTCTTTGCTAAATCTCTGATCTGTATTCTGTGTTTCAATGACCAGGGCTAATAAAAATATCCTTAAAGACATAACAAGTTGAACTTTACTAACAAGAGTAAAATATGAAGGCTGAAAATCTAGAGTAAGAATGATGGAAAAGGACCAAAAATTTTCCAAGCTTATGCAGAGATGCAAGTGCCAAAACTTTCATTCCATCATTTGTGTGTCCATACACAAGTGAACGTGGATCATACAGCTAGGTTTTGTTGGAGAACTTTTTTAGGGCACATCTTTAATGATGTAAGGATGACTTCCAGTTGTAATGTGGAGGTGGCATAGGCATGCATGATAAGCAATGAAGGAGCTGCACAGTTTTTTGAATGGTCTACACGCAGATTGAGTAGAAACTCTATAAGCGTGCATATTTTACCCATCTGTATGGTGTAGAGAAATGCTGGGTAACCTTACCTTAGTAAATATTATCCATTGCACAGTGCTGCTAGTATTCACAATGGCTGCTAACCCCTCCCAAGCACTTATCTCCTGTGCTGGAGATGCCCTGGAGTGCTGAACAAGACAACCTTGTTTAGTGCACCTCTTGCAACAGTAGCTCCAGTTTTAAATCTATAAACTGCACACCTTTTACATAAAAATTACAATATAGAAACAGGCTACATGGTAAGTGATCCATACCAGTACTTATGATCCACACATATCTCCTCCTCTTCCACTTCATCCATTAACAGTTCCTTCTATTCCTTTCACTGTCATGTACTTATCTAGCTTCCCCTTAAATGCATCTATGCTACTTGGACTCAATGGACTGTATTTTATGACTCCCTGCCAGCATGTTTGAAGGCAGGGGGCTTATAAAATAAAACTGGTGATATGCCCACCGCCTTCCCACCCACCACCCTACCCCCCTCCCCCCCTCCCCCCCCGCCGACCTGTCTCCCATATTACGGTAGGTGGGTAAGGCATCAGGCAGCCCATCCATCCTTGGGCTACTTAAGGGCCTCATTCCACCTCCACCGCTATAACACTTGCAGCAGGGGAAGGCGCAAGCAAGGCTTTCACTGCCCGGGCTGCTGTTGAGCAGAAAAGGGGGAGGTACCTCCTTTGGCGGGACACCTTTGACCATCGGAGGGACTGCCTCCCCCCCCACCCCGCCAAGATCGTTCATCTCCCTTTCAGCCTCTCCTCCTGATATTTAAAACATGGCTGGCCACCCCCTCCCCACCACACTGTGGTCTGCCAGGCAGGCTGGCCCAAAATCCCGGGCTTAATTGAAGTCCCCCAGGATCCATCAGTCTTTTTCAGGCATTGCTTGTAATCCCAGCAGTGGCCACTATTCGATCCTGGTGCCGCTGGGCGCTGGGACTATAGAACTACCAGCCAGTGTAATATCACATTTCAGGTGGATGTGCTGACCCGGGGGCTTTGTGTCGGTGGGGGGGAGGAGCGGGGGTGGTGGGGGTGTGGGGTGCAATACACCTCCCTGTAAAATGTACCTATGTACCTCCATGTTGTAGTGAGTTCCACATGCTAATCACCCTCTGGTTAAAGAAGTTTCTCCTGAATTCTTCACTGGCTTTATTATCTTTTATCATGTGACTCAGTGTCAAACTTTGTTTGATAATGCTCCTGTCAAGATCCCTGATTTTACTATATTAAAGATGCTATGTAAATGCAAGTTGTTGTGTCATTGTGCTTTGGGCTCCCTCACAAGTGGAAACGTGTTCTCTATGTCAACCCTCTTGACCCCTTTCACAATTTCAAAGCTCTGTATTAGGTGATCTCTCAGAATGTTCTTTTTTGGAAAAAAAATACACTAGCTGCTCCATCTTATATCATAGTCATACCCTCTCAGTTCCCACATCATACTTATCAATTTGCTTGGCACCTTCTCCAGTGTCCCTGTATTCTTCTTGTAATATAGAGGCCAGAACTGTGCACACTACTCCAAGTGTGGCGCGTTTTCTCAATGTTTCACAGCTCCATGTTAAAAGTTGCTGTCTCTATCTCCTTTAGTCCTGCAGCATGTGTCACAAGTGTGCCCAACACCCTTTACGTCATTGTAACTACACAGGAAATTCTGGCCCCCAACTGTAAGAGTTCCAAGTGGGAAGCTTAACCCATGCTGGGGGTTGACTATGCATCTGTCATCTGGCATGGCCCAAGGGTGGGGTTCAATGGGATGTGTGTATTTGGACAAGTGCAAATCATGTACTGCACTGTTTCTGTCAGTGACCATAATAGAAATTCATCCCAATATTTTCATCATGCAAGTAAAGGTATTAAGCCCTTATACAATTTGCACACCTAATAGTCAAGGGAAGCATTTTCTTGAAGGAAGCTGAGACTATAAATGGTTTCAAACAGAAGTTGGATGGTTACTTGAGGGAAAATAAATTTACAGGGATAGAGCAGGGGAATGGGACTGATAGAATTAAGCTACAGAGAGTTGGCATGGACTCAATGGGCCAAATGCCTCCTGCTATGTCGTTATGACACTGTGATGCCATGACTGAAGAAAAGTACTTTGTAGTTTGGCAGATAAATTGAGGGTTTATATTCTAAAGGAGATAATTCACCACAATGACATAAAAAATCCCTAATGTGGAAATAAGTCACCAAATGCCATAATACTTGACAACTGACACATCTATTATAGAATTGGCTACTTGATTTTTATAAAATTTTTTTCTCAGTCCAGATAGGCCCTAAAAATTGGAAGAGAAAACAACTACCACACACCAAAATGTTATTACATTTGCTTTTCAAGTGCTCAGAAAGCATACAAAGCTCAATATTTGTGATCCAGCCTCAGCTTCAGCTGTCACTCCTATCCTGCTTTATCCTGCTTTATCCTGGCCCAGTTTCCTGTGGAACATAGCTTTATAGATGTTCTCTGATCTGAAATGTGCATTTTGTTGACTGTTGCCCCATTCCAATCTAACTCCAGCAATTCATTCCTTAATACAATCTAAAGGCAACAACTTATTCCGTCCGAAACAGTACATGCATGATTCATGGTAAAAAATTTCAAAAACTACTGAAAGATATAGGTTTCACATATTTAAACTTTACTTTCATCTTATAAATCTTGCTTGAGATGTGAGGCACTTTGCTTTTCCCTTCCATAGGCATATTATACTCAATTATTTGCAATGTTGCTTTAAGACTTCATTTTTTTTTCGTTTTCCCTTCCCCTCTCTTTATAATCCATCCCTTTTTCTGATTTAATTACATGACTGGAAAAGATATAACGTAGAAATTCAATGGAGCACAGCTGTTTTCAGCTGCTGAACTGGTGCCTAAGCCTTTAGTATGGTGGGCAGAAGCGCCTGCTTATTACCAGCCAACAGTGTGCCTTCCGCCGCCATGTTGGTTTGAGAAAAAAATAGTCGTCCAGTGGCTAGGCCTGAAACCGATGTTTGTTTATCCAAATAAGAAAGCTGTTGTCTGTTTAAGGTCCAGTCTATAATATTGGGTTGGCCTGAGCACGTCTGTTAACATGTCAGGTTTTGACAAAAATAGTTACTGGAAAATGCTGGAAATTCAAAATGCATTTGTCATTCAAAAGAGAAGAAAATTTTCAGGTGTCAACCTGTCAGTTTTGATCAAGCAATACAAGAATCACTGGAATCGTTGGAATTTTACAAAATATCAGTCCACAATCGACAGTTATTCTTGAGTCTGTGATCTAGATCGTTATATTCCCACGGCTTCAGTGTTTCTCCTGGTGCTTTGAATTCTGTGTCCCAACGTAAACAGGGCAAATGCAAAGCATCGCCAGCTATAAAACACAGTGGAACAGCTGCCAGAGGAAGTGGCCCTTTAATATAAGCACATTACATTCACTGTCTCTGCAGGACCAGGGATATACAATGGTTTCTAAGCATTCAGCACCCAGAAGGAGCTACGCCATGCTCTTGTTGAGCAGGAATGATGCCCAACCAACAGTGACGAGCGACTGGGAGCATTTCTGAGGAGTGCTTGGCAGCGTCCCTTCTGAATTGCTCAGACATCTCAGATGCATTCTTAACATCCCGAAGACTTTCTTGCTGATGTTATGTGTGGACAGGAGCATCTGACTGTATAATTATTCAGCAGGTGAACTGGGATTTGGGAGAGGAGGTGATCAATCAAGCCTTTATGTCATAATAGTTGTCATCCAACAGCTTCCCATGTAGATTTACTTCTGCCTCAGCTAAATAGGGTAGGCTTGATTGTGACAGAACAAAGGAACCATGGCAAAAACTTGGGTAACTGCCAAGCGCATACGGAACGATATTTGGAACATCACAAGCTAGCTGTACGTTCAGAGAATAGTGATTTTTTTGCCTTGGTTGATGAAAATGCACAGATTATCTGCAGGAACAAATAATTCCACATAGACTGTGGCACCTGGAACCCTGAGAAGGCTAGATTTACCATAGTGTTTCGGTTGTATGTCCCCTTGCTGCTGATGGACTCGAGTGGTCTGACATGCTGACCAACATACTAGTCACCTGGTTGATACAATTGCACATTGCTAACTGACTCATTCTGACTGTATCACTCACAGCAACTGGAACATGCCCATGTCACAGAAGGTGAGGGCACTGTTCATCTTCACTGTAAATTTATGCTGCGAGCCTCTCTGCAATTCAGCTTGGAAAACCTGGCAGAGATCCACTATTGTCTGCTTACATATAGACAGCACTGTCTGTCTGCTAGAGCTCGGTAAAAAATGCTTTTCAAGGTTTACAGTGTTTACTTCCCATTGTCCTAGGGTTGCCAGTTGTCTAATTATGGATCAAGCAACCTGTTTTTTTTGAGTGGGCTGTCTGAACATTTCTAAACTGTAAGTTACCATGTGTCTGATGGGGAAACTTCCTGATATACATCTTTCTGGTGTGAGTGCTTAAGGCAATTGCAACAAATTCCTGCCAGCATTATTTTAAGGGGGGCCTTAATATAACACTGCTGAGAATTTGGCATGAATGCCTTAACTGCATCACATCAAAAGACATTTTTTTCTCTTACTTTTGTGGCTTGTGATGTGGGCGCAATAGTTTTTTATGCACTAATGTATTCAAGGAGTTTTCATTAGGAGCAAGGGAAACATCAGAATTCAAATCATGATCCTACTCCCCGTTGTGCCAGTGTTCTGTTGTCTGTCTGACTCAGATATAGGAAGTAATGGCACAAATAACATCTCCTTATTTTCACACTGAGTATAGGTGAAGACCACACATCGCACGCACCCATATTCACCCATATTCATCACTTTGCCATCTCAGGTGGCCTCTCTATTCCCATTGTCTTAATCACAGGCAAAGTGCTGATCACCTTTTTTGATTCCTCTCTGTTCACATTCTCCATTCCCCCCTTTCAGTCCAATTTCCTTCTGTGCTCCCTGCTGGAAAAAATCTCCTCTAAAATGCTAACAACAGCACTTTAACCCTCTGTTCACCTTTGGTACATAGCTTGTTTTTCTGGTAGAAATCGTAGTGAAGCCAACAGCACTGATCATTATTAATGGGTAAATCAGAAAGCAACATCTACTGACCGCACCTGTGCAGTTAAATGTGTAAATTAGGTAGTTGCTGTTTGAGATGCTATGGCCTCTACCATCCCTCCTTTAAGACCATGGGGTGCTGACTTGAACATCTCCAGTGACCAATTAGTTTAGTCATTCATCACTGGATCTGGCTGGCCACATCAAGCACTTTTGGGCTTTGATTTCTTCAGCCAAAACTGCTCACTTCTCCAGCACCAGCCTGGAATATAACCCAGGATAAAGATAGCCCCAGGCTTCTTTTCTCCATTGTCAACCATCTCCTTAAACTCCTGCCACATGGCCCCTCCATCCTCATCTCCAGGAAATGCGAGGAGCTTGTGGACCTCTTTGTCACTAAGCTTGAGACAATTCATTTAGCTGCTTTGGCTACATCACTGCCTTCCCTTTGACTGTCAAGCCAAGTACCCCCCAAGGTCCCCCATTGCATAGCCCTGAACACACACCTTTCTCTAGTTTCTCATTTTCTCTCGTGTCCTCTCCAAGTTCATCTGGTCAGACAGATCCACCTTTGCTTATCTCAATCCTATTCCCATTGAATTGCTGAACAGCCATCTTCCATTTCTGGCCCTTATGTTAGATAATATTGGCAATAGTTGTTGCTCTTCAGGTACTGTCTGCTCCTCTCAAAACTTCCGCCATCGCCCACGGACCAGGCACTAGTTTGAAAACCTAGGGTAACCGAAGATCTCCCTGGACAGATCCCTAAAACAGTCTTTTGATGTGGGCCACAGGTGGAAGACTGATTTTCTCCTTCTGTCCTTGCTAAGTTTATAGATAAGGTAGGTAAAAAAAAGAGGTGGAAGAGTTTTGGGCTCATTAATTCCATAAAAGTCAGAATGCCTCATAAAGGAAAAATAGCTAAGTCAAAAAATGATATTTGCAGGTCCCCTGCTGACTGGGTGGTATAGGTATCAATTGTGGAACTAAGCTGAACTGAGCTCCACAAAGGTCTGGGCTTATGTGCCCAGTCGTTGTTGCATTAGTTAATCATAGCTGGAGTGGAGCAGGTGTATAATAATTAGCCACAGGGTTTTCTTTTAATTTGTTCTTGGGATGTGAGCGTCACTAGCACAGCCAGTAATTATTCCCTATCCCTAATTGTCTATGAGAAGATGGTGGTGAGTGATCTTCTAGAACCATTGTAGTGTGTGTAGTGTTAAAACAGCTACAGTGCTGTTAGAAAGGAAGTTCCAGGATTTTGAGCCCACAGTAGTGAGGGAATGTGATATAGTCCTGAGTCAGGATGGTGTGTTGCTTGGAAGGGAACTTGCAGGTGGTGGTGTTTCCATGTCTCTGCTGCCCTTGTCCTTGTAGGTGGTAGAGGTCATGGTTTTGGAAGATTTGGAAGCATTGCTGGGCTGGGAGGGAAAAACCAACCAGGTCCCCTGAGTGCAATCAGGTGACCATTGCTAGCAAGTGTTTGCATGTGGATGTTTAATGACAACAGAATCTACCTTGGCAGTGATGGCATCCACAGTCAAAAAGCTTGCCCATGCCAACTCTCAAAGTCCCCAAATGAAGAAGGACACATGGGGCCAGCGAAAGGCAGTCAGCATCTGTGGGATGTTACTCCAGCAGGTGAAGATAGAACGACATTGGGAGGCAAGACTGGGGGGACAAAATTACATCTGGTTTGAAATCTTCCATCATGCTTTATTCATGTTTTACTTCTCCTTCTGACAAGTTCCACTGAATAGAAGTCAGCAGTAGCAAGAAACAAAGTAACAGAAAAAAACAATCAAGTTCTCACTTCCTTTATGTGGGAATGGTTTCTGAGGCTTACCTTACTGTGTGGTCCCTGTTATAAAAACCTGGAATTTGTGTCATGTTAATAAACTAGAAACGAAACAGTGGAGAACACAAGTCACCTTTTGTTTCGTTACATGCTTATACTATAGTGTAAATTATAAGGTCTGCAAGAAACAAAGTGAAGGAAGTGATAATGAAACTTAAGCTTTGTCAGCTTTGACCATTGTAATTATGGAATAGATGTAGATAGAAAAAATTCAAAGGGAGATAACCCAGAGTTCATTATTGGGATGTGAGAATCACTAGAAAGTCCAGAAATTTATTGTCTACCCCTAATTGCCCTTGAGAAGGTGATGGTGAGCCACCTTCTTGATCTGCTGCAGTCCATGTGGTGCAGGTACACCCATAGTGCTGTTAGGGAGGGAGTTCCAGAGTTCTGGCCTAGCAACAGTGAGGAAACAGCGATATAGTTCCAAGTCAGGATAGTGTGTGACTTGGAGGGGAGATTGTATGTGGTGGTGTTCCCATGCATCTGCTGCCCTTGTCATTCTTGGTGGTAGAGATTTCAGGATTGGAAGGTGCTGTCAAAGGATCCTTAGTGAGTTGCTGCAGTGCTTCTTGTAGATGGTACACACTGCTGCCACTGTGCACCAGGGGTGGAGGGACTGAACGTTCAAGGTTGCGGATGGGGTGCCAATCAAGTGGGCTGCTTTGCCCTGGATAGTGTCGAACTTCTTGGGCGTTGTGGGAGCTGCATTCATCCAGGCAAATGGAGAGTATTCCATCACACTCCTGACTTGACCCTTTTAGATGGTGGACAGGCTTTGGGTAGTCAGGATGTGAGTTACTCTCCATAGAATTCCCAGCCTCTGACCTGCTCTTGTAGCCACAGTATTTAGATGCTGGTCCAGTTTAGCTTCTGGCCAGTGGTAACCCCAGGATGTTAATAGTAGGGTATTCAGCAATGGTATTGCCCTTGAATATCAAGGGGTGATGATAAAAGCAAAATGAGCGATGATTTGATTCTCTCTTGTTGGAGATGGTCACTGTCTGCTACTTGTGTGGATTGTCTGTTACTTGAAATTAATAAGCCCAAGCCTGAATGCTGTCCAGGTCTTATGCATATGGCCACGGACTGCATCAATGTCTGAGGGGTTGCAAATGGTACTGAACGCTATGCAATCATTAGTGAACATCCCCACTTCCCCACTTCTGACCTTATTTTGGAGGGAAAGTCATTGATGAAGCAGCTAAAGATAGTTGGACCTAGGACACAAAGGAACTCCTGCAGCAATGTGCTGGAGCTGAGATGATTAACCTCAAACAACTGCAACCATCTCACTTTGTGTTATGTTTGACTCCTACTAGTGGAGGGTTTACCCCCGATTCCCATTGACTTTAATTTGCAAGGGCTCTTTGATGCTACATCCTGTCAAATACTACCTTGATGTCAAGTGCAGTCACTAAATTTCAAAGGTTAAATCATTGGGCAGTTAGATCACTGACTTATGAAAGGAAGTTGAAGGACCTAAACTTGTTGCCCTCCAGAGATTTAATCAGGGTACTTTTTTCCTTTCAAGTTTTCTCCCTTCCTTTGTTGAAGGTTTTGTGGTATGCACCTCACCCAAATGACTTCTTCATACATGAGTTTATGCAATGCATGAAGATATCACAATCAAGCCTTATCCTATCCTTAACTGATTCCATGCACGTCACAGCAGACAGTGATCAAGAATGTGCAGCTTATCTGATTTCCCCCTCTCCCCCATGGCTTTGATTCCTATTCTGTGCTGATTTAACTCATGTCGGCAGATGAGTTACAGGGGCAATCAATTTCCATCGGTTAAGAAGAGATCACAATTCTGTGATGATGGCTGGAGAGTGTGTTCATTGCATGAGGAGAGGATTAAGTTTGACTATGACTGCTTTTATATTGCATTAAGACATGTGCTAATAGCATTGACTTCTGGCACACAGATGGTGCATCACAACCGCAAACCAAATGTATACTTGCCAGGATTCGCAATGGCAATTTGCTGCTGAGAAGTTCTAATGTTAACGAACTTCCTGGCCCTCAGCCTTAGTGAATCATAGCAAGCTTATTCCTAGATTGGAGTCTGCGATGTGAGACCTGTGACTTGTGAGCCAGCCTCATAAGCCCGGTTCTTAGTGCAATATAACAGAAACTTATTGTGATGATTGAATTGTCAATAACTAGAGTCACACATGAAGGATGGTCATTTGGGTGAGGTACTAGAGAGCAGCTGGTATATGTGGAACTGTACCTCAGCATGGCATGAGTTTGTGGTTTCAGATCAGGAGGAAAGGAAAATGAATGGGAAGAGAAAAACATTTCTGTTGAAGAGAGATTTTCTGCTGGTGGGCTCGCCATCCTGCATTCAGCGTCACTGCCCACCTCTCTGAATCACCCCCTCCCTGAAATTAATTTCAATGGACAGGTGAATCATGGGCTCACCATGCAATGGAAAACCTCAGTTAGAAGTTCTCTATTTTTCTTCTTTTTAACTGCAGTCTAAAGTGGTTTTCCTTACCTGGGAGTGGAGGGGAGGGTGAATTATATAGGGGGCTTCTCCTGCAACTTCAGTCGTGCTCCCGGTTTGACCATTCATGGTGTTGCTGCGGTGCTAAAGATGTACATCCTAAATGCCAAGTTCTGTGCTGCACCTGACAATTCAGCCAAGATTGCCAACTTGCCAAGCAGTTGAATGCCTGAGTGCCATTTGTTATAATTATGCTGGTTGTGAATGTCACTCTCAGTTGTGTCCATTACAAGTTGCTAGAAGTACTACCTCAATAACCCGATAGTTGATTGCTTCTGGTGTTGTTGAGTAATGAAGAAACCATAGGGGTGTAATTATCTCATGATCTTAAAATAAGCTTGTGCTATGAATAACCCATAAGCTTCAGCACTCGCCATTCATGCATGATGCACTGACTGAGGTTAATGCTGTGTAGTCGGTACTGTCGGCAGGGAGAGAAGATGGAATAACATAGAAGAGGAAATCATTAGCAATTCTCCAATAAGTGATTGAGCTGACCCATGATTAACAGCTTAAATAAATATTTCTCTTTTGCTGTCTAAATACTTTATTGCAGCACTGATGCACAACTATTATGAAATCTGGTGCATGGCTTTGAGCACCGGTGCCTTACAAAACATTCTCTGGTAAGCAGAAGTAAGTACAAATATAAAATTCACTCATTCCAACCAACGCACAACAATAATGTCAGAATAGAGAACTTGCATTACCGCAGGGACAGAGTACAAATCAAGTGAGGTTAGATTTTTGCTAGATAAAATATTGATTGCACTACATCTGGAATGCTGTCTGCAGTTCGGATCAGCCACTCATGGAAAGGATAGCTTTGCCCTTGAGAAGCGAGCAAAGAAGGATGATTCTCAGAAAGGTTAATGGAGTTGAATTTGTTTCCTGTGGAAAAGATACATCACAATAACCTAATTTTAAATATTATGAAAAGAACTTGACAAAATTAATCCAGGAAAATTGCTTACAATGGTGATGGATTCAAATAGCAGAGAACAGCAGTTGGAACTGAAAAGATTAGAGCCGGGATGTTCCTGCTGACGGAGCAGGCCACGGGGGTCGCAGCAGCCCTGCCAAAAGCCCGTTGAGTTCCGGCAGGACCGGACGATTCTGGCAGTGGCTAGGGCCGGAAAATCGTACCCAAAGAGTAAGAAGGGGATAAAAACAGAAAATGTTGGAAAAACTCGGCAGGTCTAACAGCATCTATGGAGAGATAGAAAACAGAGTTAACGTTTCGAGTTTTTATGGCTCTTCTTCAGAGCTAAAGGGAAGGAAAAATGTAATGAAATTTATACTGTTTAAGGGGGGTGTGGAGCAGGTGAAGCTGGTAGATAGGTGGAGGCAAAGGAGAGATTGCCAGAGATGTCATGGACAAAAGGACAAAGGGGTGTTAATGATAGTAGTACTGGCTAAAGGAGGTGCTGATGGTGGCATTAAGGTCAGAAAGCAGAATGTGATAATAGCAGGACAAGGCTAAGCACTCTGGAAAGAACAACATGAACAAGTGACAGATAGCCCTTGTGGGGGTGGGGTGGAAGGAGAGGACAAAGCCGATTGTGGGAGGTGAAGGGAAGATGTGTTTGGTGGTATATTTTATCCGCTTATTTTTATTTTTATTTATTTGTTTTCATTTTTATTCATCATTTTATCCCCACCTTTTATCCTATTTTCAATCTTTTTTCCCACCACAGTGCTCCCCCCCCCCCAAACCCCGCTAGGGCCATCTGCCACTTATTCATGTTGTTCTTTCCAGAATGCTAGCCTTGTCCTGCTATTACCACACTCTGCTTTTTGACATTAATGCCACCATCAGCACCTCTTTTTGCAGTATCACTATCATTAACACCCCTTTGTCCTTTTGTCCATGACATCTCTGGCAATCTGTCCTTTGCCTCCACCTATCACTGGCCTTCTATCCAGCTCCACCTGCTCCACCCCCCTTAAACAGTACAAATTTCATTACATTTTTACTTCTTTTTGGCTCTGATGAAGAGTCATATGGACTCAAAACGTTAACTCTTTTTTTTCTCTTCACAGATGCTGTTAGGCCTGCTGAGTTTTTCCAGCATTTTCAGTTTTTGTTTCAGATTTCCAGCATCCGCAGTATTTTGCTTTCGTCTGAGTAAGAAGGGAAGTTCGCTGAAGGTTTTTCCCAAATGTTCTTAAGAGTAATTGAACAAGTTACTGGCAAAGATCAATACTGGGGCTACTTTTACTTTCTATTTACATGCATTTTGAATTCTTCCACATGGTACACATTTCCTAATCCTAAATTTTGCTCTTAGCCCCACAATTTTCAAACATGCTTTTTGTGTCATGACATTCAACATTGAAACTGCTTATGTAAACATGGGAAAACCCTGGCAGGAAAATTTTAACATTCCACAATTGTGACCTGTCCATGAACCAACAGAATGACTCACCATGTTTTTTGTAAAAGATTTGGTTTGCCATTTATTTCTCAGTAATTTAAATTTCCAGGGCTGAATTTTCCTCCGCCATTGAAGTGGGATAATAACAACAACAGCTTATATTTATACGGCACCTTTTACATAATAAAAGGTTCCAAAGCACTTCACAAGGTGCAATACAGAATAAAATATGACACTGAACCACAGGGCATATTGGTCAGATGATCAAAAGCTTGGCCAAAATGGTAGATGTTGAGAAATAGGTTAAAGGAGAAAAACAAAGTAGAAAGGTGGAGAGTTGTAAGGGAAATTCCATAGCTTGGGGTCTAGGCAACTGAAAGCAAGGCCACCAATGGTGGCACAATTAAATTCATTGATGCTTAAGAGACCAGAATTAGATGAGCGCAGATATTTTGGAGGTTTGTGTGGCTGGAAAAAATTACAGAAATAAGGAGGGGCGAGGCCATGGAGAGATTGGAAAACAAGGATGAGAACTTTAAAATCAAGACATTGCTTGGCTGGAAGTCAGTGCTCAATGAGCACAGAGGCAAAAGGGGAATGGGACTTACTGTTAGTTAAGACACAGGCAGCAGTGTTTTGGAGGGTAGGATGTGGGAGACCAGCCAGGAGTTCATTGGAATAGCCAAGTCTAGAGGTAACAAAAGCATGAATGAAAATTTCAACAGCAGATGAATTGAGACAGGAGCGAAGTCGGGGGATGTTACAGAGCTAGAAACAGGCAGTCTTAGTGATGGCACCAAGGTTTCAAACAAACTGGTTTAACCACAGACTGTGGCCAGAAAGTGGATGGAGCTGGGAACTATGGAACGGAGATTGTAGTGGGGACCAAAAATCATGGTGTCTGTCTTCGTAATATTTAATTAGAAGATGTTTCTGTTCATCTAGCACTTGATATCAGATAAGCAGTGTGATAATTTAGCTACAGTGAAAGAATCAAGAGAGATGATGGTGAGGTACAGCTGGGTGTCATCAGTGTAAATGTGAAAGCTAACACTGTGCTTTCAGATGATATCGCCAAGGGGCAGCACATAGATGAGAAATAGGAGGGGCTGAGGATAGAAACAAAGAAACTAGGAGCAGGAGTAGGCCATTTGGCCCTTCAAGCCTGCTCCGCCATTCATTATGATCATGGCTGATCATCCAACTCAATAGCCTGCTCCCGCTTTCTCCCCATACTCTTTGATCCCTTTCGCCCCAAGAGCTATATCTAACTCCTTCTTGAAAGCATACAATGCTTTGGTCTCAACTACTTTCTGTGGTAACGAATTCCACAGGCTCACCACTCTCTGGGTGAAGAAATTTCTCCTCATCTCAGTCCTAAATGGCCTACCCCATATTCTCAGACTGTGACCCCTGGTTCTGGACTCCTCCACCATCGGGAACATCCTTCCTGCATCTACCCTGTCTAGCCCTGTTAGAATTTTATAGGTTTCTATGAGATCCCGCCTCATTCTCCTGAACTCCAGCGAATATAATCCTAATCGACTCAATCTCTCCTCATATGTCAGCCCCGCCTTCCCAGGAATCAGTCGGGTAAACCTTTGCTGCACTCCCTCTATAGCAAGTACATCCTTCCTCAGATAAGGAGACCAAAACTGCACACAATATTCTAGATGTGGTCTCACCAAGGCCCTGTACAATTGCAGCAAGACATCCCTGTTCCT
Source organism: Cetorhinus maximus (assembly GCF_964194155.1). Lineage (NCBI taxonomy): Eukaryota > Metazoa > Chordata > Chondrichthyes > Lamniformes > Cetorhinidae > Cetorhinus > Cetorhinus maximus. The sequence goes on along the minus strand of NC_135879.1, from coordinate 206,280,298 downwards.
GTACTGGAATCCTCTGGCTATGAAGGCCAACATACCATTTGCCTTCTTTACCGCCTGCTGCACCTGCATGCTTACCTTCAGCGACTGGTGTACAAGGACACCAAGGTCTCGTTGCACATTCCCCTCTCTCAATTTATAGCCATTCAGATAATAATCTGCCTTCCTGTTTTTGCTACCAAAATGGATAACCTCACATTTATCCACATTATACTGCATCTGCCATGCATTTGCCCACTCACTCAGCTTGTCCAAATCACACTGAAGCATCTCTGCATCCTCCTCACAGCTCACCCTCCCACCCAGCTTATGTCATCTGCAAATTTGGAGATATTACATTTAATTCCCTCATCTAAATCATTAATATATATTGTGAATAACTGGGGTCCCAGCACCAATCCCTGCAGTACCCCACTAGTCACTGCCTGCTATTCAGAAAAAGACCTATTTATTCCTGCTCTTTGTTTCCTGTCTGCCAACCAGTTTTCTATCCATCTCAATACACTACCCCCAATCCCATGCACTTCAATTTTACACGCTAATCTCTTATGTGGGACTTTGTTGAAAGCCTTCTGAAAGCCCAAATAAACCACACCCACTGGGTCCCCCTCATCAACTCTACTAGTTACATCCTCGAAAAAATCCAGTAGATTTGTCAAGCATGATTTCCCTTTCATAAATCCATGCTGACTCTGTCTGATTCTGCCACTGTTTTCCATGTGCTCAGCTATTAAATCTTTTATAATGGACTCCAGAATTTCCCCCACTACTTACATCAGGCTGACTGGTCTATAATTCTCTGTTTTCTCTCTGCCTCCCTTTTTAAATAGTGAGGTTACATTAGCTACCCTCCAATCTGTAGGAATTGTTCCAGAGTCTATAGAATCTCGGAAGATGACCACTAATGCATCCACTATTTCTAGGGCCACTTCCTTAAGTAATCTGGGATGCAGATTATCAGGCCCCAGGGATTTATCGGCCTTCAATCCCATCAATTTCCCCAACACCATTCCCCTACTAATACTGATTTCTTTCAGTTCCTCCCTCTCACTAAACCCTGTGTTCCCCAACATTTCTGGTATGTCATTAGTGTCCTCCTTTGTGAAGACAGAACCAAAGTATGTATTTAGTTGTTCAGCCATTTCTTTGTTCCCCATTATAAATTCCCCTGTTTCTGACTGTAAGGGACCTACATTTGTCTTCACTAATCTTTTTCTCTTCACATACCTACAGAAACTTTTACAGTCAGTTGCAGCATTGTTGAGGGGGAGCCAGTGGATAGATCCTTTTGGGACATCAAAATTAGTGGTGCAGCAGGAAGAGAAGCCATTGCGTGTGATTCTCTGTCTATGATTAGATAGATAAGAATGGAACCATGTTAGAGCACCCCCAGCAAGCTGGGTGTCAGTGGACAAGCACTGGAGGAGGATATGGTGCTCAACCATGCCAAAAGCTGCAGATAGGTTGAGAAGGATGAACAGGGATAGCTTACCTTTGCCATAGCCACATAGGAAGTCATTTGTGAGTTTGATAAGAGCCATTTCGGTACTGTGGCAGGGGCCAATGAATTATTCTAGGCATTCAAACATAGAGTTCCAGTTAAGATGGGCACAGACCTGGCAATTGAAAACATGTTCAAGGACATTGGAGAGGAAAGGAAGGTTGGAGATGGAGTGAGAGCTTGCAAGAATGATGAAATCAAAGGTTTATAATGGGAATTTTAGGAAAATGGTGCACTAAGGCCTCCCACTGTCACCCCACCCAGCCTGTGAAACCTCTTCCCAACTTTTCATACGTAATATGAGTGAGGGAGCACAGGCTGACTACCCGCCCCAATTGCCTCTTGTTCACTCTTCTTACCACTGCTTACCTGTCATGTTCTTTCTATCGGGTTGCTTTGCTCAACGAACACGGTTACACGCCTATCTACTGGTGAGTGAGTTGGTAGTCAAGGTGATACCGATGAAGAGACCAGTGTAAGGTGAAACGTGCTGTTTATTGACATAGTAACGGAGCACTAACCCTTGTGTGCTTCTCAAAACCACACCTATTTTACAACTACTGATTAACAATGTAGACCATGCGACACAGCAATTGGGTAATACAATCACATGGTCAATCTGCTCACATTCTCTTAAACTTGTATTGCACCTCAGATTACCACATTTCCTTAGGACTGTTAATGGAGGGAAAGGGTCAAGTGTTGAAGTTCAGGGAAACCTCAATACTATCAGACACTGGCCTACAAATGCTTTAAAATTATACCAAACCCATACCTTCCCCCTTCAATTCCAGATCCGCCTTCAGTGCTCATTAACACCTAGAATACATTCTCAGTACTCTTTGATCCCTGAACCATTCCTAATGCTCGCACAACCTGTGAGGTCCTCCTGATGCTTTCTCACAGCATTCCTTTTCCAGTAATTCCAGAATGCAGAACCTGCTCTGCTCTTTTCTTTTGTTGTTTTAGTGTGTGGGTCACACTAGCAAGCCAGTGTTTATTGTTGATTCCTATTTGCCCTGAGCATACTAGGCATCAACCATGTAACGTGGGACTGAAGTCACATGTAAATCAGATTGGGAAGGAGTGGCAGGCTCCCTTCTTTGAAGAGCCCTAGTGAACCAGTTAGCCCTTTACAACAATCTAACAGCTTTTCACTTTTTACAGTGTTCGCCCGCAAGTTATCAGATTTATTGAATTCAGATTTACATCTTCCATGGTAGGATTATCTACCTGCCTCTTGTCCCTGAGTTTAGAATCCTGGCTGTCAGATATATTTAAGCATATCAATTTGGAAATGATTTGAGGTGATTATTTTTCAAATGCTCTTTCAAAAAATTTATCATTCCCTGAGATGTCTCATGACCTTACAGCTGGGCATTTAGCTCTCAAGTGGCTAGGTCAACCACATCTTTAATATTATTTAGATTTCATGTTGTAGAAGGTTCTGTTGCTGACAGCTTGTCACTAAAACCTATGCCTTCATTACATTCTATCTGTAGAGCTGCCTTTTGGCACATGTACAGCTGTAGTTTTCTAACAATTTGGCTGATGTGAATATCTTTTGTTTGCATCATGCCAGGTACTTTGTAGTCATCAGATGTTAACAGCTCCAGGGAATTCCAGGTTTTCAGTGCAGCCACAGTGCTACTGAAACAAACCTTCATATTGTGTGAATAGTTAGATGTCAGAAGTCACTTAATTTCTATAACATAAATGCATTCAAAATGAGCACTTAAAATATATTTAAAAGTAGAGTTCATTTCACAGTCATGGAACATGATCGCTGCACACTAGCAAGTATCGAACCGATTCAGTTTGGTAACTACCATACACTGACTGTTCATTTTCCAGAAGTAAAGGGAACACTGTGATCAGAGGTAGATGAGGAATGGCACTATGTTGAAACTTTACCGTTGACATGGCCAAGGATCAGTATTAGGAGAACTACTGGTTCTAATTTACATCAACAGCATAGACTCAGAAGCAATTCAGATTGGTCAAACTTCAGATGATTTGAAATTGGTGGAATTGAAGGAAGTTACAGAATGAAATGGACAAAATATACAAGTAGGCAGAATAATAGCAGATGAAATTTAATACAGACAAGTGTAGGACATTCCACATTGGAAGGAAAATGAGTAGCGCATGGGCTCCATGAATGATGTTGAAAGAGACTCAAAACTTAACAATTTTGATAATCAAATGTCCAAACAATAGAGACCAGCAATCCACATGGTCAGTACAATGTCAGACTGCATAGTCAAAACAAGTCAGAAGGAGTCATGGTCCAGCTCTCCTCAGGCCCCACCATGAATTCTGTGTCCAGCTCTGGTCACCATGGAACAGTGGAGACATTGAAGGTTTGGAAGCTGTGCTTGAGAAGAGAAGAGCCACAGAGGTAGAAATCTGAGTAATAAGGATATATTGGAGAAACCTTGAAAGTTTTTCAACCTTGAAAGGGGGAATTTGAGTGTTGATTTTGTTGAGGTAAATAAGTTTGTAAGCAATATCAAAGTGATAAATCATGAATGTAACTTGAGATAAAATTGTTTGTGTAACACAACAATTGACCTTAAGAAGTTCTTCTTCGCACAGAAAGTTATCAATGCACGGAACTGACTCCCAGATGGAGTAGTGGAGGGGAAAGCAATCATTCTGAATCTATGAACTATGAAGGGCTGAATGGAATTTGCTATCAATCGTTGTCTTATGAATGTTTTGCTGCTGAGTACTACTGCAACATGGAATCTTGCCAAGGGCCAAAACTGCTCCTTTCATTGAGGAGACTTCCTGGCTATGGAGGATTCATCTCAGGGGAAGCAGAAAGAGAGGACAAGGAAAGCAATCCTGGGGAAATGCATAGCACAATTGAGGAGGACCAAGCTAAGATGGCAACAGAACAGCAGCAACAAGGCGAAGGGAAGACATACACAAACAGTTTTCAATTGCTAGGCTCATAGGATCATTGTTCAATATGTCAAAACCTAGAAGTACAACTCTGAAATCAGTGCAGTCAAACCAGCGGTTTTAGAAAGCCTGTGATCCAACATGGGATGGAATCACCCAGGCCCATTGGCGTCATGGTCGGAGTGAACAGACAATATGGTGAGAAGGCCAAAAATTGGTTTCACACCGTCGTGAAACCAGTCTGCAATTTTTAAAAAATTCATTCATGGGATGTGGGCTAGGCCAGCATTTATTGCCCATTCCTAATTGTCCTTGTTCAGAGGGCAGCTAAGAGTCAACCACATTGCTGTGGGTCTGGAGTCACATGTAGGCATCTTAAAAATGAGGTACCGGTGCCTTGATAGGTCCGGTGGATTACTGCAATACAGTCCACCAAGGGTGTCGCGCGTCGTCGTAACTTGCTGCATGCTATACAACCTGGCATTGTAATGGGGGGAGGACCTGGCTGAGGAGGAGAATGAAGAGCTGCACATCTCATTCATCTTTGAGGAGATGATGGTGATGAGGTCCTCGAAGGCGAGGATGCCGGTGATGAGGCCATCGTACAGGCGGATGAGGCAGGCGCACTCAGGAGGCCCTCATAGCCGCAAGATTCGTGGAATATAATGACAAGATGCAGCGAGGACAGTCCTGACATCCTCACCTTGCGTCTGTGAACATTTCGCTCCTGTGTGGCTGATGGCAGCGCACATAGCCTCAGTGCTCAGGTTCATGTCGTGGAGATGCAGAGAAGGCTATAATAGTTGCCAGATTCCAGGAGAATGATGACAACGTGCAGTGAGGACACTCCTTAGATCTTCACATAGCCGCTGTGAATGTCTGACTCCTGTCTGGCCGAGAGCAGCTCAATCACGGAGACACAGCCATGAAACTTTAAATGCACCTGATCCTTTGTCAGCATTTAGCACCGGTCCCCTTCAGGAGCACAGTGTCCCTAGTCACAGATGCTGAAGAGATGGGGGCCAGCCCGCCTCAAAGCTGCTGAGAGCACACACAGAGAATAAGGGAACTCTGTGACGCCTGCCCACGACATTCTGGCAGCAATGACAAGCACCATCGAGGTGCAGGCATCAGTAATGTGTCCAGTGAGTGTGAAGCCGGATCATCACTTTGGTCTGTAGGTTACACACTGCACAGGAAAGAGGCCCTGGACTGTGCAGGAACCAAGGTTTCACATCTGAGTGACACAAACACTGCTCATCAGAACAAGGAGCCACAGGCAAAGAGACATCCTTAGGAGTTTATTTACGTTATGTACAAGTGATTAACACCCATGCCCACGCAGTGCAACTACATCTTCTTAACCTTCCTAATCCTGCGGCTATGTTTTGGTGCTCCCCTGACATCCACAGCCGAAGTGGAGGCAGCCTGCTGTCTGCTGTGCCCTGTCTGTGATACATTAGTGGGTGTTGTCTGGAGGGCTGAGACCTGAAGGATCCCGACCTGCTTTGGTTATCCTTCTGTGGGCCAGCTGCACCCTCCTCAGCTTGTGCAGCTGAAAGCGTTGGGGTCACAGGAAGGGAGGATTTGGAGCAGCCAGATATCCCCGGAGTCAGCTAGGTGCATGGACCCGGGGTGTGCACCCGCTGATCTTCCTCCATATGGGTGCCTAGGGCCCCTGGCTGAGTCCTTGAGGAGAAGGGGAAGCCGGAGTGAGACTGAGCTGCCCTGCACCCCTCTCGCGTTGACACTGTTGGAGGCCAAGTATGGCATCAGCGATGGAGTTCAGCCCATGTAGCAGTGCAGGACCAATGTCCTGGACCAGTGTCTTCATGACAGCCACCATTCTGCCAGTGCTGACCTCGATGGGTCGACATGCCGATGCCATCACCTCAGACTGAAGGTGGACAGACTCCTCCATTGTCCTTTGCAACCTGAGGAGTGCACCACACATCCCTTCCCAATGTTTTTTTTTATTCATTCACAGGATGTGGGCTTCACTGGCTGGGCCAGCATTTATTGCCCACCCTTAGTTGCGCTTGAGAAGGTGGTGGTGAGCTGCCTTCTTGAACCGCTGCAGTCCATGTGGTGTAGGTACACCCACAGTGCTGTTAGGAAGGGAGTTCCAGGATTTGGATCCAGTGACAGTAAAGGAACGGAGATATATTTCCAAGTCAGGATAGTGAGTGACTTGGAGGGGAACTTCCAGGCGGTGGTGTTCCCATCTATCTGCTGCACTTGTCCTTCTAGGTGGTAGTGGTCGTGGGTTTGGAAGGTGCTGTCTAAGGAGACTTGGTGAATTCCTGCAGTGCATCTTGTGGATGGTACACACTGCTGCTACTGTGCGTTGGTGGTGGAGGGAGTGAATGTTTGTGGATGTGGTGCCAATCAAGCGGCCTGGTTTGCCCTGGATGGTGTACAGCTTCTTCAGTGTTGTAGGAGCTGCACTCATCCAGGCAAGTGGGGAGTATTCCATCACACTCCTGACTTGTACCTTGTAGATGGTGGACAGGCTTTAGGGAGTCAGGAGGTGAGTTACTCGTCGCACGATTCCGAGCCTTTGATCTGCTCTTGTAGCCACAGTGTTTATATGGCTAGTCCAGTTCAGTTTCTGGTCAATGGTAACCCCCAGGATGTTGATAGTAGGGGATTCAGTGATGGTAATACCATTGAACATCAAGCGATGTTTCCATGATTGTCTTTGCAGCTCCACCAACTGATTGAGGACCGAGTCCAGAGGCTCATCATCTGACTCAGACTCAGCTGATTCCTTGCCTCCAGCAACCCTCCGAGTGCCGGTGACTTCGGATGTCCCTGCGACTGCCTGCTGTGGAACAGATTGCGTGGTGTGCTCACCAGATTGTGACCCCAAGGCTACTCTGCATCCAGGACCCACTGAAGTGTGTGTCACTGCACTGGTGGAGGTTATGGGTGAGTGCTGTGACAAGTCTTCATTGGTGCTGCCCTCAGGATCCTCATCCGAGGTGTTCTCGGTGCTGGGGTCGGGGTCAAGGCTGCCTGAGTGCGACATGGTCGATGTGCCAAGGAGAGAAAACGGAGATTATTAGTGCTTGGCAGCTGTGTTGAACACAGAACAGTGGACTCAGAATAGAGTTGAGAGAGGGATGCACGGTGCAGGATCCTCATGTAGATGTTTGCCGTGGACCTCACTGTCACCATAGGAACGGTCCACGTCCTCTCCAGCCAGCCCCAATGCACGACTCTCGAACGGAGTGAGGGTCTTGATGTCCGGCACTCCACCCCCAGCCTGGACCTCTCCCATTGATTGTGCGCGATCTTGTCCAGCATAAAGACAAATGGAGAAAGTGTGAACAAGGCGCATATCAGGCCAAATGAGAAGGATGCCAGACATGAGTGTGTGTTGAGTGGAGCCATGGATGGAATGAAGAGGCGATCTCCGGAAGAGATGAGGCCAGATGGATATGTGAGGTGTGTGTGAGACAGTGAGTGGTGATGTCCCTTGAGCTGGCAATGAGTGAGATGCCAGTAAATGTGTGATGGGCTTGTGAGTGGGTGAGTTGAGATTGATGAGATGGTTGACTTACCCTGGAAGCACAGGTGAGATCATTCATCAGTTTTCTGCACTGGATGGCTGACTTCTTGTGTGCAGCGTTGGTACTGATTACGTCTGCCATTGCCTCCCAAGCTGGAGTGGTGAGACTGATGGGCCTCCTGCAGCCAGAGCCGGGGTACAGGACTTCCCAGCAGGCTTCCATGGTGTCCAAAAGGTGTCCCAGGGATGCATCACTGAATTGGGGGGCTGCATTCTTCTTGGCTTTAGGAGCCACGTCTTCACTTATCTTGGGCTGCAAGCCTTGAAAAGTGTGCGTACAGCTTCAGTTTAAATATGTCGCCTGGTATGAGGAAGTGACGAGGTAATGGTGTGCCAGTAGGAGGCCAGCTACTAGCGATCTGCTGATTTTCCCAAGACCACATAATTTATGAGGCTTGAAGGGGACAATGAAGGGGAAAACCCGCCATTGTGGCCGACGGGTAAAAGGTCCTTTTTCACTCCAGCTACCGCACTTAGTGCAAATCTGGAATGATTCTACCCACGGAGTGAGTGATATTACACTGCCATCTGCAGAGGACAGAGATCCAAAGTGCACTCACAACTTGCCTTGTGAACACTGTACTGGCTATTGAGATGACTCCAGTTTATAAAAGGTGCTTACTTCTAGATTGGATTTACTGGAAAATTAATAGGTTTTACAATTGTAATTGGTGGTCAAGGCTCTGTTTGCACTCAAATTGCTTTTCACAAGTGATATTCAATGTCTAGCCATTCAGAAGGGGACACTGACAACACACATACATCTTGTGCCCTGGATGCCAGGCATCTAAACTGCAAGCGGACTTGTCTTTGTTCCTTCTGCTTGTACTGCATCCATCACTGCCATTGGACGCCCCAGTTCTGAGAACTATATTCATTGCTGAAGACGTCCAGCTGCTGTCAGCAAAATACTTTTCTTTTCAAAAGGAATCTTGAAATGCCAAAATGTAGCAATAAACAGCAGCAGATAGAAATGCTGCAAAGGGTGTTACAGATATTGCTTTATGAAAAGTCCAAAAGATTGATGAAACAATCCTACCTGCCAGTCACATCTTTAAGAATCCAAGATTGTTGACAATCACTTAATTCAACAATAATACCCTCAACTCTGAGTGAAAAGGTTATGGGTTTAAGTCCATTCCAGGAACTTGAGTACACAATTGAGACTAACACTTGGGGAGTGCTGCATTGTTGTAGCAGTTGTCTTTTTGGATGACATGTTAAACTGAGGCTCCTATCTGCCCACTAAATGGAGTGTTTTCTATTCTTTCATGGGATGTGGGTCTCACTGGCTAGGCCAACATTTGTTGTCCATCCCTAATTGCCCTTGAGAAGCTGGTGGTAAGCCATCTTTTTGAACCGCTGCAGTCCATCTGATGCGGGTGCTCTGACAATGCTGCTGGGAAAGGAGTTCCAGGCTATTGATCCAGCGACAGTGAAGGAACAGCGATATATTTCCAAGTCAGGATGTTGTGTGGCTTGGAGGGGAACTTGCAGGTGGTGGTGTTCTCTTATATCTGCCACCCTTGTCCTTCTGGGTGGCAGAATTTGTGAGTTTGTAAGCCTTGATGAGTTCCTGCACTGCACCTTGTATATTGTACACACTGCTGCTACTGTGCATCAGTGGCAGAGGTAGTAAATGTTGAAGGCAGTGGATGGGATGCCGATCAAGCACACTATTTTGTCCTGGGATGACTTTGAGTGTTTTTGGAACTGCACTCATCCAGGAAAGTGGATTTATGCCTTGTAGATGGTGGACGGGCTTTGGGGAGTCAAGAGGTGAGTTACTCGTCACAGAATTCCTAGCCTCTGACCTGCTGTTTTAACCACAGTATTTATATGGCTTGTCCAGTTTAGTTTCTGGTCAATGGTAACCCCCCCGGATGTTGGATGTGGGGGATTCAATGATGGTAATGCCATTGACTGTCAAGGGGAGGTGATTAGTTTCCCTCTTGTTGAAGATGGTCATTGCCTGGCACTTCTGAGGCGTGAATGTTACTTGCCACTTGTGTGCGATGGTGGTCTCATGGGCTATCAATCTGGTCAGGAGGAAACGATTCTCATCTTTCCAGCATGAGTATTCTGCTGTGGGGGAGCAGCTTCACCATCTCGAAGTTAGGAGGTGGTAAGTGGTCACCTCCTCATAGCAAACGTAATGTACAAAAATGCTCTGTTACAGTTAATCAAATTATATGCCCCAGCTCAAATCAGCAATTGGCTGACTATCCTCCGGCAGCTCCCACTGTTGCTGGTGACATCCAGGCCAGTGATTTTAGGAGTGATTTCAACTGCATCGTTGATGTGGCCGGACAATCCAGCAGGGCCAACAGCAAGCTGGACGCCATGTCCAGACTCCTGGTGGAAACAGTCAAAGACACCAAGCTGCACGACATCTTCAGCATCTCTGCAGATGGAATGCTATGCAGATACACCTGGTCAAGGCCAGACTGGTCTGTCCCTTCTAGGATATATTTCCTATTTGTTTCCTGTGCATTCACAGTCAGATCCACTGACATCAAGCTGGTGCTTTTCTCTGACCACAGCCATGATGGCTGATTATCACCTACAGGAAAACCAGAGGGTTGGCAGGGGGACATAGAAGCTGAAAATGAAACAGTTGACCTCAGAAAACATCAAGGAGCTCAAAAGGGATTACAAAGGTTGGAGAACCTTGAAACTCCTCTTTGAGTCCCACTGTTCTGGTGGGAAGCGAACAAGGCAAAAATCAGGATGTTCTTTGTGCTCAAAGTTGCTCATGTAGGTGAGGTGATGGTGTAGTGGTATTATTGCTGGATTAGTAATCCAGGGTGAAGTTCTAGGGACCTGGGTTCAAATCCTACCACAGCAAATAGTGGAATTTGAATTCAATAAAAATCTGGAATTAAAAGTCTATTGATGAAACCATTGTTGTAAAAACCCATCTGGTTCACTAATATCTTTTAGAGAAGGAAATCTACTGTCTTAAATGTCCTCTAAGCAAAGGCAATAGTCAATGACGCCCACATCTCATGAATGAATAAGAAAAAAGGTGAGACAGAGAAAGAGAGAAATGTCCCAACTCTGGGAAAGCATGCAGAACCTGCTCCTGCTGCAGCTGATGAGGGTCGATGTCAAACTGGGTTTCTAAAAGGTGAAGAGCCAGTAGGCCTCACTCTTCGCTGCGGAGGCCTCCAAAATCATCTTCCAGTCCAAAGTCTAGACTGTGCTCGCATTTTTTCTTCCAAAAGGTACACAAAGAGAGTTCTGTGATCAGCAGCCTGAAGGAAGAAGGTGGCTTAGCAATGTCATTGCAACCTGACATGCTAAGGATCAGCAAATCCTTTAATGCTGGGCTGTATGACATGAGGCCCACAGACAGCACAGCCTCCCAGCCCTTACATGCCCTCTATAATGGAGGTCTTAGATGACAGGACGCAGGAGAGTCTGGACAAACCACTAACTCTGGATGAGTTGACAAAGGCTGTCAGGTCCTTCAAGATGAGTAAAACTCCCAGAAGGGATGATTACCGGCCAAGTTGCATTTGGCTCTGTGGGACTGGATCTGTCCAGACCTGATGGAAGTGTGTGAGGAAAGGCATCATCACCCTCATCATAAGAGGAAAGTGGGGATGGAAGAAATCAAAAATTGGTTACTCATCTTACTGCTTAAAGCGGACTAAAACAATTCTGTTCAAGGTCTTTCAAGGCCAATTGGGTCAAGTCTACTCTAACTTTTGTCATCCACCCCGATTAAACCTACACTATACCTGGCAGGAATATCTCTGATAGCCTCTCTCATTGGCAATGTGAGGGATAGGGAGGGGTGGACACCTGCCTCATCAGCTTGGACAGAAGAAGGCCTTTGACAGAATATCACAGTCCTATGTGATGGATTAGGGTTTGGGGAGAAAATCCACAATTGGATCAAACTACACATCAGTAACGCAACTTCAGTCAATGGGTGTGAATTGGAAACTTTCTGATCAAATCTGGAGTCAAGCAGGTCCGTCCTCTCTCCCCTGTCTTGGTGTGTATTATATTGAACCTTTTGTTGAGTCTCTCAGGAAGGATGCAGACAGAAGAAGGTAGACAATCTCAGGCAGCAGGGGCACTCAAGTCGAAGCCTCCCTGTACATGGATGACATTGCCATCTTCTGTTCGGATCCGCTGTCACTGCGCTGACTGATGAGCATCTGCAACTAGCTCGAACTGGCCTTGGGAGCCAAAATAAATTATGGCAAGAATGAGGCCTTGTTCTGTGAGAACTGGGCTGACCGATCCTTTGTCCCCTTCACCATCAGGTCAAACTATCTGAAAGTGCTGGGAATATGGTTTGGAAGGGCCGTGGCATGTGCCAAGTACTGGAAGGAATGCGTAACCATGGTGATGCAAAAACTGGGCATACGGGAGCGATGCTGCCTCTCCTTTGCAGGTAAGAACCTGGCCATCAGGTGCAAGGTGCTCTCAAAGCTGCTGTACGTGGCACAGACCATAAGACCATAAGACCATGAGACGTAGGAGCAGAAATTAGGCCATTCGGCCCATCAAGTCTGCTCCGCCATTCAATCATGGCTGATAAGTTTCTCAACCCCATTCTCCCGCCTTCTCCCCGTAACCTTTGATCCCCTTACCAATCAAGAACCTATCTATCTCGGTCTTAAATACATTCAATGACCTGGCCTCCACAGCCTTCTGTGGCAATGAATTCCATAGATTCACCACTCTCTGGCTAAAGAAGTTTCTCCTCATCTCTGTTCTAAAAGGTCTTCCCTTTACTCTGAGGCTGTGCCCTCGGGTCCTAGTCTCTCCTACTAATGGAAACATCTTCCCCACATCCACTTTATCCAGGCTTTTCAGTATTCTGTAAGTTTCAATCAGATCCCCCCTCATCCTTCTAAACGCTATCGAGTATAGACCCAGAGTCCTCAAACATTCCTCATATGTTAAGCTCTTCATTCCTGGGATCGTTCTCGTGAACCTCCTCTGGACCCTCTCCAGGGCCAGAACATCCTTCCTGAGATACGGGGCCCAAAATTGCTCACAATATTCTAAATGTGGTCTGACCTGAGCCTTATAAAGCCTCAGCAGCACATCCCTGCTTTTATATTCTAGTCCTCTTGAAATAAATGCCAACATTGCATTTGCCTTCCTAACTACCGACTCAACCTGCAAGTTAACCTTAAGAAAATCCTGGACTAGGACTCCCAAATCCCTTTGCACTCCAGATTTCTGAATTCTCTCCCCATTTAGAAAATAGTCTATGCCTCTATTCTTCCTACCAAAGTGCATGACCTCACACTTCCCCACGTTGTATTTCATCTGCCACTTCTTTGCCCATTCTCCTAACCTGTCCAAATCCTTCTGCAGCCTCCCCACCTCCTCAATACTACCTGTCCCTCCACCTATCTTTGTATCATCTGCAAACTTAGCCAGGGTGCCCTCAGTTCCTTCATCTAGGTCATTAATGTATAAAGTGAAAAGTTATGGTCCCAACACTGACCCCTGCAGAACTCCACTAGTCACTGGTCGCCATCCTGAGAAGGACCCCCTTATCCCCACTCTCTGCCTCCTGCCAGATAGCCAATCTTCTATCCATGCTAGTACCTTGCCTCTAAAACCATGGGCTCTTATCTTTCTGAGCAGCCTCCTGCGCGGCACCTTGTCAAAGGCCTTCTGGAAGTCCAAGTAGATAACATCCATTGGCTCTCCTTTGTCTAACCTACTTGTTACCCCCTCAAAGAATTCTAGCAGATTTGTCAGGCATGACCTCCCCTTGATGAAACCATGCTGACTTTGTCCTATTTTACCATGCACTTCCAAGTATTCTGAAATCTCATCCTTAATAATGGACTCTAAAATCTTACCAACGACTGAGGTCAGGCTAATCAGCTTGTAATTTCCCGTCTTTTGCCTCACTCCCTTCTTAAACAGGGGGGTTACATTAGCAATTTTCCAGTCCTCTGGGACCCTCCCTGACTCGAGTGATTCCTGAAAGATCACCACTAACGCCTCCACTATCTCTTCAGCTATCTCCTTCAGAACTCTGGTGTGTAATCCATCTGGTCCTGGTGACATATCCACCTTCAGACCTTTCAGTTTTCCTAGCACCTTCTCCTTGGTAATGGCCACCATACTCACCTCTGCCCCCCGACTCTCTTGAACTTGTTACTCGTGTCTTCCACCATGAAGACTGACGCAAAGTACCTATTCAGTTCCTCCTCCATTTCTTTGTTCCCCACTAGGTCTGGGTTGGGGCTGTACCCATTGGAGTTTAGAAGAGTGAGAGGTGATCTTATTGAAACATATAAGATCCTGAGGGGACTTGATAGGATGGATACTGGGAGGACGTTTCCACTTGTGGAGGAGACTCGAACTAGGGGGCACAGATTATGAATAAGAGATATCTCTTCTAAGATGGAGATGAGGATACCTTTTTTCTCTCAGAGAGTCATCAGTCTGTGGAATTCTCTTCCCCAGAGAGCAGTGGAGGTTGGGTCATTGAATTTACTCGAGGTTGAGTTAGATAGATTTTTGATAGACAAGGGAGTCAACGGTTATGGAGGACAGGCAGAAAAGTGGAGTTGAGACCATAATCAGATCAACCATGATCTTATCAAATAACAAAGCAGACTTGATGGGCCAAATGGCCTACTCCTTATCCTAAGTCCTATGTTCCGAGGTCTGTCCCATATCCCAATCCTGTGTCGTGGTGGTCACCTGAGGCACCTGCTTTATCTGCAGATTGAACATAGACGGGTTCCGCAGGGACACACATTACAAACCTCTAGGTAAAGTGGGGTAAAGCGTACTCAACATTGCCATCGTCCTGAAGGCCATTTTTGTGTGCTGTTGCAGACCGTCAAAGATGCAGGGCAAGGGAAGTCCCCCGTGTTGCAAAGGATGGGCCTGGCAATGTTGCTATGGAATGCTCCATTCAGTTAGACCATGACATACCACCTGTCCTTTGTGGAGTAGTTTATGCAGAAAAACACCTTTGACCGCTAGTCCAAGTGGCCGTGGTCTGCATATAACATCCTCAAAGTCCTGCGGGAAAAGGAGATGGTGGATCCTGTTGGATGATTTCCTGAGCAGACTGTCAAAGTCATTTGGCAGAATACCTCTGCACCAGAACTTTCAAAAAAGCACCAAGGCTGTAGCTTGGCTGGCAGTGAGAAAGGCCCTCTCTGTCCGAATCTTCCTGCACTCTTTGAATCTCACCCCCTCTGCACATTGCCTTTGAGGTGGTTGCAGTGGGGAAGAGGCCATTGCCCACCTCGTTCTGCAATGTGCCTTTGCAAAGAAGGTCTGGGAAGAGATGCAGTGGTGTTCGTTGAGGTTCATCCTGAGCAGCTCTGCAATGCAGGACATTGTGCTCTATGGGCTGTTCCCAGGGATGCGCACTGAGATAAGCATCAATTGCAGAGTGGCACAACCCAATGTCCACAGCTATTTGCTGAGGAATGCACTCCAGCTTGGGTTAGCTGCCACAAAGTGCACTGGGGAAAGGCCACAGTCTAAGGCCCTCCCACTATAGTACACTGAGGGGCTGGAAACTATGTAAAACCCCTCTGGGATTTTCCAGCTCCAACCGTGGAGGGAATCGCTGCAAGCGGGTCAAGAAAATTTGGAGAGCAGCCAAAAGGCGGGACCGGAAAATCCAGCCCCTTGAGTTGTAGGTTTGACATGAAACGAATGTTGTAAATATTAACTGTAAGTGTAAATCTAGTGAGACACTGCAAGGTGCCAGAAACTGTATTGAAAAGAATTGATTTGCTTTGAACTTGATGTAATGTCAACTTTGAATAGTGAGGTAATGTGCTTTTAGAAATTTTTATGAATAAAGTATATTTTTGGGAGGAAAATAAGAAATGCAGGAGATGAGTAAATACCTTGCGTGAGAAAACCCTCTCCCTGACTCTGACGGCTCTGATATCAGGGGACATTTTTGAGGCATATAGAAGTTCAGTTCACTCGCAGCTGTGCAGATTGGCTGCCATGATCTCTCTGGGTTCAGATCCTCCATTTTAACTGAGCCTTCAGCACTGGGCTATGCTAGTAATCCACTACTGTGCTCAAGGATGTTCAATATGATGCCTTTGACATCAAGGCAGCATTTGACCGAGTGTGGCATCAAGGAGCCCTAGCAAAACTGGAGTCAATGGGAATCAGGGGGAAAATTCCCCACTGGTTGGAGTCATACCTAGCACAAAGGATGATGGTTGTGGTTGTTGGAGGTCAATCATCTCAGCTCCAGCACATCACTGCAGGAGTTCCTCAGGGTAGTGTCCTAGGTCCAACCATCTTCAGCTGCTTCATCAATGACCTTTCTTCCATCACAAAGTCAGAAGTGGGAATGTTTGCTGATCATTGCACGATATTCAGCACCATTTGTGACTCCTCAGATACTGATCACTGAATCCCCCACTATCAACATCCTGGGGGTTACCATTGAGTAGAAACTGAACTGGACTAGCCATATAAGTACTGTGGCTACAAGAGCAGGTCAGAGGCTAGGAATGCTGTGACAACTAACCCACCTCCTGACTCCCTAAAGCCTGTCCACAAGGCACAAGTCAGGAGTGTGATGGAATACTCACCACTTGCCTGGATGAGTGCGGCTCCCACAACACCCAAGAAGCTGGACGCCGTTCAGAACAAAGCAGCCCGCTTGGTTGGCACCACATCCACAAACATTCACTCCCTCCACCACCAACACACAATACCAGCAGAGTGTGCCATTTACAAGATGCACTGCAGGGATTCACCAAGGCTCCTTAGACAGCACCTTTCAAACCAATGACCACTACCATCTAGAAGGACAAGGGCAGCAGATAGATGGGAACACCACCACCTGGAAGTTCCCCTCCAAGTCACTCACCATCTTAACTTGGAAATATATCGCCGTTCCTTCATTGTCACTGGGTTAAAATCCTGAAACTCCCTCGCTAACAGCACTGTGGGTGTACCTGCACCACATGGACTGCAGTAGTTCAAGAAGGCAGCTCACCATCACCTTCTCAAGGGCAACTAAGGGATGGGCAATAAATGCTGGCCCAGCCAGTGAAGTCCACATCCTGTGAATGATTTTTTTTAAAGTCCCACTTAGATCAACTGTAAGCAATTTGGAATAATCTGTTGCCACTTTGTATCAACATACCGCCACTCTTTACCCACGTCAAATTCCTCTCTAAAATTAGCAACCAGAAAATAATACATCTCCTGGCTGGAACAAAAGCATGAGCATAAAATATTATGACCAGGACAGCTGAGAAATATTCAGAGCAAGTTAGGAGATGAGTAAGTAATGTGATGAAAGAAATTTGTCACTGAAGCTTAAACCCCTTCAGTATTTTTGTAGCTTCAAGCCTGCTGCTGGAATCTTTATTTTTATAGTAATTGGTAATTAGCATTCCAGTCTTGACAGTATTATTTCCTGGCATTAAGGTCAGTAATTATTACAAGCTGCTATTAAAAATAGAAACTTTTGTTAGCCTATGTGGCAAGAGCATTAAAATATTTCAGGATAAGTTCTTTCATTTGCAAACAATACATTTTCAGGCCTCGGAAATATTCGCACTCTGAGATAAAAGGAAAATAAAAGTTTATACTATATTTTTAGTACATTCAGGTAACATTGCCTGGATTAATGTAGAACACAATGATGTGATAGCAAACACAGAAAATGCTGGAAATGTCAGTGTGGTAACTGAAGGTATAGCCACTCCTGCTGTCTATCAGGGGTCACGTGATGTTCTTGGAGGCTCCGACCAATGAGCCCTAAGCGCGAGCAATCCGGGGGTGGGGGTGAGGCTTCCTGATGAGAGTCCTGATCGAGCATGTAGCACCTGAAAAAAATTCTCTGTAATAAAGTTTATCTGTTTCTTGTTGAAACCTGTCCGCTCTGTCAAGTCATTACAGTCAACAGGTCAGTTAGCATTGGAGAGAAAAGATGAGTTCATGTTTCAGTGTGGATCTTTCAACACAACTGGAAAATGTTCATGACGAACAATATATAAAAAAAGGAGACAAAACTATACCTGGAAAGGAAATAGGATGATGTGTAAATGCTTGAGTGGAAAAGAGAAAATGGTTAAATGGCTGAAATTATATTAACATGAAACAATTGGTGGTATAATTAGAGAGCTGTTTTGAGACACAGGGCTAAACATTCGGCTGCACCTGTTTTTGGATGCAGGTGTCCTGATTCATGATCTGCTCGTGCTGGTCCCATTCAGGGCGGGCAACATGCCAACTTTGTGCTGCTCTCTCACCTGCAGCCTCACACAACCCAAACTGCTGGCTGACTGCACATTCAACAGAGGGAATAATACCTTGTGAGGCTAGCCTCCAGTTCTTAAAGACAGACTGTCCCTCTTAAAGGGTGCTGCACCGACTGAAAGGAAGCTGCTATTGCTCTCTGCCAGTACCGCAAATGGCTGCAATTGGAAACAAAGTAAATGGAGTACCAGAGCAGAGACAGCCCCCAGGTTTTTGGATGCAGCTCTGTCCCTAGTCATGGATGACAGCAGGAGGAAAGAGTCTATGTCACCACCGGAGGCTGTACAGTTATTAAGGAACGCTTTCGCAAGGAAAAGGGGGCAGGTTACCACGGAGGTCAGTGCAAGGAGCCTGGCTCTGAAACCCTGCCAGCAGTGCCAGATTATAGTTCAAGGCCTCACAGGTGATCAAGGCCAATTCATTCGTCTGCTTCTGGAGTTCCCTCTGTGACTGTTCCTCTGCTTCTGGAGTTCCCTCTGTGACTGTTCCTCTGCTTCTGGAGTTCCCTCTTTGACTGTTCCTCTGCTTCTGGAGTTCCCTCTGTGACTGTTCCTCTGCTTCTGGAGTTCCCTCTGTGACTGTTCCTCTGCTTCTGGAGTTCCCTCTTTGACTGTTCCTCTGCTTCTGGAGTTCCCTCTTTGACTGTTCCTCTGCTTCTGGAGTTCCCTCTGTGACTGTCCCTCTGTTGCTGGAGTTCCCTATGTGACTGTTCCTCTGCTGCTGCTGGAGTTCCCTCTGTGACTGTCCCTCTGCTACTGGAGTTCCCTCTGTGACTGTCCCTCTGCTACTGGAGCTCCCTCTGTGACTGTCCCTCTGCTACTGGAGCTCCCTCTGTGACTGTCCCTCTGCTGCTGGAGTTCCCTCTGTGACTGTCCCTCTGTTGCTGCTGGAGTTCCCTCTGTGACTGTCCCGCTGCTGCTGGAGTTCCCTCTGTGACTGTCCCTCTGTTGCTGGGGTTTCTTCTGTGACTGTCCCTCTGCTGCTTCTGGAGTTCCCTCTGTGACTGTCCCTCTGTTGCTGGAGTTCCCTCTGTGACTGCCCCCTGTGTAGTATAAAGGGTTAACAGATTGAATATGTGAATGTCCCAGATGATGTATCACTGACACTAGTCAGTGATGTGTTAGACTCTCAAGACAGAGGTTGGAATCATGCCTAGGAGCTACCTGACTACCCTGTAACCTGTTCAGATGTAGTACTAATAAAGAAGTGTTAAGCAGATACCAGAGTATATCTACAGTCTTTAAGAACAAGTCCCAAGCCCAGAGTTCAAGGTAGAAGGACGCAATCTCACAACATGATGGCAGCCGTGGAGACATTGATGTAAAATGGCACATTGGTGTTATTGAAGGAACCCTACAGTGAAGAAACCTTTTAAAGCAGCTGGAGAAATTTTGGTGGAAGGAGGAGGCACACTGGAGAGAGATGACGATGGTTATACCTAGTGAGCAGGTCCCTTCCCTTGCACCACCAGTTTGTCTGCCTGCGGAGAGGCCAGCAGTGGGAGTTATGGAAACACCATTTTTCCCAGTACTGAGTTGTGTCAACTCTTCATGGGAAAGAGCCAAAGATTCAAGTTATTTTCTTTCTTTATGCAGTAGGTCCAGTAGCATACAACATTCTCTTCACTGTAGAGTTCCTTCAATAACAACAATGTGCCATTTTACATCAATATCTCCATGGGTGTGTAGGAGTCCACTGCAGACTTTGATTCCATTATTAAAGCCTTTGCCATCTATTTTAGCTATTATTACCTGTTATGATTGAATAAGCATGTTTTGGCCTGCACTCACAACAACCTAGGGAATTGCACAGGTTAAAAAGTTTATAGCACAGAAATTTGGCTGTGTTAAAAGGTGTATATTTAAATGCAAGGAGAATAGCAAATAAAGCTGATGAGCTGAGGGCACAGATAGGTACATGGTAGCATGATATCATCGCTATAACGGAAACTTGGCTTAAAGAGTAGTAAAAATAGCAGCTCAACATCCCTGGATACAGAGTTTTCAAACAGGATAGGGAGGGGGATAGGAAAGGTGGGGGTGTAGAATGATTGGTGAAAGAAATAATTGCAGCTGTGAGGAGGGATGTTATACTAAATGAAGCATCAAATGAGGCCATATGGGTTGAGATCGGAAATAAAAAAGGGGCAGTCACATTGCTAGGAGTGTACTATAGACCTCTAAATAGTGGAAGGGAGTTAGAAGAGCAAATATGTAGGCAGATTTCTGAGTGCAAAAACAATAGGGCAGTAATAGTTGGAGACTTCAACTACCCTAATATCAATTGGGATAGTAACAGTGGAGAGAACTTTCCCCCCGTCAGGTGGAGGGTTGCGCGGGGGCAGGCATGGGCGGGTGCAGGCCCGATCGGGGGTGTTGATCGGGTCCGGGCCGCCATTTTACGTGGGCAGGCCAATTAAGGCTGTGCGCTCTCTGTGTGGGTAGTGGGGCCCCCGCCTGAGTTGGGAGTGCGCTCTTTCACGCACAGAAATCTCACTGAGGCAGAGGTGCTTCAGGGACATAAGTTGTATGTTTTACAAATTTTAATAAAGAAAAAAAAAATTGAAGACGTCCCCTCATGTGACAGTGTCACATGAGCTGGGACATGTCAATGAACTTTAATGAAAAAATGTATTTAATTTATAAACCTTTCATGAAACCTCATCCCGCCCGTGGATGAGGTTCCATGAAAAATGTGAAGGCCACCTGGGCTCTTCACCTGCCCGCCGACCTTAAGGTTGGACGGGCAGCTTTCTCAATAGCCTTAATTAGTTAATTAATGGCCTTAACAGGGCCTTTGACAGTGCGGCGAGCACACAGCCGAGTCAGCTATGTGCCGGCCGAACTGAAAATCTAAAGGACACACAGTGACGTCGGGACGCGCACCTGCGTCATTTTACGCCTCGGCGAGTGGGCGTTGTCCCCGCTCACTGAGCCGAAAATTCTCCCCAGTGTGAAGGGCACAGGGGGCACAAAATCCTTGAACTGTATTCAAGAGAACTTTTTCAGGCCAGTTCTAGATTTAGTCTTAGGAAATGAAGCCCGGCAGGTGGATGAAGTAACAGTGGGGGACCATTTCAGAGATAGTGACCATAATAAAGTTAGATTTGGTGTCATCATGGAAAAGGACAGACTAACAAGAATAAAAGTTCTAAATTGGGGGAAGTCAAATTTTCCAAAGCTGAGAGGTGAACTGGTGAAAGTGGACTGGATACAGCTACCAGAAGGGAAAATGGTGTCAAATCAGTGGGAGGTGTTCAAAAGCGTGATTCTACAGGCACAGTATAGATATGTCCCCACAAAGAAAAAGGATGGTACTGCCAAATCTAGTGCCCCCTGGTTAACCAGAAGCATACAGGAAAGATAAAGCAGAAAAAGAAAGCTTATGACAGTCACAAACGGCTTAATACTGCAGAAAGCCTAGAGGAGTATAGAAAGTACAGGGGTGAAGTAAAAATGGAAACCAGGAAAGCAAAGAGAGCATATGAAAAAATATTGGCAGGAAGAATCAAAGAAACCCAAAGCTGTTTTGCCAGTACATTAAGAGCAAGAGAATAACTAAGGAAAGGGTAGGGCCTATCAGAGATGTACTTGGAAATTTGTGCGTTGATGCTGAAGATGTGGGCAGGGTTCTCAATGAGTACTTTGTCTCTGGCTTCACAAAAGAGAGGGGTGATGGAGGCATTCTAGTTAAAGAGGAATGTGAAATATTAGATACAATAAGCATAGTGAGAGAGGAAGTACTGGAGAGACTGGCATCCTTGAAGGTGGATAAAGCACTAGGGCTGGATGATTGTATCCCAGGTTGTTAAAGGAAGCCAGGGAAGAAATAACAGATGCTCTGAGGATCATTTTCCAAACCTCACCAGACACAGGTAAGGTACGAGAAGATTGGAGGTCTGCAAATGTTGTACCAATATTTAAAAAGGGTGCGAGGTCTAGGCCAGAAAATGATAGGCCGGTTAGTTTGATTTTGGTGCTAGACAAATTATTGGAATCAATCCTGAGAGACAGGGTAAACTGTCACTTAGAAAGGCAAGGATTGATCAGGGATAGTCAGCATTGTTTTGTTAGGGAAATCATGTCTTTCTAACTTAACAGAACCTTTTGAGGAAGTAACAAGGAGGATTGATGAGGGTAGTGTAGTGAATGTTGTCTACATGGATTTTAGTAAGGCATTTGACAAGGTCCCACATGGCAGACTGGTCAGAAAAGTGAGATCCCATGGGATACAGAGGAAGGTGGTGAGTTAGATCCAAAATTAGCTCAGCAGCAGGAAACAAAGGATAATAGTTGATGAATTTTTTTGTGAATGGAAAGTGGTTTCCAGTGGCATTCCACAGGGCTCAGTGTTGGGGCCCTTGCTGTTTGTTATATATATTAATGATTTGAACTTAAATGTGGGAGGCATGATCGGGAAATTTGCACATGACACAAAAATTGGTTTTGTAGTTGATAGTGAAGAGGATGGCTGTCAACTCCAGAATGATATCAATGGTTTGGTTGGGTGGGCGGAGAAATGGCAAATAGAATTCAATCCGGAAAAGTATGAGGTAATGTATTTGGGGAAGGCAAACAAAGCAAGGGAATACTCAATAAACAGGAGGATATTGAGAGAGGCAGAGGGAGTGATAGACCTTGGAGTGCTTGTCCATGGGTCCCTGAAGTTGGAAGGACAGGTGGACAAGGTGGTAAAGAAAACATTCCATATGCTTTCCTTTATTGGACAAAGTATTGAATACGAAAGCAAGGATGTAATGATGGAACTGTATAAAATGCTGATTGGTCCATAGCTGGAATTTTGTGTACAGTTCTGGTCACCACATTATAGGAAGGACATAATTGCTCTGGAGAGAGTTCAGAGGAGATTTACAAGAATGTTGCCAGGGCCAGAAAATTGCAGCTATGAGAGAGATTGGATAGGCTAGGGTTGTTTTCCTTAGAACAGAGGCGACTGAGGGGCTGAGGTTTACAAAATTATGAGGGGCCTAGATAGGGTAGACAGGACATTGCTGAGGGGTCAATTACCTGGGGGCATTTAATTATTCCTATGTCACCCAGCTAGCTCTTGTAGATACAAGGTGCTGAAGGATGAGCTAATCTGTGATCGCCTAGTCATGGGTCTCCAGGGTGAAAAACTCTGACTTTCTGCAGGCCAAAGATGATCTTGCACTCGATTAAGGATATGATAACAGGACACTTAGAAAATATCAACAGGATTAGACAAAGTCAACATGGATTTATGAAAGGGAAATCATGTTTGACAAACCTAATGGAGTTCTTTGAGGGCGTAACTAGCAGAATAGATAAGGGAAGACCAGTGGATGTGGCGTATTTGGGTTTTCAGAAAGCTTTTGATAAAGTAAGAGGTTAGTGTGTAAAATTAAAGCACATGGGATTTGGGGTAATATATTGGCATGGACTGAGAATTGGTTAGCAGACAAGAAAAAAAGAATAGAAATAAATGGGTCTTTTTTGGAGTGGCAGGCAGTGACTCTGGGGTACCACAGGGATCAGTGCTTGGGCCCCAGCTATTCACGATATATATCAATGATTTGGATGAGGGAACCAAACATAATATTTCCAAGTTTGCTGATGACATGAAGATTGGTGGGAATGTGAGCGATGAGGAGGCTGTTAAGAGGCTTCAAGGCAATTTAGACAGGTTGAGTAAGTGGCCAAATACATGGCAGATGCAGTATAATGTAGATAAGTGTGAATTTATACACTTTGGTGGGTAAAACAGAATGACAGAGTATTATTTAAAAGGTGATAGATTGGGAATTGTTGATGTACAAAGGGACCTGGGTGTCCTTGTACACCAATAACTGAAAGCAAGCATGCAGGTGCAGCAAACAGTTAAGAAGGCAAACGATATGTTGGCCTTCATTGCGAGAGAACTTGAATACAGGAGCAAGGATGTCTTACTACAGTTGTACAGGGCCTTGGTGAGACCACACCTGGAGTGTTGTGTGCAGTTTTAGTCTCCTTATCTAAGAAAGGATATACTTGCCATAGAGGGAGTGCAGTGAAAGTTCACCAGACTGATTCCTGGGTTGGCAGGATTGTTGTCTGAGGAGAGATTGGGCCGACTAGGCCTGTATTCACTGGAGTTCAGAAGAATGAGAGGAGATCACATTGAAACATAAAATCCTGACAGGGATGGACAGACTGGATGCAGGGATGATGTTTCCTCTGGCTGGGGGTCTAGAACAGGGGGTCACAGTCTCAGGATACGAGGTATACAATTTAGGACTGAGATGAGGAGAAACGTCTTCACTCAGAGGGTGGTGAGCCTGTGGAATGCTCTGCCACAGAAGGTTGTGTAGACAAAGACTGAATCTATTTAAGAAGGAAATAGACAGATTTCTGGGCTCTAAAGGTGTCTAGGGGTGTGGGGAGAGCGGGAGTATGGCATTGAGGTAGGGGATCAGCCATGATCATATTGAATGGCAGAGCAGGCTCAAAGGACTGAATGACCTACTCATGCTCCTATTTTCTATATTTCTGTGTTTCTATGTTTCAAGTGGTCCAGTATGTGAGACAGGTTGAGTCTTGAGCTTTTAATTGGTCTATAATTTGTGGCGATTCCGAGGCTTCACATGACTCCATGGATTGGGTAGGTCCACAGGCAGTGGCCCCGCCCATGTGAAATCCAGCCAAACAAACTGAAAGGGCGGGAAACTTCATGCTGGCAGCCATTTTGAGATGCTTGGGTTGTGGTGTGAAAACCCAGCACAGGCACCAAGGCTCCCCAGCAGGTGGTGTGGAATGCTTCCAGTGAGGCAAAGCTGGATATTCCAAGAATTGCTGCAAATCCAGCAATTTTAATCGGAGTCACAGACCAGAAAATATTTATGAAACGCACTCCTTCCAAGAAATGGAAAGGCAAGAAATAGATAAAACTACAGAGTTCCTCAGGGAACTCGATAGTCTTAATCCAGGCTATTGGTCAGTAACAGTCCAAGTTCAAGGCTTCGATACTTCTTTAAAATTGATACAGGAACTGCTGTTAACTTATTAATAGATGACCATGACTGGCTTCAGGCAATGACCCTTCATCCATCAGACATGAAGTTACAAGGTCCAGGCGGCATAGACCTTCCAATCAAAGGCAGGATTATTGCTCCTCTCAGCTACAGGGGGTGACAGATCGTTGATTCTCTCTATGTTCTTCACTTTAATGTACGTCCTTATTGAGTGGTGATGTTGGCTTACTTATAGGATTCTTAGAAAAAACAGATGATGATCACCATTTGAACTGTCTTTCATGCAACAATCTTCATCCTTTTATTTAGAGGCTGTAGAAATTCAGCCTTCAGAAGTTGATGAAATTTATACACTCGGCAGTAAGTTTCTTTCTCTTGCGAGGCACCGTCTGCTAGAGCCCAGGCAGAGACTGAAGTTATGAATCTTTCAGTTCTTTGAGAAGTAAGGCCAGAGATGGAGGATACAGAAGGCACTGCGGCAGATGGTGACCATCCCCAGGAAGACCTGCTGGACCTGAATTGTCTCTTCCTAGAGAGTGATGAGGAAGAATCCCCTGCAGTACTGAGTGATCTGTTAGAGGTTGAGGTCCGAGAGGATGATTCATGTTTGCCGTTGATGGATGCACCTTATGGAGTCTCTAGTGTCTTTTTAGATGAATCAGCTGTGCTTTTAGTGGCTGGGCAACATTCAAATCTTAGACCCACTGAATCTACCAATGTATCACTTACTTTATCTTCTGTTGTTCATGAAGAGTCTTCCCCTGCGAATGCCTTACATGAGTCCAGGTTAGAGTCCATAGAGGATCACACCACTGGGGTGAAAGTCAATTTCTACCCATACTTCAGTCCCAGCTGAAATTCCTCTTCCCTCCAGAGATGGAGGTCAGCATAGAAGCTGCGGCAGAATCTTCAGCACTTCTGAGGCTGCAGAATCCTGTAGATCAATCTTGTCCCCAACTTCATTGTCTACAGGAAATTCCTTTCATTACAGAAGATGAATCTGTCTTGTCTCCATATTCTCAGCATATTCCCATTTCCCATAGTGGAGCAACCTGAGAGAAGTGTGGATCTCTTACCACTGCCTACAGAAAGTAGACTGTCCTCCTGAAAAATTATTGGGAAATCATCTCTTCTTCTTTTCCTGACAATCTTACTGTTCCTTTACTTCTGTTGCCTCCTCTGTGACTATTCCTCTGCTATTACTGGAGTCTCCCTGTGCTTACTAAACCAGGACCACATCATGTCCAAGCTACAGACCAGGAGGCAATCCGCTGGGCTCTGTTAACTCTGTCTCTCAGCAGCACTACTGCCCAGGTCTTTCACTGGTCAACCTTTTGCAGGTGTGCACCCGGAGACCCATGGAAATATTTACTGGAAGTCTTCATTGAGTAATTTTGGTGGTACGACCATTCTCTGAATTCCCGCCTGCCACAGTTGATGGTTGATGCTGGTACTGTAGGGGTAGGTGGTGGTATAGGGGTATTGTCACTGGACTGGTATTCCAGAGACCCAGGGTAATGTTCTGGGGGCCCAGGTTCAAACCCCACCATAGCAGAATTCAATAAAATCTGGAATTAAAAGTCTGATGATG
Source organism: Cetorhinus maximus (assembly GCF_964194155.1). Lineage (NCBI taxonomy): Eukaryota > Metazoa > Chordata > Chondrichthyes > Lamniformes > Cetorhinidae > Cetorhinus > Cetorhinus maximus. Next base: position 206,253,480 of record NC_135879.1, on the reverse strand, counting down.
ACCATAAAGCCATTGCTGATGGTCATAAAAGCCCATCTGATATCCTTACCTGCTCTGGCCTACATGTGACTCCCGACCCACAGCAATGTGGTTGATTCTTAAATGCTCTCTGAACAAGGGCAATTAGGGATTGGCAATAAATCCTGGTCTAGCAAAAGATGCCCACATCCATAAGTTAATTTTTTAAAAAACTATTTGCTGACTGTCCCTTTCATTTCATGTTGGTACTTTTCTTACTGACTTCCCTCTCACGACCAGCTGTAGCTGCTGCTCTAAGAGATTGAAAAATTGTTACAAGCTGTGGACAGGAATTTCTGATCTCTTGAAACAATTCTGTTTGAAGCAGCAGCTTCAGGCAGAGGTGAGGGGCTGAGTGATATTGAATAATTGTCCACCAATGCAGACAAATAGAAGTAAGTCTAAAACTTTGACTATCCACATGCCTCTGAGAAAGAGCTGGTGTTTGACACGGAATGAGCTGAATTGCTGAACAAAATGGCATAAGTAGGGAGAGGTATGGTAAATTGCTACATCCCCAGTTGCAGTCCCTTCCCTGGAAACAAGTGTTCAGACAGTTTGTATCATCTCCTCTTGAAACAAATGCGTTTACTTTGCTTCTTTGGTTTTCAAGTCTGATTTAGATCATATGTGAATGTTTACAAGTTGAGTTATTGTGCATCATCAGTAATTCCTTGTTCTGGAGACATGACTAATGGCCCAAGGTTATTGTTGGACAGATTTGCAGACAAACTGACAGTCTCCACAGGAACAATGACAAACAGAGACTGAATTTGGAAAATGTTGATCTTTTACAAATAATGGTCAGACTATAATCTAAAGGTCTTTGATCGCTCTCCAATTAATTACGGGATTTGTTGAAATGGGTGATAATTTCTGTGGTTTTAAGATGTGGACAGGCATCTTATGTCATGAATAGGGCATGTCTGAGATCTATGTTAATAAATGGTGTAAACAGAGATGGTAAACATTATTTAATTTGGCCACGTTGATTAATCAATTAATTTTCCTAGCAAATAAAATTAATCAAACATAAAGGTGAAAGCATACATTTACTGGTTAGTAATTGTACTTCAAAACTGTTCAAAAATCATTATTCTTTTCATCTATGTTTAGTGAAGGAACTGATCCTTGTTGAGTTATGACTCCAACTGACCATTATCCATGCGTGGGCCTCGTGAGCAGGTAGCAGGTTGTCCAACTAAGTGATTCCATCCTAGTGTATCTAAGTTCTGATTTGCCAATAAGACCACTGGGGATAAATAAAGAGTGGAACGAAAATAGAAAATGCTGGAAATACTCAGCAAGTCTGTCAGCATCTCTGAAGAGAGAAATAGGACTGGATTTTCACGAGTCATGGAGACTCTGCAGCATTTCCAAAATGGTGGATGGACCCCAGATCCAGAAGTCCTGCCCCCCATTCGGCAGAAACCATTTTTGCCAGGTGCCGGGGATTGGGGTAGGGTGGCGGTGTGGCAATTGAAGGGAGGAAGTGATTCACACATGTGGGAAACTCAAACTGAGGAGGGTCATTTAAACTCAGTGCTAAGTTCAAACAGACCATATTTACACTGGAGCAAGGACCTTATCCCACAGTGTGGGAGTTGCACATTTTTAGAGTAGATGTAAATGCTTTCGTGCATGAATCACAAAAAGCTAGCAGACAAGTTCAGCAGGTAGTAAGTAAGGCAAATAGAATATTGGCCTTTATTTTAAAGGGAGGCAGTCCAGAGAAGGTTCAGTAGGTTGATCCCGGGTATGGAGGGATTTTCTCATGAGGAGAGGTTGAGTAGGTTGGGCCCGTACTCATTGGAGTTTAGAAGAATGAGAGGTGGCCTTATTTAAATGTATAAGATTCTTAGGGGGCTTGACAGGGTAGACGCTGAGAGGTTGTTTCCCCTTGTGGGAGATTCTAGGGCCAGGGGGCATAACCTCAGAGTAAGGGGTGCCCATTTAAGACAGAGATGAGGAGGAATTTCTTCTCTCAGAGGATAGTTAATCTGTGAAATTCTTCACTGCAAAGGGCTGTAGAGGCTGTGTCATTAAGTATATTCAAGATAGACAGATTTTTAATCAGTAAGGGAATCAAGGGTTATGGGGAAAAGGCAGGAAAGTGGAGTTGAGGATGATGAGATCAGCCATGATCTTATTGAATGGTGGAGCAGACTCAATGGGCCGAATGGCCTACTTCTGCTCCTACGTCTTATGGTCTTAAGGGTGGATAAGTTATGTAGAACTCTCAGGGTGTCAAGTTATTTATGGCCAGGACTTTTCCTATGGCAGGCGGGCTGGGCGGGAGTGGGCAGGGGTGGGCGTGGAGCCGATTGCTGCCCGCGATTGGCTGCGCACCGCCAATTTTATGTGGGTGGGCCAATTAAGACCTGCCCAGCATAATACATGGCCGGTAGCGCTCAGCACTACCCGTGTGGGCAGGGGGAGGAGGGAGAGTTGGGGCCAGAGCTGCCTCGGGGAGATTGAATGGATAATAAAACAGTTTAATAAATGATGCTATGTGCTCCCTGTGTGGGCGGGGGGGGCTCAGTCCCTCAGCCGAGAGTGCGCTCTTTTGCGCACGCGCACGAAAGGGCAGACTCGTCTCCCTGAGGCTAAGTGCTGCCTCAGGGAGATTGGCGCCAAATTTAAAAATGGTGAAGGTGCAAAAATAAAATTCCTCTGACATGTCCCCTCATGTGACATGTCCATCACTTTAAATCATACATTTACTAAAATTTTAAAACTCCTCATGAAACCTCATCCCGCCCGTGGATGAGGTTTCATGCTTTTTCTGAGGCCCACCTTAAGGTTGGACGGGCAGGTTCATTAATTATCTCAATTACTTTTTAAATGGCCTCAATTGGCCGTTGACAGGTCGGCGGACGCACAGCTGATTCGGCTGCACCCCCACCGACCTGAAAATTGAAATGGTGCGGGGTGACGTTGGGAGTTCTGCCTGACGTCATCCCGCATCATTTTACGTGTCAACGAGCGGGCCCCGCCCCTGCTCGCCGACCTAAAGATCCTGGCTATGAGATGGGACATGTTTGTAAAGGTGGGAAGTTTTATTTATTTATTTTATAAACGTTTCAGGAAACCTCACCCCGCCCGTGGATGAGGTTCCCTGAAAAATGCGAAGGCCACAGGGCTTTTCGCCTGCCCGCCAACCTTAAGGTTGGATGGGCAGCCTTCCTAACTACTTTAATTAATTTCTTAATGGCCTTTATAGGCTGTTGACATTTCGGCGGGTGCGCAGCCGACTCCGGCGTGCATCCACCAAATGAAATATCGCGATGATGTGTGATGATGTCAGGACGCATGCCCGATGTCATTGTGAGTCATTTTATTCATTGGCGTGTCGGGCCTGCCCCCGCAGGCCAACGGGAAAATTCAGCCCTATATCTCCAGCCCTTTAAAAATGGAAAGAAAATACTGCTTGCCAGTGATTGTAAGAGTAAAAAAGATGCATGGGTTGGAATGGTGGAAGGGGTGAGGGGGTGTGAGGGGTGAGGACCTAATATTTAAGAAAATAACTCAGGCAAAGTCCCAGAGAAATGAGGCAGGCCTTTTAAACAGTGTGCCTCGGCACCGTTTCCATCTCCAATCTGTGCCTGGGAGGACCGGACCCGACTCCATTCTGCACCCTCCCTCCAACACCCCCTAGGATCGAAGATCCCATTATTCGGGTAACTTTTTTGCAAGGTGTGTGCAACGAGCCAGGAGATTTTATAACTCTGTACACTGGCGTCAGGAATGAAAATCCAGGATATCGAGTCAGAGTTACAGGCTTGTGATTTTTCAAAGACCTTTGGACCTCCGCTGTTTCTAGTTTTTCACCTTTAAACAAAGTGCCTTTGTTCTGTCCTTTTCAGGTCCAAATTGGATGATCTCACATTTGCCTAAATTGCACCCAATTACCTTAATCTATTAATATTCCTTTGTAATTTAATGCTTCCATCTGCATTGCTTGCAATACTGCCTTATAGTTGTGTCATTGACAAATGTGGATATGTGGCTCTCTGTCCCATCATCCAAATCATTAATAAATACAATAAATAGTTGAGGCACCAACACTGATCCTTATGCGATGTCACTAGTCACATTCTGCCAATTAGAGTACCTGCCCATTATCCCTACTCTGAGTCTCTTTAAACAACAAATTTCCTAGCCAGGTCAGCTTCAGTTTTAACTAACAATCTCTTAAATTCCTTCTGAAAGCCCATATAAATAATATCTATGGACCTTCCCCTGTCCAGTACTTCAGTCACTTCTTCAAAAAATTTAATCAGTTTCGGCAGGCATGACCTGCCCTTTACTAATCTGCTGGTTCTCTCTGATCAGCTGAAAATTTTCAAGGTGTTCAGTCAGCCTGTCCTTAATTATAAACTCTAGTAATTTACCAACAACAGATGTTAGGTTACCTGGTCTATAATTTCCTCGTTTCCCTCTCTGACCTTTCTTAAATAGCGGAGTGACAAGTGCAATTTTCCAATCTAGTGTTGAAAAATGACCCCTTGATCTTGTTTGGTTGGTTGTTACTCTGCCGCTAAAATGCTATTAGAGCAATCAGGGCCTACTCAGTAAAACAATTTGTACGATCGCACCATTTTATAAAGTATCCGCAGCCAGCATTTCCTGTCATTTATATCAGTTAAATAGTCAGAATGCTGATGGTGAAGTGCTAAACGATTATTAGAGCCATGTTTCCATGTACTTCCTCTTGCATTTCCTAGAGGATTCTAGGGTTTATCACATTTAGCTTTCTGTTGACATTTATTTGAGTTTCTTCAAAATGCTTTCACTGATGTTTGTTCATGTCATGAATCTAGATATAAAATGGAAACCTCTATTTGTCCTCAATTTCTCAGTCCTCACTTACACAACTTGTATTAACAGAGGTTGCAAAGTGTTAAGTTCCTTGCTTTGCTGATTGAAAATTCTAAGATATATCCTTCCCAGTACATATAACTCAATGGCCTGAATTTTCCAGATGGCGGGGTCTTGCTAATTCCCACCAACTCCGAGTGTTCCGCGGTCATTTCATGCTTGAATGGACGTTAAGTGGCTGCAGGGGGAACTTCCGGCCCTCACTCGGGAGGAAGTCCTGCCGGCCAATCAGTTTGGCCAGCAGCCCTCCAGTCCCTGCAAAAACAGAATTGTAGCTGGCCAGAAGAAGAAATGCAGGAGGACATCGGAGCCTAAGTCCATGATGCGAAGGCCCAGATAAATTCAAGGTGTCCCAGTGCAGGGAGGGTAGGGAAGGCTGAGGGAGGAGTGTTGGGGGGGAGCGCAAAAGGGGTAATTGGGGTCTCAGGGGAGAGGCTGGGGGTGTGGGGGGGGGATGTCCGGATGCCACTGGACCTTAATGGTGGGGGGAACCCAAGGAGGCTTCCAATGGGAGTTCCCCCCGCTTTGCCCTTCATACCCGAGGCGTAACTCTGTTGATTTTCGGCCTTGCTCTGTGCAACTTCAATCCTCCCACAAACCTAAAAATTCAGGCTGGGGGCCATTGAAGGGCATCGTTGGGGAAAGGGCAGGCTTCCTGTCCGAGACCTTGCCCGCCCCAGCGAAAATCGCTGTGTTGACAGGACGGGCGGGAACCCGTAGGGAATCTCTACAATCCCTTCAATTTCAAACTCCCCCACCATCTGAAAACCCACCGGTGGAGGAGCCTGAAACTCTGGCCAAGGAGCATCCATCTCTCAAGGGAGAAAGTGACCTCCATCTGTCAGATAATAGGCCCTGAGACCTGTGCCAACTGTGTGGGTGGGCACCCCATGCCAGTGGCAATGAAGGTCACGGCTGCCCTCAACTTCTATGCCTCTGGCTCTTCTCAGGGGTCGGTGGATGATTTTTGCGGAATCTCCCAGTCAGCTGTCCACACCTGTGTCAAGCAGGTGACAGACGCTCTGTTCAGACGTGCATTGACTTTCATCCATTACCGCTGGGACTAGGCAAGCCAGACAGAGCGAGCCAGAGGCTTCGCGGCCATTGCTGACTTCCCCCATGTTCAGAGTGCAATAGACTGTACACATGTGGCCATCAAGGCATCAGCAGGTGAGCCCGGTGCCTTCGTCAACAGGAAGGGCTTACACTCCATGAACGTGCAGATAGTGTGTGATCACAGGATGCAGGTTCTACAAGTTTGTGCAAGGTACCCAGGCAGCTCCCATGACGCTTACATCCTCAGACACTCCCAGGTGCCGAGGCTCTTCAGTGCTCCAGCCCTGCTGGATGGATGGCTGCTGGGTGACAAGGGCAATCCCCTCAGAAGGTGGCTCATGATGCCTCTCCGCCATCCAAGAACAGAGGCTGAGCAGTGGTACAATAGGAGCCAAGGGCTGTGGTAGAGAGAACCATCGGTCTTCTCAAGATGTGCTTCTGGTGCCTGGGCTGCTCAGGGGGTGCACTCCAGTACCCTCCGGATCGTGTGTGGCTGATAGTGGTTGCATGCTGCGCTCTCCACAATCTTGCGCTGGAAAGGGGGGACGCAGTGGACGAAGAAGATGTGGACGCAGTGGCTGTGGCTGCACATGATGAGTCCAGCAGTGAGTCCGAGGATGAGCACGCACAGGGAAATGCTGAGGGGGTAGACGCTGACCCGGGCATACCCCAGGGCGGCAGGGACACCTGGGAGGCTTTAATCCAAAGAACCTTCAGCTAGCACACCACAGAGGGACCTCCAACACACGCCAGGGCTGCAGGGTCCATACTTGATACCTGAGTGCAAAATCTTCCTGGATAGGAACATTAACTAAGGGCCTTGTCAATAAAGCTCAATGTCAAACAACTCACTCATAACATCATGGGTAACTGTCCAGCTGCAGAAGAAAGAAGTCACCCTGAGCCATGCTTACATATCGAAATTTAATGATTTAACAGAATGAATTTCAGAAAAAAAATCACAAAGGTGTTGCACATCACCCCAAGTGGTCGTGAACTAATAGCGGGGCAACATAAAAGCACCAGTGAGTAACCTGTGGTGTGCCTAAGGTGCCTCAAGTTTACGCTTACGAGTGCTACGTCTAGGTGCTGTCCCCTCGCTGGCACTGGCATCAGAGACAGCCTGCTCACTGTGCTGTCCTGTTCACCTCGATGACGTTGGCGGACGTCCTCTAGCCCGTGGAGCCTTTGATGGCCCCGCCTGGGAGGGAGCGGCCAGTTCCACAGTTGGCATCTCCCCAGTCACCGCAGCCTCATCAGATGCCACGGTCACTGGGAGAGGGGCGGAGGAGCTGCTGCCCTCATCTGGAGCATCCTGAGAGGAGCCTGCAGAGACAACAGGCGGCTGCTGCCCCGACGTGAGATCGCTCCGGACCCCACTGCTCACCATAGATGGATCGGCACCGAGCTGAGATAATTGGTGCCCAAACCATCTCCCACACTGGCACTGACCAGCTGAAGTCAATGCCACTTTGAGGGCTCGCAGGTCTGAGCGCAACCCCAGGAGTCACTGATTGGTCTCCTGGAAGAGCCTCTCCACGAGAGTCACCAATCTCTCCATGGAGGAAACATGGCGCTCGGCCATAAGGCTCATTGCGTCGCTGATGCTCCGTGTGGACTCCTCCAGCACGGGCACTATGCCATGCATTGCCTCATGTATCTCCGCCAGATCCTCCCGCATACCCTGCTGCACTTCCTGCGTTTGCTGCCTCACGGACAACTCCAGAGGCACATCATCAACCACCATCTGAGCATGTGCCTGGTCCCCTGCAGTCCTCCGACTGCTGGCGCCATTGGCACTCTCTGTCTCCGGCCAGGATACTAGCCAATGATCTAATTCCCACCGAGGTGCTAGTATCTGAGCTGGTGCCTGCGGTGTGACGCTGGTGAGTAAAAATGTTCTGGGTCCTCAGGTGTCAGAGGCAGTCCCTCTGCCTCCTCCTCCCAGCCCTGCTCCGATGATGCTGAAAGGAAGAACAAGGACATTTGATTAGTTAAAGTGGAGACAATCTCAATGTGCATCCCTGTCCCTCGGATCATTATGCGCTCATCCTTCCATAATCAATGTTCAACCCATGTTGCAAACTTCAATCACTGAGCATTCAGCAGTGCCCTAGTTACTGGGACACACGTGGTGACCTCAGTGCTCGGCAAACATACCTCCCTGTGGCAGCTCAGCCTCACCGCCACCGGTGGACCTGGGCACATGGCGCCTCTCCAGATCCATGGCCTCCGGCTCGAATGGAGTCACAATGACCAACTGGGCCTGGCCTCCGCCAGTCCGAATCCGCTCAGCAGAATTGTGTGCAGTCTTCCCCCGAAAAGGAGAGAGGAGCATTGATTAGCCCAGCCTATTCCTGGATTCCAATCGCATCCCTGCCACTCCAGCCAGAGTGGGACATTGCAGGACTCCAGTGCATTATCACCCCCCAGCTGCTGCACGCTCATGCAAAGAAACCAGGGCTGACCCCCAAATTGCCCAAATGCCCCCTCCATCACATTTGGCACCACACAACCTAACCTTGCAAAGCAAGGAGGCACAAGCACGTGGAGCGCAAAGACCAACAGGTGGATTGGTGCCTCGCCAACTGGAAGCTCCCCTCCCAGCATGTTAGCACCCTGACTTTGCCATGCTTCCCAGTTCCAGCACTCTGCCCAGGTGCAGATCCTTGAGTTTGCCTATACCCTGGGTGTTAGTGTCATACATGCTGCGGTTGCAGAACCCATCTCAGTACTACCCTCTCAGGGTGAACTGGGCATGGGCAATATCTGCTGGCCCACCCAGCCAGGGATACATGCTGTGAAGGATTCAATGCTGTAACTGCACTCAGAGTTGTTGGGTTGGGGGGAGGGGCGCGTTAGGGGGAAAGGGTGACAGCTGTATTAAGTGACCTCTGCCAACATGGAACTAACCCTTCCCGAGCGCAAGAGGTCATTGGACCCGTGTGCGTTGCACCACATCATGGGAGCTCACTGTCTCCGCCACCTCCTCATAGACACATTTGGTCACGTTGGCCTCCGCTTCTCCTCCCTCGGAAGAAGGACCTCCCACCGTGCTCCCACCTCCTCCAGGAGAGCAGCTCGGCACTCATCCAAAAACCGAGGGGCACACTGCCCCACTGCCCTCCCCTCCGGCCTGGCCTGCTCCGCTGCCCTCCCCTCCCGCCTGGCCTGCTCCGCTGCCCTCCCCTCTGGCCTGGCCTGCCCCACTGCCCTACCCTCTGGCCTGGTCTGCTCCGCTGCCCTACCCTCCGGCCTGGCCTGCTCCGTTGGCCTACCCTCCGGCCTGGCCTGCTCCGCTGGCCTACCCTCCGGCCTGGCCTGCCCCGCTGCCCTACCCTCCGGCCTGGCCTGCTCCGCTGGCCTACCCTCCAGCCTGCTCTCCAGAAGCCCTCTGGTGAGCCCTTCTACTTGTCATTGTGAGCAGCCTTTCCAAGGCTGCCAGCGCTTCATTTAAACAGGCCGCCGGGTCGCCATTGGATCCGGTGGCCATTGCACTCCCGCCGCGGCCCACCCACTCCCGCTATCCTTGGGAGTCACACATTACGCTGGGCGGACCTTAATTGGCCCACCTGCGTAAAATGGCGGTGTGGACCTGATCACGGGCAGCGATCGGGTCCGTGCCTGCCCGTGCCCGCTCCCGCTTGGTCCGTTTGACATGGGAAAAGTTCTCCCCATAGTCAGGAAGAGGTTGGGGTCAAGTTCAGGTTGCGACCCCGCACACACATCCTCTAACGTCGGGGTTGCCATTGACAGCCCAAGGGTAAATTTGTTTTTCATGTCCCCCAAGGACTTTCACCAGTCAGCGGGTTTTGGAAGACTCCTAAAAACCTGTCTTGTTTCACAGTTCGTGAACCTTAGTGGCGGCCTGCTGAGGAATTGGAAGCATCCTGACAGGTGAGTGTTATATGGTTTGACAGCTTCAAATATCATTAGCAGCTGCCGTATTATAAGTTAGATTGCTTTTACAGCAGTGAACGAGCACAGAGGAAGTCCTGCGGCCAATCAGTTTGGTCAGCAGCTCTCCAGTCCCTGCAACAGCAGTGTTGCAGAGCTCTGAAGAAGGGTCATAGGGACAGATGCTGCTGGACCTGCTGAGTTTTTCCAGCATTTTCTTTTTTTGTTTCAGATTTACAATATCCACAGTATTTTGCTTTTATATTATATTGATCATAGGGCTCCGTCCTGTAAAGGTATGTTGATCATTACATTCACCAGCATTAAAATACTTTTCTGACTGGTAAAGCGCGCTATTATGCATTCAAAACTAAAGAAAACCGTATTTAGAACTCCACTGCCGTGATCTAAAGTGATTTAAATTTGGGGGGAGAAATGGGTCTGTAGCTTTCACTTAGACAAAAGAAAACAGGGTGATCTGTTTTTCTAGTTTCATTAGGCCCATTGTTTGTATTTGTAAGTGCTTGTTTTGGCAACTGAGGTCATTATGAATGCTTAACTGAGTTTCAAAAGCTATGGAACCAGTTATCAAAGCAGGGGGATGTGTTCACAGTTTGGCTGACAGTTTTAAGAGGTTATTAAAGGATCATCTATATTTGATATGTCTCCTGAATAGATGCTCATTTGCTTTTACAATTGAATGACCTATTGAGGGGATATACGTTTTTTTCATTGAGTCAGGATATTTTTCAGTGTGAATGGTTGCATTTGTCAGTGATAACTCTATCAGATTGTTAGAGGGTACTTTTTTTAATGTCCATTTGAAAGGATTTGCATTGCTATTACATGGTCCCTGAGGACTGTACATATTGGATACTGAAGGGGGCATGAGGATATGGGGTGGCATGGGGAATATAAGGGGGCATGGAGAATATGAGGGGGCATGGATGTGATGGTGTTTGAGGGGGCATGGATGTGATGGTGAGGGGGTATAAGGACAATGTCCCAGCGAACCAAGGCAGGCCCTCTAATGAGCCTGCCTCAGCACCTGCACTCCTCTCCTGATGCTGCCTCGGGAGTCAGGAAACCCAAACCCTTCTCGTCCACCTCTCCAGGAGACAAAAACATGGCGATATGGGCAGACTTGATGGGCTTGGTTTTCCAGAAGTGAAAGGTCAATGCTTTAAGTCACTCTGATGGAAATTGTCAGCAGTTCCCTCATTTAAAATTGTCTGCAGAAAGCTTCTTCTCACATATTTAGTGAAAAGCAACTTAATTTTAGAAAGAGAACAATTGTTGTAAAGACTAATGATTTTTTTAAACCATATTTTATTATGTCTTTTGTCCTTCTTGCACCCTCAATATGCTAATATCAAGAACAGCTGTAAACATTTTTTCAACCCATTCTTTCCCAAGACCTCAAAGTTGTAATAATCCTTATCTTCTTTTGTTTACCCCCACAATTATCACCTAATAACAATCATGTTGGCTTACCTTGTCTTTTCCCTTCATCTTTTCAACATTGCTGATTTTTCTTGAGTAAAGACATATAGGTTCATATACTTTACAATTTTAAAAAAATGACATTGTGTAAAAGGTGAAACTTTGTGTATCTCACTATTTCCTCTTGGATCTTCTATTACCAGTATTTGTGAGTGGCTGGGGAATGAAGTGTTTGCATTCCATGAAACTCACACTTTGCCGCAACGAATGTTGAGGTGCCTGTGTCTGATGTGTTCCACTTTCCAGTAGCATCATTCTTCACCCTCTTAATTTTTTGTGGGCTGAAAAGCAAAATAAAATAATGCTGGGTTAAATGTCAAAGTGTAATGGACAAAATTGCTGAGAATTTTTAAAAATGACACTAACTTTGTTGCCATGGTCCCCATAAATAAAAGATAACAGATTTGTGGCTGTCTGACAATTAGTAATGTGAGAGAATCCTCACACTTTAACATCATGGAAGCATTTATCATGACTGCACCTTTACACTCTGCTGTAGATAGCACAATTCACATTTCATTCTCTCATGGTTTGTTGCTTTCATGCAACAGGAAACATGTGTTTGATGCAAATTAATAATATGAATCATTTAAATTCCTTTCGCCTTGCACTCATCAGGATAAATGCAAGAATGCCAAATTTTAAAGAGAGCAACAATTTATACTGCATGAGAAAAGGGTGCTGATTGGTTGGCAAGTCAATTCTGATTGATTGAGATGTTGCCTTGGAGAATGGTCCAGGAAGCTATTGTACCCAATGCTCTTGTTTAATTCAGAAAAGCACAATGCCTGGACATGTTCCTTTTACCTACAAAGGACAGGTTCCTGCGCATGAATATATTTACTTTCTAGCAAGCAATAAATGAGCCACATTGCGAGCTTGACTGATAATCTTAAGTTGGTTGTTTGTGTATTTCTTGGCACACTCAGGCTTGTTCAGCGAGTGTTGTCCAATCGCAGAATCATATCTAATGTGAGACATTATGGGCAGATTATTAAGCTTGGTAGGCGGGCGCACGCCCGACCCGGCCGAGGGTAAAATGATGTGCGATGACGTCGGGCAAGCGCCCCCAACGTCATCATGCAGCCCCGTGATAGTTCGTTCGCCGGGTGCGTGCCGGGGCGGTCTTTGAACTTTTTAGGAAACCTCATCCACGGGTGGGATGAGGTTTCCTAAAACAATTAAAAATAAAATAAAAATTTTACACTTGAATTAAAAACATGCCCCTACTCATGTGACAGATTCACGTTAGGGGACATGTTTTATGACATTTTTATTTTCTTTTTTTTTGAACAGTGCTTCATCCCCCTGAGGCAGCTCCGTGCCTCAAGGACAAAATTCTGTCCTATGTTCTGAGTTTTACAAGAACAGGCTGGTTGAGTGTGGTCAGCACTTTGCCTCTTGTAGACAGCCGAAGGGACGTTCTGTTTGATACTATCTGCCAGTCATTGAATCATATGGCCTACATACCTGTCACAAATGAGCAATGTGGTATATGAATTTCAGTAGCATATGAAGCCATAAATAGGCCATGCATCCCAAAAATCTGTCTAATTCAGCCTTAAATGTATGCAACAATGAAGCATCTGCAAGCCTCTGGGCAGAGAATTTCAAAGATTCACAACCCTTTGAGTAAAGAAATTTCTCCTCATCGCAGCCCTAAATGATCAGCTCCTTATCCTGAGACTGCACCCTTCTGTTCTAGATTTCCCAGCCAGAGGAAACAACATCTCATTATCTACCCAGTTAAGTCCCTTCAGAATATTGTATTTTCCAATGAGATCACATCTCACTCTTCTAAACTCCAGATAATATAAACTCAATTTATTCAACTTCTCACCATGGGGCAACCCTCTCAGCCCAGAAACCAATGTAGTGAATCCTTGTTGTGCTCCCTTCAGTGCAAGTGTATCCTCCCATAAATTTAGAGACCAAAATTGCACACAGTATTCCAAGGGCTGAATTTTGCCCTTGATGGGCGGGCGGGCCCGACCGACTTGGCGGCGGGCGGGCGGGCGGGCGGGCAGCGAATCGCCGCCGCCGAAACGGGCCCCGCCGCCATTTTGCGTGGGTGGGCCAATTAAGGCCCGCCCAGTGTGACGTCCACCGGGAAGCGCTAGTGCTTCCTGTGCGGGGTGGGGAGGGATTCCCCAAATACGAGAGTGCGCTCTTTCGTGCACGCGCGCAAAGGAGCTCACATCTCCCTGAGGCTAAGTGGTGCCTCAGGCAGATCGCTGAAAGGTTTTCAAAGTTTAAAAATAGAAAAATAAAAAAATCGTTAACATGCTCCCCTCATGTGACAATGTCACACGAGATGGGACATGTTAATAAATTGCACAAAAACTTTAAACTTTTTTAAAACCGACGTGAAACCTCCTCCCGCCGGTGGATGAGATTTCATGTTTTTTCTGAAGCTCACCGGGGCTCCTGGCCTGCCCACCAACCTTAAGGTTGGACGGGCTGGTCCTTTAATTGTTTTAATTATCCTGTCAATGGCCTCAATTGGCCATTGACAGGTCGGCGGGCGGACAGCTGATCGCACTGTGCCCCTGCCTTCCGGAAGATTTAAATGGATAAATTTTGATGAAGTTGGGAGTTGCCCCTGACATCATCCCACATCATTTTTGCGTCGGCGAGCAGGCCCCGCCCCCTTCTCGCCGACGGAAAAATTCAGCCCCAGGTGTCATCTTACGAAAGCCATTTATAATTGTTGCAAGACCTCTTTATTCTTGACTCCAATTCCCACGTCAAACATGTAATTTGCCTTCCTAATTATTTACTGTACCTATATGCTAACTTTGTGTTTCCTTGTGCAGGAATACTCATGTTCCTCAGGGGAGATATGGTGGTGTGGTTGTAATGCCACTGGACTAGAAATAATGTCTGGAGACATGGGCTCAAATCCCACCATGGCAGCTCATGGAATTTAAATTCAATTAATAAAGAAAAATCTGGAATTGAAAGCTAGTCTCAGTAACAGTAGCCATGAAACTGTCATCAATTGTCATAAAAATCCATCTGATTCACTACTGCCCTTTAGAGAAGGAAATCGTCATCCTTACCTGGTCTCACCTGCACGCGACTGCAGTCCCGCAGCAATGTGTTCGACTCTTAACTACTCTTAAGGGCAATTAGGGATGGGCAACAAACGTTGGCCTTGCCAGTGACACCCATATCCCATGAACAAATTAAAAAATGAACATTTACAAGTTTTGCACCTTGTAAAAAATATTCTGCTGTTTCTATTCTTACTACCAAAATAAATAACCTCACACTTCCCCACATTATACTCCATCTGCCACCTTGTTGCCCATTCACTTAATCTGTCTATATCTCTTTGCAGCCTCTTTGTGTCCTCCTCACATCTTGCTGGCCCACATAGCTTAGTATTGTCAGCAAACGTAGATACATTACCCTCAATCTCTTTATCTGTTATTAACATAGATTGTAAATAGCTGAGGCCCCATCACTTGCAGTACTCGACTAGTCACAGCCTGCCAGCTTGAAAATGCACCACTTTTCCCCACTTTCTGCACCCTCTCTCTTAATCTATCCTCTATCCATGATAATATGGCACCCCCAACTCCATGATTCCTTATCTTGCGTATTAACCTTTTTGCGGCACCTTAGTGAGTGCCTTTTGGAATCCAAGCATACCACACCTATTGGTTCCTCTTTATCTCCCCTACTAGTTACATCCTCAAAAAACTCTAATAAATTTGTCCAATACTATTTCCCTTTCATAAAACCATGTTGACTTTGTTTGATCATACTACGATTTTAGAAGTGCATTGTTAAGAGTTATTTAATAATAGGGGCCTGTAAAATGTGATCAGGAGTAGGAACTCCTCCTGTTCAACAATTGCAACCAACACAACAGAATTCAACAATCTCAGCATTGAAGGGCCTCCCTGCTCCATGCATGCGTTCAATTCTGAGATATTGGTGGAGACCTCAGGAATCACTTGACTTGAGGTATAGTAGCCTAAAGAGCAAAAGATGGAAATTTTGATAATTCTCTTGTGAAACAGAACTTCCAGATGCCAAAAATCTTTTGATGAATAATAGAGAGGCATCATGAAGGAAATGCAGTGGGTGTTTCCTATGGGCTGAATTTTCCCTTTGGCGTGTGGGGGTGGGCCCCGCATGTCCGCACATAAAATGACGCTCGGTGAAGTTGGGCGAGCGTTCTGATGTCACCGCGCGCCATCGCGATATTTCGCTGGGCGGTAGCATGATGATGTCTGACGTGTGCCCGCCATTAATTAACGGGCCAGTTAAGGCCCTTGAGGCGCCAATTGATGCTGATTTTTCTGCTCCTGTGTGATTTTCGGCTTGGCGCACAGGCACAATGGGCAGGCGGGTAGGACACATTTGTATTAACCACATCCACGGGCGGGATAAGAGAGGTCATGAGTGTGCACAGTAAAGCATTTATTTCTGAAAATTTTTGAAACTTGCCTGTGTGATCTGCAGTACTTCAAAATGCATACCAGCCGCTTTTTCTGGACTTTTAACTTTCAGGTCAGCACTCTGCAGAGAGTAATCTTTTCTGGACCTGCAGGTTTCAGGAAGCCTTCCCTTAGCCTGGGAATGGGAGCTGAACTGTCCATTGGAGGCAGCTCCTCTGAGGAGGAATGGAGGGCTAGAAGGTGGAGGAGCCAGGAGTGCACAATCAGCCTCCAGGGGAGCCACTTTTGGGAAGGAGCCGCAGAAGACGCCACTATCCTGCTGCCAGGGTATACAGGCGGCGAAGCAGCTACCTCAATATGTCTGAGGAGCAGTGCTGAAGGAGGCTCCGCCTCTCAAGGGAGACAGTCAACTATATCTGTCAGATGATAGGCCCTCAGATCTCCGCTAACTGTTTGGGTGGACACCCCATGCCAGTGGCTCTAAGGGTCACGGCTGCCCTCAACTTCTATGCCTCTGGCTCCTTCCAGGGCTCAGTGGGTAATCTTTGCAGTGTCCCCCAATCAGCTGTGCACACTTGTGTCAAACAGGTTACAGACGCTCTGTTCAGACGTGCATTGACCTTCATCCACTACTGTTGGGACCAGGCAAGCGAGACAGAGCGAGCCAGAGGCTTCGCGGCTATTGCTGGCTTCCCCTGTGTCCAGGGTGCAATAGACTGTACACATGTGGCCATCAAGGCGCCAGCAGGTGAGCCCGGGGCCTTCATCAACAGGAAGGGCTTCCACTCCATGAACGTGCAGATAGTGTGTGATCACAAGATGCTGATTTTACAAGTCTGTGCAAGGTACCCAGGCAGCTCCTACGATGCCTACATCCTCAGACACTCCCAGGTGCCGAGGCTCTTCAGTGCTCCAGCCCAGCTGGATGGATGGCTGCTGGGTGACAAGGGCTATCCCTTCAGAAGGTAGCTCATGACACCTCTCCGCCGACCAAGAACAGTGGCTGAGCAGCAGTACAATAGGAGCCACGCTTCCACAAGGGCTGTGGTGGAGAGAGCCATCGGTCTTCTTAAGATGCGCTTCCAATGCCTGGACCGCTCAGGGGGCGCACTCGAATACTCCCCAGATCGTGTGTCGGTGATGGTGGTTGCATGCTGCACTCTCCACAATCTTGCGCTGGAAAGGGGAGACACAGTGGACGATGAAGACTTCGATGCAGTGGCTGCGGCTGCACATGATGAGTCCAGCAGTGAGTCCGAGGATGAGCACGCACAGGGAAATGCTGAGGAGGTAGACACTGACCCAGGCATACTCCAGGGAGTTAGGGACACCTGGGAGGCTTTAATCCAATGAACCTTCAGCTAGCACACCACAGATGGACCACCAGGACAAGCCTGGGCTGTAGGCTCAATACTCGACACCTAAGTGCAAAATCTGCCAGGTTAGGAACAGTCACTAAGGGCCTTGTTAATAAAGCTCAATGTCCAACCAAGCACTCATTACAGTTTTGGAAACCGTAAACATGCAGAACCATACACCTCAGCCTTAGTGACATATCTGAATTTAACTTATTCCAAAATAAAGAGAATAGAGTTACTAAACAAAACAAATCATAAGGACCTCATCTTGGGCCAACACAAAAGCACCAGTGAAAAGTGGTGTGCCTAAGGTGCCTTATGTTTTCGTTTCCAGGTGCTACGCCTTGGTGCTGCCCCATTGCTCAGAGTGGCATCTGAGACAGCTGCTGACCCTGCTGTCCTGTTGGCCTCAGTGACCTTGGCAGTCGTCCTCTGGCCTGTGGAGCCAGTGCGAGCTTCGCCTGGGAGGGAGCTGCCAATTCCACCGCTGGCATCTCCCCAGTCATCGCTGCCTCACCGGATACCACTGTCACTGAACCGCCCTCATCCAGAGCTCCCTGAGAGGTGCCCGCAGAGACGCCAGGCAGCTGCTGCATTAACATGATGCTCATCAGAGCGCGTCCCCAGGAAGCCCTCATGGGTCTCCTGGAGGATTATCTCCACGAGAGTCGTCACTCTCTTCATGGAGGACGCATGGCACTCAGACATGTGACTCATCGCTTCGGTGATCGTCTGCGTAGACTCCTCCACCACGGAGACCAAGCGCCCACCTGTGCCCACTCCTGGTGCGCTCCCCCGCCAAACAGAAAATTCAGCCCGATATATATTTAATGAAAGTGGTTGACAAAAATGCTGATTAACAAAACTGAGGTTTATGGAAAAGGAGGTTTAGTGTCCAATCGGATGAAAAAATTGGCTTAAGGACAGAAAGCAGTGAGTTGTGGTAGATGATTGCATTTAAAACTGGAGGATGGTACAGAATGATGTTCCCCAAAGGTCAGTGCTAGGACCACTGTTTTCTTTTGCTACACAAATGACTTGCATCTTGGAATATGAAGTAAGATTTCAAAATTTTCCCATGATACCAAACTTGGAGGAGTGGCAAACAGTAAAGATGATACATATTACATACAATGGGACATAGATAGATGAGCAGAATGGACAGGCAAGTGGACAATGGAATCTAATACAGAGAAGTGCAAGTCATTTATCTAGTGAAAAAAAACAGCGGTCCTAGCACTGACCCTTGGGAACATCATTTTGTGCCATTCTCCAGTTTTAAGTACAATCATCTACCACAACTCACTGCAATTTGGCAGAAGGTATGGGGAGAGACAACATAGACTTATTCTAAAGGGTGCACAGGAACAAAGTTACGTTAAACACTTATAAAGCTTCAGTTAGGTCTCAAACAGAGAATTCTGTCCAGTTCTGGTCACCATACTTTTGGAAAGATATGAAGGTCCTTGAGAGGGTGCAGAGGGCATTTACCAGAATGGTTCCAGGGATAAGAGGTAAATAAAAACAGAAAATGCTGGAAAAACTCAGCAGGTTTGGCAGCATCTGTGGAGAGAGGAACAGAGGTAATGTTTTGAGTCCATATGACTCTTCTTCTGAGCTAAAAGGGATGAGGGGGTTTTAGTTACAAGGATAAGTTGGAAAGGCAAGGGTTGTTCTCCTTGAAACAATGGAGATTGAGGGGAAGTTTGAGGGGGCGTACAAGATTATGATAAACTTAGATAAGGAAAAATTATTTGCATTAGCTGATGGTACAAGGACTAGGGGACACAGATGTAAGATTTTGGGCAAGAGATATATGGAGAATCTGAGGAAGAGCATTTTTACACAGTGAGTGGCAATGACCTGAAACTTGCTGCACATGAGGGTGGTGGAAGCAGCAAAAAACAATGATTTCAAAAGGATGTGCACTTGAAGGAAATAAACTTGCAGAGCTATGGGGATTGAACTGGGGAATGGGACTGACTGCATTGCTCTAGGAGGAGCTGGCAAGGACTCAATAGGCTGAATGACCTCCTTCTGTGCCATAAGTGACCCTATGGCCTAAATTTCCGTGCAGGCGGAGAGGCTGTTCACTTTGGTGAAAAGGGCGAAGGAGGCCTGGATCTGATTGCACCACCCCCAAGCCTGGCCCCAAGTTTTTTGCAGGAGTTGATTGGGGGTTGATTCTAATTGATACATCCATGGCTCACAGAGGCAACTGCACATGTTAAAGTGCAACTGCCTCAGTCTGATCTGATTTTTGGTTAGCGGTATGTCTAAAACATGATGTGTGCACTTTAGATCAGGTAAGAGAAACTCTGAAGCTTCCAGAGTTTTTTTTGGAGAGGAAGGGTACCCTTTTGAAGAGATAGGGTACCACTTTGGATGTGGCCCCGGGACATCTTTGGAAAAAGTAATGTGCCCTTTGGGTGTGGTATGGTGCCCTTTGGGAGTGGTAAGGTGCCCTTTGGGATTGTTAAAATTGGACATGAATGTGTGTAAAAAGTGCACAAACTCATTGGAACTGTCAAGAGAACTGTCAGGATAGCTGTCAAGAAAACTATCAAGAGAACTGTCAATAGAATGGTCAAGATAGCTATCAAGCGAATGGTCAAAACAACTGCAAATATAGTTGTAAAACTGTATTGGCATTTAAATGTCCTGCCCTTTAAATTTAAAAATACAGTCTGCAGTGTTAAAAAAATTAGTGCTTGCTGTTTCACCCTGTCTATTGGCATAAGCCTGAGGGTTATTATTACAGGATTAACGTTGTATGACTTATTTTATAACAGTTCATCATCACTGTGGGATATCTGTCAGTTCACCATTTGACTGACAGCTTCATGTAGTTATACGTTCTTTGAAGTGGAACAATGAGTACAACTGCTTATTTTCAAAAGAGATTAAAAGAATTTAAATGCAGCGAATGGGTTTTTATGAATGAGGGTGTCTTTTTTGAAATAACGAAGTCTTCAAGAGACACTTAAGGACTTTATTTAATCTCAGCATGGATCCTGAGGTCTGCCCGTGGAGGATACTGGATGAGTTGGCATGGAGGGTGTAAGGATGAAGAAGGTGGATGGGGACATGGGTTGGCTTGAGTTGCCACTAAATTGACATAGTGACTATAAAAGACCATGAAGATGGTGGAAGGGCATAGGTTGGCATGGAAAGTATGAGGGTCCATGGAAGGTGGGTGGGGGCATGAAGTGGCTTGGGTTGCCATGGATAGGGCTTGGGGAATGATTGGGGGATGAGGTGATGTGAGGAGTGAGGGCTAGAGGACTGTTTTCTGATTTATTGTTTATTTTCATAGCCACAATAAAGTACTGATGCACCTAGGCTAGCATTTGCCCAACCTGCCTCTGCACCTGGCAGCCTCTGACCTCTTTCCTGTTTTTTTTTCATTCATTCGTGGGATGTAGGTGTTGCTGGCTAGGCCAGTATTTATTGCCCATTCCTAATTGCCCTTGAGAAGATGGAGATGAGCTGCCTTCCTGAACCGCTGCATCCATGTGGTGTAGGTACGCCCACAGTGCGGTTAGGAAGGGAGTTCCAGGATTTTGACCCAGTGACAGTGAAGGAACAGCGATATATTTCCAAGTCAGGATGGTGAGTGACTTGGAGGGGAACTTCCAGGTGACGGTGTTCCCAAGTGTCTTCTGCCCTTGTCCTTCTAGATGGTAGTGGACGTGGGTTTGGAAGGTGCTGCCTAAGGAGGTTTGGTGAGTTTCTGCAGTGCATCTTGTAGGTGGTAGACACTGCTGCCACTGTGCATCGGTGGTGGCTGGTGTGAATGTTTATGGATTGGGTGCCAATCAAACAGGCTGCTTTGTTCTGGATGGTGTCAGGCTTCTTGAGTGTTGTTGGAGCTGCACTCATCCAGGCAAGTGGGGAGTATTCCATCACACTCCTGACTTGTGCCTTGTAGATTGTAAATTGTGGACAGGCTTTGGGGAGTCAGGAGGTGAGTTACCCGCTGCAGAATTTCTAGCCTGGGACCTGTTCTTGTAGCCACAGTATTTACATGGCTCGTCCAGTTCAGTTTCTGGTCATCTGCCATGACTCCCATTTTCACCCACTCCTCTGCCACCCCCAGATCAAAAATCTGACCTTGCTGGGCACTTTTTCCCAGGTCAGGTTTGTGGAGCTGGAAATTGTTCCAACTAGATTGGGAGCGAAAATTCAGGCTGATGACTCTTTGTTTTTGACCATTCCATGGCCCCTCAGGATGGGGTAGTTGCCATATGGGGACCGGCAGTGGTAGTGCTACATGGGTGACCACCCAGTGGTGCTGCTATAATTTTGGACAATGGTGGTTTGGGGCAAAGACTCAGTACTTCAGTAGTTCCATTCTTCCTTGTTCCCTTGCTGGTAAGTTCAAAACTAAATGGCAATTGATCCCTTGCCTCTGTGCTTGATTGCTATTTGATTTCTGTTTGTTGGAGCCCGCAGGTCATTGTTTGCCAACTCCCTGTAAGTGTACATATGACTAACTGTAAAAAGGACATATCTAGTGAGATATCCCGAGAACCCCTACAGGCACTCCCAAAATTACACTGAGACAGCGCAAGATGGGTTAAAGAAGTGGCCACCCCTACTACCCCCACTCCACTGAACTCTCTGTAAGAATTTACAGTGGCTGATTCATAGGGATGCGAATTCTATGAAGATCAGTTCCACCCTGACTTTCAGTCCCTCTACAGTCACTACACCTGACTTCAACCCCAAGCAGGAGTGAAAGTTCTTGGCTCTTGTCTCATACAGGATATCCTTGGTTGAAATCGCAGTCAATGTCTTTGACAGAACTGACAGTTGTGTCACTTATGCAACTGGAAAGCAGAAGCTTTCCTTTACTCTTTACACATGCTGCCTTAGGACAGCTTGTGTGGTTTATAGATGTGTCTGAAATCTACAACTTTGGAAAGTGTTTTTTAACACACAACTCAAGTGAGTTCCTTTATTTGAAGTTGTATAAATAATTCCAGACTAGGCTTGGTTCCCCTGCAATCCCCACATCATTTTACTGTTTCTGTTCACACAGTGGAAAAGCATCTGTTAGGACAAGGAGCCGAGATGGTTCCTGTTTACTGTGCACTTCCTGCATCAGGGGGGAAGGTGAGAGAGAGAGAGAGAGAGACTTTTTACAGTGTGTTACCAGGATGTTCAAATCCTGAACTCTGCTGTGTCAGTGAAGCCATTAGCACCCTATAGCTTTACAAGCTAGATGCATCATTTGTTAAAGGGACATGGGGATAGTGCAGGAAAATGGCACTGAGGCAGGAGATCAGTCATGATCTAGTTGATTGGTGGAACGGGCTTGAGGGACAGAATGGCCTACTCCTGTTTCTATTTTCTCTGTTCCTAAGTCATTATGTTCCTAAATATCCAGTTCTCAGTTATGGTACAAGGATCCTTAATTTGCTTGGATTTTCTTTTTGCTTCTTTGCAACAGTAACTTGGTTGGAAGTTTAAACAAGGCTTATGCTGCACTTCTGACAAAGTTACGCAAAGCTTTTGATGGTCTTCTAAGCAGCAGGTGTAGAACAACATTGGCAAAGGGCTGATGGCATGTGATGTCTTCTTTGCTGTGGAGGTTAAATGGTAAAGGGAGACCAAGGAAGTAGTCATTCTCCAAATGTTGTTAGGAATTAAAGATATGCAAGCTGCAGCACTGCTCCTGGCAACACTGACCTGTAGGTCATTCTCAAAATAATAAACCTCCCTTATTTTATTTAAGCTTTGCTTTTGGTGAATTTTGTGCTAGGAGGTGGGGCATAACAACAACAACTTATAATACCTTTAAACTAATGAAATGTCCCAAGGAGTTTCACAGGAGCATCATAAAATAAAGTGTGACACTGAGCACATAAGGAGATATTAAGTCAGGTGATCAAAAACTTAGTCAAAGAGGTAGGTTTTAAGGAGTGTCTTAAAGGAGGAAAGGACGGTAGGGGCTGAAGTGTAGGAAGAGTGTTCCAGTGCATGGGGCCTAGGCAACTGAAAGCACGGCCACCAATGATGGAGCAATTAAAATTGGGGATGCACAAGAGGCCAGAATTAGGGGAGCACTGATATCTCGGAGAGTTCTGGACTGGAGGAGAATACAGAGCTAGGAAGGGGCAAGACCATGGAAGGACTTGAAAATAAGGATGAGAGTTTTAAAATCAAGACGCTGCTTGACCAGGAGCCAAGGCCTGCATCTGTGTGCTTGCTTTCCGTGACTGGTGTACAAGGACACCAGGACCCTTTGTACATCAACATTTTTCAATCTATCACCATTTAAATAATGCTCTGCGAGTTAAGACACAGGCAGCAGAGTTTTGGATGGCCTTGAGTTTATGGAGGGTAGAATGTGGGAGACCAACCAGGAGTGCATTGGAATAGTCGAGTCTAAAGGTAATGAAGGCCTGAATGAGGGTTTCAGCAACAGATGAGCTGAGTCAGGCAATGTTATGGAGGTGGAAATAGACAGTCTTAGTGATGGCAAAAATATAAAGTTGGAAGCTCATCTCAAGGTCAAATGTGACACCAAGATTGCAAACAGGCTGGTCTAATCCCATTCTGTTGCTAGGAAGAGGGATGGAGCCAGAAGCTAGGGAATGGGGTTTGGAGCAGGGACCAAAAACAATGTCGTTAGTTTTCCCAAAATTTAATTGAAGGAAATTTCTGCTCATCAGTACTGATTGTTGGGTATAATTTACTGATTAAACAACATTTGTTGAGAGATGTGGTAGTGAGGTAGTCATAGTCATAGAGTCATAGAGGTCTACAGCACCGAAAAAGGCCCTTTGGCCCATCGAATCTGCGCCGGTCAAATAAATACCTAACTATTCTAATCCCATTTTTGAGCACTAGGCCCATAGCCTTGTATGCCATGGCATCACAAGTGCAGACCCAAACACTTAAATGTTATGAGGGTTTCTGCCTCTACCACCCTTTCAGGCAGTGAGTTCCAGATTCCCACCACCCTCTGGGTGAAAAAATTCTTCCTCACATCCCCACTAAACCTCCTGGCCCTTACCTTAAATCTATGCCCCCTGGTTATTGATCCCTCCACCAAGGGGAAAAGTTCCTTCCTGTCTACCCTACCTATGCCCCTCATAATTTTATACACCTCAATCATGTCACTCCTCAACTCCTCTGCTCCAGAGAAAATAACCCCAGTCTATCAGATCTCTCCTCATAACTAAAACTCTTCAGCCCAGACAACATCCTGGTAAATCTCCTCTGCACTCTCTCTAGTGCAATCATATCCTTCCTATAATGCGGATTCCAGAACTGCACGCAATACTCTAGCTGTGGCCTAACCAGCGTTTTATACAATTTTATACAGTAGAGCTGGGGTGTCATCAGCGTATATTTGAAAACTAACTCAATGCCTTCAGATGATGTTGCTGAGGAACAAAATGCAGATGAGAAACAGGAAGGGGCCAAGGATAGATCCTTGAGGGCTATCAAAGGTAACAGCAGGGGAGCAGGAAGAGAAACCATCGCTAGTGATTCTCTGACTATGATTAGATGGATCAGAATAAAAATAGAACAAGGTGAATGAAAGTGGAGAAATGTTGGAATAAGAAGAAGTTGTCAACCATACAAAAGGCTGTAGACAGGTCAAGAAGGATGAGGAGGGAAAATTTACCTTTGTGACAGTCACGTAGGATTTCATTTATGACTTTGTTAAGAGTTGTCTCAGAACTGTGGTGGGGGGTAGAAACCTGACTGGTGGGTTTCAAACCTACGACAGAACATTCTTTCATTTCAGGCATCTGGTGTCAACTTCAAGCCTCATAGGTTAGATATGCCATGATTAGATCTATTCTGTCCTGCACCAACTAAGCTGCTGCTTTTCTGATGATTGCCAAATCAGTTTCAAATTAAGGGGTAGTGATGTGGGCATTTGCCCACTCCGAATTGGATTGAAACTACCGATGTGCATTTCATGCAGCGTGCCTGCAATTATCTGAATTAGAGACTTTTATCCCAGCAGTTTGGACTGGATTCAAGATCCAGGTACTAACAGATCATTGTGTGCAACTTTCCGCACCCATGCATTTCCCCGTTATGTTTTTGCTTTGCAAACCATCATTTGACCGTGAGTCAATCAAGGAATTAGTCAAAATTCAACATAACATCATCCCAAATACAACTCATTACTAGCCACGATAACGAGATATTTAGGGAACTCTTGTTTACTTGGCAGTTCAATTAATTTGGAGTTGCTACACTTGACAGAATTTTACAACCCTAATTTGTATCAGCGTGCATACATTTTGATAAAGCTTTTGTGTGACACAGAGCACTACCACAATCTGTGCCACCATTTAATATTCAAGTCTGATTGAACTTACAGTCTGTAGTCTGATGCCACCATCTATTTTACAATGTAACACAGGCAGAGAATGGGCACAGAAAAAAAGCATGTATAGCAATGTCACTCCATCTCTCTTGTATTATAAATATTTACAAATAGTGATTATTTTGTAAAACAATAGGTACAAATGCTTTCAAGCAAAGTTATATCACCAAAGGACAGATGTATTATGCTCTGTTTATATAACAGTGCTGTCTCTGGAGGTATCGGAGAAAGTTTGAAGCCACAAAATACAAGTGTTGAGCAATGGCACTTGTGAAATTTGCATACCCTATGTTGCTTTAAAGATACAATTGCTTCAGCATATCCGTAACTCTTTTCTACATTTCACAATGTAAGTTTAGAGTACGAGTTGCTTATGAACTTGCTGCATTATCAACGTGCTCTTACTCTGATTCAAAGAAATAGATTTCACTTTGCAAATTGCCCTCAAAATTAGACAATTGGTAGCTCTATCAGGAGAATATCATTTGTAAGATCTGCACCCTTTGTCAAGGATAGACTACAATCCAATCTCTATGCATATTTTACAACAACATTTTGAATAATGGTGTGTTTTGCAATGCAAAATGTCTCCTAACACCATTGCAAAAAAGTGTCAAGTGATAGCCAATTGAAGTTATGGGAAGCAAGGTAGCAATAATAGAAAATTACCAGCTGGAAAAGGGTTAAGGTGATGAATGTGGATAACTTTTATGTAGAAAATACTTCATTGTGTCTGCTGCATTTGTTCATGTGGAGAGGAGCCTGCGTAGGTACCAGCTGCATTTGTACCCAATGAGCAACATATAAATGGTTTGGAAAAAAGGTCCAGGAGGGCATGCAGGCTATTACAGTCTGGACATCCATTTGTCTTCTATAAGAATTGCCTGCCTCACCTGCTGTCTTCATGCCATCACATAGGAACTCATTCTCACATCACTGCTACAAATGTTAGTTGACACATGGCTCAGGGACACAGCTGTAATAGGTTCACACAATACTTTTGCAGTCACAGGGTCAAATTCCAGAAAAGCGGTCAGTCTGCTTTGGCCATTTTTAAAGGCTCTGTCTTTGGTGGGACCCCATCAGATTTACAATTGCACAGTCATCTGCAATGTACTGAGCCTTACTTTGCATCGAACCTTCAGGTATTTAAGGTCTAGGATGTTAACAACTTTCTCGTATTTTAAATTCTGTATTGTGTCTTCTCCTACCCCTCCCCCTCCTCCCCCACCCCCGACAATGTAATTTTTCCTCTTCTCTCCCATAGAGGTTGATTTATGTTATGTTTTTATTCCATTGGGGCCCAAATGACCAGCCCTCATGTGTGAGCCTAGAGGTGAATATTTGACAGTGATAGGCATTACTGTCAAGTTCAAAGCTAACATCATCCAACTTCCACATTCTGGACTCACTCAGCCATCAGGAGCTGATGGATTTTTCCCCTCCTTAATCAAGGGATACGGAAGCCAATTATGACATCCCCTAATGCCATTCTAGTTAAGAGCAATTAACTCAAAACTGTTTGGCGATCTTTATGGTCTGTAATAGCTCAGTTACACAGGGCAATACATTTACCAGCTGAGCCATCCAAGAGACTTCAGGTAAGGATATAAGAAATAAGAGTAACCGTAGGCCATATGGCCCCTCAAGCCTGCTCCACCATTCAGTAAGATCATGGCTGATCTTTTATCTTAACTCCACTTTTCTAGCCCATCCCTGTATCCCTTGATTCCCTTCCTGTCCAATAAACCAGCAATCTCAGTCTTGAATATTCTCTGAACTGAACATACACACAGCCTTCTGAGGTAGAGAATTCCAAAGATTAGCAACACTTAGGGTGAAGAAACTTCTTTTTCTCTCAGCCCTAAATGACCCAGCTCTTATCCTGAGACTATGAACCCTAATTCTAGACTCTCCGGCTAAGGAAAACAGTCTGTCAACCTCAACCCTGTCAAACCATCAAAGACATTTAAACATTTCAATGAGATCACATCTTAATCTTCTAAACTCCAGAGAATATCGGTCAATTCTACTTGAAAGTACAGAATCATGCAACATTAATGCTTGGTCGAAACCTTGGTAGAAACTATGCTTACTTTATTTTAGACCAACCAATGTTGTTACCATTGAAGGGACAGAAAGGCTAGGCAGATGGCTGCTTGGGAGCCTAGGTTCTTTTGACCTGGTTCATGGCCTCCCTGAAGAAGCCACAAATAAGTCCTGGCTCAGAATGCTAGCAGAATTACAGGAAATGCTGAAGCAGAGGTCATAAAAACATAAGAAATAGGAGCAGGAGAAAACCAAACAGCCCATTGAGTTTGGTCCACCATTCAATATGATAATGGCTGATCTTGGGATTCAACACCACATTCCTGCCCACTCCCTATAACCCTTGATTCCCTGAGACACCAAAAATCTCTTAGTTCCAGCCTTAAATATATTCAATGATGGCACATCCACAACCCACCGGGGTAGAAAACTCCAAAGATTCACAACCATTGGTGTGAAGAAATTTCTCCTCATCACAGTCCTAAATGATTGTCCCTCTATCTTGAAACTGTGCCGCCTTGTTTTAGATTCCCCAGCCAGGGGAAACAACCTCTCAGTATCTACCGTGTCGAGCCCCTTCATAAACTTGAATATTTCTATAAGATCACCTTTCATTCTTCTAAACCCAAGAGAATATAAGCCCAATTTACCAGTATCTCATTATAGGACAATCCCCTCATCCCAGCAGCCAGCCTAGTGAACCTTCGCTGTACTGCCTCCAATGCAATTATATCTTTCCTTCAGCATGGAGACCAAAATTGCACACAGTATCCCAAGCTGTGGTCTCACAAAAGCCATTTATAATTGTAGCAAAACTTCTTTATTCCTGTACTCCAATCCCCTTGCAATAAGACCAACATGCCATTTGCTTTCCTAATTGCTTGCTGCACCTGCATGTGCTCCTTATACAAGTACACCAAATCTCTTGGAACATCAGCATTTATAAGTTTCTCACCTTTTTAAAAAAAGACTGCTTTTCTATCCTTACGATCAAAGTAAATAACCTCACACTTCCACATTCTACTCCTCCTGCCACCTTGTTGCCCATCCACTTAACCTCCTTGTTGCCCATCCACTTAACCTGTCTCTTTGCAGCCTCTTTGTGTCCTCCTCACAGCTCGCATTCCCACCTAACTTTGTTTTGTTAGAAAAACTAGGTACATTACTCATTGTCTCTTTGCCTAACTCATTAATATGGATTTTAAATAGCTGAGGCCCCAGCACTGATCCTTGTGGCACTTCACTAGTCACAGCCTGTCAACTTGAAAATGCCCCATTTATCTCTACTCTCTGCTTCCTGTCTGTTAAACAATCCTCTATCCAGGCTATTAAATCACCCCTAACTCCATGAGCCCTTATTTTGTGCATTAACCTTTTATGTGCCACCTTGTTGAAAGCCTTTTGGAAATTCAAGTATATTACATCTACTGGTTCCACTTTATCTACCGTACTAGTTAAATAAAAACATAGAAACATAGAAACTAGGAGCAGGAGTAGGCCATTTGGCCCTTCGAGCCTGCTCCACCATTCATTATGATCATGGCTGATCATCCAATTCAATAGCCTGCTCCCGCTTTCTCCCCATACCCTTTGATCCCTTTCATCCCATGAGCTATATCTAACTCCTTCTTGAAAACATACAATGTTTTGGTCTCAACTACTTTCTGTGGTAATGAATGCCACAGGCTCACCACTCTCTGGGTGAAGAAATTTCTCCTCAAATTTCTCCTCAGCCCTAAATGGTCTACCCCATATCCTCAGACTGTGCTGGTTCAGGACTCCCCTACCATGGGGAACATCCTTCCTGCATCTACCCTACCTAGTCCTGTTAGAATTTTATAGGTTTCTATGAGATCCCCCCCTCATTCTTCTGAACTCCAGTGAATATAATCCTAATCGACTCAATCTCTCCTCATGTGTCAGTCCCGCCATCCCAGGAATGAGTAGTGTAAACCTTCGCTGCACTCCCTCTATAGCAAGTACATCCTTCCTCAGATAAGGAGACCAAAGCTGCACACAATATTCCAGGTGTGGTCTCACCAAGGCCCTGTACAATTGCAGCAAGACATCCCTGTTCCTGTACTGGAATCCTCTGGCTATGAAGGCCAACATACCATTTGCCTTCTTTACCGCCTGCTGCACCTGCATGCTTACCTTCAGCGACTGGTGTACAAGGACACCCAGGTCTCGTTGCACATTCCCCTCTCTCAATTTATTGTCATTCAGATAATAATCTGCCTTCCTGTTTTTGCTACCAAAATGGATAACCTCACATTTATCCACATTATACTGCATCTGCCATACATTTGCCCACTCACTCAGCTTGTCCAAATCACACTGAAGCATCTCTGCATTCTCTTCTCAGCTCACCCTCCCACCCAGCTTTGTGTCATCTGCAAATTTGGAGACATTACATTTAATTCCCTCATCTAAATCATTAATATATATTGTGAATAACTGGGGTCCCAGCACCGATGCCTGCGGTACCCTACTAGTCACTGCCTGCCATTCGGAAAAAGACCCATTTATCCCTACTCTTTGTTTCCTGTCTGCCAACCAGTTTTCTATCCATCTCAAAACACTAGCCCCAATCCCATGCGCTTTAATTTTACACGCCAATCTCTTATGTGAGTCTATAGAATCTTGGAAGATGACCACCAATGCATCCACTATTTCTAGGGCCACTTCCATAAGTACTCTGGGATTCAGATTATCAACCCCCGGAATTTATCGGCCTTCAATCCCATCAATTTCCCCAACACCATTTCCTTACTAATACTGATTTGTTGCAGTTCCTCCCTCTCACTAAACCCTGTGTTCCCCAACATTTCTGGTATGTTATTAGTGTCCTCCTTTGTGAAGATAGAACCAAAGTATGTATTTAGTTGTTCAGCCATTTCTTTGTTTCCCATTATAAATTCCCCTGTTTCTGACTGTAAGGGACCTACTTTTGTCTTCACCAATCTTTTTCTCTTCACATACCTACAGAAACTTTTACAGTCAGTTTTTATGTTCCCTTTAAGCTTACTCTCATACTCAATTTTCCCCTTCTTAATCAATCCCTTGGTCCTTGTATGCTGAATTCTAAACTGCTCCCAATCCTCAGGTCTGTTGTTTTTTCTGGCCAATTTGTATGCCTCTTCCTTGCATCTAATACTATCTCTAATTTCCCTTGTAAGCCATGGTTTGGCCACCTTTCCTGTTTTACTTTTGCGCCAGACAGGAATAAACAACTGTTGCAGTTCACCCATACGCTCTTTGAATGTTTGCCATTGCCTATCCACCGTCATCCCTTTAAGTAACGTTTCCCAATCCATCATAGCCAACTCGCGCCTCCTACCATCGTAGTTTTCTTAATTAAGATTCAGGACCCAAGTCTCAGAACCAACTATGTCACTCTCTATCTTGATGAAGAATTCTATCATATTATGGTCGCTAATCCCCAAGGGGCCTCGCACAACTAGATTACCAATTAGTCCTTTCTCATTACACAATACCCAGTCGAGGACGCCTGATCTCTCGTTGGTTCCTCAATGTAGTGGTCCAGAAAAACATCCTGTATACACTCCAGGAATTCCTCTATAGTATTGTTACTAATTTGACTTGCCCAATCTATATACATATTAAAGTCACCCATAATTACAGATGTTCCTTTATTACATGCGTCTCTAATTTCCTGTTTATTGCCATTCCCAACATCACTACTACAGTTTGGGGGTCTATATACAACCCCCACTAACAATTTTTGCCCCTTAGTGTTTCTCAGCTCTACCCATACAGATTCCACATCGTCGGAGCTAATATCTTTCCTCACTATTGCATTAATTTCCCCTCTAACCAGCAATGCAACTCCACCGCCTTTTCCTTTTTGTCTGTCCTTCCTAAATATTGAATACCCCTGGATGTTCAGATCCCATCCCTGGTCACCCTGCAGCCATGTGTCCGTAATCCCAACTATATCATACCTGTTTACATCTATTTGCACGGTTAATTCATCCACTTTATTGCGAATGCTCCTCGTGTTAAGGCACAAAGCCTTAAGGCTTGTCTTTTTAACATTACTTGTCCCGTTCCCATTATTTTTCACTGAGGCCCTGTTTGATTCTTGCCCTTGATTTCTCTGACTGTCACTTTTCTTATTCCGCTTTCTGTCTTTTGTTCTTGTCCTTGATTCCCCTTCCTCTGACTCCTTGCATAGGTTCCCATCCCCCTGCTATTTTAGTTTAAACCCTCCCAACCGCTTTAGCAAATATTCCCCCTAGGACATCAGTCCCGGTCCTGCCCAGGTGTAACCCGTCCAGTTTGTACTGGTCCCACCTCCCCCAGAACAGGCTCCAATGCCGCAGGAATCTGAAACCCTCCCCTTCACACCATCTCTTCAGTCACGTATTCATCCAATATATCCTGCTATTTCTACACTGACTGGCACGTGGCACTGGTAGTAATCCTGAGATCACTACCTTTGAGGTCCTACTTTTCAACTTACTTCCTAACTCCCTATATTCTGCTTTTAGGACCTCAACCCTTTTTTTACCTATGTCATTTGTACCAATGTGTACCACGACCACTGGCTGTTCACCCTCCCCCTTCAGAATGTCCTGTAGCTGCTCTGAGACACCCTTGACCCTAGCACCAGGGAGGCAACATACCATCCTGGAGTCTAGTTTGCGGCCACAGAAATATCTATCTATTCCCCTTACAATTCAATCCCCTATAACTATTGCATTCCCACACTTTTTACTCCTCGCCTGTGCAGCAGAGCCAACTGCGATGCAATGAATTTGGCTGTTGCTGCTTTCTCCTGAGAGGCCATTCCCCCCAACAGTATCCAAAGCGGTATATCCGTTTTGCAGGGGAATAGCCACAGGAGATTCCTACACTGCCTGCCTAGTCCTCTTGCTTTGCCTGGTGATCACCCATTCCCTTCCTGCCTGTGGACTCTTAGCCTGTGGTGTGACCACATCTCTATACGTGCTATCCACGAGAGTCGCTGCCTTGCGGATGCTCCACAGTGTCCCTAGCCACCACTCTAGCTCCAAAACCCAGGCTTCCAGGAGCTGCAGCTGGAGACACTTCCAGCACACATGCTGGCCCCGGGCACTGGAAATGTGCCCGGCTTCCCACATAGAGCAGGAGGAGCACACCACGGCTTTGAGCTCTCCTAACATGACTTACCCCTTTGAATTAAATTAAACCTTTTGGAAGATACTTAATATCAATTACTCTCGGGCCCTTCTTCCCTGCTCCTTGTTCTCACAGAATATAGCCCCTACAAATGATGAACCACAAAATAAGACCTTAAAAACTGTAAGCAATAAAAGTAGTAAATGCTTACCCGGCCGTGCTCATGGTACTCAAGGTATCACCTCGTTCCTTCCTCACCGAACTCCCTCAGTCACCCCTGCTCTCTCAGCTTTTCTCTTCAACTCCGACTCCTCTTGCGCTCCTCTTCAACTCCTGACTCCTCCCGCGCTTCTCTTCAACTCCCGGCTCCCCTCATGCTCCTTTTCAATTCCTGACTCCTCTCATGCTCCTCTTCATCGCCCGACTCCTCTCGCGCTTCTCTTCAACTCTTGACTCCTCTCACGCTCCTTTTCATCTCCTGACTCCTCTAGGTGCTGCAGACTGCCTGTCCCAGAGTCCTCCTCTCGCACTCTCGTCTAGGTGCTGCTGACTGCCTGTCCCAGAGTCCTCCTCTTGCATTCTCCTCTACGTGCTGCTGACTGCCTGTCCCAGAGTCCTCCTCTCGCACTCTCCTCTAGGTGCTGCTGACTGCCTGTCCCAGAGTCCTCCTCTTGCTCTTTCCTCTAGGTGCTGCTGACTGCCTGTCCCATAGTTGTCCTCTCGCACTCTCCTCTAGGTGCTGCTGACTGCCTGTCCCAGAGTCCTCCTCTCACTCTTTCCTCTAGGTGCTGCTGACTGCCTCCCATAGTTGTCCTCTCGCACTCTCCTCTAGGTGCTGCTGACTGTCTGTCCCAGAATCCTCCTCTCACTCTCTCCTCGAATAACTCTAATAAATTTGTCAAAAAGGATTTCTCCTCCATAAAACCATGTTGACTTGTTCTAATCATGCTGTGCTTTTCTCAGACTTTGTTAAGTTTTCCACTTGCATATCTAAGAGTTCCTTAATAATAGATTCCAGCAATTTCCTGAAGACCGATGTCAGGCTAATAAGCCTGTAGTTCCCTTTGTTCTCTTACCCTCCTTTCTTGAATAGCAGTATTACATTTACTTACTTCTAGTCTGCAGGGGCTGTTCCAAAATCTAGGGAATTTTGGATAATCATGTCCAGCACATCCACTATCTCTGTAGCTATCTCTTTTAGAACCCTAGTATGTAGGTGTAATGGAGGGGTAAGTAGGGGTTCCCAGGGACTGTGCATCCGCGTGGTCACAAAGTGTGTGACAACAAGATGCCCCTGAAAGAGGGGTGCATTAATTTGAGTGAAAAATTTGAAGAGTGTACAGAATAGCAAGTGATTAAGAGGTGGTCATCTGTAGATGATTAAAAAAAGTGGAGGAGAACTGAGGAAAATTGAAAAAGCATTAGGAAAAATGGTGCATTAAAGAACAATGTTTAAAGAATCATTATTTGGATAAGAGTAGGGAAATCGAAATTTGTAGGAAAGGACTTGAAATAATGGGTGGAATTTTACAGCCCCCCGCCCCCCACTTCCCCCCTCGCCAGCGGGTTTCCCGGTCCTACCGAAGTTAATGGACTTTTGAATGGCTCGTCACATTTACAGCCCCACACGCGCCACAACCGGGTGGTAAAATTTCGCCAAATGAAGATTTAAAGGCAGCGATCAGGGTATGGATTCAGGATGGAGAAACGAAGCCCCAAGCTACTCAGGAAGGGTTTGGCATCATCTGGCTAACGAAACAGTTTTAAAGAAAGAAATGGAAAAGTTAAAGAGATGTACAGCAAAAATTAAAATGTTGTGAGAAAGGAAAAACTGGAGTGCATTTTTTAAAATGTGTTCATGGGATGTGGGCATCGCTGGCTAGGCCAGCACTTATTGCCCTGGGGGTGGGAAGAGGGCGGGTGTCAACGTCACTGCTGGTGCTGGTGAGCACTTCCAGTGAGCTTCCTGAAGGCAGACAGCTGCCCAGGGAGCTGCAAACCTCCAAATAAAAAAATGAAGCATAAAAATGCTGCAAAAAATGTCCATGCAGCAAAATCAAGCACCAGAAAGCAGACTGCATGAAAAAACAGTCCCCAGGGCCAGAATTTTAGGTCCCACAGGCAGGGACGTGCCTGACCCAAATGAGCATGAAATTACGCGCGATGACGTAGGCCAAGCCCTGACATCATCGTGCACTCACGTAATATTTCACTCAGTGTGTGCACACAAAATTCGGAAGAGCACCCGCTAGCAATTAAGCAGGCAATTAAGCCCATTAACTTCCCAATTGTCAGTGATTTTTCATGGCCTGTCCAACCTTATGGTTGGCCAAGCGGGCTTTACATTTTTGATGAAACCTCATCCAAGAGCGGGATGAAATCTCCGTTAGGATTTAAAATAAAAAGAAATATCTGGGGACTTCTTTTTTATGAGGCCTGCATTCAGGTGCTTGATTCAGGAACGTGACAATTCTAACTATCTTCATGAAGGGAGACAAATCAAGCTGCAGAAACTATCGAGGTATTTCCCTCTTATCCAAAGCAGGGAAAATCCTGACACACGTTATCCTGAACTGCCTTCTTCCTGTGGCTGAGGAAAACCTCCCAGAGACATAGAGGGGCTTTAGGCCTTTTAGAGGCACCTCTGATATGGTCTTTGTCACCAGACAAATCCAAGAAAACTGTTGAGAACAGGAATTCATCATTGCATCTATTGACCTGACCAAAGCATTTGACTCAGTAAATCACAGGACTCTGTGGATGGTACTCCAAAGACCTGAATGTCAAAGAAACTTTGTCATAATCCTGCAATTGCTTTATGATGATATGGCAGCAATTGCCTTGAGTGGGATATCTGAAACAGCTGCCTTCATAACCTGAACCGTGGTCAAGCAAGTCTGTGTAATAACCCCCATACTATCTACAATCTACCTGACAGTGGCTCTTCACCTCATCAAATTTCAACTGCCCTCTGGTGTCAGTATTAATTACTGCCTAGAAGGAAAACTCTTTAACCTCATCAACTCCGAGTCAAAACTAAACTGACCACTTTAGACATACATGACCTACAGTTTGCGGATGACTGCAGTGTCGTTGTCAATTCAGCACCAGATTTGCAAATCAATCTTGATCTCTCCAATTCTGCACACAACAGACTTGAGCTACCCTTTAAATTTGCCAAAACAAAACTCATAAATCAATTCAGACCTGGTCAGCCAAATATTCCACCTCGCATATATGTTGAAGGACAGACTATGGAATATGTTGAGCACTTCCCAACCCTTGGCAGCCACCTCTCTCAAAAAGCCAATGTTGACTAAGAGATCAACCACTGGATCAGCTACACCAGCTCAGCCTTCTACAAGCTATGGCAGCAAGTATTTAACAACAAAGACCTCCGCAAGTCAACAAAAGTCCTAGCTCACAGAGTAGCTGTCGTCATCACGTTCCTGTACTGCAGTAGAGCCTGGACCGTGTATCAGTGATAGATAAGAGTGCTAGAGAAATTCCATCAGCAATGACCCGCCACATCCTCTGGATTCAATGGGAGGACCATCAAACAAACACTAGTGTCCTTCTTGAATCCAGCTCCACAAACATTCAGGCAAAACTCCTGCAAAGACAACTATGATGGACTTGACACAGTGCCCATATAGCCGTAAAGTGTCTTCCCTGCCACTGCCTATTTTATCAACTTTTAAATGGCTAAATGTCCATGGGAAGACAAAGAAAATGATTCAAAGACACTCTGAAGCTCTCCTTAAAGCACAACAGCATTGACATTAATTGCTGGGAGCAGCTTGCTACCAATAGCACAAAATGGTGACTTGTCCATCAAGTGCGTCATGCTTTGAGTCCAAGTTACCTTAATGATGAGGCAAAGTGGCGCAGAGAAGGAAAGATGAGGATGCAAATCCTACACTCCAGATCCCACTACCTCTTGGGATGTCCTGTCCCATGTGCCCAAAGACTCTTAACTGCCCTCTGAAATGGCCTAACAGGCGACTCAACTCAAGGGCAATTAGGGATGGGCAACAAATACTAGCCTTGTCAGCGACGTGCACATCCCATGAAAGAATGAAGGGAAAAAAAGAGCACAAAGGAAATGGTTTTAATTTAAATTTTTCCACTTGGTGCTGACTTACTTCCACCTCACGGTTTCGCTGCTGAGCCTCAGTTTAAATTCCATTAGGGCGTTTATTAGCAAAATTGCCAAAACAAAGAGCATCAAAACCGGAGATCAGTGGGAATGGAGTGGGAAATGGACGCGCTCCATTTTAAGATCTCAATTGTTCTGTTTTCACACGGCAGGAAGAGTTAAAATTCCCTCCTTTCAGTTAGGAAAACATCTGACACTAAATAGCCTGAATTATGACAGAAATAAATGAAGATGAAAGATTTGAGGCTGGACGGCTCTGACAAGTGTGCTAAGATATGAAAAGAAAAGCCGAATGCAGGAAGTGCACATAGGTTGATTATTAAGATATAAACCAATCTGGGTTTCATTTCACTTATCCTTAGGTTAATTGCTACAGCAACTAACCATTCAAACTTCCTGGAGGAGTCGATGTTTCATATTTATGTAAAGTGTATTGTTTTTAATTTTCCAAAATTCCCTTGATTCTGGAAAGGTCCTTTCAGATTGGAAGGTAACAAATGTAACTCCTCGGTTCAAGAAAGGAAGGAAATAGAAAGCAGGAAACTACAGGCCAGTTAGCCTAACATCTGTCATCGGGAGAATGCTTGAATCTATTATTAAGGAGGTCATAGAGCACTTAGAAAATCATGATGTATTTGGGCAGTGCAAGGGAAATCATGTTTGACCAATTTATTAATGTTCTTTGAGAAAGTAACAAGTAATGTGGGATGTGGTGTGCTTGGATTTCCAAAAGGGGTTTGATAATGTGCCTCATCAAGGTTACCATGCAAAATAAGAGCTCATGATGTAAGAAGAAACATATTATCATGAATAGAGGATTGGTTGGCTAACAGGAAGCAGAGAGTGCGGATAAATGGACCATTTTCAGGTTGACAAGTTGTAACCAGTGGAGTGCCACAAGGATCAATGCTGGGGCTTCACCTGTTTACAATCTATATGGTATAAAGGGGCCGAAGTGGCCAAATGCATGGTTGCTAAGTTTACTGGTGACACAAAGATAGGTAGGAAAGTAAATTGCGAGGAGGACATAAAGAGTTTAAAAAGGGTTATAGATAGGTTAAGTGAGTGGGCAAAGATTTGGGTGCTGGAATTTAATGTGGGAAAATGCGAACTTGTCCAGTTTGGCAGGAAGAATTAAAAAACTGCATACTATGTACTGCCAAAACTTGGCAGTACAGAAAGGTTTGAGTGCCTTGATACATGGAAAACAAGAAGTCAGTATGCAGGTACAGCAGGTGATTAGGAAGGCAAATGGAATGTTACCATTTATTGCAAGGGGAATGGAATATTAAAGTAGAGAAGTTTTGCTACAATTGTATAAGACATTGGTGAGACCACTTCTGGGGTATTGTGTGCAGATTTGGCCTCATTACTTGAGGAAGTAATAGCATTAGAAGCAGTTCAGAGAAGGTTCACTTGACTGATTCCTGGGATAAGGGGGCTATTTTATGAGGAAATTTGGTTAGGTTCGGTCTGTATCCATTGGAGTTTAGAAGAATGAGAAGTGACCTTACAGGACTTGCGTGCTGCTGAAAAAAGACAGATGCTGCCAAAGCTTTTCGTCTTGCACTCGTCAGGGCAATTTGCAAGAATACCAAATTGTCAAGGGAGCAACAATTTATACTGCATGAGAAGAAAGTGCTGATTGGTTGGCAAGTGGACTCTGATTGGTAGAGGTGCTGCCATGGAGAATTCACCAGTTGACTGATGACTGACAGTTAACTGCCAAGACAAAAACAGAAAATGCAGGAAAAACTGAGCATGCCAAACAGCATCTGTGGAGAGAAAAACAGAATTAATCTTTTGAGTCCATATGACTCTTCTTCAGAGCTCTGAAGAAGAGTCATATGGACTCGGAACATTAACTCTGTTTTTCTCTCCACAGATGCTGTTAGATCTGCTGAGTATTTCCAGCATTTTCTGTTTTTGTTTCAGATTTCCAGCATCTGCAGTATTTTGCTTTTATCTTATAGTTAACTGCCAAGCTTTGTTTAAATTCAAACCAGCTGGTTGACTCTGATTGGTGAAAGCATTGCCCCGGGGAATGAACCAGGGAATGACTGTCACCTATTTTGTTTAGTTGAAAAAGGGAGAATGCCTGTACCTTTCCCTTCTGTCTGCAAAGGACAGGGCCCTGTTTATTAATATATGTAGCTTCTAGCACACGTAAGTGAGCTACACTGTGAGCCTGACTGCTAACCTTAAATTGGTTGCCAGTGTAATTCTTGGCACACTCAGGATTGTTTAGCAAATGTTGTCCAATTGCGGATTCACATCTAATGTTGGACACTACGTTTTGAGTTTTGCAAGCACGGGTTGGTTGGATGCGGTCAGTACACTGCCTGTTGCAAACTTTTTGCACGTGTGCCAGTCCCAAGAAAGGAGCCGCAGTGTCAAGCTAGTGGTAATTCTTCAGTAGTTTATGTGCCTGTAAAGATATTGCTGGGCAAAGGAAATTGAATCATCTTCTTGGGGAGAATTATCCCCATGTAGGGCGGGCAGTGCGGGAGCGGGTGCGGACCTGATCGCCGCCCGCGATCGGGTCAGCGCTGCCATTTTACGTGGGCGGACCAATTAAGGCCCGCCCAGCATATTTCACAACTCCTGAGGATAGCGGGAGTGGGCGGGCGGCAGCGGTCGTGCACAGGCCGCAGGGTCTGATGGCAACTTGGCGGCCTGTTTAAATGAAGGCCTGGCAGCCTTTGCAAGGCTGCTCACAATGGCTGGGAGAAGAGCACATCAGAGGGGTAATGTGCCTGACACAAGTCCGGAGGGTAGGACATCAGGGCAGGCCAGGCTGGAGGGTAGGGCAGTGGGGCAGTGTGCCCCTCGTTTTTCCGACAAGTGCCTAGCTACCCTCCTGGAAGAGGTGGCAGCGCGGCGGGAGGTCCTTCTTCTGAGGGACGGGAGGCGGAGGCCCCCCCACCTGACCAAACATGCCTGGGAGGAGGTGGCCGAGAGTGTCAGCTCCCATGATGTGGTGCAGCACACATGGCTCCAGTGCCATAAAAGATTCAACGATTTCCTGTGCTTGGGAAGTGTGAATACCATGTTGGCTCAGGTCACTTAATGCAGCCGTTACCCTTTCCCCCCCGACACCCGCAGCTCTGAATGCAGTAAAGGCATTGACTCCCTCGCGGCATGTATCCCTCGCTGGGGGTGCCAGCAGAGATTGCCCATGTCCAGTTCACGCTGAGAGGGTTGAGCTAGGATGTGTTCTGCACCCGCAGCATGTGTGACATTGACACCCAGAGTATAGAATGGGGTTGAAAGTCAAGGGTCTGCACCTAGGCAGAGTGCTGGAACTGGGAAGCATGTCAAAGTCAGGGTGCTAACATGCTGGGAGGGGAGCTTCCAGGTGGCGGGGCACCAATCCATCTGCTGGTCCACGTGCTTATGCCTCCTTGCTTAGCAAAGTAACAACTTGTGGTGCCACATGTGAAGGAGGCAGGATTTGGGCAATGGGGGGCGGGGGTTCAGCCCTGGCTTGTTTGGGTGAGTGTGCGGCAGCTGCGAGGTGACGAAGAACTGGAGCCCTGCAATGTCCCACTCTGGCTGGGTTGGCAGGGATGCGATGGGAATTCAGGTGCAGGCTACACTAATCAATGCTCTTCCCTCCTTTTCAGGAGAAGACTGTGCAGAATTCCACAGTGCGGATGTGGACTGGCAGAGGCCAGGCCCAGTTGGCGATCCTAACACGTTATGAGCAGCAGGCCATGGATCTGGAGAGGCAACATGGCCCCAGGTCCACCGGCTGTGGTGACACTGAGATGCCATGGGGAGGTATGTTTGGAGAGCACTCAGGTCACCATGTGAGTCCCAAAATCCAAGGCACTGCTGAATGTTCAGTGATTGAAGTTTGCAACATGAGTTGACCGCTAATTATGGAAGGATGAGTGTGTAATGATCCAGGGGACCAGCATGCAATTTGACATTGTCTGTACTGTAACCAATCAAATGTCCTTTTTCTTCCTTTCAGCATCACCGGAGCAGAGCTGGGAGGAGAAGGCAAAGGGCCCACCCCTCACCCCTGAAGCCCCAGAGGAAATGCACTCACTCGCGTCACACCATCTCTGCCAAGCAGGCACCAGCGCAGATACTAGCACCTCGGTGGGAATTAGATCTTCGGTTAGTGTCCCGGGTCATGGCGGTGAGGGCACTTCACTCTCGCTTGAGATGCGAGCAGAGACAGAGAGAGCCCAGGGCGCCGGCAGTCGAAGGACTGCTGGGGACCAGGCACATGCTTGGTCGATGGCTGATGATGTGCCTCTGGAATTGTCCGTGAGGCAGCAAACGCGGGAAGTGCAGCAGGGTATGTGGGACGATCTGGCGGAGATACATGAGGCTATGCGTGGCATGGTGCCCCTGCTGGAGGAGTCCACGCAGAGCATCACCGATGCAATGAGCCTCATAGCTGAGCGCCATGCTTCCTCCATGGAGAGAGTGGCGACACTCGTGGAGAGACTCCTCCAGGAGACCAATCAGGGCCTCCTGGTGCTGTGCTCGGACCTGCAAGCCCTCACAGCAGCATTGGCCTCACCTGGTCAATGCCAGTGTGGGAAGTGGTTTGGTCACCGTGTATCCCAGCTCGGTGCCCATCCATCTATGGTGAGCAGGGAGGTCCTCACGTCAGCGCAGCAGCTGCCTGTTGTCTCTGCGGGCTCCTCTCAGGGCGCTCCGGATGAGGGCAGCAGCTCCTCAACCCCTCTGCCAGTGACCGTGGCATCTGATGAGGCTGCGACGACTGGGGAGAAGCCAGCTGTGGAACTGGCTGCTCCATCCCAGGCGGAGCCAGCACAAGCTCCATGGGCCAGAGGACGGCAGCCAAGGTCATCGAGGCCAACAGGACAGCACAGTGAGCAGGCTGTCTCAGATGCCAGTGCCAGCGAGGGGACAGCACCTAGACGTAGCACCCATAAGCATAAATTTAAAGCACCTTAGGCACACCATGCGATTCTCACTGATGCTTTTACGTCGGCCCATAGTAGTTTATTGAAGACTTGGTGTGATGTCTAACACCTATTTTTTTGGTTTATGAAGTTACATTT
Source organism: Cetorhinus maximus (assembly GCF_964194155.1). NCBI lineage: Eukaryota > Metazoa > Chordata > Chondrichthyes > Lamniformes > Cetorhinidae > Cetorhinus > Cetorhinus maximus. Next base: position 206,211,616 of record NC_135879.1, on the reverse strand, counting down.
GTTATCTCAATAAATTTTGACATGTTGCCATGCCTCAGGGTGATTCCTTACTTCTGCAAGTAGATGGGAACCCATGGTATTATGAGTGAGTTGTTTGACATTGAGCTTTATTGATAAGGGCCTTAGTTAATGTTCCTATCCAGGTAGATTTAGCACTCCGGTATCGGGTATGGAGCGTGCAGGCCTGGAGTGTGTTGAAGAACCATCTGTGTTGGGCGAGCTGAAGGTTCTTTGGATTAAAGCCTCCCAGGTGTCCCTGCCTCCCTAGAGTATGCCTTGGTCAGTGTCTACCCCCTCAGCGTTCTCCTGTGTGTGCTCATCCTTGAACTCACTGCTGGACTCATCATGTGCATCTGGAGCAACTGTGTCTATGTCTTCCTTGTCCACTGTGTCGCCCCTTTCCAGCACCAGATTGTGGGGAGCGCAGCATCCAACCACTATCGGTGACACACAATCTGGGGGATACTGGAGTGCGCCCCCTGAGCAGTCCAGGCACGGAAGCGCATCTTGAGAAGACCGATGGTTCTCTCCACCACAGCCCTTGTGGAGGCGTGGCTCCTATTGTACCGCTGTTCAGCCTCTGTTCTTGGATGGCAGAGAGGCGTCATGAGCCACCTTTTGAGGGGATAGCCCTTGTCACCCAGCAGCCATCCATCCAGTCGGGCTGGAGCACTGAAGAGCCTCAGCGCCCGGGAGAGTCTGAGTATGTAAGCGTCGTTGGAGCTGCCTGGGGACCTTGGAAAGACTTGCAGAATCTGCAACTTGTGATCACACACTATCTGCACGTTCAAGGAGTGGAATCCCTTCCTGTTGACGAAGGCACCGGGCTCACCTGCTGGCAGCTTGATGGTCACATGTGAGCAGTCTATTGCACCCTGGACACGGGGGAAGCCAGCAATCGCTGTGAAGCCTCTGGCTCACTGTGTCTGGCTGGCCTCGTCCCAGCGTTAGTGGATGAAAGTCAATGCACACTTGAACAGAGCGTCTGTAACCTGCTTGACACAAGTGTGGACAGCTGATTGGGAGATTCCGCAGAGATCACCCACCGACCCCTGGAAAGAGCCAGAGGCACAGAAGTTGAGGGCAGCTGTGACCTTCAGAGCCACAGGCATGGGGTGCCTACCCAAACAGTTTGCGGAGATCTCAGGGCCTTTCATCTGACAAATGGAGGTGGCTGTCTCCCTTGAGAGACGGAGCCTCCTTCGGCACTGTACCTCAGACATATTGAGGTAGCTGCTTCGCCGCCTGTAAACCCTGACCGCAGGATAGTGGCGTCTTCTGTGGCCTCTTCTGCCTTGGGCTTCCTGTTGGTCCTGCGCCTTTTGTGCCTGTGCATCTCCTCCCAAAGGTGGCTCCCCTGGAGGCTGAATGTGGACTTCTGGCCTCCTCCCCCTTCTGGCCCTCCCTTCCTCCTCAGAGAAGGTACCTCCAGTGAAGAGCACAGCTCCCATTCCCAGGCTAAGGGAAGGCTTCCTGAAAGCTGCAGGCCGCCAAAATGATCTTTACTGTAGAGACCTGACCTGAAGGCTTTTACTCCTGTCCAAGCAGCTGGTCTGAGTTTTGAAGTCTTCCTGCTCACGCAGGCAAGTATAAGTAACTTTCACACTTCAATGCCTGAAAGATCACATCCGCGACCCCACTCACCCCTCTTATCCTGCCCGTGGATGAGGTTTATACAAATGTCTCCTACCCACCTGCCCGTTGCGCCCGTGCGACGTCCAGATCACTCTGTACCTCTAATTTCTGCAACCCCCATTTAAATAATATGCTGCTTTTTTTATTTTTCTTGGCAAAGTGGACAAGTTCACATTTTTCCACATTACACTCCAAAAAGGATTGGGGGTTATAAGTGGTAATTTATTCCAAATCACAGGATATCACATGGATATGAAGATAAAAATGAAATAGTGCTGTCTTAATCTAGGGATTATTATTGTCAATAAAAGCAGAACATGTTGGAAATACTCAGTGAGCCTAGATATTATTAATAACAAACCTAGTTTAAGACCCTCAGCCCAGCATAGTTTAAGAGTGGAAGAAAAGCCAAGAAGTGATTAGATGAAACCCAATTTGGGTTTGAAAAACCTGCAGATTACAAGATAAAAGAATGATTTAGGGAGGCAAAGCGTGGAGCTGGGAGGAATAAGTTAGAATAGGAGATTTGAAAGACTAATAATTTGAGAATGCCAGGGAGGGGTTTTTATAAAAAGATTTTACAAAGAGATGTTTTTTCATTACTGGGGGTCCAAAGTGGTAATCTGAATCTATCTTGGAGTTGGCACCCTACAGTGCATCTACCTCAGGAACAGATGTACCACAGATACTAAGCCAATATCTCCCGGCTTAGACGCATCTAAATTTGTGCAAATGGGCTGGAGATTCAAAGTAGAATGAATTCATTTAACTCTCTTCAAGGAGCCTGTACGCCAAAATCAAAATCCTGACACATTTGTAGGTTTGTGTTCAGCCTGAGAGTTTGCTGAATTAAGACAATAGTGACAGTGGGTCATGGAATTCTTATTCAGCAACAGACATTTTGGAAAATCCACAACAGCATGTGTGAATTCCAGTTGTTAACAATGATGGTATGAGGATATTGGAAGTGAATACTTGGTGGCATGCTGTTAAGAACAGACATATAATATGTTCACATGATCTAATTGTTAAAATGCCGAGAGAAACAAATAATGTAGAAGGAGGCAAATTATTTAACTTGGCTTGTGAGCATGGAGCTGGAGGACATGAGTCTAAAATTGCAAGCTGCCTGCAAGATTTGACGTTGGAAGGATTTATTTGGAACAGACTCCCAGCTAATGCTGCGTCAATTAACACCTTTAATAAAAAGAGCTTGATGGTAAGAAAAAGGATTGGGGGTTATGAGGAAAGTACAGATGGAGATAATTGAATGCTGTGTGGAATTCAAGCTGCTGGGACTATGGAAATGTCATACCAAGGAAGGAAACTGGTCTAGGATGAATAATGTAATAAGTAAAGTGGGACAGATATTCTGGAGGTTTGCCTGATTTCTAAATGGTAGCAGGGATAAAAAAATGCCGAACATTTTCACAGGACTTTATGTGAGTGGGTGGGTGTAGTTTGTGATAAGAGTTGATTATACATGGCCTGTGAAAGGAATAAGACCATAAGCAGGCCATTCGACCCATCGAGTGTGCTCCGTCATTCGATGAGATCATAGCTGATCTGATAATCCTCAACTCCACTTTCCTGCCTTTTCCCCATAGCCTTTGATTCCCTTACTGATTAAAATTGTCTATCTCCACCTTGAATATACTTAACATGCCAGAATCTACAGCCTCTGTGGTAAAGAATCCCACAGGTTAACTATCCTCTGAGAGAAAAAATACCTCCACATCTCTGTCTTAAATGGGCAACCCCTTACTCTGAGATTATGCCCTCTGGTCCTGGACTCTCCCATAAGGGGAAACAATCTCTCAGCATCTACTCTGTCAAGCCCCCTAAGAATTTTGTGTTTCATTATGGTCGCTTCTCATTCTTCTAAATTCCAATGAGTACAGGCCCAAACTACTCAACCTCTCCTCATAAGAAAATCCCTCCACACCTGGGATTAACGAGTGAACCTTCTCTGACTGCCTCCAATGCCAGTATATCTTTCCTTAGATAAGGGGACCAAAACTGTTCACAGTATTCTAGCGAGGTCCAACTAGCGCCATGTATAGTTTTAGCAAGACCTCTCTATTTTTATACTCCATTCCCTTTACAATAAAGCTCAACATTCTATTTGCCTTCTATATTACCTGTTGAATTTATATGCTAGCTTTTTGGGATTCATGCACAAGGACCCCCAAATCCCTCTGTGCTCTGCAGTCCTTCTCCATTTAAATAATATTCAGCTCCTCTATTCTTCCTGCCAAAGTGCATAACCTCACATTTTTCCACATTTTATTCCATCTGCCAAGTTTTTGCCCACTTACTTAACCTGTCTATATCCCTCTGTAGACTCTTTTTGTCTTCCTCACCACTTGTCTTCCCAACTATTTTTATGTCATCTGCAAACTTGACAATAGTACGTTCATTTCCCTCATCCGGGTCATTGATATATATTGTAAATAATTGTGGCTCCAGCACTGACCCATGTGGCACTCCACTAGTTACAGGTTGCCATCTGAAAATACCCTCCTTATCCCAACTCTCTGTCTTATATTAGTTAGCCAATCCTCTATCCATGCTAATTTACTATCCCCAACATCATGGGCTCTTATTAAGTAGCCCTATGTACCTTATTGAACACCTTTTGGAAATCCAAATAAATTACATCTACTGGTTCCCCTTCATCTATCCTGCTTGTTACCTCCTCAAAGAATTCTAATAAATTTGTCAGGCATGATTTACCCCTCATGAAGCCATGCTGAATCTGTTTGATTATATTACGCATTTCTAAATGCTCTGCTATTACATCCTTTATAATAGACTCTAACATTTTCCCAATGACGGATGTTAAGTTCTGCTCCACGCGGCCAAAAAGCTGAAATTGTATTTGAGAGTTCGCGCTTGAGTACAGACTCAGAAATCCGGGGGAATGGAATCTCGGAAAGTGAGATTGAAACCCTGAGCTGGGCTGTTGATGCCATCCAAGTTGAAGTGACTTCTGGAGAGAATTCCCAGGTTATATCTTCGAAGGTGAAGAGATAGGGTTTCAGTGAGATTTGTTCACTCTCAATGTTTACTGACATCTGGATCGGTTGTTGAGAAATCTGTGGACCCTGCCTTTGCCATTTAATGTGCAATTTGCTGTGTTCTACCAGTTTGCCTGCTAATTCACATGTACCCCATATTAACCCTGAATGTTAGAGTATAAGATAGATTTTGTAAATTGTTTTATCTTTCTCACCTTGTATAGTGAAGTTTATTTTTGTTTGTTCAAAAGCCTTGGAATCTTGTGGCTTTATTCACTGAACAAGTGACTTGAATCTCAAATTTTGTCTACTTTAAACAAAACGATATTGGTCCCGAACCAGATCTTACCAATAACTTGGGGTTCTGGTCCAGGATCATAACAAAACATATAAAGCAAGAAGATAACTAAGGAAAGAATAGTGTCAATGAATACTTGGCATCTTTCTCCACAAATGAAGGGGATGATGCAGCCATTGTAATTAAGGAGGAGGAATGTGAAATATTGGATTTGATACACATTGTGAGAAAGGAAATATGAAGGGAATTAGCAGATTTGAAAGAAAATAAATCGCCAAACCTGAATGAAATGTAGCCAAAGTTGTTAAGAGGAGCAAGAGAAGAAATAGCAGAGACTCTGGCTATCATTTCACAATCCTCTCTGGTCACAGGCATGTTGCTGGAGGACTGGAAGGGACAGACCGAGTAGTTACAGGCCAGTTAGCCTAAGCTTGGTGGTTGGTAAATTACTGGAAAAAATTCTGAGTATAAATTGCCATTTAGAGAAGCATGGATTAATCAGACAGTCAGTAAGGGTTGGTTAGGGGAAGGTCACGCCTAACTAACTTGATTGAATTTTTGAGGAGGTTACAAGGAAAAAGGTAGCACATTTGATGTAGTTTACATGGATTTTAACAAGGCTTTTGGCAGGGTTTCATGTGACGGACTGATCAGGAAAGTAAGAGACCATGAGAACCAAGGGTAAATAACAAGTTGGAACTAAAATTGGTTCATTGGCAAGAAGCAAAGAGTAATGGTCAATTGGTGTCTTTGTGACTGGAAGACTGTCTCCAGTGGGTTTCCGCAGAGCTCAGTACCAGGTCCCTTACTTTATGTAGTATAGACTTAAATGTAGGAGGCATGATTAAAAAGGTTGTAGAAGACACAGAATTGAAGATGTGACAAGCAAAGTGAATAATGGGGATCCTGTAGATGTAGTATATCTAGACTTCCAGAAGACCTTTGATAAGGCGCCGCACAAAAATTAATACACAAGATAAGATCACACAGAGTTAGGGGTAATGTTTTAGCTTGGATTGAGGATTGGCTAACCAATGGAAAGCAGAGAGTCGGGATAAATGTGTCTTTTTCTGGATGGCAAGCTGCAACTAGTGGGGTACCACAGGGATCGGTTCTTAGGCCCCAACTATTTACAATCTATATTAATGGTTTGGTTTCAGGGATAGAAGGTACTATAGTTAAATTTGCAGATGACACCAAAATAGGTGGGAAAGTAAGTTGCAAAGAAGAAATAAGAAATTTACAGATGGATATGGACAGCTTAGGTGAATGAGCCAAAATTTGGCAGATGGAGTTTAACTTGGATAAGTGTGGGGTTATCAATTTTGGCTGGAAGAAGGAAAAGGCGACTTATTATTTAAATGGAGAGAAAATTCAGAATGCTTCAGTGCAGAGGGATCTGGGTGTCCTCGTGCATGAATTGCTGAAAGCTAGTAAGCAGGTACAGCAAGTAATAAGAAAGGCAAATGGAATTTTGGCATTTATTGCTCAAAGAATAGAGTATAAAAATAGGGAAGTGTTGTTGCAACTGTACAAGGCATTGGTGAGACCGTACCTGGAGAACTGTGCACAGTTTTGGTCCCCTTTCTTGAGGAAGGATGTAATTGCATTGAAGGCGGTTCAGAGGAGGTTCACTAGATTGATTCCAAAGATGCGGGGCTTGTCTTATGAGGAGAAATTGAGCAGTTTAGGCCTATACTCGCTAGAGTTTAGAAGGATGAGAGGAGACCTAATTGAGGATATAAGATGCTAAAGGGGATAGACAAAGTAGATCTAGAGCTGATGTTTCCTCTTGTGGGGCATTCTAGAAAGAGAGGCCATAGTTTTAGGCTAAGGGGTGGTAGATTTAACTCAGAGATGAGGAGGAATTACTTTTCTCAAAGGGTCGTGAATCTGTGGAATTCACCACCTCAGAGTGCAGTGGATGCTGGAACAAAGGAAGATGGTTGTGGTTGTTGGAGGTCAGTCTTCTCAGCTCCAGGGCATCACTGCAGGATTCCTCAGGGTAGTGTCCTAGGCCCAACCAACTTCAGCTACTTCATCAATGACCTTCCTTCCATCATAAGGTCAGAAGTGGGGATGTTCGCTGATGATTGCACAATGTTCAGCACCATTCGTGACTCCTCAGATACTGAAGCAGTCCATGACCAAATGCAACAAGACCTGGACAATATCCAGGCTTGGGCTGACAAGTGGCAAGTAACATTCACACGACACAAGTGTCAGGCAATGACCATCTCCAACAAGATGGAATCCAACCATCGCCCCTTGATGTTCAATGGCATTACTATCACTGAATCCCCCGCTATCAACATCCTGGGGGTTACCATTGAAAGCTGAACTGGACTAGCCATATAAATACTGTGGTACAAGAGCAGGTCAGAGGCTAGGAATCCTGTGGTGAGTAACTCATCTCCTAACTCCCCAAATCCTGTCCGCCATCTAAAAGGCACAAGTCAGGAGTGTGATGGAATAGTCCCCACTTGCCTGGATGAGTGCAGCTCCAACAACACTGAAGAAACTTGACACCATCCAGGACAAAGTAGCCTGCTTGATTGGCATCACATCCACAAACATTCACCCCTCCATGAGGCACAGTAACAGCAGTGTGTACCATCTCCAAGATGCACTGCTGGAATTCACCAAGGGGCCTTAGACAGCACCTTCCAAACCCATGACCGCTACCATCTAGAAGGACAAGGGCAGCAGATAGATGGGAACACCACCTGGAAGTTCCCCTCCAAGTAACTCACCATCCTGACTCAGAAACATATCGCCATTCCTTCACTGTCGCTAGGTCAAAATCCTGGAATGCCCTTCTTAACAGCACTGTGCGTGTACCTACACCACATGGACTGCAGCTGTTCAAGGTGGCAGCTCACCACCACCTTCTCCAGGGCAACTAGGGATGGGCAATAAATGCTGGCCCAGCCAGCGAAGCCCACATCCCGCGAATTAAGAAAAATACCTATTTTGTTTTATGTTCCTTGATAATTTAACTTCATATTTCCTCTTTGCCTTCCTAACTGTTGTTTTAGCTTCTCTCCTAATCTCCTCATATTCTCTCTTGTGCCTTGTAGATGATACAAAGATTGGCCAGGTGGTTAACAGTGAGGTTGAGTGTCTTGGGCTACAGGAAGATATAGACGAGATGGTCAAATGGGCTGACAAGTGGCAGATGGAATTTAACCCTGAAAAGTGTGAGGTGATACACTTTGGAAGGAGTAATTTGACAAGGGAGTATTCACTGAATGGCATGGCACTAGGAAGTTCTGAGGAACAATGGGACCTTGGTGTATGTGTCCATAGCTCTCTGAAGGCAGAGGGGCACGTTAGTGGGGTGGTGAAAAAGGCAGATGGGACACTTGCCTTTATCAATCGAGGCATAGATTACAAAAGTAGGGAGATCATGTTGGAGTTGTATAGAACCTTGGTGAGGCCACAGCTGGAGTACTATGTGCAGTTCTGGTCACCACATTGTAGTAAGGATATGATTGCACTGGAGGGGTTGCAGAGGAGATTCACCAGGATGTTGCCTGGGATGAAACATTTAAGTTATGAAGAGAGGTTGGATAGACTTGGGTTGTTTTCGTTGGAGCAGAGAAGACTGAGGGGTGACCTGATCGAGGTGTACGGGATTATGAGGGGCATGGACAGAGTGGATAAGGAACAGCTGTTCCCCTTAGTTGAAGGGTCAGTCACGAGGGGACATAAGTTCAAGGTGAGGGGCAGGAGGTTTAGAGGGGATATGAGGAAAAACCTTTTTACCCAGAGAGTGGTGATGGTCTGGAATGCGCTGTCTGGGAGGGTGGTGGAGGTGGGTTGCCTCACGTCCTTTAAAAAGTACCTGGATGAGCACTTGGCAAGTCATAACATTCAAGGCTATGGGCCAAGTGCTGGTAAATGGGATTAGGTAGGTAGGTCAGGTGTTTCTCACGTGTCAGTGCAGACTCGATGGGCTGAAAGGCGTCTTCTACACTGTGTGATTCTGTGATTCTCTGATCATGCACTCCTCTTCTGTCTATATAATCAATGTATGCCTCGTCCCTAACCCTCAGTTATGCCCTTATGCTTTTATTCATCCATGGAGTCCCTCTTGACTACACTTCCTCACACTCCACTTCCTGTAAGGATCCTATTCCATTCTCTTAGTTTCTCCAATTAAAGCCCTTAATTAATTAATGACCACTTAAAGACCGCTACTCGCCTGGTCGCCTGTCATAGGCTGGCAGGAGGAGGTCAAGGACATTGGGGGGAATCCCAGCTTGGACCTACTCATCATTTTCTTGTAAAGGCAAATGACTAAGGGCATCAGCGTTTGTGATTTGATTGCCAGACCTATGTATGAAAATGTATTCATATGCTGCCAGAATTAAGGCCCTATAAGTATTTCTGTATCTTCTTTCTACATGCCTTCTTCTTTCTAGCACAGACTTTAATCTTGGCCTTATTTTTGACTTCAATATTGGCCAGACTTCTCTCAGATGCAAGCTCAACTTGTCTGAGCTCAGTGGCTGAGTCTCCAAAAATGTTATTACCTGTCTGCTTCTTGGGGAATTCTGCAACTTATGCTTCCAAAGCCTCTTTGGCTTCATTTAGCTGATTCTTCAGCTCTTTGCTAGACAGCTATCTTCACTGAGCTGACACAGCCTTGGAGTTTATCCAAACTCCTGTCTCCTGGCTGTATCCAGCTATACAGGCTCCTTGTGAGCCCTCTCTGATTATCAGGGCTACCCCTGAGCCCTCTTCAATTACCATGGCTTCCCCTGAGCCCTCTCCGATTACAGGACCTCCCCTGAGCCCTCTTTGATCACCAGGACTTCCCTTGAGCCCTCTTTGATCACCAGGACTTCCCCTGAGCCCTCTACGATTACAGGACTTCCCCCGAGACCTCTCCGATTACCAGGGCTTCTGCTGAGGCCTCTCCGATTACCAGGGCTTCTCCTGAGCCCCCGTCATGTTTCTTTTGCTGTGCTTCCATTCTACTGTTTGAGACGGCCTTCATTTCTTCATTTTGCTGGATGGTTACGCATTCCTTCTGCATTTAATCTTCAAGGACAATCAACTGTCCATTCAACTATTTAATTTCTTGTTGCCCTCCTTCTGGAGTCTCCTGCTGCCCTTGTCAGAGTTGCCCTCTCTCTGGGAAGCTCTGTTACCTTCGACAGAGTTGCCCTCTCTCTGGGGTCTCTTTGAATTTCCTGTCAATAGACATTTTTCTTGCTTTTACTACTTTAAATGTATTACTGCATTACAAGTACTCACCGTTTTGTTCTTCTCTTTTAACTTAGTAAAAATTCATTCCTGTTCGGAAAAAAAAACACAGCAATAATTTCCCCTCCCTTTTCTGGGCGATTCTGCAGGGTTTTTTAAAATTTAAAACTGCAGCACTGCTTTCCACCCTGATTGCTGCTCCCTTTTCACTTGCAAGCTGTGTGCCAGCTTCTCCAACTCGCTGAGTCTATGGGGCTGCCGCCCATTTTATAATGTAAGTACAGATTCTCTTTCTTTTTTGTTTTGCTCACCTGTCTTGCAGATTCTCACTAAGAGGTCTTGCAATTTTGGTATTATTTCTAAAATATCAGTAGTGCTCCGCGAGATTTCTGAGCCATTTGGATTGTGGCCTGTTTTATCTTTAACTAAAAGCGACAGCATACCTGGTGAGTATATCTTCCTTACTTTTTTTATCTTGATTTCTCCCGTTCAATCCTATTTTATCCTCGTTGCCAGTTTGTTGTAGGGTGGCTGAGTTGTACTATTATTGAGAGAATTGCTCTGCAGACATTACTTGGATGGAAACATTAAGTTTATATATAATATACTCAGCAGCAACTACACATGTGCTTTCAACTCCAACTCCATCTCTACACTGACTGATGAGGTAGCTCACGCGACTGACCTATTGCTGACTAAAGATCATGTGATCTTCCTTAGCAAGTATTATTCTTAAAGATACATTGCGCACCAAATAAAACCATAATTACTACATTGTTATTGCACACTGTTGTGTAAGGTGCAGCAGACCACTATCATTCCAGAAACCCGGGAGTCCCCTGATCTGCCCAGGCACCTGAATTCAATCTTCAGCATCCTGATGGCTTGCTCAATGGCAACTCTTGTGCTCTTAAGGCTTTGGTTATACCTTTCCTGGGCATTGTGTTTGTGCTCCTTGAAGGTGTCCTCACCCATGTCCTTAGAAGGAAGCCCTTGTCTCTCATGAGGCATCCCCTGACTGTGTAAAATTTGATTAGCACAGGATGAATGCATAATATCAGCTTCCTGAGTATCTTGAACAGGTATGCATGATGATCACTTGGAGGTTGCAAACTAGATCAACGTCGATGGAGAACAATCTTCTTCAACTGATGAATACTGCTGGTTGATCTGAGGATGACTTGATTGCAATCTTTGACTCCTTAGACCTGTGGGATTCTAGCCAGGGCAAAAATGCGAGGGACCTCTTAGTCTGCTCAGCATCATCAGTAGCAAAGTGCTGGCCTTGATAAACATGGAATCTGTCACCTCTGAGATGCACTCTGTCATCCTCCTGCTTCTCCTGCTCCTCCTGCTGGAGGTGGTGGTGAGCTGCCTTCTTGAACACTGCTCCCATGTGGTGTAGGTACACTCACAGTGCTGTTAGGAAGGGAGTTCCAGGATTTTGACCCAGCGACTGTAAAGGAATGGCGATATATTTCCAAGTCAGGATGGTGAGCGACTTGGAGAGGGACTTCGAGGTGGTGGTGTTCCCATCTATCTGCTGCTCTTGTCCTTCTAAATGGTAGTGGTCATGGGTTTGGATAGTGCTGTCGAAGGAGCCTAGGTGAATTCCTGCAGTGCATCTTGTAGATGGTACACATTGCTGATACTGTGCGTCAGTGGTGGAGGGAGTGAATGTTTGGGAATGTGGTGCCAATCAAGCGGGCTGCTTTGTCCTGGATGGTGTCAAGCTTCTTGAGTGTTGTTGGAGCCGCACTCCGCCAAGCAAGTGGGGAGTATTCCATCACACTCCTGACTTGTGCCTTTTAGATGGTGGACAGGCTTTGGGGAGTCAGGAGGTGAGTTACTCGCTGCAGGATTCCTAGCCTCTGACCTGCTCTTATAGCCACTATATTTACATGGCCAGTCCAGTTCAGTTTCTGGTCAATGGTAACCCCCAGGATGTTGATAGTGGGGGATTCAGTGATGGTAATGCCATTGGACATCAAGGGGCGATGGTTGGATTCTCTCTTGTCGGAGATGGTCATTTCCTGACACTTGTGTGGCACGAATGTTACTTGCCACTTGTCAGCCCAAGCCTGGATATTGTCCAGGTCTTACTGCATTTGAACATGGACTGCTCCAGTATCTGAGGAGTCACGAATGGTGCTGAACATTGTGCAATCATCAGCGAACATCCCGACTTCTGACCTTATGATAGAAGGAAGGTCATTGATGAAGCAGCTGAAGATGGTTGGGCTGAGGACACTACCCTGATGAACTCCTGCAGTGATGTCCTGGAGCTGAGAAGACTGACCTCCAACAACCATAACCATCTTCCTTTGTGCTAGGTACGACTCCAACCAGCAGAGAGTTTTCCCCGATTCCCATTGACTCCAGTTTTGCTAGGGCTCCTTGATGCCACACTCAATCAAATGCTGCCTTGATGTCAAGGGCAGCCGCTCTGTTGCTCCTTATTGATCTTCCTCCTGCTCCTCCTTCTGCTCTTCCTGCTGTTCCTGCTGTTCCTTTTGCTGCTCCTTCTGCTGCTCCTGATCCCAGGAATGAAAGGCTTAACATATGAGGAACATTTGAGGACTCTGGGTCTATACAAGGATGAGGGGGGATCTGATTGAAACTTACAGAATACTGAGAGGCCTGGATAGAGTGGATGTGGGGAAGATGTTTCCATTAGTAGGAGAGACTAGGACCCGAGGGCACAGCCTCAGAGTAAAGGGAAGACCTTTTTGAACAGAGATGAGGAGAAACTTCTTTAGCCAGAGAATGGTAAATCTATGGAATTCATTGCCACAGAAGGCTGTGGAGGCCAGGTCATTGAGTGTCTTTAAGACCAAGATAGATAGGTTCTTGATTGGTAAGGGGATCAAAGGTTACGGGGAGAAGGCGGGAGAATGAGGTTGAGAAACTTATCAGCCATGATTAAATGGCAGAGCAGACTCGATGGGCCGAATGGCCTAATTTCTGCTCCTATGTCTTATGTCTTATGCTCCTCCTTTTACTCCTCCTGCTCCTGCTCCTGCTCTTGCTGCTCCTGCTGCTGATCCTCCTCCTCTGCTGCTCCTCCTGCTACTTTCCTGCTGCTCCTCCTGCTACTGTTGCCCCTCCTGCTGCTCCTCCTGCTACTTTCCTGCTGCTCCTCCTGCTACTGTTGCCCCTCCTGCTGCTCCTCCTGCTGCTGTTGCTTCTCCTGCTGCTCCTCCTGCTACTGTTGCTTCTCCTGCTGCTCCTCTTGCTGCTGCTGCTCCTGCTGCTCCAACTGCTGCTGCTGCCGCACCTCAGAAACACAGGGTCACAGAATTTACAATATAGAAGGAGGCCATTCAGCCCATCGAGTCTGCGCTGGCTTGCTGAAAGAGCATTCTACCTCATCCCACTCCCTTGCCTTATCCCCCTAACCTTGCACATTCTCTCTTTTTAGATAGCAATCCAATTACCTTTTGAATGCCTTGATCGAACCTGCCTCCACCACCTTGTCAGGAAGGTCATTCCAGACTCCAACCACCCTCTGGGTGAAAAAATTTTCCTCACATCACTTCTACTCATTTTGCCCTTTATTTTGAATCAATGCTCTTTAGTTCTTGATGTTTTCTTGAGTGGGAACAGTTTCTCACTATATACCCTGTCCATAATAATTGTCTCCTCCTTTCCCTCTCAGGCTCTTTGTGAATTCTTGCTGCTCTCTCCCTCTCACGCCCCTTTATGAAGTCCCGCTGCTCTCCACGCGTTTCTTTTTGAAGTCTTGTTCTTTTTAAAATGAAGTCTCCCCGCTCTCCGGTCTCTTTTTAAATGAAGTTTCCTCACTCTCCGCGCTCTTTTTAATACAAAGGCCAGTATTTTAAGCTGGCTATGCATGCGGCGCCCGAGGCAAAAGCATGTGAAATCATGCGTGAACGTGTCGGGTGCGTGTCTCGACATCATCACTCACTCACTCACGCAATATTTCGCTCGGCGGGTGTGCGCGGTAGTCAAAGTGCACCCGCTGGCAATTAAGCGGGCAATTAAGCATATTAAGGAAACAATTGAGATCAATTTTACGTGGCCCGTCCACTTCATGGTTGGCGGATGGGCCAATCCGCTGGGTGGCCTTTGCATTTTTGCTGAAACCTGGATCTAGGGTGGTATGAAATGTCCGGGGTGAAATATAATAAAAATAAGATATCTGGGTTTTTTGATGTTTTTTGAGCCCTGCCGTCAGGTGTTTGAATGTGCTGAACAGAAACAGTTTGCTGCATTTTCTTCTTGTCATTTAATCTGTCCAGGTCTGCAGCTCCCTGAGGCAGCTCCTCACCAGCTCTCTGTCTTCAGGGCGCTAGAAGCGCCGACCTGCACCCTCACTTTTGTCAATGTCTGCCCTCTTGCCGGCCCCCTCAGCAGCACTGAGGCTTTCTCAGCATGTGTTTCACGCTGGCTGGCTGTCAATTGGCACCTGCCTGATGAATGTAAGATTCAGGACTAAGCCCCACTCCCGTTCTCCATGCTCCTTATTAACACGAAGCCTCCCCACTCTCCGCGCCCTTTTTAAATTGTCACCTCGCTCTCTGTGCTCTTTTTAAATGAAGTCACCTTGCTCTCTGCACGCTTTTAAAATGAAGTCTCCCCACTCTCCTCGCTGCTCCTGCTCCTCCTGCTGCTCCTCCTCCTGCTTCTCCTGCTGCTCCTCCTCCTGCTTCTCCTGCTCCTGCTGCTGTCACTGCTACTCCTGTTGCTCCTCTTTCTGCACCTGCTGCTGCCACTGCTCCTGCTCCTCCTGCACCTCCTGCGCCTGTTCCTCCTGCTGCTCCTCCTTTTCCTGCTGCTCCTGCTCCTACTCCTACTCCTACGCCTGCTCCTCCTGCTGCTCCTCCTTTTCCTGCTGCTCCTGCTCCTACTCCTACTCCTGTGCCTGCTCCTCCTGCTGCTGCTCCTCCTGCTTCTCCTGCTCCTGCTGTTGCCACTGCTACTCCTGTTGCTCCTCTTTCTGCACCTGCTGCTGCTCCTCCTCCTGCACATCCTGCTCCTGCTGTTGTCACTGCTGCTCCTGTTGCTCCTCTTTCTGCACCTGCTACTGCCACTGCTGCTCCTACTCCGGCTGCTCTTCCCCCTGCTGCTGCTCCTCCAGCTGATCCTACTCCTCCTGCTGCTGCTGCTCCTCCAGCTGATCCTACTCCTCCTGCTGCTGCTGCTCCTCCAGCTGATCCTACTCCTCCTGCTGCTGCTCCTCTTCCTCCTGTTGCTGCTGCTCCAGCTCATGCTGCTGCTACCCTTGCTGCTCTTGCTCATGCTGCTGCTCCTTCTGCTGCTCCTGCCCCTACTGCTCTTCCCCCTGCTGCTGCTCCTCCTGCTGCTCCTGCTCCTGCTGCTCTTCCCCCTGCTGCTGTTCCTCCTGCTGCTCCTGCTCCAGCTGCTCTTCCCCCTGCTGCTGTTCCTCCTGCTGCTCCTGCTCCTGCTGCTCTTCCCCCTGCTGCTGCTCCTCCTGCTGCTGCCCCTCCTCACACTGCTGCCCCTGCTCCTGCTGCTGCTTCTCCTGCTGCTGTTCCTGCTGCTGTTCCATTCCTCCTGCTCCTGCTCCTCCTGCTGCTACTCCTCCTCCTGCTGCTTCTCCTGTTATGGATGGTCCCTGTCTAGAGGGACCTTGGCATGGTTCCCCTCTTGCTGCTCCTACTGCTTCCCCTGCTCCCCCTCTTGCTGCTCCTGGATTCTTGGCATGGTTCTTGGTTACTGGTATGCGTGACCTGTCTTCTGTCAGCCAGAATGCAGTCGTACTCTGGAACCTGAGATGAATTGAACAAGTATTTTACATCAGTCTTCAGTATCAAGAATACAAGTAACATCCCAGAAATAGCTGTAAATCAGGAAATAAAAAGGAGGGAGGAACTTGGGAAAATCATAATCACCAGAAAAGTAGAACTGAGTAAATTGTTGGAGCTGCGGGCTGACAAACCCCCGGGTCCTGATGGGCTTCAGCCTAGGGTCTTACAAGGAGTGGCTAGTGAGATAGCTGATACGTTGGTTTTAATTTTCCAAAATTCCCTAGATTCAGGGAAGGTTCCATTAGATTGGAAAATAGAGAATGTAGCTCCTTTATTCAAAAAAGGAGGGAGACAGAAAGCGGGAAACCACAGGCCAGTTAGCTTACCAATCGTCATAGGGAAAACGTTAGAAGCTATTATTAAAGACGATATAGCAGGGCATTTGGAAAAGTTCAAGGTAATCAGGCAGAGTCAACATGGTTTTTTAAAAGGGAAATCATGTTTAACCAATTTATTGGAGTTCTTTGAAGAAGTATCAGATGTTGTTGATAAAGGGGAACCGGTGGATGCACTGTACTTAGGTTCCAGAAGGCATTTGATAAGGTGCCACATCTAAGGTTATTGCGAAAAATAAAGGCTCATGGTGTAGGGGGTAACATATTGGCATGGGTAGAAGATTGGCTAGCTAACAGGAAACAGAGAGTAGGCATAGATGGGTCATTTTCTGATCGGCAAGATCAGCTAGATGTGTGCCACAGAGATCAGTGCTGGGACCTCAACTTTTAAAAAATTTATATAAATGACTTGCATGAAGAAACTGAAGGTATGGTAGCTAAATTTGCTGATGACACAAAGATAGGTAGGAAAGTAAGTTGTGAAGAGGACATAAGAGGGCAAAGGTCTGGCAAATGGAGTATAATGTAGGAAAATGTGAAATTGTCCATATTGGCAAGAAAAATAATAAAGAAGCATATTATCTAAATGGTGAGAGATTGCACAGCTCTGAGATGCACTAGGATTCATGTCCTGGGGCATGAATTGCAAAAGGTTAGTATGCACGTGCAGCAAGTAATTAGGAAAGCTAACAGAATGTAGTGAGGTTATGCTTCAGCTATACAGGGCATTGGTGAGACCACATATGGAGTATTGTGTACAATACTCTTTATTTAATGAAGGATGTAAATGCATTGGAAGCAGTTCAGAGAACCAGGAATGGGCAAGATTAAAAGGAAAGATTGGACAGGCTAAGCTTGTATCAGCTGGAGTTTAGAAGAGTAAGAGGCAACTTGACTGAAATATATAAGATCCTGAAGGGCCTTGACATGGTGGAAGTGGGGAGGATGTTTTTTCTCTCAGAGGTTTGTGAGTCTTTGGAACTCTCTTCCTCAAAAGGTGGTGGAAGCAGAGTCTTTGAATATATTTAAGGCAGAGGTAGGTAGATCCTTGATAAGCAAAGGAGTGAAAAGTTATCAGGGGTAGGCGGGAATGCGGAGTTGAGGTTACAATCAGATCAGTCAGATTTTATTGAATGGATGAGCAGGCTTGAGGGGCTGAGCAGCCTATTCCTGCTCCTAATTCATATGTTTGTATATTTGTTTGTTTGTATTCAAATGTATTCATGCCTGATCTGTTTCTCAACTCCACCTACCCAGCTTAGTTCTATCCTAAAGTGGTTCCCATTATTTGATGATCAACTCCTCTTGACCACAAAAGTCAGCGTTCACTTAGGAACGTGATCACTGACAGAACATGATTAGGACTAACTCAGCCCTATTGCCATCCTCACTGAAACTGCCAAGCCCAGTCTGCATCAATGGACCTGTTACCTTTGCTTGCCATGTCCATGCCTGTAGATTCTGTGCTAGAAACATTTCTTGTGTTCATTAATGCGCCCAGGATATTCCTAGTTGCTCAACCCCTTGGTGATGGCATGTACTCTGCTTTCTGAAATAGTTTGGTGGCAAAGCAATAAATGTTTCCAATCCCACAATAACAACTTCACTATTGTATAGCCAACATGAACACACAGTAATCCAAAACAACCTCTTGAAATTATCATCAATGTCACTGCGCCATGCAGGATCACTGATAAATCCATTTGTTTCACTAATATGTTTTTTTTTATTCATTCACAGGATGTGGGCTTCACTGGCTGGGCCAGCATTTATTGCCCATCCCTAATTGCCTTGAGAAAGCGGTGGTGAGCTGGCTTCTTGATATGCTGCAGTCTTTATGGTGAAGATGCCGCCACAAGTGGTGTTAGGTAGGGAGTTCCAGGATTTTGACCCAGCGATGATGAATGAATGGCATGGAAGAGAACTTGGAGTTGGTAGTGTTTCCATGTACATGCTGCTCTTGTCCTAGCTGATAGCGATTGTGGGTTTGGCAGGTGCTACTGAAGAAACCTTGGTGAGTTGCTGTAGTGCATCTTATAAATGCTACACATTGTTGACACAATGTACTAAGAATGGAGAGAGTGAATGTTTGAGGTATTGGTTAGGATGACAATAAAGTGGATTGCTTATTAATTTTGGCCACAGTTTACCAATCTGAAAGCAATTCCTGGTCACAGCATGTAGGCCATCAGTACTGTGCTCCGAATATAGTCAGTATCAGGAATGGAGAATGGGAAGCACTGACCAATCTTTCAGACCTTTCACATCTGAACTTTCATGTCCCTACTGCACTTAACTTACGTTGAGCATTACTTTTGAATGCTGAGGCACCAGTTCTGAATGACATCTGAAATTACTTGCATGTTGTTTTATCTGCATTCACATAAGTTAGGATGCAGGCTAGGCATTGAGGTGGTAGTGCATATTCTTCCAAATGTTAACGGCGATGTATTTTGTCTAGTTTTACTGGAGAAAACTGCCCTCAAGCATTGGGTGACAACAAGGATAAATGGTTCATTTGGTAGCGTGAATAAATACTTTTGACGTCACAAAGCAAACCTGCAGCTTCAAAGGAAGAAATTGAAAGCCTGACAGATCAATGCCAGTCAGACAAGACAATTTATCTTTTACTTAATTTATTTGTTCCGCCTTCAAACTCACTCACTTGCTCCCTAAACACAAGACTCATTCTACACAGCTGTATTTTTTTTGTTTTGAGATAAAGGTCAATCCTTATATTGCCTGAGGAAATAGGTAGAGGTGTTATCCTTAAATCATGGCAATTCTTGTGCTGATCATGTTCTAAATGGTGTCCGTAGTGGATTCTAGATTTTTGAATCAAAGATAATGAAGACATAGCAATATATGTCCAAGTCGGGATGTTGTGTAACTTGGAGAGGACTTATTTATTAGCCTTGGAACTCTGTGCCAAGTGACTTAAAACAGACACTATCTGAACATGTTTCTTTTCTTTTTGTTTACAGAGGCACTTGCCACCAGGATGTATCAGGAAGCCGCACCATTCCATCAGCAGCTATCACGTACTTCTGCTCACACTATCACTAATTTAGATACATCCATGCCTGGGGATTCATTTAATCCGGATCAGGAAGTAACACCTGCTGAAGCGTCCAGAACAAATGAAGAACAGCAAATGGAGCAGGAACCAGATGAATGGAGGTACACACCATTCCACTTCTTCCAGCGAAATTCCTTCATGAGATAAAGACAAGGGAACAGCATGCACATAGGTGCTATTTTGAATTGGTGCTTAGAGCATGCAAGAATTAGGTGTGACATTAGAAGCATTTATAAGTCAGTTACCATGTTAACCTGCAGTATACAAGAGTGAAAGAGAGAGATCTGGACGGTTGAGACAATGTGTCCCATGGTCCTTTGAATTTCTCCCCCTCACCCTCCATAGTTTCATTTTTAGGAAGCACTGAATAAAGTGCCTAAGGCATCAAACATTCAAGCCTATTGATTGGATTCTACACGACACGTTCTCAGAATGATGTTGTGTATTCACAGAGTGCACAATCAACCTCTCTGGCTTGAAATTAGTTAAAATGTGCTTGATTTATGGTTGCCTGGTTAGCCAATGTGTTAATCACTAATTGCTGAAATGCTTTGTATTTATAATAAAGCTATTTTGCTGTACAAGATAGTTGCTTCCAATAGACCAATCAGCACTACAGGGGAATCTCCCCAATTCAGTTAACTTCCTGAGGAAGGTGATTAACCACAGGAAAAGCTCAGATGATAAACACCCTGAAACATTTTGATTTTTCCTGACTGCAATCTAGATGACTCCACTTCACCAACTGCATTTCACAGGCAGTGGTTGGAAATGCAATTTTAAGTAATTTTTTTAATAAATGCACCCCATTCGTTGCAGCTTTTAGTTAGCTTTACAGTTAGAAAAGCCTCACATTTTTATTCTCTTCAGTTGCCCAAATCAATCATTGTGGTAGAACAGTGTATTATTTGAATCTCAATTGTTTATATTTAACAGATAGTTGTCCCAAATTAGCATATTACAAGTGTTTTTTTTACTTTCAGCTCGTAATATACATTATCTACAGCAATTTCCATTTTAATGACAGAATATTATTAATAAAGCTGTCTGTATAGCTACAGCATTTGTTCTTGCCTTTACAATATCCATAATGACTGATAATATTACACAGTGTCATTTTGCAGTTATTATGCAGTGGAAATTGTGTTGCTATGGCACAGGCTTCAAAAAACACCCGTAGTAATTAATGTGTAAATGTTCTTGGTGACTGGATCAGATGTGTACTCACTTGGAAAGGTGGCCTTATGTTAAAAGAAACACCTTTAGGTCTGTCACCTCCACACATTGGTGCAGTTGCAACCTCCTTCCACCCATCCCCCACTCAATCTCCTTCTCTTCCCTTTCCTCTCCTTCACTTCCTTGCTGGAGAATTTGTTCTAATCATTCATTCACACCAAGGCTTTTACAGAGGCTTTTGTTGCCTCCTTGATCCCTTGAGTACAAAAATAAAGCTTTCCTCAATCTTGGCTTACGTTAACGTTGTCCTATTGTCCCTTTCACCACCTCATCTTTCTCCAGTTCTCTTCCCCTCCTCCCTGCACACCCTCCATTTTTCAAATAACCTGCACTGATCCCTTTTCCCATCATCTTTTATTTTTGTTTCCTTCCCTCCTCTTTTTTCCATGTCCTTCTCATTACGCCTTGTGGCCTCCCTCATTTTCCTGAGCTATGCTGATTCCTTTGTTTGCTCAACTACATCACCTGGACTGGTTACAATTGAATCTCACAGTCTGTTTTTAGACTGATTGTAACTTACCTTTTAATGGCTCGTGGTTAAATCTCTTTGTATTTAAAGCTTATTCATTTCTATTTAAATTCTTGTAAAAAAAAATCTACAAACAGTAAAGCTGCCACCCTAAAACTGGCCACTACTGTTGGCAGGGAACAGGCCCAGGAAGTGTCTGGTTGCCTCAAACCTGAATCTAACTTGATCCATAGAAAATTTTTAAAAATGGCAAGCCTGCCTGTGGCAACTGGATGTATAGTCACTCCCTCCTGCCAATCACAGGTCATGTGATGTACTGTGGGGGCTCCGACTAGTGAGCTCTTAGTGCGTCAATACGCGGGCGGGGCTTTTCCAATGAGAGATCTGGTCGCGCGTACAAGTACTGAATATGTCTCTGTAATAAAGCTTAATTGTCTTTTTGACTGAACCTGTCTGCTCCATACATTTAGCGACGTGGGTAAAATCAACTTCGACTCAGCACCTCGCCCTCTTACTGCGAGTAAACTGAACTTTTTAAAAAACTACTCACCAGCTATGCCGCTGTTTGGAAGAATCGACCCATATGTTGCTAACATTGAAGATTGGAACCAGTATGTTGAGCGCCTTGGATTTTAATTTGTAGCGAATGAAATAACGGCCAAAGAGAAGCAGAAAGTGATCCTCTTAAGCGTATGCAGCAGTAAAACATTCGACTTGATTCATAACCTGACTGACTGAGCACACCCAATTTCAAGTCATATAGTGAATTAGCGGACCTCATAAAAATACACTTCCAGCTGAAGCCATCTGGGATGATGCAGCACTTTAAACTCAATTCAAGATTTTGGGCCCTGGGAGAGCCCATCACAACTTATGCAGTGAACTTCAAGCAGTTAACAGAATACTGCGACTTCGGAGACATTTTAAACAATATGCTGCAGGACCGATTGGTATGTGGAGTCAAGGACGACACCATTCAGCACTGACTGCTTGCCAAGGTCAATATCTATTCAAAATGCGCCCTAGAAGTCTCCCTTGCCATGGAAAGCGCTGTGAGAGATTCACAGGCTTTGCAACATATGGATAGTGGCGCCGTACTTCATGTTGGGTGGGAACCTGCCACCAAGCGTGGAGTGAAAGCCAGACCTCACTATCAGTGGCAGGAGCGAGAGGGGCGCTGGATGAAAACAGCGCGGAGAGAGAGTGAATAAAGAGCAGGGGAGAGAGACAGAGGCCCCAAACAACGATTCAAACCAACACTGAAAAAAACAAAGAGTGACTCACAGGAGAGCAGGCAGGCTGGTGAGTATTTCAGCTTTTAGCTTTGTTTTAGATTTAAATTAGCAGCTGAGTAACTATCACTTGCTGATTATTATCAAATTAGTAACTTAAGGATAGGGAGGGAAATTAAATAAATAATAAAGGTAAAACAACAAAAAAGAGTGGGAGCTGAGCGGCTGTTCAAAGAGCAGAGTGGAGCCGAGTGGCTGTATGAAGAGCGGGAGCGGAGTTTACCTGTGAGGGAGCCGAGT
This sequence comes from Cetorhinus maximus, assembly GCF_964194155.1. Taxonomy (NCBI): domain Eukaryota; kingdom Metazoa; phylum Chordata; class Chondrichthyes; order Lamniformes; family Cetorhinidae; genus Cetorhinus; species Cetorhinus maximus. The sequence goes on along the minus strand of NC_135879.1, from coordinate 206,189,006 downwards.
GGCTGTATGAAGAGCGGGAGCGGAGTTTACCTGTGAGGGAGTCGAGTGGCTGTATGAAGAGCGGGAGCGGAGTTTACCTGTGAGGGAGCCGAGTGGCTGTATGAAGAGCGGGAGCGGAGTTTACCTGTGAGGGAGCCGAGTGGCTGTATGAAGAGCGGGAGCGGAGTTTACCTGTGAGGGAGCCGAGTGGCTGTATGAAGAGCGGGAGCGGAGTTTACCTGTGAGGGAGCCGAGTGGCTGTATGAAGAGCGGGAGCGGAGTTTACCTGTGAGGGAGCCGAGTGGCTGTATGAAGAGCGGGAGTGGAGTTTACCTGTGAGGGAGCCGAGTGGCTGTATGAAGAGCGGGAGCGGAGTTTACCTGTGAGGGAGCCGAGTGGCTGTATGAAGAGCGGGAGCGGAGTTTACCTGTGAGGGAGTCGAGTGGCTGTATGAAGAGCGGGAGCGGAGTTTACCTGTGAGGGAGCCGGTTTTCACCCAGATGTTCAGCGGCGCTGGAATTCGAAAGGGGTGACATCAGGACAAGGGAGAGAGCTGATTGGTGGGTAGTGGGTAAGTTGTTTTTTTTCCACTTCAAAGCGAAATTACAGAAGGTAAGAGTCTCAGCATTTTCTTTTAAAGAAAAACTAAATCGTTTTCTACTTGGCTTAAATTTAACGAAGTAGTCTTTTAATTAAAAACAAACAAGAGGTATGGCAGGGGAACTCAGTCCCATGTGCTGTACGGCCTGCAGCAAGTGGCAATTCTTAGACACTCCTTGAATCTGGAGGACCACATCTGCAGGAAGTGCCACCGGCTTGACCAGCAACGGATTTTGGAGCTTGAGTGTCAGCTGGAGACACAGCGCTGCATCTGTGAGGCTGGGGGTTACGTGGATAGCGTGTTTTTAGACAAGGCTACTTCACAGCTTAAGGAAGAGCAGTCAGAGAGGGAATGGGTGATCACCAGTCAGGAGAAGGGAGGGAGGCAGGTAGACAGCAAAGCCCCAGAGTGCACCTCACTCATGAACCGTTTTGCTATGCTGGAAAATGGTAAGAGTGAAGGTTCCTCTGGAGAGTGCAGCCAGAGCCAAGTTCACAGCACTGTGGGTGGCTCAGCTGCACAAGGAGGGAGGAGTAAGTGTGCAAGAGCAATAGCGGTAGGAGACTCAATAGTGAGGGGTGCAGACAGGTGCTTCTGCAGCCATAGACATGACTCCAGGATTATTCACTGCAGGGCACTCTGAAGGGGGACGGCGGACAGTCAGAGGTCGTGGTTCACATAGGTAGAAAGAGGGATGAGGTCCTGCAACAAGAATTTAGGGAACTAGGTAGCAGATTAAAAAGCAGGACCTCAAAGGTTGTAATCTGTAGTTCGAGTAGGAGGCCCTAGATCTGGAGAGACGCCATGCGCCAATGTCCACCGGTATCAGTGTCCTTGATGTCCAGGATGGTGTGTTGCCTTAATTGGCCCGCCCACGTAAAATGGCGGCGTGGACCTGACCACGGGCGGCGATCCGGTCCGTGCCCACCCGCTCTGCCCGCCTGCCAGCCAGAAAATTCTGCCCCATGTCTCGGTGATAGCAACAATATCATATTCCCATGTGTTATTCAACGCCCTCAATTCATTTACCTTACTTGTGAGAGTCCTTGCGTTAAAATAGATGCAATCCGGCCTTGTAGTATTCCCTTGTGCCACGGGCAGGTATGTTTGCCCAGCATTGATGTCACCATTGTTCTCCCAGCAGCCATGGCAGTGTTGAATGTCCAGTGATTGAGGTTTGCAACATGGCTTGACCATTACTTATGGAAGGATGAGCGCAAAATGATTCAGGGGACAGGGATGCAGATTGACATTGTCTCCACGTTAACTAATCCAATGTCCTTGTTCTTCCTTTCAGCATCAATGGAGCAGGGCTGGGAGGAGGAGCATCAGAAGCCCCTTCTCACACATGAGGGCCCTGAAGTATCGGACTCACCAGCATCACACCATCTCTGCCAGGCAGGCACCAACGCAGACACTAGCACCTCGGTGGGAATTAAATCATCAGCTAGTGTCCCAGGGCACAGCGGTGAGGGCACTTCACAGTCACTGGAGGAGCTGGCAGAGACAGAGACTGGCCATGGCACCAGCAGTCGGAGGACTGTAGGGGACCAGGCACACGTTCAGTCAGTGCCTGATGATGTGCCTCTGGAGTCGTCCGTGACACTGCAAATGCAGGGAATGTGGCTGGGTGTGCGGGAGCATCTGGTAGCATACATGTGGCTATGCTAGGCTTGGTCTCCTTGGTAGAGGAGTCTACGTGGACTAATGCCGATGCAATGAGCCTCATGGCCGAGTGCCATGCATCCTCCATGGAGAGAGTGGTGACTCTCATGGAGAGGCTCCTCCAGGAGACCAATCAGGGCTTCCTGGGGATGCGCTCGGACCAGCAAGCCCTCACATTGGCATTGACCTCAGCTGGTCAGTGCCAGTGTGGGAGGTGGTCTGGGCTCCAATTTTCCCAGCTCAGTGCCCATCCATCCATGGTGAGCAGGGAGGTCCGAACCGACCTCACATTGGTGCAGCAGCTGCCTGTTGTCTCTGCGGGCTCCTCTCAGGGCGCTCCGGTTGAGGGCAGCAGCTCCTCCACCTCTCTCCCAGTGACCATTACATCCGATGAGGCTGCAATGACTAGAGAGATGCCAGCTGTGGAACTGGCAGCTCCCTTCCAGGCGGGGCCAGCATAGGCTCCACGGGCCAGAGGACGACTGCCAAGGTCATCGAGGACAGCAGAGTGAGCAGGCTGTCTCACATGCCAGTTCCAGCAAGAGGGCAGCGCCAAGACGTAGCACCTGAAAGTGCAAACATAAGGCACCTTAGGCACACCACGGGTTTATCACTGGTGCTTTTGCATTGGCCCGCAATGAGGTTTTTATGAGTTGGTGTGATATTGAACACCTTTGTCATTTTGTTCTCATAAGTTCCTTTTGTTATACCATTAAATTCAGACATATCACCATGGCTGAGGGTACCTCTTTTCTTCTGCAGGTGGACAGTTACCAATAACGTTATGAGTGATTTGTGGGACATTCAGCTTTATTGACAAGGCCCTTAATTAATGTTCCTATCCAGGCAGATTTTGCACTCAGGTATCGAGTATGCAGCCCAGGCTTGTCCTGGAGGTCCATCTGTGGTGTGCTTGCTGAAGGTTTGTTGGATTAAAGCCTCCCGAGTGTCCCTGCCTCCCTGGAGTATGCCCGGGTCAGCGTCTACCGCCTCAGCATTTCCCTGTGCATGCTCATCCTCGGACTCACTGCTGGACTCATCGTGTGCAGCCGCAACAACTGTGTCTATGTCTTCATCGTCCACTGCATCCCCCCTTTCCAGCGCAAGATTGTGGAGAGTGCAGCATGCAACTACTATCAGTGACACATGGTCTGGGGGGTATTGGAGTGCGCCCCCTGAGTGGTCCAGACATCGGAAACGCATTTTGAGAAGACCAATGGCTCTCTCCACCCTTGTGGAGGTGTGGCTCCTATTATATCACCGCTCAGCTTCTGTTCTTGGATGGCGGAGAGGTGTCATGAGCCACCTTCTGAGCGGATGGCCCTTGTCACCCAGCAGCCATCCATCCAGCCGGGCTGGAGCACTGAAGAGCCCCGGCACCTGGGAGTGTCTGAGGATGTAGGCGTCATGGGAGCTGCCTGGGTACCTTGCACAAACTTGTAGAATCACCATCCTGAGATCACACACTATCTGCACGTTCATGGAGTGGAAGCCCTTCCTGTTGATGAAGGCACCGGGCTCACCTGCTGGCGCCTTGATGGCCACATGTGTACAGTCTATTGCACCCTGGACACGGGGGAAGCCAGCAATAGCCGCGAAGCCTCTGGCTCGCTGTGTCTGGCTTGCCTGGTCGCAGCGGAAGCGGATGAAGGTCAATGCACGTCTGAACAGAGGATCTGTAACCTGCTTGACACAACTGTGGACAGTTGATTGGGAGACACTGTAAAGATCACCCATTGACTCCTGGAAGGAGCCAGAGGCATAGAAATTGAAGGCAGCCATGACCTTCAGAGCCGCTGGCATGGGGTGTCCACCCACACAGTTAGCGGAGATCTCAGGCCCGATCATCTGACAGATATAGTTGACTGTCTCCATTGAGAGACGGAGCCTCCTTTGACACTGCACCTCAGACATATTAAGGTAGCTGCTTCTCCGCCTGTATACCCTGGAAGCAGGATAGTGGCATCTTCTGCGGCCCCTTCCGTCTTGGACTACTTCTTGGCCCTGCACCTCTTGTGGCTGCGCCTGTACTCCAAAAGGTGGCGCCCCTGGAGGATGAACGTGCACTCCTGGCCTTCTCCCCCTTCTAGCCCTCCCTTCTTCCAAAAAGGAGATGCCTCCAATGGAGAGTTCAACTCCCATTCCCAGGCTAAGGGAAGGCTTCCTGAAACCTGCAGGCCCAAAAACGATTCTTCACTGCAGAGTGCTGACCTGAAGGCTGTGAGTCTAGTCCAAACAGCTGGTATATGTTTTGAAGTTTTGCAGATCACACAGGCAAGTATCAGTAACTTTGAAAAATCAATATTTGACAGAGCACACTCGCGACCCCACTGAGCCCTCTTATTCCGCCCATGGATGAGGTTTATTCAAATGTCTCCTATCCGCTTGCCCGTTGCACCCATACAACAACCCGAAGATCACACGGGGGCCGAAAAGTCACCCTCAATTGGTGCCTCAAGGGCCTTAAGTGGCCCGTTAATCAATGGCGGGCGCACGATGATATCCTATAAAATATTGCGATGACGTGCAGTGACGTCGGAACACTCGCCCGACATCACCGTGCGTCATTTTATTCATCGGCATGCGGGTCCTGCTGCCACATGCCAATGGGAAAATTCTGCCCATGGTTGAGGGAAGGGCAGGACTGGCAGCTCAATATTCCAGGGTATAGAATCTTCAGGCATGAAGGGGTGGGGCGGGGTGGGGGGGTCAAGGTGTAAAAGAGAAGGTGGCATTGCACTATTCATCAAGGCGTCAATTACTATAGTAAGGAGGGACGGTATCTTAGAAGGTTCCTCAAATGAGGCCATGTGGGTAGAACTTAAAAACTAAAATCACTTTTCTGGGAGTGTACTATAGGCCTCCAAACAGTAAGGGGGAGATAGAAGAGCAGATGTATAGGCAAATCTCAGAGAAATGTAAAAATAATAGCATAATAATAGTAGGGGATTTCAACTTTAAACTGGGATAATCTTAGTGTGAAAGGCTTAGAGGGGCGGAATTCTTAAAGTGTATCCAGGAGAGCTTTTTGAGCCAGCATGTAGAAAGTCCAACAAGAGAAGGGGCGGTACTGGACCTAACCTTAGAGAATGAAGCTGGGCAAGTAGTAGAAGTGTCAGTAGGGAAGCATTTCGGGGATAGTGACCATAACTCTGTAAGATTTAAGGTAGTTATGGGAAAGGACAAAGATGGACCGGAATTAAAGGTCCTGAATTGGGGGAAGGCCGATTTCAATATGATAAGACAGGGTCTGGCCAAAGTGGACTGGGAGCAGCTACTTGTAGGAAAGTCTCCATCGGACCAGTGGGAGTTATCAAAAAGGAAATAGTGAGAGTTCAGGGCCAACATGTTCCCAGAAAGGTGAAGGGCAGGACCAACAAATCCAGGGAACCCTGGAAGTCAAGGTATATAGAGCATTGGATAGGGAATAAAAAGGAGGCTTATGGCAGATACAGAGGGCTGAAAACAGCGGAAGCCCTAGAGGAGTATAGAAGGTGTAGGGGGGGGGGAATTAAAAAATAATTAGGAGAGCAAAGAGGGGGCATGAAAAAACACTGGCGGGCAAAATAAAGGAAAATCCCAAGGCATTTTATAAATATATTACGGGCAAGAGGATAACCAGGGAAAGAGAAGGGCCCATTAGGGACCAAAGTGGCAATCTGCGCGTGGAGCCAGAGGACGTAGGTGAGGTTTTAAATTATTACTTTTCATCTGTGTTCACTATGGAGAAGGATAATGTAGGTCTAGAAGTCAGAGAGGGGGACTGTGATATACTTGAACAAATTAGCATTGAAGGGAGGAGGTATTGTCGGTTTTTACAGGCTTAAAAGTGGATAAATCCCCAGGCCCAGATGAGCTGTATCCCAGGCGGATATGTGAGGCAAAGGAGGAGATTGCAGGGGCCCTGAAACTAATTTTCAAATCCTCTCTGGCCACAGGAGAGGTGGCAAAGGACTGGAGGACAGTGAATGTGGTACCATTATTCGAGAAGGGTAGTAGGGATAAATCATGTAATTATAGGGAAACTATTGGAAAAAATTCTGAGGGACAGGATTAATCTCCACTTGGAGAGGCAGGGATTAATAAGGGATAGTCAGCATGACTTTGTTAGGGGGAGATCATGTCTAACAAATTTGATTGAATTTTTCAAGGAGGTGACTACTTGTGTAGATGAGGGTAGTGTAGTTGATGTAGTCTACATGGACTTCGGTAAGGCTTTTGACAAGGTCCCACATGGGAGAATGGTCAAGAAGGTAAGAGCCCATGGGATCCAGGAAATTTGGTAAATTGGATCCAAAATTGGCTTAGTGGCATGAGGCAGAGGGTGATGGTCGAAGGTTGTTTTTGTGATTGGAAGCCTGAGACAAGTGGTGTGCCGCAGGGGTCGGTGCTGGAACTTTTGCTGTTTGTAGTGTATATCAATGATTTAGACCATAGAAGGTATGATCAATAAGTTTGCAGATGACACGATAATTGGTGGTGTCGTAAATAGTGAGGAGGAAAGCCTTACATTACAGGACAATAGAGATGGGCTGAGCAGTGGCAAATGGAATTTAATCCTGAGAAGTGTGAGGTGATGCATTTTGGGAGGACTAACCTGGTAGGGGAATACACAATGAATGGTAGGACCCTAGGAAGTACAGAGGATCAAAGGGGCCTTGGTGTACATGTCCATAGATCCCTGAAGGCAGCAGCATAGGTAGATAAGGTGGTCAAGAAGGCATATGGAATACTTGCCTTTATTAGCCGAGGCATAGAATATAAGAGCAGGGAGGTTATGTTGGAGCTGTATAAAATGCTAGTTAGGCCACAGCTGGAGTACTATGTGCAGTTCTGGTCAGCACACTATAGGAAGGATGTGATTGCACTGGAGAGGGTGAGAGGAGATTCACCAGGCTGTTGCCTGGGCTGGAGTATTTCAGTTATGAAGAGAGACTGGATAGGCTAGGGTTGTTTTCCTTAGAGCAGAGAAGGCTGGGGGGGGACCTGATAGAGATATACAAAATTATGAGGGGCCTAAATAGGTAGCATACAGGGCTACGGGCCAAGTGCTGGAAAATGGGATTAGAATTGAAAGGTGCTTGATGGCCAGCATGGGCACGATGGGCTGAAGGGCCTGTTTCTGTGCTGTATAACTCTATGACTCTATGACTTTATGACCTGCAGAATTAAAGCACGATTCAATGGCTCTGTGAGGAACATTAAGAAGCCTAACAGAAATGCTTCGTCATTGGTTTCAAGACAGATATGGAGGTGACCACGGAGCAGATACCTGTAAATTCTAAGAGGCAGAATGTCATTACTGTCTTAAGAAGGGTCACATAGTTAGGCAATGCTGGGCAAAGTTGAAGCAGTCTGCAGAATAGCAAACAAACATAATAGAAGTAACGTATACAGCAAAGGTTGAAGCTGCTGCTCCTGATGTTTACTCCTTATATAATGTGACTGCTGTGAAACCTGAGCCTATTACGGTGACAGTACAAGTGAATGAGAAACCACTGACAATGAAAGTGGATACTGGTGCCTCAACTACAGTGGTAGGAGGGCACACTTTCAGGTGCCTTAATGAAGGTAGACAGCTAATAAACCTTGGAGTGGACAACCGCTAAATTAAGAACTTACACGGGAGAATCTATTAAATTAAAAGGCACCGCCACTGCCCCAGTCTCTTACAAGTGACAGACAGCCCCAAGTGCCTGTAATAATAGCGACAGGAGAGGGACCCAGTCTTTTAGGTTAGGATTGGCTACAGAAGATGATATTTCACCTAAAAACAAATGGAATCTCAGAACTTCTAAGGAAATACAACATGGTTTTTCAGAATTAATTAGAAAATTGAAAGGCATGCACGCCAAGATACATGTTGATCCTTGGGCGACACCACATTTCTTTAAGGCCAGGCCTGAAAGGAAAGGTAGATGCAGAGCTGCACGGGTTAGAAAAGTGGGCATCATCCAACCTGTCCAATTCTCGGAGTGGGCCACATCCATAGCTCCATTGGTTAAGCCTGAGTGCACCAAACGTATCCGTGGAGACGATAATTTGACAGTGAATAAGGCAGCAAAATTAGATCAGTACCCCATTCCAAGGAAAGATGACTTATGTGCCAAGCTTGCTGGAGGCAAGTCCTATATGAAATTGGATATGAGTCACGCCTACTAACAATTACAAATGGATCACACGTTGAGAGAATATGTGACGATGAACACACAAGGGTCTCTATCAGTACACCTGTCTACCCTTTGGAGTCTCGTCAGAATGTGGTATTTTCCAGAGTACAATGGAGAGTCTTTTGCAAGGACTGCCACGAGTGGTAGTATATGTGGATGATGTTCTCATTACTGTGTCAACTGAGACTGAACACTTGGCCAACCTGGAGGAGGTGCAAAGGAAGTTCATGGAAGCTGGCGTACAGTTAATGAAGGAAAAATGCACATTTCAAGCACTAGAAGCCATTTATCTAGGTCGCAGGGTGGATGTCATGAGTTTGCATTCTGTAGAAGATAAAGTTCAGGGAATAAAAGATATACATCATCATCCAATGTAACAGAACTCAAGTCCTTCCTGGGTATGATCAACTATTATAGCTGCTTCTTACCCAACCTATCAACTGTTTTGGCTCCATTACAATCGTTGCTAAAAGAGGAACCCCCGTTGGTCATGGGGTTCACAACAGGAAGACGCCTTTGTGAAAACAAAGGAATTGCTGCATTCATTGTGTTTATTGGTACACTACGACCCATAGAAAGAGTTGGTATTAACATGTGATGCTTCTCCTTATGGTGTAGGAGCTGTGTTATCACATAGACTGGAAAATGGATCAGAAAGGCCCATTGGCTATGTCTCGAGAACCCTTTCCCAAGCCGAGAAGGGCTATTCTGTTAGAAAAAGAAGGATTATCAGTAGTATTCTGTGTAAAAATGTTTCACCAGTACCTACATGGACGACATTTTACCATTGTGTTGGACCATAAACCATTAACAGGATTATTCAGCCATTCCGCCAATAGCATCAGCAAGAATACAATGCTGGGCTCTGACATTATCTATGTATGAGTATATTTTTATGTACTGCCCTGGCTTACACATTGTAAATGCAGATGCACTCAGTTGTCTCCCGTTACCAGATAGCATTGTAAATACTCCCGTTCCACAAGAATTAGTGCTATCATTGAATTTCTTAGATTCTTTGTCTGTGTGTGCAAAACAAATTAGAAATTGGATGAACAGAGATCCAATATTGTCGAAGGTCAGAGACTTTGTTTTGCAAGGATGGCCAAACTTGCCTGTATCTGAAGAATTAAGACCGTTCCATGCCAGAAACACGGAATTAAGTTGTCAAGGCGGAATTGTGTTGTGGGGTTCAAGAGTTGTCGTACCATCACAAGGTAGAGAACCACTCTTGACAGAGCTTCACAGTGCGCATCCAGGCATATCAAAGATGAAAATGTTTGTGCAAAGCTATGTCTGGTGGCCAGGCATAGACAGTGACTTTGAAAACATGGTCAAGCATGGTCTCCACTGTCAGCAGTAACAGAAGTTGCCTTTTTCAGCTCTCCTGCATCTGTGGGAGTGGCCAGGTCGACCTTGGGTCCTACTACATATCGAGTATGTAGGTCCATTCTTAGATACCATGCTCTTGTTAATTGTGGATGAGCATTCAAAATGAATGGATGTGCACAGTGTCAAATCGCCAACATAGAACACAATTATCGAGAAGCTACATCATTGTTTCAGCATACATGGCCTACCTGAAATTGTCATTTCCGATAATGGTACGGCCTTTACCAGCACTGAGTTTCAGAAATTTATGGGCCTGAATGGAATCCGACAGGCAACCCTCACCTAGTCTGGTCTAGTGGGTGGGCAGTACAAACTTGCAAGTCTAGTATGAAAAAATTATTGGAAGGCACGCTGGAATTTCGACTTACCAGGTTTCTCTTCAGTTATCGTACAATGCCACATTAGACTGTGGGTTCAACACCATCGGAGCTATTAATGAAACGCCGTCTGCATACATGTTTACACTTGGTGTTTCCGAATTTAGAGGGGAAGGAAGCGCAGAACCAGAGTAATCAGAAATATAACCGTGACATACATAGTAAGACTCGCACATTCAGTGTAGACAACCGATATGTGTGCGAAATTTTGGCAAGGGACTTTACTGGGCTCCGGGAGCCATTGTTTCAGGGACTGGCCCATTATCTTTCCAAGTACAAGTGGGAGATAGAATCTGTAGTAATTATGGTATTATATAGTGTGTAATGTACCTTCAAGAAAAACACTTGTTAAGGAAGATCTCATGATCTGTAGTAACCACTAGGAGAGTAGCGTGAGTGATCTCAGCAATCAGTTAGAGATAGAGTTGGAGTTGAAAGCACACATGTAGTTGCTGCTGAGTATATTGTAAATAAACTTAAAAATTCCACCCAAGAATTGTTTGCAGATCAACTCTATCATTAATAGCACAGCCCAGCCACCCTACAAGAAACTGGCGACAAGGATAAAATAGGGCTGAGCAGAAGAAATCAAGTTAGAAAGAAATCGGCACTGCACCTCGCCCAGTCAGTAGCAAGCTCCGTTAGAATTGAAGAAGTTATCCCCATTCAAAATGCTACAACTTGGGAGAATTGATCTTTTGAACCTGCTGCAGATGATTGGGCACAATACATAGAATGCCTCGTATTCCTTTTCAAGCGAATGAGATTGCGGCGGAAGAGGCAAGTGATCCTCTTGAGTACTTGTGGGAGCAAAACCTACAGGTCTGATTCAAAGTTTGACTGCACCCAGTGCCCCAGATTCGAAGAATTTGATAAATTGGTGGACCTTGTGAAGGGTCACTTTCAACCCAAGCCCTCAGTCACGATGCAGAGGTTCAGGTTTAATTCGCGAAATAGAGCCCCGGGTGAGACAATTGCATGCTACGTGGCAAATTTGAAGCTGCTAACGGAACATTGTAAGTTTGGTACAACTCTGAACGACATGCCCAGAGATTGTTTAGTGTGTGGTGTGAAAAAGGGCACTGTTCAGAAAAGATTATTGCCCGAAGTGAATCTGGATTTCAAGAAGGTGCTGGAGATTCAGCTCGGTGCTGGCCAGCAAGAGATTCAAAAACAATACAGGGTGCGCAAAATGGTGCCATCCTCCACATCGGGCAGGAAACCTCAGCCAAAAGAGGGGCAAAAAGTGAGACTCTGCCAAGAAGCAGGAAACAGCCTCCTCTAGCCGAATAATGAAGAAAAATAATTTAGCTGCGAAATTGAAGAATAATATTTGTCACAGTGAAAGTAAATGGCAAACCTGTTAAAATGGGAATGAGCATGGGAGCTTCCACTACTGTAATTGAGGAACATACCTTCAGCTACTTGAATACTGATGAATATCAATTAAGTTTAGAAGAAACAGCCGCCAAGCTAAAAACATAGATGGGTGAAGACATTCAAGTAAAAGGCATAAGCAGAGTAACCATTCATTATGGAAGCCAATCGGCAAAGCTACCCTTAATGATGGTGTCAGGTGAAGGACCAAGCCTCCTGGGGCGAAATTGGTTAAAAGACATTAAGTTAGAGTCGGCTGAAATTTTCCATCTGAGAGCAAGTAGGCTACCAGAGCTACTTAGAAAGTACGCCACCATCTTTAAGGATGAACTGGGGAAAATCCAGGGCCGGCAGGTCAAGATTCATATGGATCCAGAAACAATCCCTCGCTTCATGAAGGCAAGGCCAATACCATATGTCCTGTGAGAAAAAGTCGACATTGAGCTGAACCGACTAGAGAAACTGGGCGTTATACATCCTGTTCAGCTCTCAGAATGGACAGCACCCATAGTCCCCATCCTTAAACCCAATCAAAACGTCCAAATTTGTGGAGACTACAAACTGATGGTTAATAAGGCAGCTAAGCTGGACAGACACCCTGTTCCAAAAATCGAAGACCTGTATGTCAAGCTGGCAGGAGAGACAAAGCTTGACATGAATCATGCTTATCAACAATTAGAGTTGGATCATGCCTCTTGGGAATTTGTCACAATTAATACCCATAAAGGGTTGTACCAATATACACAATTGCCTTTCGGTGTCTCCTCTGCTTGAGCCATCTTTCAGAGAACAATGGAAAGCTTACTGCAGGGACTGCCCCTGGTTGTAATCTATTTAGACGATGTATTGGTGACAGGATTCACTAAAAAAGAGCATTTGGCAAACTTAGAAGAAGTCTTAAAATGTTTCTTGCAGGCTGCAGTGTGTTTAACAAAAGAAAAGTGCATGTTCCAAGTGAAGGAGGTAATCTATTTGGGTTATTGGATAGATTCACAGGGCCTCCACCCGGTTGAGGAAAAAGTGAGAGCCATAAGAGACGCACCTGCGTCAAAGAACGCCTCAGGGCTCAAATTATTCCTAGGAATGATCAACTATTATGGGCAGCTCTTACCCAATTTGTCCACAGTGTTGGCCCCCCTGCATTCTCTACTCAATAAGAGCCAACGTTGGTCTTGGGAGGGGCCCCAGAAAGGAGCTTTCATAAAGGTAAAACAATTGTTGCACTTGTCCAATCTATTAGTGCATTATGACCAGACGAAAGAATTGGTGCTGACACGTGACATATCTCCCTACAGAGTGGGAGCAGTGCGCTCTCATCTGATGAACGACGGCACGGAACGGCCAATAGGTTGCGTATCAAGATCACTCACCATAGCAGAAAAGGGATACTCGCATTAGAAAAAGAAGGCCTGTCCATCATCTTTGGTGTCAAGAAATTTCACCAGTACGTACACGGCCGCCATTTTACAATAATTTCAGACCACAAACCATTGCTAGAATTGTTTATTGAGGACAAGGCTATACCACCCATTGCCTCAGCAAGAATACAATGATGGGCTTTAATTCTGGCAGCACACAAATACACTTTTGTGCATAGGTCTGGCAAACAAATTGCAAATGCCGATGCCCTTAGTCGTTTGCCTTTACAAGAAAATGATGAGCACATCCCAGTTCCACAGAAACTTGTTTTACTATTAAATTTCTTAGATTCCTTGCCGGTATGTGCTTGACAGATGGACTGGACAAGTCAGGACCCAGCCCTATCTCAGATACGAGAATAAGTGCTACATGGTTGGTCACAGGTGCCCGTATTTGACAAAATGAAACTGTACTTCAACAGAAGGCATGAAATAACCAGCAGGATGGCATCTTATTGTGGAGAGCATGAGTGATTGTTTCTCCAAAGGGAAGGGAGCCACCTTTAATTGAACTACACAGTGCCCATCCAGGAATTTCCCGAATGATGACCAGAGCATGCTGCTACCTATGGTGGCCTGGGATGAATGGCAAAATAGGAAGTTTAGTAAAGCACTGTGTGCAATGTCAGCAACTGCAAAAGTTGCCAGTGACAGCTCCGTTACACCCATGGGAGTGGCCAGGTAGACCCTGGGTGCGGTTACACATTGACTCCGTTGATCCTTTCCTGGGAAAAATTTTTCTGCTCATAGTTGATGCCCATTCAAAATGATTGGATGTATATGAAGTGGAGTCACCAACATCGGCTGCTGCAATTGAGAAACTACTTCAGAATTTTACCATTCATGGATTACCAGAAGTTGTCGTTTCCGATAACGGCACGGCATTTACGAGTGCTGTGTTTCAACGGTTTATCAGTCTCAAAGTTATCACTCATGTGAAAACTGCACCATATCACTCTTCCTCAAATGGACTGGCCGAAAGGACGGTTCAAACGTTCAAGGCAGGTATGAAAAAGCTAATTGGTGATTCCTTGGCAACCAAGCTAGCACTCTTTCTTTTTCATTACAGGGCTACCCCTCATACAACGACAGGTGTCACACCTGCCAAGTTACTGTTGAAATGCTATCTCAGGATGAGATTGAGATTAATAATGTCGAATTTAGAGAGGAAGGTGGAAAGGAGTCAGGGAAGCCAGAAAACTGGATTTCAAGACATGACACGACACTGGCATAGTCGCGAGAGGAAATTTACCGTGGGAGAACCGGTATATGTGAAGAACTTTGGGGAAGGACCAACGTGGTTACCAGATGAAATAAGTGTGGTGACTGGACCTCTATCTTACCATATGGAGGTGGAAGGCTGGATCACGAGTAAACATGTGGACCATTTAAGGAAGAGAGAGGCAAATCACCAAGGTTTGGTTCCAGCAGCAATCATGACTGGATCTGCCTTTCCTGTTGAGGATAATCAACCCAGGACTGACATGTCTGATGTTCCTGTAAGGGTTGAGGGTACAGAGCTGCAAATGCCCACGGAAGCATCTGATGTTCAGGCAACTCTGGAAAAGGAGGTTCCTGACAAAGAATCTGAAGTTGTGGAGCTGCGACATTATACACGAACCAGGAAATTATCTGAAAGACTGAATTTATAAATCCCTTGCCCAGTGTAAATATTATGTTGTTTTGAAAAAATATGTACTTGTAAATATAATATGTATAGCCAAGTTAAAGGGGGAGGCATGTAGTAATTATGGTTTTATTTAGTGTGTAATGTACCTTTAAGAATAATATTTGTTAAGGAAAATCACCTGATCTGTAGTAACCAATAGGACAATAGCGCGGGCTCCCTCAGCAGTCAGTACATAGATAGAGTTGGAGTTGAAAGCACACGTGTAGTTTCGACTGAGTATATTGTAAATAAACTTAATGTTTCCACCCAAGAAGTGTCTGCAGATCAACCCTATCACTAATAGTACAACTCGGCCACCCTACAACAGAATCGTTCGTAAACATATAGATCACGTCCTTGCCAGAGAGCCATTCCAACAATTAGCTGATCAACCTGTGATTAACGTGGAACCGTTGAGCTCTGAGGTGTGTGATTGACCTAGAACAAACATTTCAGATGCTTCAGAAGAGTTGCCAAACCCTGAACAGCCTAATGCTGATGATGTGCCTCATAGCGCAACTCCAGATCCTGTCTATCCTGTTCAGGGACCTTCAGTGGCAGAGCTACACTGCTCTGGCCATATAAGGAGATCACCTCAGACACTTGATTTGCAATCACCTGAAATTATAAATTGTTTGTTGGGTTGTTTAAATGTTTTTCTGTAAAGAGTAATTGTAAAGAACTAAAGAGGGAGGAAATGTGGTAACTGGGTGTATAGTCATTCCCTCCTGCCAATCTCGGGTCATGTGATGTACTGTGGGGGCTCCGACCAATGAACTGTTCGTGCGGGCATTCCATGGGTCAGGGTTTTTCCGAGGAGAGATCTGGTTGAGCGTGCAAGCACTGAAAATGTCTCTGTAATAAAGTTTAACTGTTTCTTGATGGAACCTGTCTGCTCCATAGAGTCATCACACCATCCAGCAATTTATTTTACATATTTGAGAGATAGGGATGGCAAGGGCTAGAAATGCTTTGGAGGCATATTTCACTTTGCCTTTTTTTTGTGTGATATATTCTGTTGGTTGCCTGTTGGGAGTCCAGCTCCCGAAGCAAAAGTTTAAATGAAGTTATAATGACGTGTTATTGTGCATCACAATTATTACAGATTCATTTACTAACCCCTGTAGAAAAGTGTTGTGCCCTGCTGCTGTAGCACAGCAATTAAGGAGGAAATCCAGAAAGCATATCCTACCAAACAAATATGCCCACTATCATGTGGGTAAACACACATTTTTCATTCATCACGTTTTAGCAAACCAACTCATGACCTTTAAGAAAAACTGAGAAAGCTTTGAGTAACAAATAATGTTTTTATCCCTCACAATGGCTGGGACACAATGGGCAGAATTTTACCCAGCATGGCGGTGGGCAGAAGGCCAACGCGGAAGTAATCTTCCTTATCAGCCCATATTTTTCCATGTGAGCACTAATTCTATCCCAAACAATTGTTTCTGGAATCTTGCCCAACACTGAAGTTAAACTGACTGGTCTGTAATTGCTGGGCTTATCCTGACAACCTTTTTTGAACAAGGGCGTAATGTTTGCAATTCTTCAGTCCTCTGGCACCTCCCCTGAGTCTAGGGAAGACTGAAAGATTATGGCCAGTGCCCTTGCAATTTGTACTCTCATTTCCTTCAATATCCTGGGATGCATCTCATCCAGTCCCGGTGCCCTGTCAACTTTAGGTACCGACAGTCTATCTAACACTTTCCCCTTGTCAATTTTGAACCCTTCTAATGATACAGTTTCCATGGCCTGGGTAGCATGTACCTCCTTGGTAAGGTGGATGCAAAGTATTCATTTAATACCTCAGCCATGGCCCCTTCATCCATGTGTAAATTCCCATTTAGGCCCCTAATCGGCCCTACTCCTCCTTTACCACCTTTTACTATTTATATGTCTATAGAAGACTTTGGGATTCCCCTTTATGTTGGCTGCCAGTCTTTTCTCATAATCCCTCTTTGCTTCTCTAATATGCTTTTTCACCTCCCCTCTGAACATTCTGTATTCCTCTTGGTTCTCAATTGTATTTTCTACCTGACACCTGTCATAAGGGACCCCTGGCACGGGACTGTGACAGCTGCACCAAAAAGCACTGTTTGGGCGCCTGAGTAATTTGTGGTGAAAATTTTGATTTCCTATAACTTGCTGCAGAAGGTAAGAGCTCCATTGGCTCGGTCATTTGTGGAGAGACAAAAAGAGTTCAAGGGCTGATTTCCACTATCTCCTTAAACACTTGCTATTCATCAGGGGAATGGGTCAGCTACATTCAAATATACTTTCTTCCCCGGCAAGGGCCCAGGACTCTTCCAAACTAGATGATTAGTCGTGCACATTAATAAGCAAGCTGTAACCTTCTGCAGCAAGTTACAGGAAATCAAAATTTTCATCACAAATTACTCAGGCAGAGATACCAGAGGGGTGGCACAGATATTGGAGGAGTTCATCAAGACCAGGAGTGCTGCAATGACCTGCTCAACAGAACGCATGGCTTCCTCCATTGACAGACTGGCGACTGCCATTGGGAGGCCAAACCCAGCAACTCACTGATGCAATAGTGGGTATACGTTCTGACCTGCACTCCATAATTGTCTCTGACCACTGGGCCCCCAAACCAGGACGAGAGAGGGATGAGGAGCCTGGAGTCACATCCAGCTACTGGTCCCTCTCAGGAAATCAGGGAGGGCCAGTGGACCTCACAGCCCCGGTGGTGGCAGAGGAGCAGCTGCCATTAGTATCTGGGGGCACCTCTGAGGGTGCTTCTGATGGCCAGGTCCTTTCCTCCACCCCTCTGTCATTGGCACAGATGCCTCCAAGTTCCACAGTGACTAGTAAGTCACCTGCCGCTGCTCAGGGGACTCCCACCATGCTGGGTCCTCGCAGCCTCAGGTGACCAGGGGACAGCCGCCAAAGTCATCCCAGGCAAGGGGGCTCTCTGTCTGCAGCACAGCTGGCAGCAAGGAGGGAGCACCACACCACAGCACTTGGAAAAGATTCAAGAATACCCCACATTAGTCAGAATTAGGTGCACATGGGTGCCATTCTTCTTTGTGAGATATGAATATTGATATGAGCTATTGAGTACATAAATGACTGCTATTTTCCAATTATTGTCTGGCTGCATCTACTCATCATCTCTGTGTGAATGTGTGGATATCAATTTATTTGATGACTTTATTTAATTCTGTGATTATGTGCATCCTTCAGAATGACATTATTTGGCCCTTGCCCATATTCGACATGGGTATTCGTGTCATGGAGCTGTGTGGAGAAGGTGCCGACAGCCATGAAGGTGATATTGAGGTGGAGACACTCAGCTAGTGGAACCTTCTGATGATCAGAGCTTCCCATGTCTCACGAACATCCAGACCCTTCCTTGGACCAGCTCAGCCAATTACCTACTACAGCTCGCCCTCCTCTTCCTCTGACTCCTCATCAGGGGACCAGCCTGTCTCCCTTAATTCCTCCTTTGACACGGGTTCCCCTCTCTGTAGGGCCTGGTTGTGCAGCCACAGCAAGCTACTACCATGAGGGAGCCTCTGGCTGGTGCATATTGGAGCGAGCCACCTGATCTTTCCAGGCATCAGAATTGCATGTCTGCTCAATGATGGAGCAGGTTGTTGCATGGCAGGTTGTTGTCCCAGTGCTCAGGATCCGTCCTTGGATACTGTACTGAAGTCATCATCCATTTCTTCAGGAGCTATCCATTGTCTCCAAGCAGCCATCCATCCAAAGTGTCCAGTCCCGTAAACATCCCTGGCACCTGGAGTATCTGAGATTGTATGTGCCATGGCTGCTTCTGGGGTACTGTGCACACACCTGCATGATTCTTTGATTGTGGTTGCACACAACCTGAATGTTTATGGAGTGGTATCCCTAGGGGTTGATGAAAGCCCTTGGCAGCCCTGCTAGTGTATTGATGGCTACATGCCCTGGTACAATCAATTTCCCCTGTACCCGTGGGAAACCAGCCATGGCTGCAAAGCCTCTGGCTCTTTCCGCTGGAGTGTTGTTGTCTGTTGTAAAGGAAATATATTGATGTCCATGCCTAAACATGGCATTAGTGAAGACCTTTGTCCAATGACATGCTGCTGGCTGGGTGATCCCACATGCAGCCTGAAATGAGCCGGAGGTGAAGAAGTTCAAGGACTCAGGCATCAGGTGGCCACGCACACAATTGAAGGCAATCTCAGCCATCAGCATGTGACAGTCTCTTGTGAAAGGCAAAGCCTCCAGAGATACTGTCGATCCATCATCTGCAGGTTGGACATTCAGACCCTGTAAACTCGGTTGGCAGGGTATGGTCCTCACCTACCTCTGCATTCCTACTGCTGCCGCCCCTCCACAGACCTTCACTTCTCAGCAGGTTGCCTACCCTCCTGCCCCTGGCCGGCTGGCCTCCTCCTTCTCCATTTCCTTCTCCTCTCCTTCTCACAGATGGTACAATGCCCACAGGGGACACCATTTCACACAACAAATGGAGCAGTGTTCAAAGATGGCCGCAACACCAACTTTTTTGACCCTCCCCTAAGGAATGGTCCTGAATCCGATCAGGGATGTATCTGCTGCAAAATTTTCCCAACTAACTAACCTCCCCTGCTAAAGTCAGGGATAGACCTACCTCCCTGAAAAAAATACGATTCCCACCGGCTGTGTTTCCCACCTTATAATAGCATGTGCAATGTTTTATGGCAGTCAGTTGGGCTGTTAAGTACCATAATTTGGGGTTTAAGTACTAATTTCAAAATGGCAGGTGGGCTTCCAAGTTTAGAGCCCACCTGACTACTGTATTATTGCAGACAGGCATAATGATGGCACACCACGCCGGATTTAACGCTTTTGTGGAACTATGGCAGTCCCGCTTTAGCCACGTGTAAAATTCCAATCAATATCACATGTCAGTGCTACCTTATTTCTTGTACATGTTATTGTATGGTCTTTGAACTATGCCTGATCTGTTGCACCTCATCTTGCTGAGAGACTGGAGTGTGTGAGGTGGCTGGCTGTCCGTGTGGTCTTTATGTGACTGTGGTTGCCTTTTTCCTCAAGATACCCACACCCTGGAGGGTATTAGCTGCATATCCAATACTGTTCCTGGGGCAAACTTTAGACAGGTAATTGGAAGGGTCTGTCAGAGAGACCTACTTGTCTCATTATTGTGAGTATAGCAAGGTTTTATGTGAACACCTTCTTGCCAGGTGACTGACACTGGATACAGGTGTCTGCTTGATAGTTGTCCTCAATTGGTCAACCAGGAGGAGCCTGCAGTGTTGAAATAATCACCCAAGACCTTTGTTGTAGGAGTGCCAGTTGCTAGCAACAAAAGTTTTCTGCAATTGGGGGCATCTGCTATTGTATTGCCTGGAACCACTAAATGCTCCAGAAAGGGCTGTGGTACAATGAAGCAGTTTCACTGATGGTGCTACATATGCTAGCTGTGAGCTTCTCTCCTAAGCTCGATAGTTTGCGACCGTATGCACCACTTATTAGCAATTCCTGCATATAGTTCCAATGGGGGTGGGGAGGGCGTTGGGGGTTGGAGGTCATAGACTTTTAGCTGGTAGAGTCACATTTCCTGATCCTTCATTTAGGAATGGGTGGAAGTTCATCTTTCATCACATCTCCTTCTGCCCAATCATGCTCATCCCCATTAAGCTGTGCGTTGTTGTAATGCTCACTGTCTGAAGCAGTTCAGATGCTTTTTCTGGGTTGGTGCTTGAAGAGTCAGGGTGATTGATGGTGTGCAGAGCAGTGCCTGCAGGATCTACATGATCATCTTAGTTGTTTCTCTGCTTGCTGATGCTGTGTTTCATCTAAAAAGTGAGGAAAAAAAGGAAGAGGTTATAATACAAACATACAGAAATAATGGGCTGGAAAAGCCCAGAGGGTCTATCAAGCCTGCCCCACATAATGGGTGATGGAGGAGCTGACGAACCAGTAACATGAGGGTGCTTGCAGGAATAATCCATGTCCCACACCAAGAGGTTTAAAAGAAGTAGAACGTTATGGCAAACTTACATCTGGCACCTCTCCCATTTCTCCATCTCCAACTCCCTTGACAACAACTACCTCCAGGTGCTTCCTCCCTCTGTGGCCTGTCTCCTTCACTGTGTTATGCAAATCTTCCTTCCTTGATGGCCTGCTGATAATGAAATATTTAAGGACAACAAAAAGGGAAGGCATATTAAAGATAGGGTGATATTTAGAAAGAAGGTGGGGTGCAAGGACAAGTTTTTATTAAGAGCTGGATAATAGCAATTCTGAAGAAGGGGAAATAATTACTGATTAAAAGGGAGCTCTTGATGAAGGCCACGGACATTGGCTGAAGTGAGGGAGTTTATCGGTCAGGAAATAGGCTGGGAAGAAATTGAAAGGTGAGGTGTTGGATGAGCGGTTGGATGAGAGGTAGAAGGGAAATAGGAAAAGGAACTCTTGCGAGAGAAGATCAGTAGTGGTGGAAGCAATGGACTGAGGCAGATGGTTTTTTGGGAAATTTAGAAATCCATGTTTTTATGGTGGAGAGATGTTTAGGATTGTCCATAGCCTTTAGGATGATCCTAGGGTAATGAGGACATTAGCCTCGCCCCCACCACAGGTTGGGGGGAAGGCAATGATGGAATAGTGGTATTGTCGCTGGATTAGTAATCCAGAGACACAGGGTAATGCTCCAGGGACCCAGGTTTGAATCCCACCATGGCAGATGGCAGAATTTTAATTCAATCAATAAAAACCTGGAATTAAAAAGTTCAATGATGACCATGAAACAATTGTTGATTGACGTAAAAACACATCAAGTTCACTAATGACCTTTAGGGAAGGAAATCTGCTGTCCTTACCTGGTCTGGCCTACATGTAATTCCAATCCATAGCAATGTTGTTGACTCTTAGGTGCCCTCTGTAATGGCCTAGCAAGACATCAGTTGTATCAAACCGCTAAACAGTCAATAAGGAATGAAACTAAATGGACAACCGGGCATTGACCTAGGCACCTGAAATGACAACGGCAAACCCAGCCCTATCGACCCAGCAAAGTCCTCCTTACTAACATCTAGGGGCTAGTGCAAAAATTGGGGGAGCTGTCTCACAGACAGCAAAAGTCTGACATAGTCATACTCACGGAATCATACCATACAGGTAATGTCCCAGACACCACCATCACCATCCCTGAGTATGTTCTGTCCCAGCGGCAGAACAGATCCAGCAGAGGCGGTGGTACAGTGGCATACAGTTGGGAGGGAGTTGCCCTGGGAGTCCTCAACATCAAATCCAAACCCCATGAAGTCACATGGCATTAGGTCAACATGGGCAGGGAAACCTGCTGATTACTATGTACCACCCGACACCCACCCTCAGTTGATAAACCAGTACTCTTCCATGTTGCACCACTTGAAACCAACAAGAGGGGAAAAACATACTTGATCTCATTCTCACCAACCTGCCTGCCGCAGATGTAACTGTCCATGACAATGTCATTATGAGTGACCACCGCACAGTCATTGTGGAGACGAAGTCCCGCCTTCACATTGAGGATACCCTCCATCATGTTGTGCGGCACGACCACGGTGCTAAATGGGAGAGATTTTGAACAGATCCAGCAACTCAGGACTGGGCAACCATGAGGCACTGTGGGCCATCAGCAGCAGCAGGATTGTACACCAACACAATCTGTAACCTCATGGCCTGACATGTCCCCTGACTCTACCATAACCACCTAGCCAGTGGGTCAACCGCTCAATGAAGAGTGCAGGAGGACATGCCAGGAGCAGCACCAGGCATACGTAAAATGAGGTGTCAACCTGGTGAAGCTACAACACAGGACTACTTGTGTGTCAAACAGCATAAGCAGCAAGCGATAGACAGAGCCAAGCGATTGCATAACCAATGGATCAGGTATAAGCTCTGCAGTCCTGCCACATTCAGTTGTGAATGGAGGTGGACAATTAAACAACTCACTGGAGGAGGAGGCACCGCAACTATTCCCATCCTCAATGATGGGGGAGCCCAGCACATCAGTGCAAAAGATAAGGCTGAAGCATTTGCAACAATCTTCAGCCAGGAGTGGGTTACCCATCTTGGCCTCCTTCGGAGGTCCCCAGCATCACAGATGCCAGTCTTCAACCAAGTTGATTCACTCCATGTGAAATCAAGAAACTGCTGAAGGCATTGGATACTGCAAAGGCTATGGGCCCTGACAATATTCCGGCAATAGTGCTGAAAATTTGTGCTCCAGAACTTGCTGTGCCCCTAGCTAAGCTGTTCCCGTACAGCTGCAAAACTGGCATCTACTCGGCTATGTGGAAAATTGCCCAGGTATGTCCTGTACACAAAAAGCAGGACAAATCCAACTCAGCCAACTATTGCCTCATCAGTCTATTCTTGATCATCTGTAGAGTGATGGAAGGGGTCATCAGCGGTGCTATCAAGCAGCACTTGATCAGCAATAACTTGCTCACTGACGCTCAGTTTGGGTTCCACCAGGGCTACTTAGCTCCTGACCTCATTACAGCCTTGTTTCAAACATGGACAAAAGAGCAGAACTCCAGAGGTGAGGCATCAAGGCAGCATTTGACTGAGTATGGCATCAAGGAGCCCGAGCAAAACTGGAGTCAATGGGAATCAGGTGGAAAGCTCTCCGCCGGTTGGAGTCATACCTAGCACAAAGGAAGATGGTTGTTGTTTTTGGAGGTCAATCATCTCAATTCCAGGACATCACAGCAGGAGTTCCTCAGGGTAGTGTCCTCAGCCCAACCATCTTCAGCTGCTTCATCAATGACCTTCCTTTCATCATAAGGTCAGAAGTGCAGATGTTTGCTGATGATTGCACAATGTTCAGCACCATTCATGACTCCTCAGATACTGAAACAGACCATGTCCAAATGCAGAAAGACCTGGACAATATCCAGGCTTGGGCTGATAAGTGGCAAGTAACATTCACGCTACACAAGTGCCAGGCAATGACCATCTCCAACAAGAGAGAATCTGACCATTGCCCCTTGATATTCAATGACATTACCATTGCTGAATCTCCCATTATCAGCATCCTTGGGGCTGCCATTGACCAGAAACTGAACTGGACTAGCTATATAAATACTGTGGCTACAAGAGCAGGTGAGAGGCTAGGAATCCTGTGGTGAGTAACTCACCTCCTGACTCACCAAAGCCTGTCCATCTTCTACAAGGCACAAGTCAGTAGTCTGATGGAATACTCTACATTTGCCTAGATGAGTGCAGCTCCAACATTACTCAAGAAGCTTGACACAGACATTCACTCGCTCCACCACCAATGCACAGTAGCACCAGTGTGCACCATCTACAAGATGCTCTGCAGGAACTGACCAAGGTTCCTTAGACAGCACCTTCCAAACCCACGACCACTACCATGAAGAAGGATAAGGGCAGCAGACACATGGGAACACCACCACCTGGAAGTTTCCCTCCAAATCATTCACCATTCTGACTTGGAAATAGATCGCAATTCCTTCACCCTCCCTAACAGCACTGTGGGTGTACCTACACCACATGGACTGCAGTGGTTCAAGAGGGCAGTTCACCACCACCTTCTCAAGGGCAATTAGGGACAGGCAATAAATGCTGGCCCAGCCAGCAAAGCCCAGGTCCCATGAATGAATAAAAGAAAAATTAGGCATCAGAAAGGTAGTGATAATGCAGTTTGCCATAAGCTAGGCAAATGTGACGATGGATAATGAGACCAGTTGCATGCACTCAAGCATGCTGTCCCCTGGTTTGAATTCACAAACCTGGTGAATAACAAGAATGATTAGTGTTTTGGCAGCTGTAATGGTTTTCAAAGAGAATGCTTGAGTTGGTTAGGAATGTAAAGGATGGGAAACCATGAGGAAGTTGACAGGGCAATGACATTGAAGGTGGGTTTGAGGTAACTTTGAGGGTCTGGTCAGAGGAAGGATAGATGGTTTGGTGCTAGGCTGGGTTATGTGAATAACATGCAAATGATTAAAAACAAAAACAGAAATACCTGGAAAAACTCAGCAGGTCTGGCAGCATTGGCGGAGAAGAGCAAAGTTGACGTTTCGAGTCCTCATGACCCTTCAACAGAACCCTTCTGTTGAAGGGTCATGAGGACTCGAAACGTCAACTTTGCTCTTCTCCGACGATGCTGCCAGACCTGCTGAGTTTTTCCAGGTATTTCTGTTTTTGTTTTGGATTTCCAGCATCCGCAGTTTTTTGTTTTTATGCAAATGATTAAGGTGGCCTTGCTGACCAGAGAGACCTTCTACGATGGTGATATTGATTGGGTGGCAATGGAAGTTTATGCGAGTGTTACTGCATAGGGTGAGGTTGAAATGAGAGAAGAGGATATAGATGCTGGAGGTCTGGGGACAGAAGTTTAAGTCTAGGTGAGGAACTTTTAAGACCAAGTGCGGAGAGGAGGCAAAAGATGTTGACCAGAATTCAGTGGACTTGGGAGAATGGGAAATAAAGAGGATCGTGAAGGAGAGATAGGTGAGTGCTTCAAAGTAGAGAAAGTGCCAGGGGAACAAAGTGGAAGCCAAAAAACAAAATTCTCCCAAAAAGAGCTGGTTCCCTCTTTGTCTCAGTCTGCCAGGCTCTGTCTATGAATACTCTTCCTGTAAACTAAAAACATGATTATTTAAATTTAAAAGTTTGACAGAAAACCTTTTAACACTCATTCTGCAACTTGTTTTCAAATCATTTGGGAAAAAAGAAATCCAGATACCTGTTAAAACATGAAGGAAGTTACATTCCAAGATGTAGACGAATCACACTGAATTATGAGCACAGGTGAGATTATTAACTCTCTTCAAGTGACAGAGTGATAGGTCTGGGAAAAATACCAACTACAAGCTCAGGATATGGAGTGAAGCTGAGACTTCCAAGTGAATTGTTAATGAGTGTATTCAAGAATACACAATGTAGATAAGCTTAATCTTGTAATGGTGAAATACTAATAATTTATTCTTGTTATAACCCTTACTTTGAATGCTAAATATTTATTCTTATGGGGAAAGTAAAAAGCAGCAAATCAAGGTGTCTGAAAAGGCATTTGGAGTGATTAGGTGATTCCGTCTTTGATACTTTTTTCCTGATCGATAGTGTTTTGCCGCTTGTTACAGCTACAGCCTTTTGAATTGATGCAGCCATAAGATTTTTTTTGGAGTCATTTGATTGATTCAGATGCTTCTTTTTATTGCTAGATTATTAAATGAACTG
Organism: Cetorhinus maximus; assembly: GCF_964194155.1. Classification (NCBI taxonomy): domain Eukaryota; kingdom Metazoa; phylum Chordata; class Chondrichthyes; order Lamniformes; family Cetorhinidae; genus Cetorhinus; species Cetorhinus maximus. Next base: position 206,163,147 of record NC_135879.1, on the reverse strand, counting down.
CTGCTCTGTAATTTAAACCCATCAACCAGTAGAAATTTGCAAATAAAACTGTGAGGTGACATAGAATGTGTGACATAATGGCTGCTGTTGATGTGATAATGAATTGTCTGTAGCCTGACTTTACTCATGATGGTATTTGTGCATCACTTGGCAAGGCCAACATTTAGTGCCCTTGAGAAGGTGAGAGTCACTGCAGTCTGTGGGGTGAATGTACTATTACAGTGCTGTTCGATAGGGAGAGTTTTTTAAAAAATTCTATAACACTTCTTTGCAGCAGTTTGATACAATGGAATGGCTTGCCAGGCCATTTCAGAGGGTTGTGAATCAGAGTCATGTATAGGCCAAATTAGATAAGGACAGCAGATTTTCTACCATAAAGAACATTAGGGAACCAGTTGGGGTTTTACAACAGTCCATTAGCTTATGATCACCACTACTAATATGAACTTTACTAATGTGAATTTATTTAAACTAATATCAAATTCACAAACTACTGTGGTGGGGTTAGAACACATAACTCCATATTAATAGGTTACACCTCAGTATTACTGGTGCAGTGATATAACCTTACATAACCGTAGCCATCTGCATCAGAAAACTCAGGCCTAGACAGGTGCTGGGCTATGTAAGTGGGGGTAGGTTTGGATGGGAAATCCGGAATTCTGGGTTACTCTGCACGTTGTGGAGCTTTAACTTCACAGCATTTGTCTTTTGGCCCTGGCAGGATTCCAGCTGGGAAGTCAGCCTGATTGACAGGTTTGGCTTCCAGTCAGGCAGGAAGTTCTCTGGAGCAGGCTGCAGGACAAGGTAGGTTTAGGAAGGGGGGTCCACTCTCAGGGATGGTCCAATCTGTAACACCAGATAGGGGTGACCCTTGGGCGAGTTTCAGATCCCTGAGCCTGGGAGGTGGGGAGAGGTCTAACCAAAGTGGAGGGGCAGACATGAGCTCAGTCCTCAACCCTGGGGATTGGGATCTGATGGGAGTGGGGAGCTTTGTGGGCCAAGTAGAAGCACATTTACTCCCTCTGGCCCACAGGCAGTGACACAAAGGCCTGAATTTTCACTCCCATGTCGAGGGTGCAGAGTCAGGACAATTCTCGGCTCCACATTCCTGAGAAAATGTGCCCTGGAAGTTACGATTTTTAATCTGGGGTGTGTGTGTGTGTGTGTGTGTGTGGAGGGTGGGGGGTGGGGGTGGGGGGGGGTGGGTGGTGGGAGGGTGGTGTGGTGTGCGGGGTTGATGGGGTCAGTGCGTGAAATTAGGAGTCATGGCAGGCAACCTTTGAAACACTTTAGAGGCTTTTGATTGCAGAGTCTGGCTGGGAGGAACACCTGCCTCAGTGCTCTGGCATGAATAAAACAAAAAACAGCCCGCTAGCCCTCAACCCTCACACCCACTCACTGCCCCCCCCACACCCTCCCCATGCCCCACCCATCCCATCTCATGCTGCCCACCCACCCCATCTGGCCCTTCATCCTTCCATGCCAACCTATGCCCCTCCACCTACCCCCATGGCCCTTTATAGTACCTATGCCAACCTAGCGCCAAATCATGCCAGTCCATGTCCCCCACCACCAACAACCCTTTGCCTTTGCACATACTATGCCAGCTCTCCCAGTATCCACCATGGGCGGACCTCAGGACCAACGCTGAGATTAAAGTTCTTACGTGTCTACTGACGAATTTTGAAAAATTCTATCATAGGACATAGGCGTCACTGGCTAGGCCAGCATTTTTATTCCCCATTCCTAATTGCCCTTGAGAAGGTGGTGGTGAACTACCATCTTGAACCACTGCAGTTCATGTGGTGCTTGGTGCTAACGGTAGAGTGGGGCTGTGAGGAAACTCACAGATCTGATGGGGAACCTAAGATTTTAAGGTGTTAATCCCAAGTTAGCAGGATAAAATGTAAAATGGCAGACTAACATGAAAATGGCTGCTAGCTTGAATTATTGCCAATATGTATAAAGTAAACAAGGTCTTTCAATCTGTGAGAAATTAGAAGACAACCAGAATAGCCAGCTGCATGAGTGCAGTCTAACATTCATGAATAGACCATTTCTGAGCACGAGGTCACTCTCTGTAAGGGGTGGTGGTGTGAGTCAGTTTCGCCTCTGACTTCTGAGCAGTCTGAATTGCTCCCACTCCCTGGGTTCTAGACCTTGGACTTATTTGGGGGTTGTGACAAAGTGCCGCAGGCAACTGGCTTTGGTGCAAGAAAAGCTGGGTTTATTGAAGTCACAAATGAATTTATAACATTAGGATTACACTGAGATTATACAAGTTTACAAAGTACACTTAGTTAAGAATGGGAAACACACGGCATAATGAGGGAAAATCACGCTACTAATCCCCTTACCCTTGTCCCATCCCCAAAACCTAACTAAATTGAACTAGGAGAGGTCAGGGATCATGCTCACCAACCAGGGTTCCTTGACAGTTTGAAATCCAGCCAGGTAAGCCGGTTGCAGTTTTGGGGTACGCTCTTTGTGTCTTCTGGAGCCTGCCGTCCCCACGTGGTCCTGGTCTGTGGAATCTGCGAAGGTTCTTCAGTTGAGTGGCGGTTGTGTGTGGTCGGTCTTCGTGGAGGGCTGCGGTTGTGGCCTTGTTGTCTTCAGTTAAGCCTGCCACCCCATGCCCCTCACCGTGACATTGCCTGCGGGCCTGCAAAACCTCCAGATCTTCTTGCTTAAACTCTGTTTCAGCCACTCCCAGCTGCTCACTGCCTGCTATCTTTCAAAACTGCTTACCCTTCTGCTAGCTGGTTTCTCCCTCTCTCCTTCATAACTGACTGCCCAGTTATACTGTCTTTTGAATTTCTTATCGGAATCCAAATCAAGGTTAGTTCTTTGTTTGACTTTGGTGGGCTTCCCCCGGTGATTGTTGTCTCGTTGTTTTTAATGGGCTCGCATGATGTTTATCATTGTCTGCCTGCCTAGTAACTAGTTTTGAACTGAAAGCCATTGTATGTGTGGAGTATTGATGGGTTCGCATAATTGAATTGATTGTGCCTTCCTGCCTTAGTAGTTAGTAGCGATTATTTATGCAAGATTTTGATGGGCTTTAGTTTTGTGTGAGGTGAAGTCTTTCTCTGGGTTGATTGTATTAAAGGGAAGAATGCGTATTCTGTCTCCTCTTGTTGTCTGGTTTCAGGCAAAACAATCCACACTGCACTAAATAAGCCCGGGCGTGTGCAGCCCCAGACCTTCATGGGCCCAGCCTCCTGTCTGCAGGGTTTTACATTTAACTCAACAGTTTAAAAGTCCAAAAGTCATATCCTTGTTGATGATATGAAAAATGTGGGAATTTTGAGAACCCTTCACTCAGATAAGATAACATAATGTTTTCACCAACACAAATACAATGTACAATTAACGATGCTCTGACATACAGCTGAACACATTTCTTTAAAAAATCTAACCATTGGCTATACAGTCAGTCAGCCATCTTGGAGACACATAAGGAGTTGGTTTCCTTCTGGAAGTCCAGCTGGGCTAAAGACAGAAATACTAATCTAACCATTTTGGACTTGTATCATTTTCATTTCTATATTTGTTTGGCTACCCAAGCTTTGCTGATAAGGTGGAATCAAAATTGCATGTACCTTTACTATATTATTGGCATGTTATGATTAGCTTTAGTTACTATCTATAATCTGATGTATAAGCTGTGACCTATAATTGGCTTCAATAAAAGACAAGCATTTTTGAAGCATACAAGAGGTGCAGCTTCAAACATATATGTATTATCTTGAGAATCCATGTAAACGCATTACACTAAAAGTCTTGGTGAGATTTCTAAGAACTGGTATTGGTGAACTTACAAAGAAGTTGGGTCTACCAAGACATGCCTCAATGTATGTCCCATCCTAAGATAACTTTGTTAGCTTTGACACTTCTGGAAGAGAGGACTTTTATTTCATGGCCCAGTCTAAGACTATGTCCTTACAATACATAGAAATCTCTTTTAGTTGAGATTCTAAGCTAGCAATAAGTTTGAGGTAAGTGGCTTACCTTGCCGGGAGGTAAAGATGGCCGAACCATTAACAGGGGATATGACAGGCCGTGAGGTTACAGATTGTGGTTGAGTGCAATTCTGCTGCTGCTGATGGCCCAGACCGCCTCATGGATGCCCAGCCTTGAGTTGCTAGATCTGTTCGAAATCTATCCCATTTGGCACAGTGGCAGTGCCACACAACACTATGGAGGGTATCCTCAAAGTGAAGATGGTACTTCATCTCCACAAGGGCTGTGCAGTGGTCACTCCTATCGATACTGTCATGGACAGCTGTATCTGCAGCAGGCAGGTTGGTGAGGATGAGGTCAAGTATGCTTTTCCCTCTTGTTGGTTCCCCCACCACTTGCCACAGACCCAGTCGAGAAGCTTTGTCCTCTAGGACTCGGCCAGCTCAGTCTGTAGTGATGCTACCGAGCCACCCTTGGAGATGGACATTGAAGTCCTCTCTTCCACCCAGACTACATTCTGCACCCATGCCACCCTCAGTACTTCCTCCAAGTTGTGATCAACATGGAGGAATACAAATTAATCAGCTGAGGGCAGTACGTGGTAATCAGCAGGTTTCCTTGCCCATGTTTGACCTGGCGCCATGAGACTTCATGGGGTCCGGAGTCATGGTGCAGCACATCTCCTCTTTAATGAATAGTACAGGAGGGCATGCCAGGATCAGCACCAGGCATATCTTAAAATGAGGTGTCAACTTGGTGAAGCTATAAAACAGGACTACTTTCATGCCAAACAACATAGGCAACAAATGATAGGCAGAGCTAAATGATTCCACAACCAATGGATCAGATTGAAGTTCTTCAGTCCTGCCACATCCAGTCGTGAATGGTGGTGGACAATTAAACAACTCACTGGAGGAGGAGGCTCCACAAATATCCCCATCCTCAATGAAAGGGGAGCCCAGCACATCAGTATTAAAGATAAGGCTGAAGCATTTGCAATCACCTTCAGCCGGAAGTGCCAAGTGGATGATCCATCTCGACCTCCTCCGGAAATCCCCAGCATCACAGATGCCAGTTTTCAGCCAATTCAGTTCACTCCACGTGATATCAAGAAATGCTGAAAGCACTGGCTATGGGCCCTGACAATATTCCAGCAATAATACTGAAGACTTGTACCCCAGAACTTGCTACACCCCCAGCCAAGCTGTTCCAGTACAGCTACAACACTGGCATCTACCCAGCAATGGGGAAAATTGCCCGGGTATGTCCTGTACACAAAAAGCAGGACAAATCCAACCCGCTAACTACTGCCCATCAGTCCACTCTCGATCATCAGTAAAGTTTTGAAGGGGGTCATCAACAGTACTATCGAGCTGCTCTTGCTTAGCAATAGCCTGCTCACTGACACTCAATTTGGGTTTCGACAGGGCCACTCAGCTCCTGACCTCATCACAGCCTTGGTTCAATCATGGACAAAAGAGCTGAACTCCCGAGGTGATGTGAAGTCACTGCCCTTGACATCAAGGCAGCATTTGATCGAATGTGTCATCAAAGAGTCCAAGCAAACCTGGAATCAATGGGAACCAGGGGAAAAACTCTCCATGGGTTAGAGTAATACCTAGCACAAAGGAAGAAGGTTATGGTTGTTGGAGGTCAGTCATCTCAGCCCCAGAACATCACTGCAGGAGTTCCTCAGGGTAGTATCCTAGGCCCAACTATCTTCAGCTGCTTCATCAATGACTTTCCTTCCATCATTAGTTCAGAAGTGGGGATGTACGCTGATGCTGGGTCTGTCCTGTTGGTGGGTCAAGGGATTTCCAGGGATGATGATGTCTGCGACATTGTCCATATTTTATTATTCCATTAGTATGACTATGTCTGTCTGTTGCTTGACTAATCTGTGAGACACTTCTCCCAATTTTGGCAGATGGCCCCAGGTGTTTGTAAGGAGAACTTTGCAGGGTCGATAGGGCTGTGTTTGACATTGTCATTTCCGGTGCCTAGGCCTATGCCAGCTGATCCAACTGGTTTCATTCTTTTTTGTGGGCTTCCTAGCAGTTTGACACAACTGAATGGCTTGCTAGGCCATTACAGAGAGCACTTAAAAGTCAACTGCATTCACTCATAAAAAAACCCTTCATTGATTAAAACAACATTCATTACACTTAACTTCCCTTAATCCCTTATGAAAACAAGCATTTGTATTTATAGTCCCACTTCAAGAACTTTGTAAGCACTTGGATCTGTGAATCAAACTGTGAATTGATAGAAACCGCAGTACAATAATGATAGGTTGTGAAATCAGCATGACTCCTTTAATGATGTCCCTCAGGCTGATAGTAAGCACAGTAAGTAATGCTGCCGACATTATTTTTCTAATATTTAAAAGACAGGGCATTTAAATGCCTTGACAGCTTGACAATTCTCTGGACAGTTCTGTTGACTGTTCTTTTGCTAGTTCTCTTCAGTTATTTTCACAGTTATCTTGACAATTCCAATGAACTTGACAGTTCCAACGATTTTATGCACTTTTTGCGTACATTCATGTCTAATTTTAACAATTCTGAAGGACACCTAACCTCTCCCAAAGGTGTCCTTGGACTATATTCAAAAGAGTACCCTAGTCTCCAAAAAGGTACCCTACTTCTCCAAAATAAAACTCTGGCAGCTTTAGACCTTCTCCTACCAGCTCTAAAGTTGGCACAAGTCATGTTTTGGACATCCCAGTAGCCAAAATCAGATCTGACTGAGTTAGTTGCTCTTTAACATGTGCAGTTGTCTCGGATATGCACGTTAGAACTTGCCCCCATTCCCCTGTGAGAAAATGGCCAAGGCTGGGTTTGCGGGTGGGACTTCCAGGTCTGGGCCTCTGCCGCCATTTTGCAAAGCCTTTCTGCCTGTGTAAAAGTTCTGGCCAACATATTTGTTGAATGTCTCTGCCATTCCTCATTCTCCATGATAATTTTTCCAGCCTCTGCTGATAAGGGGCCAAATGTTTTCTTCAGCTATTCTCTTCCTTTACATATATTTGGAAAAGCTGTTACAAACGGTTTTGTATTCCAAGCTAATTTACTCTCATATTCTATCTTTCCCTTTTCAATCAAATTTTTGGTGGCCCTTTGCTAGTTTCTAAAACACTCCCAATCCTCAGACTTATTCTTAACCTTTGCAACATTATAAAGCTCTTCTTTTAATCTAACATTACCCTTAACCTCCTTAGTGAGCGATAGATGGATCTCTCTCGCTGACTTTTTGTTTTTCAATGGAACATGTTTTTGTTGAACATTTTGAATTGTTTCTTTAAATGTTTCCCACTGTTTAATTACTGCCATACCTTTTAGTGTATGTACATGATCAACCTTAGCCAACCCTCCCCTCATACTTATGTAATTTGCTTTGTTTAAGTTTAAGATTCTTGTTTGCGATTGGATTTCTTTTGTTTTCAAACTTAATGAGAAATGCAAATCGTTATTTCCCAATGCATTTTTTACTACAAAGCCCCCCACTACTATTACATTGCCTTTTTTAACTTCAATTTCTTGTTTTAATTTAATTTCTTGTTTCTCTGTCCAATGGTATAACTATTGCTAGGTGGCATGTAAACTGCTCCCACCAGCAATATCTTACCCTTGCTATACCCAACCTTTATCGATACTGATTCTACCTCCATATTTTCTGAGCCAAGATCTTTTTTACTAATGTCCTAATGTGATTCATTATTATCAGGCCTACCCCTCCTCCTTTTCCATTCTATCTGTCTTTTTGAGAATGTTTACCCTGGAATGTTTATTTCCTAACCTTGGTCACCTTGTAACCATGCCACTGTAATGGCAATTAAATCAAAATCATGTATCTCTATTTGTGTCACTAGTTCACCTATCTTATTGTGGCTGCTCCATGCATTCAGATGAAGAGACTTCAGTTTTATTTTTTACTATTATTTCCTGCATGGGCCTTACTCTCTGATGCACAAGAACCATTAAATGCTCTCTCCCTTTTTGTCCCACTCAACTTGTCTTTCCCCACGTTGATATACCTTTCTATTGCCTCAGCTTTTATCTTTGGATTTCTAAATCTCCCTTCACCTGAATCCTCCTCCCCCTTTGTTAGTTTAAAACTATTTTATCCTTCTGTGACCATATTTGTGGGGGCAGTCCTATGTTTGTATGAAATTGAAACCCAATTTTCTCACACCATTATTTGAGCCACACATTCAATGCCCTGATCTTTCTTACGCTATGTCAATTTGCTTGTGGTATTCAGAGAATATTACTTTGTGGTTCTTTTTAAAATAGCCCCTAGCTGCTCATAATACCTTCACAAAACCTGTTCCCTAGTACTACCTATGCCATTGGTATTCATGTGGACCACGACAACTGGATCTTTCCCCTCCCACTGCTTCAGTTCCTTCCAGCCCTGAGGAGAAGTCCTTTACCCTGGCACCGGGTAGGCCACATAGCCTTCGGGGCTCATGCTGTCACCTGCAGAGAACAGTATTCATTCCCCTAACTATACTGCCCCCTATTACAACTGCATTCCTTTCTACTCCCTCCATTTGAATGGCTCCCTGCACCACAGCGCTATGGTCAGTTTGTTCATCGACCCTGTAGTACCTGCTCTTGTCCACACAAGCTGCGAGAACCTCAAACCTGTTGGACAATTGCAGGGTCTGTCCATTACAACATTTTGGATCCCCATACCTGCCTCATTCATAGGCACACCCTCCTGTCCCTGATCATGGACCAAATCAGAAGAACCTAGCCTAAGGGCTGTGATTGCCTCCTGGAACAAAGTGTCCAGCTAACTGTCCCCATCCCTGATGCATTGCAGCATCCTAACCTCAGACTCCAACTCATCAACTCGCAGCCGAAATTCCTCGAGTTGCAGACTGTGATGAAAGTATAATAATTTTCATAATATTTCTCTGGTTTACTGTGAAGTAGGTTTATGGGGGTAAGTATAGTTGGGTCTATGTGTGACTTAACTGCATTTGGAGTCAAGTAGACCACAAGTTTGAAATCATCAAAAGAAGTTAGGTGCTTGACATGCTAATGAGTAAACATAGATGCTGGCTTAGCATGTAAGGTGTAAAGGGAATTTGCATTTTTAGATAAATGAAGAGATTTGGAATTTAAAGGGACCTTAGTCTGTTTACAACTAGCCAGCTAAGCAAGGCTAAGGAATGTTTTTATTTTTCCCAAAGGTTACTGACAATATATGAGTAACATGGAAGTTTTTATATTATGAGCTAGGTACAGTTTCAAAGACATATGGAACAATATAACTTACATATTAAAAAGAGAGACACATATATAAAGGAGAATGAAAGGCTATGTGTCAGGAGGCCATGCAAGTTCTAACAGGAGTGTGTGAAATAGCCTTAATGAAGCCTACAGCATTTGTGCATAAGTCTGCTATATAATGAAACTGAAGCTGGGGAAAAGCCATTTGGAATTTCACTGTCCAGGGTATTGTGTTAACTTGCAAGTTCTGTTTTAAATCTAAAATCTATTTTGGACTATTGCCTTAAATGGGGTGTAACTGGGAGTCAGGTTAATTAGGAATTTTAGGAGCTATTATAGTAGTAAGTAATTGTAGTCTTATGTATGTGCTTGAAATCTTTTATATTTTGTTAATAAATATTTTACTTTAATTTATAAAATCTCTCAAGGTCTTGGTGGCCTTATTACTTCTAAATTCGGTGCACACATCTTGTAATTAATACAAATTGCAAAACCGTTGTGATAGTGCTACCAAGTTTCCCTTGTGGATTTGATCTGCCTGGCGCACATCATCTGCCACATCATAACAAGACACTTACTGCAGATGTGATTGCTGTGGATCACAAAGGTGTCCACCAGATCCCACCTACTACAGCTGCTATACATCACTTGATATCTTTGTCATTGGTACCCACTTAGACCACAACAACAATGGTGGGGAGGTGGAAGGTGGTGCAAGGGGTGGTCAACAGTGGTGGGGGAAAGGATGTGGATGACTGGGGGAGGGGAAAGGATGTGGGGAGCTAACCAAAAGCTTTACCATGACCATGGTTGTTGGAGTGGAAAGTGAGCGGAGCCACATGTTGGACAAGCACAGGTGCTGCATGGGAGTCTGATCAGTGGGTGGGCGGAGATGCAGGTCAGCTCAGACAGACAACTGAAAGAGAACCCCAGCAGGCAACATTGAAAATGCTCAGGACAGTGAGATGAGTGTGATGGAGGAAGGATCTGCATGCGTTGGAGAGTCCTTGCACACGGCTCGAAAACGCCCTGCCACACACACACACTTCTCCCTCCAGAATCATTCATGGTCCGGATGCTTGCAACTAAACTGCTAGTGGATGCAGTGGGAGGACTCACAAAGCCTGTCAATGAAGCTGAAAGACAACATTACACATTAGTCAGTAAAAGTGAATATATTTTCAGATTATAAAGTGACAAAATGTGTTCATCCGTGCAACCACATGATCAGAATTTCTTAACTTTTCAAGGCCTACCATTTTTTCTAGATGCTGCCCTGACATCCCCAGCATGGGTGGAGGCAGCCTGTGCAATGGTTGGCCCTGTTGCCTCTGATGACTTCGGTGTGCAGAGCCGAGGTCTTGAGGGCCCCTGTTTGCTTTGGCTGTCCTTCTGTGGGCCAGCTGCTCCCTCTGCAGTGACAGAGGATGAAGCTGAGGGGGTCACAGGCAAAGGGGACCCGAGGGAGCAGACAGCCTCTGAGATGCCTGAGTGGATGGCTCAGGGGTTTCCAGCTGGTGCTCCTCCTCCCATTGGGTGCCCAAGGGCCCTAGCCTGGCTCCTTGGGAGAAAGGAGCACCTGGAGGGACATCAAAGTGCCCAATTTCCCTCTTGTGTTGCCACTGCAGGAACTCAGTCATGGCTTCCGCGATTGAGTGCAGGTCTGCATGCATCTCCACGTTCTGCTGGGCCAGGGTCTCTATGGCGTCTGCCATCCTTCCAATGGAGACATCCATACGTGCACATGTGGGCACCACTTCAACAGAGAACAGGCAGATGCACTCCTCCGACCCGCTCTATTGAGGGCTTCCAACAGCTCTGCATTATGTTCCCCTGCCTTCTGCTGACTCTCCGCGATGTGTTGGAAGGCTGAATCCAGAGGGTCATCATTAGTCTCGGACCTCACAGATGCCTCTTCCCCAGCAGTCCTCTGAGTGCTCGGGAGCTTGGCTGAAACTGCCTCCACCTGCTGCTGACATGCAGTGACCACCAGAGTGTGAACCCAAGCCTGCTCTAGGTCCCACCGAGGTGTGTCTCTCTGCGTTGGTGGGGGATGTGGGTAAGTGCTGTGATGGGTCTTTCAAGCTGCTTATTTCCAGCTCTTCAGTGAAGGAGGTGTCCTCTTCACTGGAGGTGAGGACGTGGATGGAGCTGAGGGATTGGCTGGCTGAGGACATCAGTTGCTTGGCAGAGCTCCCTGTGAACCAAAGTAGAGATAATTAGTGCATGGCAGCAGAGTCAAAAGCAGGAGAGAGAGCACTCACAGTTGCGTTGAGAGAGGGATGATGTGGTGCACGATTCTTACGTGAGTGTTCACTGCCATCCTTACCATCGCCACAGGCACGGGCCACGTCTTCACCAGTCAGTGCGATGGCATGCTCCTCAAAGTGAGTGAGGGGCCTAATATGGGCCACTCCATCCCTGGTCTGGGACCTCTCCTTGCTGTTGTTAGCCAGCTTCTCTTGCATGGAAACAGATAGAGTGTGAGCAAGGCACATGGCACTGTGTGGAAAGCTTGTGTGGTGAGTGGAGCCATGGATGGGATGAGGACACGATTTCCAGAGGATATGGGCCTGATGGAGATGTCTGTGTTTGTGTGAAAACTACTGGTGTTGTCCCTTGAGGTGTGGATGTGTGATGGGTTTGTGAGTGTGTGAGCTGAGAGTGATCAGGTGGTTGAATTACCCTGATGGAACGGATGGGAGCACTAATCCCCTTCCTGCACTGGATGACAGACCTCCCCTGTGCTCTGGTGGCACTGACCGCTGCCGCCACTGCCTCCCAGGCCGGATTCGTGACTTTGGTGGGCCTCCAGCAGCCAGATTGGAGGTAGAGGACATCACGGCAGCCTTCCACTGTGTCCGACAGGCAACGCAAAGAGGCGTCGCTAAATTGGAGAGCTGCCGTCTTCTTTGCTTTCAGGACAGTCTGCCACCTGGAACAGAACTGGTCTGTAGACATGAAGTAGGCTGTGATCTGGTGCTCTTTAAATATAGTGCCCGGAGTGAGGAAGCGCTGAGGTCACGGCGTAGCAGGTGAATCCGAGCCTGCCCCCCAGCGATCCGGCGGGTTTCCCATGAATGCATTATTAATGAGGCAGAGTGTGCTGGGAATGGGATGATACGGTGCAAAAATCTGCCATGCGGCCGACGGGTAAAATATCCTTTTTCACGCCCGCTACCGCACTTAGTGCAAATCTGGGACAATTTTGCCCTTAATCTCAAACAGTTGGCTATTAATGAGTATTCATAGATGCAAATGTATGGAAGAGGTACCCGGCACCAGATATTGCAAACCACAAACCGCCACCAACCCGCTGCCAACTTAATCTCGAAAACGGAACCTGCCATTGGGAAACCGACATGTTGGATCCCACCCCCCACCCACACACCGCTTTTCCCCTTCCTTGGGTCACTATTAATTTCTGTCCTGAGAGTTTCTGTCAACTCAGCTAGTTAGAGTTGAGAATAACAGTTATATAATTAGGCAGCTGGAGTGGTTTCACGGGTAGCTCTCCTGCCTCTGAGCCAGAAAGCCCTGGTGTTGTATATTTCATGTGTTTGATTTGCCTCAAAGCAACATAAAGATGACACTAGTTTCTAAATGTGCAGGAACTTTATTTACAGAGTTTTATACAATGCTTTAAAATGTCTACTCCATGCTTCTCACTCAGCTTCTAGTCACTTTTGTGTTGTCTGTTTACTTATTTCTGAGTCAACACCCAGGCTTAACCAATCAAGCACAATGAGACTACATCAGTTGCCAGACTCTCATGATAAAATGCAGAACAATTGAACCATTGAACGATACACCTGGGTTCAAGTCTGACTCCAGGACTAATTGGCTCTGTAAGGAATCAGCCACTGGTGCAGACAAGCCAATGTGTGTCAGTGCTGGTCCCCAGTCTGGATATATGGGAAGGGTTGGCAGCAGATAAGGCCTCTGGTTGTAAAACCACTTCCAAATCCAAACAAATGATGGTTGATAAAAAGGTGATCAGGCAGCATTGTGCTGACCCATGTAACATGGGGAAAGACAAAAGGGAATGGGAGTAATGAAGGTTCATAATTCCTTGCACTTCACACCTTTCACATTCAGCCGAAGCTGAACCATGCAAGGTATGAAATGCATGGAAATTACAGTACTGTGCGTGAATGGAGAGATTTGAAGATTGGCATCACCTGAAACTTTTTTCATTCAGGGCACAAGCTACAGGACGTAATCGTCCCAGATTTGCGCTTAGTGTGGTAGTGGGCATGAAGAAAAGCGTTTTATCTGTCGGCTGCAATGGTGGGTTTTTGCACCATATCATTCCCTTCCCGCCTCATAAATTATGCAGTCATGGGAAACATGCCAGATCGCTGGCGGGCAGCCTCTGATTGACCTGCCATGCCATTAACTTCACCGCTTCCTCATGCTTGGCGCCATACTTAAAATGCAGTCAAGTGTACAGTTTTCAATGCTTGTAGCCTTGGAATGCTCCGGTGAAGACATGGCCCAGCCAAGAAGTGTGCAGCCCCCCGATTCAATGATGCATCCCTGGGATGTCTTTTGAAAGCCGTGGAGGCCCGCCACGATGTCCTCTATCCTCGCTCTGGCCACAGGAGGCCCATCCATCTTGCTGAACCGCTCAGAGGAATTGGCAGAGGTAATCAGTGCCAATGCTGCACACAAGAGGTCGGCCATCCAGTGTAGAAAACGGATGAATGATCTCACCTGTGCTGCCAAGGTAAGTCAACCATCTCAACAATCTCAACTCACCCACTCACAAGCCCATCACACATTCACTGGTATCTCACTCATTGCCAGCTCAAGGGACATCACCACTCACTCTCTCACACACACCCTCACATTTCCATCTGGCCTCATCTCCTATGGAACTATCCTTCTTATCCTGTCCATGGCTCCACTCAGCACACATGCATGCCTGGCATCCGTCTCATTTGACCTGACATGCACCTTGCTCACACTCTTTCCATCAGTCTTTGTTCAGGGCAAGGTCATGCGCAATGAACGGGTGAGGTCCCTGACCAGGGGTGGAGTGCAGGACATAAAGCCCCTCACTCCATTCGAGAGTGGCGCGTTGGAGCTGGCCGGAGGGGACATGGACCGTTCCTGCAGCGATGGTGAGGTCAGCAGCGAACAACGACATAAGGATCCTGCACCATCCTGTCAATGCTACTCTGAGTCCACTGTTCTGTGTTCAATTTGACTGCCAAGCACTAGTAATCTCCACTTTCTGTCCTAGGTACATCTGACACATCGCCCTCAGGCAACCTTGACTCTAACCCCAGCGCTGAGAGCACTTTAGATGAGGTCCCTGAGGGCAGCAGTGTTGAAGGCCAGTCACGGCACTCACACACACCAGTGCAACGACACACACCTCAGTGGAACCTAGATGTGGAGTAGCTTCCGGATCACAATCTGGTGAGCACACCACACAACTTGTTCCACAGCAGGTGGAGGCAGGGACATCCTTGGTCATTGGCACTAGGAGGGTTGCTGGAGGCAAAGAATCTGCTGAGTCCGAGTCAGATGATGACCCTTTGGACTCGATCCTCAATCAGTTGGTGGAGCTGAAAGGACAATCGCGGGAATATCAGGAAGGGATGTCTGGTGAACTCCTCAGATTGAAAGGGACGATGGAAGAGCCTTCAGTCTGAGGTGATAGCGCCGGCATGCCAACGCACCAATGTCAACACTAGTGGGATGGCAGTAGTCATGGAAACTTTGGTCCAGGACATTGGTCCTGCACTGCTGCACGGGCTGAACTCCGTCACTGACACCATAGTTGGCCTCCAGCAATGGCAATTCAAAAGGGGCGTGGGGCAGCTCGATCTCACTCCAGCTTCCCCTTCTCTACAGGGAGTCAGCCAGGGGCCCTCGGGGACCCATAGGGACGAGGACCAGAAGCTTGACACCCATGACCCACCCACTCAGGTAACTCCAGGAGTCTCCATCTGATCCAAATCCCCTCTTCCTGTGAGCCCTGCAGCTCCAGCTCTACAGGCCAAGGAGGGTGCAGCTGGCCTACAGCAGGCCGGGGCCCTCTAGGTCTTGGCCTTACAGGGGACACCTGCAAAAGTCATCACAGACAGGGAGTCACAGTCAACAGGCTGCCTCCACCTCTGCTCTGGATGTTGGGGAAGCACCAAGATATAGTGGCAGGATTGGGACGGTTCAGAAGATGTAGTTGCATAGCCTGTCCATGGGTGTTAGTCACTTGTTCTTAATGATCACTACTGTAAATAAACTCCCAAGAATGTCTCCTTGCTTATGGCTCCTTGTTCTGATGAGCAGTGTTCGTGTCACTCAGATGTGAAACCTTGGCTCCTGCACAAGATAATGACAGGTGTCTCAGTCCAGGCCCTCTTCCCTGTGCAGTGTGTAACCTTCAGACCAAAGTAATGGTCCGGACTCACACTCCCTGGACACATTACTGATGCCTGCACCTCGATGGTGCTTGTCATTGCTGCCTGAATGTTGTGGGCAGGTGTCACAGAGTTCCATCATTCTCTCTATGTGCTCTCAGAAACTTTGACCTGGGCCTGGCCCCACCATATCTCCAGCACCTGTGTCCAGTTACATTGCGCTCCTGAAGGAGACAAATGCTGAAGGCTGACAAAGGACCAGGTGCATTTAAAGTTGCATAGCTGCGTCTCCATAATATGACCCTGATCACAGAGTGAAAGTGAGCTGCCCTCAGCCAGACAGGGGTCAGACATTCACAGAGGCTGTGTGAAGATCTATTATGGAGTGTCATCGCTGCATGTCATCACCATTCTCCATGAATCTTGCAGCTATGAAGGCCTCCCGAATGTGCCTGCTTCGTATGGCCAGTGCGATGTCCTCATCACGGGCATCCTCACTTTGAGGACCTCATCACCTTCATTCCCTTTGACACCCTCCTCATTGGAGGATACATGCAGCTCCTCCATCTCCTCCTCAGCCAGGTCCTCCCCTCGTTGTCATGCCAGGTTGTGTAGCATGCAGCAAGTGACCATGATGCGGCATCCTCTGAGGATTGCATTGCAGTGCTCCACTGGACCTATCAAGGCACTGGAATCTCATTTTCAAGATGCCGATCATTATCTCCACCAATGCCTCATTATGCCATCGCTCTGCTGCAGTCTGAGGTCGCCACCACATCCTCTGTGGGTAGCCCTTGTTCCCGAGGAGTCAACCCTGCACCCTTTCTGGGCCTTGGAAGATGTCAAGGATCTGAGACCCGCTCAGAATGTAGGAGTCGTGGACGCTCCCTGGTAATTATGCGCAGACCTGTAGGATGTGTTTGTGGTGGCTGCACACCAGCTGAACATTCAGTGAATGGAAGCCTTTGTGGTTGACGTAGTTGACTGCTTGTTGCCGTGGAGATCTAAGTGCCATGTGAGTGCAATCGATGGCACCCTGCACCTGTGGAAAACCTGAGGTCTGTGGAAACCCAGCGCTCTTGCTTCCTGGATTTCTGATCCTGGACGAAATGTACAAAATTCTGCGCCTTTGCAAAAATGGCATCTATGACCTCCTGGATGCACTTGTGCGTGGAGGCTGCGAGATCCTGCACAGGTCACCTGTGGAGCCCTGGAAGGAGTCACTGGTGTAAAAATTGAGTACCACAGTCACTTCCATGGCTACTGGCAGTGGATGCCCTTCATGGCACCATGGTGCAAAATCCTGAAACAGCTGGCAGGTGTGACTGACCAGTTCTCCAGGCATGCACAGTCTTTGGTGACACAGCTTCTCAGTCATCTGCAGGAATGACAGTCGCCATCTCTAGACCCTGGGTCTAGCGAGGCTCCTATGAGCAACAGCCCGCTGTGGATCTTCAGCTGTGTGCACAGCGGGTCCTGCCAACCCTTCATCTTGAGGGTGCTGCTCCTCCCTTTGCTGAGCCAGACACCTCCGCCGCACTGTTCTTCTTCTCTGCCCCCTGTAATGAGGCATACCTCTAATTCACCAGGCTCCATGATCCTGATGTTCTCCTCTTGCAAGATTAAAGAGAGAGGCGCGTGGATTAACATAGATGTCTTAAGAGCCTCTCTTGGTTAAATCTGAAGACCCCCTTCATGCATGCAGGAGAATGCTAGTCACCACTTAGATGGCCAGTGTGTAGTGCGCTTCATGGCTGTCCAAGCCCCCACCCACCTCCGTCTCACTCCACTTGACCAATTGGTGGCAGCTTCGGCCATTGGACTGCATGCTGTGCTCTCATCACAGGCGCAGGCATTCTCCTAACCCGCACTGCAAGGCTGCACTGTTAGCTTGAACCATAATGAATACTGGTCCGACCCGTAATAAAGACATTACAAGGGGCTGCGAGCACCTCCACTAGTGACTGTACCATGGCCGCCTTTTGCAAGGGGATTCTACAGCTTGCCCAGTTGGCCAATTGTTCTGCTGCGCCTGAAGCACACATTAATTTGCAGTCTGCACCCAGGGGGTGAAAGGTTCTGGAGCATTTGGTGGCACTCTCATGATTTGCATTGCTTGAGGGGACTTCCTTCAGCCTGTGCTGCCTTACCCCACTCCAGCCTCACTTGCACTGGAGCCCTTGGCCTGGCACTGAACTGATAGCCAGCTGGGAAAAAAACGGCTTGCCGGTGTGGCCCGCGAATGTGTGGCACCTCATCCTTGACGTCCTACGATGCTCGCGAGCGCTTCACAAGGTTATGTGCACTCACCTCTGACTTCACCTCGAAGTTCAGCTCGCCAGGTTCATGCCTTTTAAAGGCGGTCATGGAGCATGTCTTTCAGAAGTCACACTGATGTGGGCGGTAAATTTGATGTGGGGTGATGATTCTGGCAAGCAGGGCTTATAATGGGATGCTAAAGTATTGAAATTAGATTCCCAATGTGCGGTGGCAGGCATCGCGGCCCACCATTGACAGGTAGAGCGGACAATCGCAAATTGGTTTCACGGCAGTGTTAAACTGATTTTTGGCCTTCTCGCCATATTGATCGCCCATGTCCGCCACGATGCCCGCCACCAATGGGACCGAACAATTCCACCCACAGTTTAGAACCACATCTTCAGGAACGATATTTTCTTTTAAAATTTGGAAGGACATTACATTATTTGGACATCTGAGAACTGAATGAGGTTTCTTTTTTTTAAAAAAGTGGTCATAAGTTCACCTTGGATTGTGGGCAAGCATGCCTTTTCCAAGAAATCACCTGACCAGCATAGCAATTGTGGAAGAAAGCTATTTGTTTATTTGATCCGTAATCACTTTAATTGATGGAAGAAAAACCTGTTATCAAGGCAGAAGCCTAGTGATTTATTGGCAATTGCCCGATGGAGGAACTTTAAGTTTTGGACTTGCTGTTTTCAACTCAGTTGGGAACGAACTGAGAAGGGGAGAAGCTGCCTAGCTTGCGCTCTCCTTGCCTTGTTTGAAATACAGTGTGAATATTAGTATCCAGCTAGGAATCCACACCTCAAGGGAGCTTGTCTGTATTTGGAAACCTTAGAGGCTGAGACGAGAAGGATTGATTCGGCTCTATTTTTCTCCACGCTGAAGTTCTATTGGTGAAAACCTCCAGACATCACCTGGAACTAGCCACCCATCCTCGCACGAGGAAGTGCCACGTTGACATCAAAGCCCTGCAAATTTTACCCTTCCTATAAAGTTTTTTTCTTCAGCCGCCCATCTCTGTAGAGATCCTATTTGTTTGTCGTGTGTGTGTGTATGTCTGTGTGTATGTGTGTGTGTGTGTGTGTGTGTGTGTGTCTCTGTGTGTCTCTGTGTGCGTATGTCTGTGTGTGTCTCTGTGCGTGTGTGTGTGTGTGTGTATTCGCGTGCTAGGGAATTTTAAAAGGGATAGATAGTCACACTTCCAGATTACAAATTGTGTGATAACGAGTTCTTGCAACTTGTTTTAAAAAATAAGTTTCATTTTAAAATAAATCAATCATTCTGAGCTTATTGAAAGAAGCCTGGTTAAAGTTTCTTTTATTCTGGGTCTAACTTGTAGCGAAGGCAAATAATTCCCCATTTTCATAAGCAAATTAAACATTTACACTAATGGTACAACCTGTGGAGAAGAGGGGCTACAGAAACTGTATACTCCTACCATCCCGGTCGTAACAACAGTATTCTAACAACAGGCATTGGATTCAATACAGTTACAACAGGGAAAGTTGTTTGGGCAAGACAAACATGAAGTGGAAGAAGGGAAATTGGTGGCAGGTTCCACAGCTATTTTTGCAGCTACAGAGTGGTGGAACGAAGGACCCTGTTTATATTATAATAATGAAGCCAAAGTTGGAATCTCATCATCATCAATACCGTCATGTACCACCTAAAAACCTGGATTAAGTGTCCACTAATTACAAAAATAGAGTTTCTCTTATAATCGATGGAAGCTAGTTTCGTTAAGTCTATAGCATTTATCATACATTTTTTGTTTCACGTATATTAGAATTTTGCAATGCACAAGTCTTCAACACATTTATCGTCCAATTCTCACCTTTATGAATGTTAATCTGTTGCTTGTTCATCTAAATGGGTCAGTTAACACCTCATTATTCACCAACAACCACGATTTAGTCAGTGAAGATGCTCTAATTATTTAAATTATTTTTTAATTCAGTGTTTAGTAAAATGTAATTATTTTCATAAATAAATTAGTTTTTGTGCTGCTGAATACTTTATACTTCACTTCTGATACATAACCTTATGGAAATCAATTAAACTGAAAGAATGCTCTGCATTAAAAATTACACAAATTGAGATTTTCAAATTTTCAAGTACTGTACAGCACTTTCCTGCAGTAAATTACCAGTTTGTCAGTTGTCTTTCGTTCTCCCAGGTATTTAAATTTTGCTTATCACTCAATACTTTTCAGTCCAGTGTCTTCCTCGTACATCATTGCTGTGTTGAAATCAAGATTCATTGTACATTTCTGACTCCAATTCATTGTTCCCAAGTTCAACTCCTTATGATCTTCAATCTTCCACTCATCATGCAATCTATGGACTTTCAAATCACAAATATTGCATCACTTAACTGCTACTTCTTGATGTTCTTTTATTTTCTTCCAATGTTTTTAGCGTCCGTGTGTCCTACACTATGGGCTTGACTGTTCCTTTAGATTCATTAAAAAAACTGGGCCAGAACACAATTGGCAATCCCTGAGTGCGGCTGTCATCAAACGTCCAGCACACATTGGCACATGGTACCTGCAGAGAGGAAACAAATTCATATTCATACCCAAAACTCCCTGGGCAGAATTTTGCCCTTGCGGGCGGGCTTGGTGGGGGCGGTCGGGAAGCTGATCGCTGCCCGCGATCGATACCGCACCGCACCGCAATTTCACGCTGGCAGGCCAATTAAGGCCCACCTAGAGTGAAACACGAGTGGCAGGGCTGAGCGCTGCCTGTGTGGGCGGGGGGAGGAGTGCGAGCCAGCTGAGCATTAACTTCACGCATGCGCGCGAGAGAGCGCTGTATAATCTCACTGAGGCATGGAGCTGCCTCAGGGAGATGAAGGGATATATTAAAAAATAATTTAAAAAATAAAGATGTGATAAAACATGTCCCCTCATGTGACCCTGTCACATGAGCAGGTACATGTTATTAATGAAAAATTAAAGTTTTTATTTTATTTTTATTTGCTTTTGGCAAACATCCCGCACGTGGGTGAGGTTTCCAAATAAATGCAAAGGCTCTTGGCATTTTCACCTGCTCGCCAACCATTTGTTTGGACGGGCAGCGAAAAATTTATTTGATAACTTAATGGCCTTAACAGGCCTTTTAATTGCCGGCGGGCGCGCTGCCGACTCTGGCGCTTGCCCGCCGACTGAACTATCACACGACTGCGCGTTGACGTCGGCACACTCGGCCGATGTCATCGCGTGTTATTTCACGCTCGAGCGGGTCGGGCACAAACCCGGCCGCCAAGCGAAAACTCCTGCCCTCTATATAATATCAGAATGACTAACAGTTATAAGCTATTCTGGTAATTATTTGAATTCCTCAATAATGACTATCACTTGGTCACTATCAGTCGATGTGTTCATTCGGTTATATTCTTCATCCAAATTACCTATCAAATAATTAATTTATTGAGCCTTATGTAAAATATTGACTCATTGGACACCTCTTGTTGTTTGTATTTGACCTTCATTTGTGAGCAAATAAAACCATAGAGTGTTTCTTTACAATTTGTATCATTTTTAACTATACTTTCAAAATCCCAACTATCTAGCCTATGGCCCTCTATTCAACACAATGTTTCTGCAGCTACTGATTTGCTCAACCTCATCCTCACCTCCACCTTTGATGCCAGAGTCCCTATTAAAACCACTACTTTCTCTCATCCTGGCCATTCCCCCAGGAAAGCCCTCACCTTCACCTCCTTAAGCCCAAGGGGCACAGATTTGAAAGGATATAGCTGACAGCTGGTTTAGCCATCCATCGCCAGTTGTGACTGGATAACTTAAAACACAATCAGTCCTGCTCTAATCTGCTAAAACTGTTCATTATTCCAGTACAATACTGGAATGCAAAGGTAACCCCCAACTCATTTTCTCTACTGCAAACCATTATCTTAAACTCCTCTCTCCTACTGTTCCACTCTTACCTCCAACAATAAGATGTGAGGAGCTCATGGACTTTATTATCACTAAGATTGAGACAATCTGATAATTTGCCTCTGCTACATCACTCCCTTCCACCAACTCACTTTGTCAAACTTTCCATAATCCTCCTCCCTGCCCTTAGCCTTGAACTATCATTTTTCCCTAGTTTCTGTCCTAGTTCCTCTCATACCACCGCTGAGCTCCCAACCCCTGTCCATGAGTCCCAACTCCTAATCCCTCGATCCTATTCCTACTAAATTGCTGATCATTCAACCTTCCTTCCTGGTCCCCATGCTAGCCGGTGTTGTTAATAGTTCTTTCTTCAGCTGTGGTCCATCTCTCCTTTAAGTCTGCCATCATCACCCCCTCATAAAAATTCAACCTTTGACCCCCTCCACCCTTGCAAACTACCGTCCCATCTCCAACCTCTCTTTCCACTCCAAAGTCCTTGAACATTTGTCACCTCCAAAATCCGTTCCCATCTTACCTGAAACTTTGTGTCAGGGGGTTTGTGCAGGGGCAGGCGGGAACCCGATCGGTGCCCCTGATAGGGGCCGCGCTGCCATTTTACATGGATGGGCCAATTAAGGCCAGCCCAGAGTGACGCACACCCGGAAGCACTGCGCACTCCCTGTGCAGTTGGGGGGGATTCACTGAGCCGGGGCCTGCGCTCATTCGTGCATGCGTGCAAAAGAGTGCAGAAATCTCCCTGAGACACAGAGCTGCCTCAGGGAAATTAGTTTAAGTCCAGAAAAATTTAATAAAGGAAAAACAAATTTAAGGACATGACCTCTCATGTGAAACTGTCACACGAGCTGGGACATGTCCATTCATTTTTTCAAAATTTTTTATTTAATTAATAAACCCTTCATGAAACCTCACCCTGCCCGTGGATGAGGCTTCATGAAAAATGTGAAGGCCGCCTGGGCTCTTCGCCTGCCCGCCAACATTAAGGTTGGATGGGCAGCATTCTTAACAACTTTAATTACTTTTTTAATGGCCTTAATAGGCCTTTGACAGTTCAGCAAGCACGCAGCCAAGTTGGCTGTGCGCCCGCCGAAGTGACAATCTAAATGACGCGCAGTGATGTCGGGATGCACGCCTGGTGTCACCATGCGTCATTTCATGTGTTGGCAAGTGGGCCTCGGCCCCGCTCACTGACCCGAGAATTCTTCCCTGTGTGTGTATGTTTGGATCGCTCCAATCAGGTTTCCGCACCTGTCACAGTACTGAAACAGCTTTTATCAAAGTTACAAATGGCATCCTATGTGACTGGGACAAAGGTAAACTTTCCCTCCTCATCCTTCTTGACCTGTCTGCAGCCTTTCACCTGGTTTTGACCACGCCATCCTCCTCTGATGTCTCTCCACTATCGTCCAGCTGGGTGGGACTGCTCTCACGTGGTTCCATTCTTTTCTATCTAATCATAGCCAGGGAACTACTTGCAATGGTTTCTCTTCCTGTTCCTGCATCAGTACCTCTCATGTCCCCCAAGGGTCTATCCTTGGCCCCCTCTGATTTCTCATCTACATGCTACACCTCGGTGACATCATCCAAAAACACAGCATTAGTTTTCATATGTACACTGGCACCCAACTCTACCTCACCACCACCTCTCTTGACTCCTCCATTGTTGCTAAAATATCAGACTAATTATCAGACATCCAGTACTAGATGAGCAAAAAGCTCCACCAATTAACTGTTGGAAAAACTGAAGCTATTGTTTTCATTCTGCTCTGCAAACCCCATTTTCTAACTGTAGATTGCATTCCTTTCCCTGGCACCAGTCTGAGATTAAACCAGTTTGCTCCTAACCTTGGTGTACATTTGACCCTGAGATGAGCTTTCGATCTCATATCCATGTCATCATGATGACCGCCTTTTCCATCTTTGTAACATTGCCTAACCTCACCCCTGTCTTAACTCATCTGATACTAAAGCCTTCATTCATGTCTTTGTCACCTCTAGGCTTGATTACTGTAAAGCACTCCTAGCTGGTTTACCACATTCTACCCTCTGTAAACATGAGGTCACCCAAAACCCTGCGGTCCCTGCCTTAACTTGCACCAACTCTTGTTTTCCAATCACCACTGACCTACATTGGAACTGGTGAAGCAACACCTCGATTTTAAAATTGCCAACCTTGTTTTCAAATCCCTCCATGGCCTTTACCCTCCATATCTCTGTAATCTCTTCCAATCCCACAACCCTCCGAGATATCTGTGCTTCTCTAATTCTGGCCTATTGGACAGCTCGTTATTTATTTGCTTCACCATTGGTGCAGTTCCTTCAACTGCCTAGGCCCCAATCTTCCTATGCCTCTCCGGATCTTTACTTCGCTTCCCTCCTTTAACACACTCTGTAAAATCTACCTCTTTCACCAAGCTTTGGTCAACTGTTCTAATATCCCCTTATATGACTTGGTACCTACTTTGTTTCATAAAGTGCCTGTGAAGCACCTCGGTACTTTTATTATATTAAATCGGCAATATAATTCTAAGTGGTTGTTGTTATGTACATTGACTGTCATATCTAGGGCATTGCTATAGTATTGTACATGTAGGTTTTGGAGGCACTTAATTTTCTGAAGAAACAGGATGAGAGGAATCTCACAGCTTTTGATATGTGGGTATGGTGGAGGGTGCTCAGAACAGCTGGATGGATGGAAAAACAAATGAGTGGGTTAGATCAAAGTAGAAGTTTAGGAATCAAAAGGGTTGCTAAGTATAGTTAGAGAGAGAAAGGTGGCCAAGTGCAGTGTGAGGAAAATTGTATTCCCAGGTTGTTCCGGTAGGTTTTCCGGCAGAGGCTGAGGACTAAAATTCTAAGGAGTTCCAACGCAAGCTCAAGGCATGGCAGGGAGATGGGCCGCACATGCTCAGTTTCCGGCGTTCCTCCGCACGTGCGGGGATTGGGCAGTGCACCTGCATGGTGGTGTGGTGAGAAACAACAGCCACGAGACCGGGTATGGCACAAATGTGAGCACACCTGACAGGGAGTTGGGAGCAGACAAAGGAGGAAGGTCAGCTCCACGCATCTGAAGTGTTGCCATTAGCTCCATGCTGCTGAGGGGGCTGGGGCTCACAGAAGCCCTGGGGGGCATTGGTAGCTCTGCGCTGCTAGGTGTTTGGGCACAGGGAAGCCCAGGAGCAGCATTTGCTTGGTGCTCAGAGAAACCCAGAGGCAGTGCCAGCTCAGTGGATCTGGCTGGCGGGACAAAGAAAGCCCAGGAGTAATGGCGTCTGTTCAGAGTAGCTAGAGAGGTGGAATCATGGCAGTAATTAGATGCTGAGGTACGGCCTCAAGACTCCAGTGGGGCTCAGTCTTGGGAGTGCAGCAAATGGGGGCAAGTGGCCTTTGGGGTAGTCTGAGTTGGAGCAGCTGTTGAGGGAAATCAGAAACTATACCCTTGAAAGAGAAGAGTTGAAATTCCTTGTGAGGAAGACAGGTTTAACAGATTTTGTGAGTAAAAGTGATCACTGACATGTAGGTGGGTTACTGAGAAATTTGTGGGACCTGTCTTGGTTGTGTCTACCATTTATTACACAGTTTGTGGTGTGTTTGACTGCAGTTTGACTCTTAATTCATGTTTACCTCATGTTAATTCTGTATGTTAGAGTATAAGAGGGATAGTGTTGACTATTTGCTTTGCTGACTTGTGTATAGTAACATTTCTTCTATTGGTTTAAAACCATGGAATCTTGTGGCTTTATTCTCTTAGTAAGTAACCAGGAATCCAGACCTCATCTACTTTACAGCAGAAGTTACTGGTCCCTAATAGGATTGTAACAAAATTTGGTGGTCTGGCCTGGGATTGTAGCAACAGGTATTGAAATGTAGGCCCCATGCATATCCTGGCAACAGTTAAAGGAGGAGGTGAAAGTAAAAACAGGGAGGAAGGAGAAAAATCGGATGGGTGAATAACATTGAGACGTGGACTGAGGGAGACTTGCAGAAAGCCAGAAAAGAAGCAAGACAGTGCCAATGGCTGCAACAAGGCCATCAACGAATGAATATATTTTCTGCCGGTGTTCTTGAGGATTATTGACTGATAAAATTGTTCACTTTCAGCTTCCCTGTCCTTATTGCAGATCTCTAAGATTTGCATTTTACTTTTGATTTGAATTGCAATTGTTAACAGATCTTGAACAATGCTGTGTTTTGAGCAATACTGGTGATTTCAAATACTGTGTAATCATAGAACCATAAAGGTTTGCAGCACTAAAAGAGGATTATGTAACCTATTGTGTTTATATTAGTTCTTTGCTAGAACAATCCAAAATTAAGCCTACCACCTTGCTCTCGCCTCATAGCCATGTATCTTACTTTGTTGCAAATTTTTATCCATTTTCCATTAATATATGGAATAGTCTTTGCCGTAAATGCTCCCTATGATATGCTCCAACAATCTTCAATGTAAAGAAATTTCTCCTAGCCTCTCTTTGCATTCTCTTAGTGACAATATGAAATTGATGACCCCCCTGTCGCTGACTTCCCAGAGAAAATAGTCTTTACCTTGTTTTCTATTAATGACCTTTATAACTTGAAAAAAGAACCTCTGTTAAATCTCCTCTTAGCTTTATCCGCTCGAGTGGAAATAGTCCCAGTATTTCAGATCTCTCTTTCTAACTGTAGTTTCTTACATTGACATCATTCAAAGTGTTCCAAAATCAACAGGAGTCAATTACTTATTTCAGATTCAAGAAAAAACTTTAAGTTAGATTGTGCCTTTTATGCCCTCAGGGTATATCAGACCAGAGTGCAAGCAATTAATTACCTCTGATGCTTTGCAGGCAAACACAGCAGCCAATGTGCACACACAGCAAAATCCCACAGAGGAATGAGATAAATGACCAGCTATTCTTATTTAGTGATGTCAATCGATGGTTAAATATGGTCCTGAAAACCAGAGAAACTGCCTTGCTCTTCTTTAAAAAATGCTAAGGTACTGTTTACATCAGATAGGGCAGCTTAACATCGCATCCTAAAGACAGCGCAATACTTTCTCAGTGATGCACTGGAATATCAGCCTGAATTATACTCTCAAGTCTTGGAGTGGGGCTTGAATTCACAACAATAAAAGCAAAATACTGCGGAAGCTGGAAATCTGAAATAAAAACAGAAAATGCTGGAAAAACTCAGCAGGTATGGCACTGTAGTACAAGGAGCCATTTAAGTGGGGGGAGGAAATAGGAACGTAGTAGTGGTGGGGACAGTATAATTAGGGGTATGGATACTGTTCTTTGTAGCCACAAGCGTGAGTCCCAAAGGCTGTTTTGCCTGCCCAGTGCCAGGGTTAAGGACATCTCCTCAGGCAAGGAGAGGAACTTGGAATGGGAGGGGAGGGACTCAGTTGTCGTCATCCATGGTGCCAATGATATTGATAGGATTAGAAAGGAGGTTCTGCTAAAAGAATTTGAACAGTTAGGAGCTAAATTAAAAAGCAGAACCTCCAAGGAAATAATCTCGGGATTACTACCTGAGCCATGGGCAAAATGGCATAGACTAAATAAAGTAAATGAGTTAAATGTGTGGCTCAGAGATTGGTGTGGGAGGAATGGGTTTCAGTTCATCAGTAATGGGGTAGAAGGGAACTGTTCCGATGGGACAGGCTTCACTTGAACCGTGCTGGGACCAGTGTCCTGGTAAATCGAATAAGTAGGGCTGTAGAGAGGGCTGTAAACTAAATAGAGGTGGGGAGGATTCTGGAGAGGGGATGCATAGGCTAACAAAGCAAAAGGATATGGCGACATTGCAGGGAAGCTATTTAGGTAACGATACCCAGAGTGTGACAGGAAGGGACAGAGTGTATAAATATTTTAAAAAGCAGCAAATAGGGTTAAAGTGGGAAAAAATGGTAAAACAAGAAAATTAATAGCTCTTTACTTAAATGCATGTAGTATTCGGAAAAAAAATAAATGAATTAACGGCACAAATAGAGGTTAAATCTTATAGCCATTACAGAGGCGTGGTTACAAGGAGATCAAAGCTGGGAACTAAATATTCAGGGGTATGTGACTTTTTAAAAGGACAGGCAGGAAGGAAAGGCTGGTGGAGTGGCTTTGTTAGTATGAAATGGAATAAGTATGATAGCAAGAAATGCACTTGGATTGGAAGATAGATAATCCATGTGGGTGGAGATAAGAAATAAGAAGGGGAAGAAGGAGTAGTAGTCTATAGGCCTCCTAACAGTAGCTATACAATAGGAGAGAGAATAAATCAGGAGATAATGAGGGCATGTAAAAAAGGCTACACATTAATCATGGGTGACTTTAATCTTCATGTACATTGGGAAAATCAAATTGGCAGAGGTAACCACGAGCAAGAATTCATAGAGTGTATTCGGGACAGTTTCCTAGAATAATGTTGTGGATCTGACCAGGGATCAGGCTGTTTTGGATCTGGTAATGTGTAATGAAGCAAGTTTAATAAATGATCTCAGAGTAAAAGATCCCCTAGGAAACAGTGACCATAACATGGTAGAATTTAGAACTCAGTTTGAGAGTGAGAAACTTGGGCTGGAAACAACTGTGCTAAACCTAAATAAGGGTAATTACAAAGGAATGAGGGCAGAGTTGGCTGGGATGGGCTGGGAAAGAAGTTTAGCAGAAAAGACGGTTGATGAACAATGGCAGGCATTTAAGAAAATAGTTCATGACTCACAACAAAGATATATCCCAGTGAGGAAGAAGGATTGTAGGAAGGGGATAAACCAACCATGCTTAACCAAGGAACTTAAGGATAGTATCAAATTAAAGAAAAAATATACAATGTGACAAAGATTAGTGGTGAGCCAGAGGATTGGGAAAGTTTTAAAAATCAACAAAAGATGACCAAAAATATAAAAAGCGAGAAAATAAACTTTGAGGGTAAATTAGCAAGTAACATAAAAACGGACTGTAAGGGCTTCATTAAACACATAAATAGGAAAAGAGAGGCCAAAGCAAACATGGGCCCCTTAGAGATTGAGGCTGGGGAAATAATAATGGGGAACAAGGAAATGGCAGAGGAGTTGAATAAATACTTTGCATCAGTCTTCATGGTAGAAGACACCAATAACATTCCAAAAATACTAAATAATCAAGGGGCACAAGGGCTGGAGGAAATAAATACAATAACTATCACTAGAGAAAAAGTACTAGGGAAACTAATGGGGCTAAAGGCCGATAAGTCCCAGGACCTGATGTGTTGCATCCTAGGATATTAAAGGAAGTAGCTACACAAATAGCAGATGCACTGGTAGTAATCTTCCAAGAATCCTTAGATTCTGGTAAAGTCCCAGAAGATTGGAAAACTGTAAATGTAACACCCTTATTCAAAAAGAGAGGGGGACAAAAATCAGGTGACTATAGGTCTGTTAGCTTAACACCCATCCTTGGGAAAATGTTAGAGTCTTTTATAAAGGATGTAATAGCAGACCGTTTAGAATTGCACAATACAAGCACGCAGAGTCAGCATGGCTTCATGAAGGGGAAATCATGCCTGACAAATTTATTAGAATCCTTTGAGGTGGTAACAAGCAGGATAGATAAATGGGAACCAGTAGATGTAATATGTTTGGATTTCCAAAAGGAATTCAATAAGGTACCGCACATAAGGCTACTTAATAAGATAAGAGCCCATGGTGTTGGGGTTTGTATATTAGAATGGATAGAGGATTGGCTAACAGAGGATGACAGAAAGTTGGGATAAGGGGGTCATTTTCAGGATGGCAACCTGTAACTAGTGGAGTGCCACAGGGATCAGTGCTGGGGCCACAATTATTTACAATATATATTAATGACTTAGATGAGGGAAGTGAATGTACTGTCACCAAGTTTGCGGATGACACAAAAATAAGTGAGAAGGCAAGTGGTGAGGATGACACAAAGAGTCAACAGAGGGATATAGACAGGTTAAGTGAGTGAGCAAAAACGTGGCAGATGGAATATAATGTGGGGAAATGTGAGGTTATGCACTTTGGCAGGAAGAATAGAGGAACTGAATATTATTTAAATGGAGAAAGACTGCAGACAGCTCCAGCACAGAGGGATTTGGGAGTCCTTGTGCATGAATCCCAAAAAGCTAACATACAGGATCAGCAGGTAATAGGGAAGGCAAATGGAGTGTTGGCCTTTATTTCAAAGGGAATGGAGTATGAAAATGGGAAAGCCTTGCTAAAACTATACAAGGCACTAGTTAGACCACACCTAGAATACTGTGGAGAGCTCAAAGCCTGGTGTGGGATAAGTGGATTCTGGTTCGTGGGGCACTGGTACCAATATTGGGGAAAGTGGGATCTGTACCGTTGGGACAGCTGAACCGTGCTGGGACCGGTGTTCTTGCAAGCCGCATGACTAGGGAAGTAGTGAGGGTTTTAAATTAAGTAGTGGGGGCAAGGGTACAAATTTGGGAAGATGCGGTGAATCAAAGAATCAAGGCAAAAGAAAAAGGTGTTATTACGGGAAATAAAAATCAGACCGTGACAGGAAGGGATAGAGAGTGCAAATCTAACAGTAAATCGGCAGATGAGGTTAGAGGTATGAAGAGAATAAAGGATAAACTAAAGGCTCTGTATCTGATTGCACGAAGCATTCAAAACGAAACAGATGAACTGAAAGCACACATAGAAATAAATAAGTACGATTTTATAGCTATTACAGAGACATGGCTGCAGGAGGATATAGATTGGGACCTGAGCATTGAAGAGTATAGCACATTTAAGGAAGATAGGAAATGAGGAAAAGGTAAAGGGGTACCTCTGTTAGTTAATGATGGTATTAGTACAATAGAAAGGGATGTCCTAAGCTCAGGAAACCAGGATGTGGAAACGGTTTGAGTAGAGATGAGAAATGGTGTGCCACAGGGATCAGTGCTGGGAACTCAACTGTTTACAATTTGTATAAATGACTTGGATGAAGGGATGGGTGGGATGGTTGCCAAATTTACTGGTGACACAAAGATAGGTAGGAAAGTAAGTTGTGAAGATGACATACAAAAAGATATAGATAAGTTAAGTGAGTGGTCAAAAGTCTGGCAAATGGGGTATAACGTGTGAAAATGTGAAATTGTCCATTTTGACAAGAAGAATAAAAGAGAAGCATATTATCTAAATGGTGAGAGATTACAAAGCTCTGAACTGCAGAGGGATCTGGGTGTCATAGTGCATGAATCACAAAAGGCTAGTATGCAAGTACAGCAAGTAATTAGGAAAGCTAATAGAATGCTATCATTTATTGCAAGGGAATTAAATACAAAAGTAGGGAGGTTATGCTTCATTTGTACAGGGCAGTAGTGAAACCACATCTGGAGTACTGTGTACAGTATTATTTGATTTAAGGAAGGATGTAAATGCGTTGGAAGCAGTTCAAAGAAAGTTTACCTGGCTAATACTTGGAATGGGCGGATTGTCTTTTGAGGAAAGGTTGGACAGACCAGGCTTGTATCTGCTGGAGTTTAGAAGAGTAAGAGGTGACTTGATTGAAACATGTAAGATCCTGAGGGGATTTGACAGAGTGGATGTGGAGAGGTTGTTTCCTCTTGTGCGAGAATCTAGAACTGAGGCTCACTGTTTAAAAATAAGGGGTTGCCCTTTTCAAATGGAGATGATGTAAAAAAAAATCCTCTCAGAGGATTGAGAGTCTTTGGAACTCTCTTGGAACTCTCTTCCTGAAAAGATGGTGGAAGCAGAGTCTTTGAGTATTTTTTAGGCAGAGGTGGATAGATTCTTGGTAAGCAAGGGGGTAATAGCTTATTGGGGGTAGGCAGGATGCAGATTTCAGCTTACTAGCAGGTCAGTCATGATCTTATGGAATGGCAGAGCAGGCTCGAGAGGCTGAATGGCCTACTCCTGCTCCTTGTTCTTATGTTCATATGAGCTAACATTTCAGGTTGATGACCTTGCATCAGAAACTTTACTTCTTACCTTATGTTACTGATCAAGAACAATCTTCACAAAAGATGGGGAGCATGCAGATATTGTAGTTAAGGAGGAGTGTGAATCATTGGATGTGATAAACATAGGGAGAGAGGAAGTACTTTTTAAAAATTCATTCATGAGATGTGGGCTTCGCTGGCTGGGTCAGCATTTATTGCCCTAGTTTCCCTTGAGAACGTGGTGGTGAACTACTTTCTTGAACCACTGCAGTCCTAATTAGCATCCTTGAAAGTGGATAAATCACCAGGGCTGGTTGAAATGCACCCCAGGCTGTTATAAGAAGCCAGGGAGGAAATAGCAAGGGTATGACCATTATTTTCCAATCCATACTGGATACAGGTGTGGTGCCAGAGGATTGGAGGACTGCTAATGTTGTACCTTTGTTTAAAAAGAGATTGAGGAATAGACCAAATAATTATGGGCCAGTCAGTCTAACCTCGGTAGTGGACAAATTATTGGAATCAATAATCAGGATAAACTGTCACTTAGAAAGGCATGGAGTAATCGAGGACAGTTAGCATGGATTTGTTAAAGGAAGATTGTGCCTGACTAACTTGATTGAATTTTTTGATGGAGTAACGAGGAGGATTTTTAAAAAATTATTTTTATGGGATGTGGGCTTTGCTGGCTAGGCCAGTATTTATTGGTCATCCCTAATTGTCCTTGAAAAGGTGGTGGTGAGCTGCCTTCATGAACTGCTGCAGTCCCTGTGGTGTAGGTACACCCACAGTGCTGTTAGGGAGGGAGTGCCAGGGCTTTGACCCAGTGACAGTGAAGGAACGGTGAAGAATTTCCAAGTCAGGATGATGAGTGTCTTGGAGGGGAACCTCCAGGTGGTGTAGTTCCCATGTGTCTGCTGCCCTTGTCCTTCTAGATTGTAGTGGTCGTGGGCTTGGACGGTGCTGTCTAAGGAGTCTTGGTGAGTTTCTGCAGTGCACCTTGTAGATGGTACACACTGCTGTTCCTGTGCTTCGGTGGTGGAGGGAGTGAATGTTTGTGGAAGGGTTGCCAATCAAGCGGGCTTTGTCCTGGATGGTGCCAAGCTTCTTGAGTGTTGCTGGTGTTGCACTCATCCATTGATGAGGATTGTGCAGTTAATGAGATCTACATGGATTTTAGCAAGGTTTTTGATAAGGTCCCACATGGCAGACTGGTTAAAAAAATAAAAACCCATTGACATCCGGCGGAATGTAGCAAGCTGGATACAAAATTGGCTCAGTGGCTGAAAACAAAATGTAATTGTTGATAGGTGTTTTTGCAACTGGAAGGCTGTTTCCAGTGGGATTCCGCAGGGCTCAGTACTGGGTCCCCTGCTTTATGTGGTATATACTAATAATTTGGACTTAATTGTTGGTGGTTTGATTAAGAAGCTTGCAGACGACCAAAAAATGGCGGCATCATTGATAGTGAAGAGGGCAGCTGTAGACTGCAGGAAGATATCAATGGGCTGGTCAGGTGGTCAGAAAAGTGACAAATGGAATTCATCCTGGAGAAGTGTGAGATGATGCATTTGGAAAGGTCAAACAAGGCAAAAGAATACACAATATATGAGAGGATATTGAGAGGTGTAGAGGAGGTGAGGGACCTTGGAGTGAATGTCCACAGATTCCTGAAGGCAGCAGGACAAGTCGATAAAGTGGTTAAGAAGGCATATGGAATCCTTCCCTTTAGCTGAAGTATAGAATATAGGAGCAGGGAGGTTATGCTGGAACTATATAAAACACTAGTTAGACCACAACTTGAGTACTGTGTGCAGTTCTGGTCACCTCATTACAGAAAGGATGTAATTGCACTAGAGAGGGTAAAGAAATTTACGAGGATGTTAGCAGGACTGGAAAATTGCAGCTATGAGGAAAGATTGAGTAGGCTGGGATTGTTCTCCTTGGAAGAGAGGAGGCTGAGGGGAGGTTTTATTAAGATGTACAAAATTGTGAGGGGCCTGGAAAGAGTGGATGAGAAGGTCCTATTTACCTAAGCAGAGAGGTCAGTGACTAGGGGGCATAGATTTAAAATGACTGGTAGAAAGATTAGAGGGAAGGGTGAGGAAAAGGTTTTTCTCCCAGAGGATGGTAGGGGTCTGGAACTCTCTATGTCAAAGAGCAGCAGAGGCAGAAATCCTCAACTTATTTAAAAGGTGTCTGGGTGTGCATCTGAAGGTTCATAACTGGCAGGGCTATGGACCAAATGCTGGAGAGTGGGATTAGGCTGGGTGACTCATTTTTCAGCCAGTGCAGACATGATAGGCCAAGTAGCCTCTTTCTGTGCCATAAACTCTCTATGATTCAATCATTCCATCTATGACAACTATGAGCATGATCTGTCATTAGTAATTATGCCTAGAGCTGGACCAGCAGCATCATCATTCGGAGCACCATTGGTTGATATTGATTAAAAGTGACCATTATGATTCATCCTACAAATTTGTCCAGAAATACTTATGTATTAAACACAATTCTTCATGTGTCATTTCACAATCACAGTTGAAAGTGGAGTTAAGGCCACAATCAGATCAGCCATGATCTTATCAAATAGCAGAACAAGCTTGATGGGCCGAATGACCTACTCCTGCTCCTATTTCTTATATAGGATAAGCTGTAAATGCTGAAGTGAGGGAAACTAAAAGGGTTATTCACAAACTCAACACCTGTATCAGCACAAATTGTTACTAGTAAGGCTTATAAAACTCATGAGTGGGCCTCATGAGTGGTAGGCCACAGTCTGGGAACAGAAAGAAAGGGAGAGACAATGTAAAAGCCGATGGCGGTGGGTGGGTGTAGATTAGAGGCCAGAGGAAAGAATGAGGTTCTGAGTAGGTGGGAGATCAGAAGCTTCATGGAGGAGATCAAAAGAATCAGAGGGGAGATCAGAAAAATCAGGGAGAGATCAGAAGGGTCCCAGGAGAAATTGGATGGGTTGTGGACGGAGGCCAGGAGGGTTGGGGTGAGTGTTGGGTCTTGGTGGGGTGGGTAAAATGGATGCAACAGGTAACTGGAAAGGTACTTACCCACTGGGCCCAGCCTCTCTTTACCCGGTAGGTTTCCTGAGGCCTGTAAACTCCAAGGTTAAGGTTATATGGTTGTTAACGTTCAAGTTTTCCAGAGTTTTCAATTGACAACCTGCCTCCTGAGAGTGTGTTTATTGCCCCCCATCCCCACTCACAGGCCTGCATTAAAACCAGAAATATGCTGTTTAAAGGTGAATTAGGGTGGGATTTTGTGGTTAAAATTCCCCCAGAGTCTCCTGATGACAGTCTTTTGATGGATAACAAAAAGAAGCATGATATTCATACAGCGTTTTAGCTCGTCACTGAAAAATAACTCAAATATCTCACAAAATTAATTTGAAGCACGAGTAAAGATGCCTTGCTGCAATTGTATAGAGCCTTGATGAGACTGCACCTTGAATATTGTGCACAGTTTTGGTCTCCTTATCTAATGAAGGATACACTTGCCATTGAGGGAGGTTCACCAAACTAATCGCTGGGGTGGCAGGATTGTCTTATGAGAAGTGATTGAGGAAACTGGGCCTGTATTCTCTAGAGTTTTGAAGAATGAGGGATGATCTCATTGAAACTTACAAAGTTCTTACAGAACTTTGCTGGTGAGTCTAGGACCAGGGGACACAGTCACAGAATAAGGAGCAATCCATTCAAAACTGAGATGAGGAGGAAATTCTTCACTAAGAAGATTGTGAGTCTTTGGAATTCTCTACACCAGAGGGCTGTGGAAGCTCAATCCACCCTTCAGCTCAATGATAACCGAAGCCTGTTCTGTTGTGTAGGAGGACCCATGGCACTATTTGAAATAGACCTATAGTACCCTGAACAACATTCCTCCCTCAACCAACAGCATCAAAATTAAATGACCAGCTTATTCATCTCACTGAGACTTTGCTGTACACAAAAT
The DNA here is from genome assembly GCF_964194155.1 of Cetorhinus maximus. Lineage (NCBI taxonomy): Eukaryota > Metazoa > Chordata > Chondrichthyes > Lamniformes > Cetorhinidae > Cetorhinus > Cetorhinus maximus. The sequence goes on along the minus strand of NC_135879.1, from coordinate 206,127,535 downwards.
GGCTACTTCATTTGCCCACAGAACAACAGGGAATGTGGAACATAGGTTGAGCTTGCTCTGCCGTTCAATTAGATCATGGCTGATCATCTACCTCAACACCACTTTCCTGCGCTATCCCCATATCTCTTGAAGTCATTAGTATCCAGGAATCTATCTATTTCTGTCCTGAACATGCTCAATACCCTGATAATGCAGTACTCACTCAGTGTTGCGCTAAAATATCAGCTTAGATTCTTGCCCAAGTCCTATTTTTATCCAATAAAACTTCCTATTTCAGAAAGAAGAAAAGGCTTCATATGCATTCTCCTTTCACTCTTTTCCACCAATGGTGACAGAGCTTTCAGCCAGCATATCTTTCCACTCTGAAATTCTATCCCTAGAAATCCTTCCTCATCTTCAAAAGTCTACTCTAAACCTATTTTTCCCACACAGTTTAAGTCATCTCATCTAAATCTTCTCCTAATTACTGCTTGTTGTCTGGTCTCTTTTATTTGCAATGCCATCAAGCATTTAAATACTTTAAGGGTGCTATATTAGTGCACATTGTCCCTCTTGGAACTTTTTGTTTGGGGTTGTGAGGATGCTAGATCAATGGACTGGTTTGTGTATCTCATCACTTATACAGCTTCAGCCAATCCCTCTTCACTTTTCATTGTTATCTTTCCCAATTCATCTAAACTGGTGATGATAGCATTTAATGAAGTCTCCTAGGATTTGGACATGGGAGAATTAACAGTGGGTTTTTAGATTTGTTTTGATCATTTGACTAATGGTAAATCATCACAGACATGAATATAAATTTATGAATTTTCCGTGAATTTAATGTTATTGATATGCATATCATAAAATATATTTTAAATATCGGCAATAATTATCACTGATTTTTGAACACTATTTGAAGGAAATTTCTAACTATGCGCCCTCTGTTTTTCTCAACTCTCAGCTTACTGCCTCATTATAGCCCTGGTTAAAACATGAACAAAAGAGCTGAACTCCCGAGGTGAGGTGAGAGTGACTGCCCTTGACATCAAGACAGCATTTGACCGAGTGTGGTATCAAGGAGTCCGAGCAAAACTGGAGTCAATGGGAATCTGGGGGAAAACTCTCCGCTGGTTGGAGTCATACCTAGCACAAAGGAAGATGGTTGTGGTTGTTGGAGGTCAATCATCTCAGCTCCAGGACATCACTGCAGGAGTTCCTCAGGGTAGTGTCCTTGCCCCAGCCATCTTCAGCTGCTTCATCAATGACCTTCCTCCCATCATAAGATCAGAAGTGGGGATGTTCGCTGAGTTTGCACAATGTTCAGCACCATTCATGACTCCTCAGATACTGAAGCAGTCCATGTCCAAATGCAGCAAGACCTGGACAATATCCAGGCTTAGGCTGACAAGTGGCAAGTAACATTCGCACCACGCAAGTGTCAGGCAATGACCATCTCCAGCAGGACAGAATCCAACCACTGCCCCTTGATGTTCAATGGCATTAACATCACTGAATTCCCCACTATCAACATCTGGGGGGGTTACCATTGACCAGAAACTGAACTGGACTAGCCATATAAATACTATGGTTACAAGAGCAGGTCAGAGGCTAGGAATCGTGCAATGAGTAACTCACCTCCTGACTGCCCAAAGCCTGTCCACCATCTACAAGGCATAAGTCGGGAGCGTGATGGAATACTCCCCACTTGCCTGGATGAATGCAGTTCCAACAACACTCAAGAAGTTTGACCCCTCCCAGGACAAAGCAGCCTGCTTGATTGGCACCACATCCACAAACATTCACTCCCTCCACCATCGACGCACAGTAGCAGCAGTGTGTACCATCTACAAGATGCATTGCAGGAATTCACCAAGACTCCTTAGACAGCACCTTCCAAACCCACAACCACTACCATCTAGAAGGACAAGGGCAGCAGAAACACCACCACCTGGATGTTCCCCTCCAAGTCACTCACCATCCTGACTTGGAAATATATTGCCATTCCTTCACTGTCACTGGGTTAAAATCCTGGAACTCCCTCCCTCACAGCACTGTGGGTGTACCTACACCACATGGACTGCAGTGGTTCAAGGAGGCAGCTCACCACCACCTTCTCAAGGACAATTAGGGATGGGCAAAATGCTGGCCAGCCAGCGAAGCCCACACCCCGTGAATGAATAAAAAAACAGTGGGGGATCAGATTGATAGACAACTATAATAGCCCAAAACAACATTGCCATCCATTTTTTCCCTGAGCTTATATGGCTTCTTGCTTCCAGATAGGAGAAGTGTCAACAACAACAACAACTTGAATTTTATGCAGCACTGTGTCAAGAGTTAGGAAGTCTGTGTTTTTCCAATAATAATAATTTTCTTATAAATTAGAATGTGTCATTCTGAATCTAACTGCAAGTTTTCTCTCTTTAATTCTGCTTTTGTTTGCATCACACAATAGTTTGAAACGGCCTTTTTCATAATAATTGTCTGGGTGCCTGTTAAAAACATTTCATAACACTCTTTGGGTGAGGAGTAAAGATACTTCTCAGCGTACTGACCAATGTGCTAACACTGCCAAAATAGATTAATTCAGATTATAGCTGTTTGTGGGAAATTAGCTGCCACATTTTCCCACATTACTAGGACTGTACTTCAAAATTATTTCACTGGCTGTGAAATGCTGGTGGACACAACAACATAAGAATGTAAGAAATAGGAACAGGAGTAGACCATTCGACCCCTCAATCCTGCTCCGCCATTCAGTAAGATCATGGCTGTGCTTCTGAGCCTTTTGGCCAGCCCGCTGTTATAGACATCTGATTATGATGCTCAAGGTGGGTCTTTTGATTTTGTACATTCTGTCACTATTCAGTCTCAACAACAGGTCTTCATTTTCACATACCTTCTATCTTTCATTCTTTACGGTCAGAGCATGATGATGTGCATTCATTTCCAGTGTGAAATTATACACTTCCAGCTATGGAATCATAAAATCATAAGATGTTTGCAACACTGAAGGATGCCACTCAGCATGTTGTGTCCATGCCGGCTCTCTGTGAGAGCTATGCAGCTAATCCCACTGCCTACCTTTTCGCTATAGCCCTGCAAATCTTCTCTGCAGATAATTATCCAATTCCCTTTTAAAAACCATGATTGAATCTGCCGTTACCACAATCTTAGGTAGCGCATTCCAGATCCTAACCACTCGCTGTAAAAGAAAGTTTTTCCCTCTGTTGCCTCTGGTTCCTTAGCCAATCACCTTTCATGGACGTCCTCTGGTTTTTGACATTTCGCCCATGGGAAGTTTATCTCTATCTACTCTGTTCAGGCCCCTCATGATGTTGAACTACCTCTATCAAATCTCTTCTCAACTTCCCCTTCTCGAAAGAGAACACCCAGCTTCACCAATCTATCCACGTAACTGAAGTCTATCATCCCTGGAATCATTCTCGTAAATCCTTTCTAAACCCTCCCCAATCCCTTCGCATCCTCCCTAAAATGCAGTGCCGAAAATTGGATATAACAGTCCCATTGAGGCCAAACTAGTATTTTGTAAAGGTTCACCATAACTTCTTTGCTTTTATACCCTATGCCTCTATTTATAAAGTCCAGAGTTCTATCAGCTCTTTTTAACCACTTTCTAACCTATCCTGCTACCTTCAATGATTTGTGCACATTTACTCCCAGGTCTCTTTGTTCCTGTACCCCCATTTAATATTGTACTCTTCATATTGCCTCTCCTTTGATCTTTTGACCAAAATGTACCACTTCACATTTCTCTACATTTAATTTCATCTGCCAACTATTTCACCAGCCTGTTTATGTCCTCTTGAAGTCCATTACTATCCTCCTCACAGTTCACAATGCCTTCAATTTGTTGAAGGAGAAAATCGGAATAAATTAACCCAATTTCTCACTGATTAGCTTAACACTTGCACTGGGAAGCACAGTGATGGGAAGCACTGGATCTGAAAATTGCGTGCTAACGGTTGTCTGACATAGCCTGAGCAATGAAAATATAGATAATTAGCAACAATCCCCATAATTGAAAGAGGTGAATAAAAAATTGCTGATTAACAGAACTGCATTCAAGTGACATTGCCTGGACAAAAGTGTTGTTTAGTCTGCTATGTTCCTGACCCACATTCAAACAACCACTTATATTTATAAAGCATCTTTAATTTAATGAAATGTCCCAAGCCACTTCACAGGAACATTATAAAATAAAGTATGACATCAAACCAAATAGGAAGACATTAGGTCAGATGACCAAAAGCTTGGTCAAAGACATAGGTTTTAAGGATTGTCCTAAAGAAGAAAAACAAGGTAGAGAGGCGGAGTGGGAATTCCAGAGCTTAAGGCCAGCTGGAGGCAAGGCTGCCAGTGGTGGAGTGATTAAAATCGGGAATGCTAATGAGGCCAGAATTAAATAAATACAGATATCTCGGAGTGGTATGGGACTACAGGGGATTACAGGGATGGAGAGTGATGAGGTAATGGAGGGATTTGAAAACAAGGATGAGAATTTTAAAATCAGGATATTGCTTGACCCATCACTATGTGATACATGGGGCTGAATTTTCTGGCTGACGCGCGGGTGGCAGAGCCCGCACATCAGTGCTTAAATTGTCGCACGAGCGTCCCAACGTCAGCTTGCGGCATCACGATATTTAGGTGGATGGGCGTGCTATAAAGCGCGACGCGCGCCCGCCATTAATTAAAGGCCTTGTTAAGGCCCTTAACTCGGCAATTGAAGCTGATTTTGAGGCGCCCATGTGAACTTCGGCTCGGCGCACGGGCCCTACGGGCAGGCGGGTAACTGATTTTTTAACAAACCTCATCCACTGGCGGGATATGTGGGCTCAGAGGGTTTGTTAATGTTTTTTCTGAAGTATTTAATGCAGAAAGTGTTTTAAACTTGCCTGTGTGATTGTTAGTAGTTCAGATCAATTTCCAATAGCTTTCTCTGTGCTTTGAAGCTTCAGCTCACCAGTCTGCGGACAGTAATCTTTATCGGGCCTGCAGCTTTCCAGAGGCCTCCATTTAGCCTGGGTATGGGTTCTGACATCTCCACTGGAGGCAGCTCCTCTGAGGAGGAAGGGAGGGATAGAATAAGGAGGGGGCCAGGAGTGGACAATCAGCCTCCAGGGGAACCACCTTTGGGAGGCCAGGTGCAGGCACAAGGGGTGCAGGGCCTAGAGGTTGTCCAAGGTGGAAGGGGCCGCAGAAGATGCCACTATCCTGCTGCCAGGGTTTACAGGCGGCGAAGCAGCTACCTCAATATGTCTGAGGTGCAGTGCCGAAGGAGGCTCCGTCTGTCAAGAGAAACAGTCAACTATATCTGTCAGATGATTGGCCCTGAGATCTCCCCTAACTGTGTGGGTGGACACCCCATGCCAGCGGCTCTCAAGATCACAGCTGCCCTCAACTTCTATGCATCTGGCTCCTTCCAGGGCTCGGTGGGTGATCTTTGTGGTGTCTCCCAATCAGCTGCACACACTTGTATCAAGCAGGCTACAGACGGGTATTGACCTTCATCCACTTCCGCTGCGACCAGGCAAGTCAGGTATAGCGAGCCAGAGGCTTCGCGGCCATTGCTGGCTTCCCCCACGTCCAGGGTGCAATAGACTGTACACATGTGGCCATCAAGGCACCAGCAGGTGAGCCTGATGCCTTCATCAACAGGAAGGGCTTCCACTCCATGAACGTGCAGATAGTGTGTGATCGCAGGATGCTGATTCTACAAATCTGTACAAGGTACCCAGGCAGCTCCCATGACGCCTACATCCTCAGACACTCCCAGGTGCCGGGGCTCTTCAGTGCTCCAGCCCGGCTGGATGGATGGCTGCTGGGTGATAAGGGCTATCCCCTCAGATGGCGGCTCATGACGCCTCTCCGCCATCCAAGAACAGAAGCTGAGCAGCGGTACAATAGGAGCCACGCCTCCACAAGGGCTGTGGTGGAGAGAGCCATCGGCCTTCTCAAGATGTGCTTCCGTTGCTTGGACCACTCAGGGGGTGCAATCCAGTACCCCCCAGATCGCATCTCTGTGATAGTGGTAGCATGCTGCACTCTGCACAATCTTGCGCTGAAAAGGGGGGGATGCAGTTGATGAAAAAGACCTTGACGCACTGGTTGAAGCTGCACATGATGAATCCAGCAGTGGCTCAGAGGATGAGGAAGCACAGGGCAATGATGAGGGGCAGCATCTACACCAAGGAGGCAGGGACATCCGGGACAATTTAATCCAATGAGCCTTCAGCTAGCTCCACACACATGGATCAGCAGGACCAGCATTGCCTGGCACTTCCACACGTGGCACTTAGGTGCTACATCTTCCACCTCATCAGCTACAACTAAGGGCTTAGTACAGCAACATCAATGTCCACTGAAACACTCATGAGATGTCTGTGAAACACACAAATGCAGCACAAAGGAAACACCCTCAGCCATGGTCAGAAAAGTGGACTTTATTCTGTCCAAAATAAAATACAAACATCACTCAGACGTACATAACTATTTTTTCCCTAATCTAGGGCCAACACAAAATCACCAGTGACAAACCCATGGAGTGCCTAACGGGCCTTATGCTTAGGTTTGCAGGTGCTATGTCTAGGTGCTGGCCTATCACTTGGAGTGGCTTGTGAGACAGCCTGCTGACTCTGCAGTCCTGTTGGCCTCGATGACCCTGGCGGGCGTCCTCTGGCCCGTGGAGCCTGTGATGGCCCCGCCTGGGAGGGAGTGGCCAATTCCAGAACTGGCACCTCCCTAGTTGTCGCAGCCTCAATGGATGCAACGGTCACTGGCAGACGGGCGGAGGAGCTGCTGCCCTCATCCGGAGCGCCCTGAGAGGAGCTCGCAGCAATGACAGGCAGCTGCTGCGCTGACGTGAGGTTACATTGGATCTCCCTGCTCACCGCAGATGGATGGGCACCGAGCTGTGACACTTGGTGCCCAGAACATCTCCTACATTGCCAATGACCACCTGTGGCCTTGCAGATCAGAGCGTAACCCAATCAGAAGAGCCTCAATCCGACTGAAGCCCCTCACCATGAGAGTCGCCAATCTCTCAGTGGAGGAAGCCTGAAGCTCTGTCCTGAGGTTCTTGCCTTCACTGACACTCTGCCTGGACTCCTCCACCGCAGAGACCAACTGAAGCACATCCTCATGCAACCCTGCCAGATGATCCCACGCATCCTGCCACTTGTCCTGCATCTGCTGCATTGATGACATCTCCAGAGATACATCATCACTGCCAGACTCAGCATGTACCTGGTCCCCTGCAGTCCTCCTGCTGCCGGTGCCATCGGCACTCTCTGTCCGTGCCATCTCCTCCAGCGGTTGTGAAGTGCCCTCTCCACTGTGCCCCGGGACACTAGCCGACGTTATATTCCCCACCGAGGTGTTTGTCACGGCGCTGGTGCCTGGCTCGCTGAAGATGTGACGCAAGTTGCAAATCTTGGCCCTCAGGTGTGGAGTGGGGGGGCTCTGGATGTGTTGCTGGGGGCCATGCGGTGGTGATGCTGAAAGTAACAACAAGGACAGTGCCTCAGTTAGCGTTCAGTCATTAACACCTTTCATCCCTTTCCCCCCCAGCCTCATAAGTCGCTCACCCTTCAAGAACCTAAGGAGATGAACATTGGTGGGGTGGTAAATAGTCAAGAGGAGGCCCAAACATTACACGCGCATACAGACAGGCTGGTCAGATGGCCTAAGGAATGCCACATGGAATGTTATGTGGATAAGTGTTCGGTTAAGCACTTGGGCAAGACAAGCAAGGTACGGGAATACATGAGTAATGGTAGGACCGTGGGAAGTCACAACGATTACAGGGACCTTGCTGGGCAGACCCGTTAAGGTAGCAGAACAGGAACATAGGCGTTTAACAAGTTCAAAGCCAGACTTGCCTTTATTAGCCAAGGAATAGAATGTAGGAAAAGGGAGGTCATGTTGCAAGTGCAGAAAACACTGTCGAGGCCACATCTACACTTCTGCGTTCAGTTGTGACCTGCGCTTCATGGGAGGGATGGCATTGGAGTGGGGACAGTGCAGAGGTTCCTGACCTGGATGCGTGCTGGCCTGGAGAGTTGGAGTTATGAGGAAACATTGCGAACACTTACGACATTTACCGTGGATCACAGGAGATTGACAGGTCACATTATTGACCTTCATACTGTTATGAGGGGCATAGAACAGGTGGACACAAGGCAACATTTCTTCTTGGTGCAGGGATGACTAACATGGTGGCATTTATTTAAGTTGAGTGCTATGAGGTTGACAGGTGAGGTGCTGAGCACCTTTTGGACAGAGTAATGTGGGACGCACTGGCTGAAAGGGTGGTGGGGGGTACACGGTGAAGTTCATGGTGGGAATGAAAGCAAGTGCTTCAGTCTTCCCAATATTCTGTGGAAGAAAATTTTTGCTCATTTAATATTGGATGCCAGACAAGCAGTCATGCTAAATCAGAGGCAGTGGAGGGGTTGAGAGAGCTGGTGGTGAAGCAGAGTTGGGTGTTGTTAGCGTATGTGACGATCCTGGCATGTTTTTGAAAGGTGTTGCTGAGGGGCTGCATGTAGATGAGAAATAGGAGGGGTCAAAGATAGATCCTTGGGGACACCAGATATAAGATATGGGTTTGGAAGAGAAACCATTGCAGATGATTCTACAGTTACGGCTGGGTAGATAAGAATGGAATCAGCAAATGCAGTTCCATTCAACTGAATGATGGAAGAGAGGTGTTGGAATGGGATGGTGTGGTCAACTGTGTCAAAAGTGAGACAGGTGAATAAGGATGAGCAGAAATAGTTTCCATGGTCACAGTCACATAGGATGTCATTTATGACTTTGATAAAGGGCTATTTCAGTGCTGTGGCCATGGTTAGGGTTATTGGAGTGATTCAAACATGGAATTCTAGGAACGATGAGCATGGATTTGGGAGGTGACAACAAATTCAGTTTGGAGTTACAGTTTGGAGAGGAAAGGGAGGTTGGAGCTGGCTGTTAGCTTGCAAGGACAGAAGGGCTATGGCTGAGATTTTTTGAGGAGGAGGGTGATGACAGCAGATTTAAAGTTGGGGATGTGGGTGGCAGGCACTTCCTGAAGAGAGAGAACCCTTACCAATGTCATCTAAGATATCGACCAGGAAAGGATATTGGGTGGGGTGGGAATCAGGTCAAGGGAGCAGGAGATGGGTCTCATGGACAAGGTGAACTTGGAGAGGACATGACGGGGGATAGGAGGGAAACTAGACAAAGATGCGAGTTCATAAACATTCATATTGAATTCCTACATTCCCTATTGCAGTGGACCAATTTAAAATGAGTTAATACCTGCATTAAAATAGTGTTTGGATGAATGTCAGATAAATATATCAGTCATCCGTTAGTATCAATCAATTTTTAGTTTATAGATACATCGTGTACATGTTTAAAAATGGAAAGAAGCTCAAGTGGTAATAACATAGTTAAAGCAAATCTTAAACAGAGTTCCTTTTGTCCCTGACTATGCTCCATGATATAAGGTGTTGGTTGATATTACTGTCAATAATCCTGTTCACATAAATCTGGCCATTGCAGAGTATCAGTGTATAATAGGATTCCACAGCAATTCTGTTTTGTAGTACCTTTCATAATTGTGTATTGTAGTACCTTTCATTCAAATGTCTACTTGCCCTTAGGGCTGTTCTTGTACTGGGGATAATTGTTTTACAAAGCAGCTTATGGTGGTTGATCCAATTTCCCATGGTAAAATGCCTTTATTTATTCAAAGCAAACTCAACTCTCAAAAGCAGGTGTTGCCATTTTGTTGTAGCTTCAATGATCCACAGGCCGACAATGTAACATCGTAACTGTTTATCCTGACATTGGGGCATCTCTCAAACAGATTGAAAAGATCCAATCGGGCGGCTAGAATTTTGGTTGTGACTGTTGGATTGAATACACCAATCTAAAATCTTCAGAGAGGATTTATTGGGTTAAATTGTCATGGGGTATAGCTACCACTAGAGAGTGATATTGATCAATATAATAACTCTAGCAGCACCTACTGGTAAAACCCTACTACTGCAGTATTATAGGTTGTTTCCATTAATTATATTTTATGAAAGCCCAGACTATATAGTAAGGAAATTCTAAACCATGTGCAGAACAATTTTCCATCTCTGACTAAAAATACACTGATAAAATGTAAATATACATAAGGAACATGTGTTTCTCGTGTGTAATTTTGTCTTGTAAACCCTGATGCAAAGTGATGTCCATAATACCAACAGACTGATCAACACCTCCACATGAGAGCCAAGGTGCCAAATGCTTATAATACATCATGTCATGAGGCTCATTGTAATTACAATTCTATATTTATTACTGTAATACATTAACTCATGCTTGGGAACAACAGATGTCCCATTATTTAAAAAAAAGCTTGCATTTATATAGCACCTTTCATGGCCTCAGAACATCCCAACACAATTCACTGCCAACAATGTACTTTTGAAGTGTAGCTACTGTTGTAGTGTAGGATACACAACAGCCAAAATGCTGTAATATACCACAAACAGGAATGTGATGTTGGTTGGCTATTATTGATTAATGCTGGTTAACAGATAAATGTTAGACAGGACACCCGGGGGAACTCCCATGGAATTCTTTGTAATAGTAGTAGTGCTATAGGATCTATTACACCCCAGAGAGCAGGCAGGCCCTCAGTTTGACATTTCATCTGAAAGACAGTACCTCCAACAGTGCAGAGATCCCTCAGTATTACACGCGAGTGTTTGTCTAGACTATATGCTCAAATCTCTGGAGTGGTACTATGAATCCACATCATTCTGAGTCAGAAAGCAAGAGTACCAACTATCAACTAAACCACAGCTGACACTACCTCTTATAAGGAAGATTTTTTATTGATGAGCCCATATGGTGAGTGTTAGCAGGTTGACTATGAGGGGCAATGCAGCAAACTCATTCTTATCATATTTGCCAGCAGTAGTCACTGGATAGTAAGCAGGAGTGGACACCCCAGCTGATTGTCCCCTTAAAGTCCAGCAATGCCCATGATTAATTGCAACATTACAAAAATGTTATTTTTATAGAGAGTTGTATTAGCATAGGACAACAAATCCTTTTGTGCATGGGAGAGGAGGCTTTAAAAGAGGAATCATAGAATAGATACAGCACAGAAGGAAGCCAGGAGCCAAAGAACAAGTGTGGGAAATATAAAAGCAGGTGTTGACCACAAACCAGCTCTCACGGTATTCAGTGCAATAGCACATTTGATACTCATAATGTAGCCAACTTCATCTCTGGGCCTCAGATACCTCTGAGTCTCCAATCACATCCCACCCAGATGTGGGATGTTGCCAGAGCTAGAATTCAGTGATGTTCACTGTTCAGATCATAAGGGAATGTTTAGAACTGTTCCAGTGTCAATAAAGCAGGTGAAAGGCTTTAATTAAATCAATGCAGTTTTAATTGAAATTTTGGTCCTGTTGATGTTTTTTCTGTTACTGCAGGAAAGTGTGGTAACTGTCCAGTGCAAAACACTTATAATTAAAAACTCACTGAGAGAGAACCTACAGACAGAATCCCATACTGCAAACATTCCTGTGGTCACCATCAAGATTATAGCCCTCAACAAAATATTAATGAATACTTTCAGCTGTGGCTCAGTTGGCATCACTCTGACCTCTAATTCAGAAGGTTCTAGATCAAGCTTCATTCCAGGACTTGAACACAACAATCAAGACTGACATTCCAGTGAAAGGAGTGCTGCATAGTTGGAGATGCTGCCTTTTGAATGAGATGTTAAAGTGTGCTTCTCAGGTAGACATAAAAGGTCCCATAGTACAGTTTTAAAGAAGTGTAGCAGAGTAATCACTGGTATCCTGGCCAATACTTATCCCTCAATCAATGTCAAGGAAACAGATTATCTGGTGATTATTGTGTTGGTGTTGGTGGGGGGAGCTTTGCTGTGTGGGAATTGGCTGCCATGTTTCCTATATTACAAGAGTGGGTACACTATAAAAATACTTAATTGGCTGTAAAACAATTTGAAGTGTCCGGTGATCATGAAAGATGCGATATAGTTGTGATCATTCTTTCTATTGGTGAGGAACAATACCTGAAAACTCAAGGCCATTCCAATAGGAATTGTACAGCATGTAATGTGATGTTAAATAATTTTTTGACACGCATCATAATTTCATAATACTTTACCAGAACCCTTGTCTTCCACCAGGGTTCAGCTGATACCAGGTACAAGGCATCTATGTCACCATCATATCTCAGAACTTGGCACAGCCTATAACACTTGACTTTCTGATTTGGCATTTTTTCGAAGTGAACTCATATTTGAAAAGTTATTGAAGGATGTTATGATGGAAAGTGCAATTAAAATTTCTTATTGCTATCCAAAAGAATTTTATGAAATCGAAGCTTAGAGTTGGTAACAGAGACATGCCTCTATATGAGTGCCGAATACAAATCATCTCCAAAATATAATTAATAAAAATGCATTGAGATAAAGATTAATGCCAAGATTGAAAGGTGTTGAGATAAATCAAGGAATGATGAGAAAGTAACATCAAGCTTGGATTTTAAAAGCCTGAAATTAATAGGAGGAAGGAAATATCAACCTCTTGACTAATCCAATTGAAATTGATTAAACAGAGGGAATTAAGTGATCTTAATATTTAAGGTGATTTTACAGTATTTTTAAAGGGAGCTGGACAAGTTCCAGAGAAAGGAGGATGTTTTCAATTATAAGGGTAAGTTGTGAGCTAGCTGAGAAAGGGAGAGTTATGAAGTACCATCTTCTAGGGCCTTGCTTAATTGCCTTAGGGACAGAATTTCTCAGAGATGTTCCTAAATTGGCGTCAGTATTTTTTTCTGCTTTTTGCATCTGCTAATAGATTTCTGTGACTTGGCCCCTATCTCATGGAAATACGATCAACTCTAAGGGCCAGATTTTTCTCATCGAGACGGGTATTGGGAGTTGGGGAATTTTCCCGACCCCACGATCCCGTCTCCTTGGCTCCTCCAACTTTTCTCTGAACTTGTATGTGAAACACACCCTGGCCCCTTTCCCACACTGGTGAAAATATACAGAGCCAGAAATGCGGGTGGAGCTTTCACATCCCTTTCCCTTACGCCATTTTTTCCCTTGGCCCACCTCCGTTCCAACACGGACGGAGGCATGAAAATACATCACACTGACTTGGACATATATCTTCATCTGATCAATGTTTTGGGCTCAAATCCTGGAATTCCCTTAACACCACCATGTTAACAATGGGAACACTGTTAGCACAAGACTGGGTAATTCAAGGAAAATCCCCCCCGCCGCCGCCTTTTGAGGGCAATTAGGGATGGGCAACAAATGTGACCTTTCCAGCATTGCCCACATCTCAAAATCAAATAGTACAGGGACAGCAACAACCAGCCTGCCAGCCACATGCACATCATGGCGTAACTGGAGGGCCAAAAAGATATAAAAGGAAGCACATCTCTGTCTCAAAATCCACTTTCCGGAGGCCTTAATTAAGAAATGGTGAAACTACTGTGGTCAATAGATCTCGATTGTTCACCCTTTTCCAGGTTAGTAATTTATTTGAATAGTTGCCAACCATTAGCATGTATAATGCTTCACGTGTATATTGGGAGCAATTTTGAGTTTGGATGACAGTACGAAATGTTCAATATCAAGTCAGCTGTCTATTTCATATGTTTTCATTTCTATTGAATTCGTGGAGGAATATGTAATGGGTGGCTGAATTGATTTTGTTTGCATTACACTATCACCCAAAGTCAAAATTTGCCCACAAGCAGAATTTTACTCTGAACCGATGACAACCATGAAGGATATTAAGGAATGTTGAGATGTGCAAAATAACTGGAACCTTGCCCGCCTTCTTGATTAGGCTAATGTTACTGTGACAATTAAATTGTCAATTTGCCTGTATTTTTTGCAGTATGTGCGATTTAACGGCGGTTGTATAGGTCACACAGGCAGTGGGAATCACGGCAGGGTGTATATAGGGCTCCAAGACTGCTAACTGTGATGTCCCATTGGCCTGGATGACCTTGGCGGCTGTCCTCTGGTTACTTGAGGCTATGAGGGCCCAGGCATTGTGACAAACTCCTGCCGATACCAGGCGTCTCCTCTGAGGCCGCAGCAACCTCACTAGCTGCTGTAACCAGTAAATTTAAAGGTTTCATCCACTTTGACAGGCGAGAAGGCAAATGTGTAAGGTAAATGGGTATGATGGGTTGGGGTATTCGGACAGGGTTCGGGTGATCAGGGGAGTTCGGGGGGTTGCCGGGTGTTCGGGGGCTTGGGTGGAGGTCAGAGGGGGTTGGGTGCTTGGGTGGAGGTGAGGGTGAGTCGGGTAGTTAGGGGAGTTCGAGGGATTGTCGGGTGGTCGGGGGAATTGGGTGATTGGGGGGGTCAGGAGGCTGCCGGATGTTTAGGCTGGTTGGGTGGTCAGGGGATGGTTGGGTGGGGTTGGGGGTCAGGGGGCTGAGGTGGTCAGGGTTGTGCGGGTGTTGGATAGTTGGAGGATATTGAGTGGTCAGGGGTGCTCGGGTGTTTTGGAGGTGGGGGGCAGTCAGGGAGTGTGGGTGTGGAGTGGTCAGCAGGTGTTGCGGTGGTAGTCAGGAGATTGGGGGTAGTCAGAGGGGTGGAGGTAATTGGGGGTCAGGAGAACAGTGGGGGCGATAATTTCAGTACCATAGTTACCCAGGAGTTAGTAATGGTTTTAATCCTTCTAACAGTTGCTGGAAGATCTGGGCCATTGTGATTCAGGAACAATGAGGCTGACAGGATCATGTTAACCTCTGCCTGCAGCTGACCTTCAAACCTGCCCCTGCACCGAACTCGGAGTTTCTCCTCAAAGCAGCCCACCCTCACCACCCCTCTTTAGCTGAATCTCACTGCTGGCATTCCTTTAACCTCCTCCACTGGCAGCTGGTTCTATCTGTGGCTCCACCCCGTCGCCACCTTACAGCCTGCTCTGGGCCTCTGTGTCACTGGGTTTCCTGCCAGCTGGCTGTTAATTGGCAGGAAGACAGGTCTGGGCAGGAACGGATGATACACCTGCTTCCGCTTCTGCCCACGTCACCCGCTCACTTCCTGTAAAATACTGCCCCATATGTTTAAGAAACTGTCACTGATTATTGTGTGGAATTTGGTTTTATTTTCATCCCTACCTTCTGGTTCCCCTTATGAAATGGAGCAATCAAATGAACTCCCCTTCCTTGACATACTAGTCGAGAAATCTGCCAGGGGATTCTCTACCACAGTCTGACGCAAGCCAGCCTTCATTGGTCAATATACGCATTGGGATTCTTACAGTTCCACACACTATAAGATTGGTCTCATTGGCAACCTTGTAAATAGGGCCCAAGCCATTTGGTCACTATGCAAACTTGATGCTGAAATAGGGCGCATCAAAGGCATCCTGCAGGATAATGGCTACCTTGATCAGATCATTTTGTGCTGTATATCACACAAACTCATGAACGGGCCTAAAGCCATCACTTTCAGCCCTGAAAAGTGCACAGTCTACCTCAGATTGCCCTGGAAATGCAAGGTGTCTCAAAAATTTGAGCAACAGGTGAAGCTAGCTGCTTCACGCTGCTACGATGCAGTAGCAACATGAGTGGTATTCGCCACTAACAGGATGCTGCTGTCGAACCAAAAAGACATTCTGCCTCTCACCCAAATGAGTAATGTGGTATATGAATTTCAGTGCCAGTGTGATGCTAGGTATATAGGCTGTATATCCCAATGATTGGCAGATCATATCAAACAGCATGCCCCAGCCACAGTTCACAACGGTCAGGGTACAGACCTTACCTAACCAGCCCATGCTTGCAAAACTCAAAACACAGTGTGCCACATTAGATGTGATTCTGTGCTTGGACAACATTTGCTAAATAATCCTCAATGTGCTAAGAATTATGCTGACAATCAATTTAAGATTGTCAGGTGGGCTCGCAATGTGGCACAGTTGCATCTGCTGGAAGCTACATATAGTAATACAGAGGGCCCTGTTTTTTTGTAGACAGGAAGAACATGTAGACACATGGCGCCAGTTTCAGCTAAACAAGATAAGTGACAGCCATTCGCTGACTCTATTCCCCAGGGCAATGCTTTGACCAATCAAGGTCAAGCTGCCTGGTTTAAATTTCAAACAATGCTTGGCAGTTAACTGTCAGTCACCATCAGTGGTGCATTCTCCATGGCAACGCCACCTGCCAACCAATCAGCACTCTCTTCACTTACAGTATAAATTGTTGTTTTCCCCCTTATATTGGTATTCTTGCAAGTGTCCTGATAAGTGCAAGACAATAAGTTTTGACATGTCTCTTTTTTCAGCAATACTCATAAATCCATGTAACCTCTCTTATTACCTTAATTATTTAATATAATGACTGTAAAAAAAGATTCTGAATAGGTCTATAGCTATTGAGTCAGTTTCCCGTACGTGATAGGTTCAGGCAGTTTAGCATCAGCAGCTGGAGCTTTGCCCATAGCAAGCAAGTCAATAACTAAGCTCCTCCACTGTGGGTTCGATATCCAGCTCTGCCATGACAGGCAGGCTTTCTGTGGTATTAAAGCTTCCTCGGTGACAGTGTTCTCCCTGGAGTACAACTCAAGTCAATGTTCCACCCATCTCTCCAACTGTTTAGTGCAGTCAGTGATGACCTTCCCTTCCTTTGTTTTTAATAGAGCAGTTTTCTTTGCTGAGAGACTTGTTGGTTTTTCGTCTTTTCGTACATGCCCCTGACATTCCCTGTGTTGAAGGAACTCTGAACACTCTGGCAAAGTTGTAAGCAGTAGTCATCAGTGCACTGCCTTGCAGCGTGATGGACTTTACTTTGAGCGGCTCTTAGTGCATTCAGATTTCACTCGCATGGATCTCTCTTCTAATTAATGAGAGCGGACTGCTTAGCTTCAATGACAGGTTCCAAAACTGTAATGTTCGCCTTGAACCAGTCAACATTTTTCTGCTCTTGCTTCCCATATGTTGAGTGTGCGATATTGTTGATGTTGTCTTGAAGTATGTTCCATTTCGGTGTTACACTCTGTGTGGGAATTCTGGAGAGCGCCTGTTCGATTGAGTCAAGGAAATGTTGGTTTTTATCTGGGTAGGGAACATGGCTGATATTGATACAAGGACAGCATTTCTGATTTGAATGATAAAGCTTCAAGTGTTGCATCCTAACCCTGGTGTACACCAGGGGGTGATCTATATACCATAGTCAGTACTGTGGTAGCTGCATGTGTCGAGAATGCTGTTGAGAGTCACAACCAACACTCCTGCAGCACCTGCACAAACTTCTCTGTCTCTGCTGGAGGGAGGGGACAGTGCCCCAGCATATGTGTGGTGCAAAGATTGTGATCCTGTACGAGAACAAGGGTGACAGCAGTGACTGCAATAACTATAAGGCATCTCCCTGCTGAGCATCGTGGGAAAAGTAATGTTGCCCTTGCCAGACCTTGGCCGAAGGTATCTACCCCAAATCCTAGTTTGGGTTCAGAACTGGAAAATCTACAACTGACATGACCTTCTCAGTCTGGCAACTGCAAGAAAACTGTCGTGAGCAAAGGAGACAATTATATGTTGCTTTATCAGTCTCATCAAGGCATTCGGCCATGTGAGCACAGGCAGTCTATTTAAGCTGCTGGAGAAAATTGGCTGCTCGCTGAAGCTGCTCAATGTGATGTCCTCTTTCCATGTCAATATTATGGGTAAGATCAGCTATGGCAGATCAATATTGGAAACTGTTGAGATCTGCAGTTGGATCAAACAGGGTTGTGTTTGGGCACCAACGCTCTTTGGCAT
Source organism: Cetorhinus maximus (assembly GCF_964194155.1). Classification (NCBI taxonomy): domain Eukaryota; kingdom Metazoa; phylum Chordata; class Chondrichthyes; order Lamniformes; family Cetorhinidae; genus Cetorhinus; species Cetorhinus maximus. Next base: position 206,109,707 of record NC_135879.1, on the reverse strand, counting down.
ATTCTTCCTTTTGCTGCTGTCATATCCCTTCAGGCTATCTACAGAGGGCATCTACTTACATACCAGAACTGACAGAAAGCTGTTCAACCTTGCTTGCCTGAGATACAAGACAAAGGTGAGCCAAGTCTTCATCAAAGAGTTGCTCTATGCTGACAATGCCACACTAGCATTCCATGCTGAGGAACACCTTCAGCAAATGGACAGACTCTGTCCCAGCTGTAAAGGGTCTTGTTTGACCATCAGCATCAGGAAGACAAATATCATGGTCCAGGATGTTGCTATACCATCATCTATCAGCATTGATAATGTGACCCTGGAGGTTGTTGATAGCTTCACATATCTAGGCTCCAGAATCACCATCAATCTGTCACTTGATGCTGAAATCAATACAGGCATCACAAAAGCTGGAACTGTTATGTCCAAGCTGAGTAAGAGAGTGTGGAACAACAGCAACCTGACTAAGAACACAAAACTGTGAATCTATCAAACCTACATTCTCAGCGCACTCCTCCATATGTTGAGATCTGGACAATATATGCTAGGCAAGAGAAAAGGCTGAACAGTTTCCAGCTTGGCTGCCTCACATCTCTTATTCTTCGCATCTCTTAGCAAGACAACTCAGAGGTCCTGAAGCACGCTAATTCCATTAGCTTACATGCATTGCTAAGCCAATGAAGCCTGCGCTGGCTCGGCCATGTTCATAGGATGCGTCAATATATCCAAAGACCTTCTACACAGTGAACTGGGCACTGGGTCACAGCCTCCTGGGCATCCATACCTCACAGGCAAGCAATTAAGACATGAAGATGGCAGACATTGATACTGACAACTGGGAGACGCTCGCTGACAGCTGTGGCCTCTGGAGGTTGACGGTATAGAAGGGCATTGGAAGAGGCGAGCAGAAATGAAAAGGTCAGCTGGCTGAGAAGAGGGCCCAGAGAAAACAGAGGCCAGTGAATTGTGCACCTTCTCAGCCCACTGTCTCCCTCTGAAGCAAATGTGGCAGAGGCTGCCATGCCAGAATGGGGCTCCTGCAGGTGATGCTTACACAGTGTTGACCGCCACGGCACAAACTATTGTCTCACGAGACAGAAGGCTGCCACCAAAAGAAATTGAGTCAGCTCGAGCTAATGTTTGACGCCAGTTGCCAATTCTTAATTTGTTGCCTTGATTTACAAACAGGATCAACTTCCTTCACCAGGAGGAAAAGTAGGAGTTGGGGTCATTTAAAAGCTAGAATTTAAATTTGAGCTCCTTTTGCTGAGAAACTAATGTGTTAAAACGGAGGAAATGAGAAGAATCAATGTTTTCCTTTCCAATATTTGCATTTCTACTTCTAGACACAAAAAAATTATATATATATGTGATTAAAATAAAGCATAAACAAGACAGTCAGAGATGGCTATAATAATCAGAAAGCCAGTGTCCAAACCTTAATTAGTGTTAGTCCATTGGAAAGGAAGTTGAGAATCCTGCACCACTGCCAAATGAAATTAAGTCACAATTATTGATAAATGAACACTGGTTTATGCTAGAGTTTGGCCTGGAGTTGAGGAAGTACATCTGTCATTTGGCTTACAGGAGTCATTCATGTGTGACACGACATCCTGTGCATTTATCATGCATCTGTAGATTTTTGTTCTTAATTCGGTTAGCTGTCTAACTAGATTCTCGACTGGGCATTGTGTACACTGTTTGTATTTGGGCTGACAGATGTAGATCTTGTCTAAAAGTGCATGTGACATGGTTTGCTGCACTGCATGCTAATTATGAATGATACCATTGCTATCCCTTCACTTGGATTAATAAATGTTATTGTAATCTCTCAGTCTCACTGATTGTTTAAACCTTTTTTTCCAATTGTGAGCAAAGTAAGTATTAAAGAATTGAAAGTAATATTAATTATAATAACGGAGTTTTTGTCCTCTTTTCATTTTGCCTTGCCATATCAGCACATTTCTAGGCTCCCTCTATTTATCCGGAAGAATGGGCAAATGGTATGGATTCATCTGTGACTTGTGATTTAATTACACCTGTTTTTCTCATATTCTCCACCGGTTTGTGTAACTAAAGACCAAAAACTGCAAGTGGCATTACTGTGTGATTGCATTATTCACAAAGTCACAGCCTCAACAGCTGGGTGGCACATTATCTTAGTTTACATTTTCATAATGTCTCAGTTTTGTTTTATTCATACACAGGACATGGGCATCACTGGCAAGCCCAATTTATTGCCCATCCCCAATTGCCCTTGAGAAGTTGGTGGTGAGCCACATTCTGGAATTGCTGAAGTTCATTTGGTGCAAGTACGCCTCAGTGTTGTTAAGGAGGGAGTTCCAGGATTTTGACCCAGCGACAGTAAAAGAACCGCGATGCAGTTCCAAGTCAGGGTGGTGTGTGGCTTGGAGGGGAACTTGGGTATTCCCATTGTGCCGGCTGCCCTTGTTCTTCAAGGCAGTAGCAGCTGTAGGTTTGGGATTTGCTGTTGTGAAAGCCATGGCATGTTAGTGCAGTGTATCTCATAGATGATACACACCATTGTCATGATGTCCTGGTAGTGGAGGGAGTGAATGTTGAAGGTGAAGGATGGAGTACCGAAAAAGTGGGTTGCTTTGTCTTGGATGTTGTTGAGCTTTTTGATGTTGTTGGAGCTGCACTCATCCAGGCAAGTGATTTGGCATTGTAGATAGTGGACAGGTTTTGAGGAATCAGGAGTAAAGTCACTAGCTGCAAAATCCCCAGCCTCTGAACTGCCCTCGTAGCCACAGTATGTATACGGCTGGTCCAGAATATGGGGGTGGATTAGATGATAGCAATGTCATTAAATGTCAAGGGGAGTTGCTGTAAAAAAGGGGCATGGCCTCCTTACATCTAACTGAGTTGGCCTCGATGCTAGGCCCTGGGGATGCACTGCAATGCTCAGATCTTGCCCGGAGTTAGAAGGTTGGGTGAGGTAGGATAGAAAGAAATTTGAGATTAAAAAATTAGGACCGGAGTAGCAACCTGAATCTGATTGCCACTCCGCGGAAGTTCAGGCCCAATATGTTACCCATTATACCATGTGCTCTTATCCTGTGTAGTAACTTTTGATGTGGCACGTTATCAAATGCCTTTTCAATATCCATGTTTACCACATCTACCGGTTTATCTATCTTGAATGTTACTTTGTCAAAAAAACTGAAATAGATTAGTTAAATGCAATTTATCTTTTGCAAAACCATGTTGACTCTGCCTGATTATATTGTGATTTTCTAAGTATCCTGCTATAACCTCCTCAATAATGGATTCTTGTACTTTCACTATGACAGATATTAGGCTAACTGGCCTATAGTTTCCTGCTTTCTGCTTCCCTCCTTTCTCAAATGAAAGTGTTACATTAGCTATTTTCCAACCCCCTGGGTCCCTATGAGAATCTAAAGAACTTTGGAAGGTTATAACCAATGCCTCTACTATCCCTGTAGCCACTTCTTTTTAAGACCCTAGGATCCAGGCCAAAAGGTCCTGGAGACTTGTCAGCCTTTAGGTCTAACAGTTTTCCTAGCACCTTTTCCCTAGTGATGGTGATTGTTTTAAGTTCATCCCTCCCTATTACCTCTTGATTTTCAATTATCTTTGGGAAGTTTTTGAAGGGCGGAATTGTCCCAGAATAGCACTAAGTCTGGTAGCGGGCAGGAAAAAGGACAGTTTACCTGCTGGCCGCAATGGCGGGTTTTCAAGCTGTATCATCCCAATCCCGCCTCATTAATCATGCATTCCTGGGGAACATGCCGTTTCGATGGCGGGCGGGCTCTGATTCGCCCGCCACGCCATCACCTCGCCGTTTCCTCATGCTGGGCATCATATTTAAAGTGCAGCCACGTGCACACTTCTCAGTGTTTCCAGCCCAGTACTGCTGCACAGAAGACATGGCCCCGAAAAGCAAGAACACTGCAGGCCCCCGATTCTGTGATGTGTCCCTGGATTGCCTTTTGGATGCCGTGGAGGCCCAGCATGATGTCCACTACCCCTGCTCTGGCTGCAGGAGGGGCAGCAACATCACCAATCTGGCCTGACAGGCGGTCACAGGGGTAGTCAGTTTCAACACTGCCCGCAAAATGTCGGCCATCTAGTGCAGAAGGAGGATAAATGATCTCATCCGTGCTGCCAGGTAAGCTAACCATCTCATCACTCTAAACTCACACGTTCACAAGCCCATTACACATTCACTGGCATCTCACTCACTGCCAGCTCAAGGGACATCACCACTCACTCTCACACACACCCTCACATCTCCATCTGGCCTCATCTCTGGAGATCACCTCCTCATCCCGTCCATGGCTCCACTCAGCACACACACACACCTGGCATCCTTCTCATTTGGCTGGGCATGGGCCTTGCTCTCACTCTCTCCATCTGCATTTATGCAGGACAAGATCGCACACAATAAAAAGAAGAGGTCCTAGACTGGGAGTGGAGTGCTGGACATCAAGGCTCTCACTCCCTTCAAAGACTGCACATTAGAGCTGGAAGGAGAGGACAGAGACCATTCCTGTAGCGATGGTGAGGTCGGCGCTAAGCATCTATGTGAGGATCATGCACCAGATCATCCCTCCGGCAACCCAACTGCGAGTCCACTGTTCTGTGTACCACGGCAACCATGCACTAATAATCTCCACTTTCTCTCATAGGCACATCTGCCACATCGCCCTCAGGCGACCTTAACTCCGACTCCAGCACCGATAGCACCTCTGATGAGGACCCTGAGGACAGCAACCTCAAAGGCCTGTCACAGCCCTCTCCCACACCCTCCATCAGCGCAGCAGCACACACCTCAGTGGGATCTACATGGAGTAGATATAATGGGAGACTTTAGTTATCTGAACTGGGATAATAGTAGTGTAAAGGGCAGAGAGGGGCAAGAGTTCCTGGAGTCTGTTCAGGAAAATTTTCTACAGCAGTATGCTTCCAGTCCAACAAGGAAGGAGGCACTGCTAGACCTGGTTTTTGGGAATGAGATGGATAAAGTGTCAGTAGGAGAACACTTAGGGGACAGTGTATCATAAGGTTTAGTCTGTCAATGGAAAAGGACAAAAAAGAGTCCAGAGTAAAAATAATTAACTGGGGGAAAGCCAACTTCAATGGGTTGAGAGCAGATCTGGGCTGAATAAACGGGAGTCAAACATTGGCAGGGAAAATGGTGGCTGAACAAGGGCTACCTTCAAAGAAGAGAGAGTTTAGGCACGGTCAAAGTGTATTCCACGAAAAGGAAAGGCAGGGCAAACAAATCCAGAGCTCCCTGAATTACAAAAGAAATAGAAATTAAGATAAGGAAGAAAAAGTATGTGTATGACAGGTGTTCAGTGGAATATACAATTTAGAACCAGGCTTTATACAGAAGGTTCAGTGGGGATCTGAAAAAGCAAATAAGAGAAGCAAAGGTGAAGTATGCAGCTCAAATAAAAGGAGTCCCAAAATCTTGTAAGGCATATAAATAGTAAAAGGGAGGTAAAAGGAGGAGTGGGGCAGATTAGGGACCAAAAAGGGGATTAACACACGGAGACAGGAGGCATAACTGAGGGATTAAATGAATATTTTGCATCTGTCTTTACCAAGGAAGAAGATGCTACCCAGGCCATTGTGAAAGAGGAGGTAATTCAGACATGAGAAGGGTTTAAAATTGATGAGGAGGAGGTGCTGGATAAAGTTGATAAGGCTCCAGGACCAGATGGGATGCATCCAAGGATACCAAGGGAAGTGAGAGTTGGAATTGCAGAGTCACTGACCATAATTTTTCAGCCTTCCATAGACTCTGGAGTGATGCCAGAGGACTGGAAAATTGCATATGTTACGCACTTGTTCAAAAAAGGGTGTAAAGGTAAGATCAGCAACTACAGATCAGTCAGGTTAACTTCGGTAGTGGGGAAATTTCTAGAAAACTAATTGGAGACAAAATTAATAGTCACATGGACAAATGTGGGCTAATTAAGGAAAACCAGCATGGATTTCTTAAGGGGAAATTGTGTTTAACTATCTTGCTTAAGTTTTTTGAAGAGGTAACTGAGAAGGTTGATGAGGGTGATGCTGTGATGTGGCGCACATAGACTTCCAAAAGGCATTTGATACAATACCGCACAATAGACTTGTGAGCAAAGTTATAGTCCATGGGATAAAAAGGTCGGTAGCAATATGGATACAAAATTAGCTGAGTGACAGAAAACAGTCAGTAATGGTTAATTAATGTTTTTCAGATTGGAGGAAGGTTTGCAGTGGAGTTTTCCAGGGGTCAGTGTTGGGACCCTTGCTTTTCCTGATATATATTAATGACCTCGATCTTTATGGCACAAACTCAAAATTTGCAGATGACACAAAACTTGGAAGCATTGTAAACTGTGAGGAGGATAGTGCAGAACTTCAAAAGGACATAGACAAGTTGGTGGATGGGAGGACAAGTGGTAGATGACATTCAATGCAGAGAAATGTGAATTGATTCATTTTGGTAGGAAGAACATAGAGAGCCAATATAAAATAAAGGGCACAACTCTAAAGTGGGTGTAGGAGCAGAAGGACCTGGTTGTATATGTGCATAAGTCATTGAAGGTGGTAGGACAGGTTGCAGGAGTGGTTAAAAAGCATACAGTATCCTCAGCTTTAAAAGGGGCATACAGTATAAGAGCAAGAAAGTTTTGTTGAACTTTTAAAAGACATTACTTCATCCTCAGCCGGAGTATTGTGTCCAATTCTGGATGCCACACTTTAGAAAAGATATGAAAGTATTGGAGAAAGTGCAAAAAAGATTAATGAGAATGATTCCAGGGATGAGGGGCTTCAGTTATGAAGATGGATTGGAGAAGTTAGGACTCTTTTCCTTAGAGAAAAGAAGGCTGAGAGGAAATTTGATAGCGGTATTCAAAATCACGAAGGGTCAGGACAGAGTAGGTAGGGAAAAACTCATGAAAGGATTGAGAACGAGATGGCACAGATTCAAAGTAACTTGCAAAAGAAAAAACAGCAATATGAGAAAATTATTTTTCACATAGTGAATGGTTAAGGTCTGGAATGTGCTACCTGAGAGTGTGGTGGAGGTAGGTTCAATCGAGACCTTCAAAAGGGAATTCAGCTGTTATTTGAAAAGAAACAATGTGCAGGGTTAAGGGGAGAAGTCGGGGCAATGGCACTAAGTAAATTGCTCATTTGGAGAGCCGTGCAGACACAATGGGCCGAATGGCCTCTTTTTGCACTGTAAAAATTCTGTGATTCTGTGAATCATTGTCAGCCAAGCTGCAAGGTTCATGTTGAAATTGTTACAACCAGATCACTTGACATAAATGTCCAGCATGTTAGATGGTGTAGTTGAATTGCGTTGCAGTGGAAGTTACTGCAGTGGCATGAATGCTTTCAGCCTGAAAGAAGACATCTCTGTGGAACCAATGTCACTGTCCCTTGGCAGTTTCTCAACAATCCAATAATGTGTTGTGAGGCAGATTGCTGGACTATTGCGACACCCGCACACGATAATCCATATCCATGATGGCAGGAAGCTGACCTCCCATCACACCCAGTCTGAGCTTCCAGTATAGACATCGAGCAGCTTCTGCTTGTGCTGTAATGGAAGTTGAAACATGACCATCAGACATTACATCATGGCTGGGTCCACAAGTGTGAGAACAGATATATGATAAAAGCAAAATACTGCGGATGCTGGAAATCTGAAATAAAAACAGAATGTGCTGGAAAAGCTCAGCAGGTCTGGTAGCATCTGTGGAGAAAAAAAACGAGTTAACATTTCAAGGCCACTCTGACTTCATATTCTGATGAAGTCATACCTTCCTCTTTCATCTCTGGGGGTAAGAGTCTACAGACTCACAACCTCTGAGAGAAACAATTTCTTCTCATCGCCATCTTAAATAGGAGATCCTTTATTGTTAAGCTGTGGTAAACTGTGTACCCTAGTTCCAGGGTGGAATTTTCTGTGCTCGCTGGCATCGGGTGGGTGTGAGCGGACAATGAGGCGTGAAGACCAAAAATCAGTTTCACGACATCGTGAAACCAATTTGCAATCATCCGCTCTGCCCATCAATGGCAGGCTGTGTTTTCCATCGCTGCATGCCAAGAACTTCATTGTAATACATCTGCATATCATTATAAGCCCAGCTCACTGAAATCATCCCCCCATGCCGGATCGTCCAAGCATGTCGGCTTGACTGCACGCTGACGTGTTTCACAACATCATTTATAAGGGGTGCACCTGGTGAGCTACACTTGGAAGGGGGCTCAGAGGTGAGTGCCCACTAATGTTGCACCCATTTGACTTCAAGGTTGAGGTGCCATGCATTCAGGTGAGGGCATGGTCAAGTCACTTTCTCCCAGCTGGCTGACAGTGCTGTGTTGGGGCAAGGGCTGTCCTATGGTTGGGACAAGTTGTGGGGGTGGAGGGGGCAAGGCAGCACACTGTGAGGCTTTTTGGGGGGGAAGGGCTGTACTGCGCCTGAGGCGAACTGAGGATTGCAACGCAGCCTGGTCTGATGGTAGTGTACAAGCACATACCAGGAGGGAAGTAGCTACGCATTAGGGAAACCTTGTATAAAGTTACCATTCCTCCACAGCTGAAGCAGTTCAGGCAAAGCCACATTGACATGCTTGGAGTCGGGCCTCTAACTTATCTGTCCACAGAGGCATCAAAGTGCAACCAAGTGCTCTAGAGCTTTTCACCCCTTGGGCACAGATTGAAGACTAATGAGCATTTTAGTGGACTGCAGGACAATTGGACGACTGGGCACGTTGTACAATCTCCTTGCTAAAGCTGACGTGGAGCAGTCACTGGTGGAGGTGCTCACAGCCCCTTGCAATGTCAGCATTCAGGTTTGGACCAGCCCCCCAATAGTTCAAGCCAACCCCGACAGTGCAGCCTGCACCTGAGCTGAGAGCACAGCATGCAGTCCAGTGGGCAAAGCTGCCGCCAATTGGATAGGTGGAATGGGGCGGAGGTGGGTGGGGTTTTGGGCAGCCATGCAACACATTAAACTCTGGCCATCCAAGTGATGACCAGCATTCTCCAGGATGCGTTAAGGCGCCTTCAGACTTAACCAAGACAGCTTCTTAGTGCACCCATGCTAATCCACACATCTCTCTCTTTCATCCTGCATGGGGAGTACATAAGGATCATGGAGCCTCATGACCAAGTTGTATGCCTCATGGCTTACAGAGAGCAGAGACGAAGGAGAAGAGACTGACGGAGGCGCCTGGCTAGGCACAGGGAAGAGAAGCACCCTCAAGAGAAAGGTGTGGCTGGAGCTCCCGTGCACACTGCTGAAGAGCCACAGCGAGCCGTCACTGGTCGGCGCCTAGCTAGACCCAGGGTCTATTGACGGTGCTTGCCATTCCTGCAGATGACCGATAACCAGTGTTGCCGAAGAGTGTGGATGTCCAGGGAACTGATTGGTCACATCTGCAACCTGCTGCAGGATTTGATGCTACGAGGAGATGGAGGTCATCCACTGCCAGTGGCCGTGAGAGTGACCACAGCGCTCAATTTGTACACTAGCAGCTCCTTTCAGGGCTCCACAGGTGACCTCTGTGGGATATTGCAAGCCTCCACCCACAAATGCATCCATGAGGCCAGGGGCGCCATCTTCAAGAAGGTACACAACTTTATGCATTTCACTGGGATCAGGAGAACCAGGATGCAAGAGCAATTGGATTTGCCCAGATCTCAGGTTTCCCACAAGTGCAGGGTGCCATTGACTACACTCACATAGTGCTCAGATCTCAATGGCAACAAGGGGTCAACTATATCAACTGCAAGGGCTTCCATTCACTGAATGTGCAGCTAGTGTGCAACCACTACAAATGCATTCCACAGGTCTACTCACAGTTCCCAGAGAATATCCACGGCTGCTACATTCTCAGTAGGTTTCAGACCTCTTCCTGGGTCTTCCAGGGTCCACAGAGGCTGCAGGGTTGGCTCCTCAGGGCATGGGCTACCAGAATATGTGGCTGATGATGCCCATTTAGCGGCCTCAGACTGCAGCAGAGAGAAGGTACAACGAGGTGCGTGCTGCAACTCGCACTTTGGTGGACTAAACCGTCGGAATGTTGAAGATGAGGTTCCGGTGCCTGGACCGGTCTGGTGGAGCCCTGCAATACAGTCCACAGAGGGTGCCACACATCGTTGTCACCAGCTGCGCCCTTCACAACCTGGTGCTGCAATAGGGAGAGGAGCTGGCTGAGGAGGAGATGGAGGATCTGCATGTCTCCTCCGATGAGGGGGACGTCAAAGGGGGTGAAGGTGAGGAGGTCCTTGAAAGCAAAGATGACGGCTATGAGTCCATCGCATTGGCCATGTGAGGCAGGCACAGTCTGGAGGCCCTCATAGCTGCTAGATTTGTGGAGGATGATGACAACATGCAGTGAGGTGACCCCATAGATCCTCCCATTGCATCTATGAATGTTTGACTCCAGCCTGGTTGATGGCAACGCACATACCCTCTGTGATAAGGCTCCTGTCATGGTGATGCAGTGGATGCCCATAGTCCCTAAATTCGTGAGGATGATGACGACATGCAGTAGGGACCCTCCATAGACCCTCACATAGTTTATGTGAATGTCTGACTCCTGTCTGGCTGATGGCACCTCGCTTGCGCTCTGTGAACAGGGTCATATCATGGAGATGTAGTGGGGAAACTTTAACTTCTCTTGATCCTATGGCATCCTTCACGAGCTGAACTCTTCAGGACCTCACTCTCAACAGACACAGATGCTGATGGGAGCACAAAGAGGGAATGCCAGAACCCTGTGCTGCCAGCCCAGGACATTCTGGCAGCAATTAAAAGCCCCATTGAGGTGCAGGCATGACTGATGTGACCACTGATTGTAAAGGCGCACCATCAGTGTGCTGGGAATGTTGCTCAAAGCTCAGGGAAGAGACCCTGGACTGAGACACCTGCCTTTATCTTGTGCAGGGACCAAGGTTTACTGAAGATTTACTTCTACAGAAGCAGTCCAACTCCAAATGCTGCAAGACTCAGCAGGTCTGGCAGCATCAGCGGAGGAGAGCACAGTTGACGTTTTGAGGCCTCATGACCCTTCAGCAGAATATGAGGACTCGAAACGTCAACTGTGCTCTCCTCCGCCGATGCTGCCAGACCTGCTGAGTTTTTCCAGGTGTTTCTGTTTCTGTTTTTGTTTTGGATTTCCAGCATCCGCAGTTTTTTGCTTTTATCCAAATGCAGCAAGGCCAGGACAATATCCAGGCTTGGGCTGACAAGTGGCAAGTAACATTCACACCATACTAGTGCCAGGCAATGACCATCTCTAGCCATAGGGAATCTAACCATCGCCCCTTGACGTTCAATGTCATTATCATCAGTTAATCCCCGCTATCAACATCCTGGGGGTTACCATTGGCCAGAAACTGATCTGGAATAGCTATATAAATACTGTGGCTACAGAAACAGGTCAGAGGCTAGGAATCCTGTGACGAGTAACTCACCTCCTGACTCCCCAAAGCCTGTCCACCAACTACAAGGCACAAGTCAGGAGTGTGATGGAGTACCCCCCACTTGCCCGGATGAGTGCAGCTCCCACAACACTCAAGAAGCTTGACGTCATCCAGGACAAAACAGCTCACTTGATTGGCACCAGATCCACAAACATTCACTCCCTCCACCACTGATGCACAATAGCAGCAACATATATGATCTACAATATGCACTGCAGGAATTCACCAAGGCTCCTTAGACAGCACTTTCCAAAACCATAACCACTACCATCTAGAAGGACAAGGGCAGCAGATACATGGGAACACCACCACCTGCAAGTTCCCCTCCAAGTCACTCGCCATCCTGGCTTGGAAATATATCGCCGTTCCTTCACTGTTGCTGGGTCAAAATCTTGGAACTCCTTTCCTAACAGCATGGTGGGTGTACCTACACCACATGGACTGCAGCGGTTCAAGAAGGCAGCTCACTACCATCTTTTCAAGAGCAATTAGGGATGGGCAATAAATGCTGGCCTAGCCAGCGATGCCCAAACCCCATGAATGAATAAAAGAAATTCCAGAACCTTCACTCCATCTCAGCTCATTTGCTGCTGAAACCCTCATTCAAGCCTTCATTACCTTGAGACTTGACTATTCCAACACACTCCTGACTGCTTTCCCACATTCTACCCTCCCTAAACTTGAGGTCATCCAAAGCTCTGCTGTCTGCTTCTTAAATTGCAGCAAGTCCCATTCCCCTACCACCACTGTGCTCACTGACCTACTTTGGCTCCCAGTCAAACAGTCTTGATTTTAAAATTCTCAACCTTATTTTCAAATCCCTTCATGGACTTGCACCTCTCTATCCCTGTAATCTCCTCCAATCCCATAACCCCCCCAAGGGTTGTGTACTCCTCTAATTCTTGTCTCATGTACATTCCTAAACAGCTCCACCACTGGTGGCTGTGCGTTCAGTTGTCTTGGCCCCAAGCTCTGGAATTTCCTCCTAACATCCCTCTGCCTTTCTAACTCACTTTCCTCCTACCTCTTTCACCAAGCTTTTGGCGATCTGACCTAATATCTCCTTTGTGGCTTGGTGTCGCAGAATCTTCACAGTGCAGAAAGAGGCCTTTCAGCCCATCAAGTCTGCACTAGCCCTCTGAAAGAGCATTCTACCTAGTTCCACTCCCCTGCCTTAACCGCGTAACCTTGCACATTTTTCCTTTTCCGGTAGCAATCCAATCTTGAATACCTCGATCAGACCTGCCCCCACCACCCTCTTAGGAAGTTCGTTCCAGACTCCAACCGCCCTATGAGTGAAAAAAAATTTCCTCACATACTTTTGCTCCTTTTGCCAATTATTTTGAGTCTGTGCCCTCTAGTTCTTGGTGCTGTATTGAGTGGGAACAGTTTTGTTTTACAATCCTCTTGTAAGGCACCTTGGACTGTTTCATTAGGTTAAAGATGTTATATAAATATTTGTTGTTGTTGTTGTTGTTGATGAAGAAACACTATCATTTACTCTGGCACTCGCAGCCCCCAGCTCAGATATTGGCACTGCATGTGCTTTAGTGGGTAGTATAGAGACAGGATCCGTGCATGGTGATTCACTGGTCATAAATGGGTTGCAGCCATGCCAGGGGGAAAGGGTAGGTTGTGTCAGCTAACTGAGGAGTGGAGGTCACAGGCTTCAGAGGGTTCAGATGAGGGCCTTGATGGAGCAGTATGTGGCAGACCATTGATGGCCATGCACACCAAAAGCATTGGTGCATTGGCAGGTGTGTCACAGAGCGTTTTGTCACTGCCAAGGAGCATGGAGGAGCTGGGTCCAACATGGCACAGGGTTTCATGCAGAACTCGGAACCCATCCTTTCCAGGTTAGAAGTGGTGGCTGACTCCATGGAGGCACGTGCGGACCCAGCTGTGATGCATTATCTAGTGGTCAATGTCGCAGCATCTATAGTTGCACAAGATGAAGACATGCAATATCTCAGTGTTGCAGCGAAAGCTCAGACTGAGGTCTTGACATGCTCATTATCATGCAGGTTCAGATTCCTGCCACCACAGGATTCACCGCAGTCCATTTATTTATTCTCCAACTGATTGCTAGGATTGCTGGGGTGTTGCCATATAGCAGTGGCATTGGGTCCCTGGAGCACGAACCTGCTGCCCTCTCTCAGGATGGCAATCATACTCCCAACATTGCCACTCTTCCAATGCCCTTGCCTTTCAGCCAGCCAAGGTGGCTCAGTCTGAAGCCGGGCCCACAAGGCCCAGAATTGCTCAAGGGCATCCTGCAAGGCCATCTACAGAGCCCCCAGTGGAACCCAGGAGCCTTCCACCAGCCATGCTGCAGCCACTGAAGTAATGCTCTGTAGGAGCACTGAGGCTGCAGTTCAGGCCGTCACGTGGCAAATTTCAGTGAACACCTTCTTAATGAAGCACAGTTGTCTGATGCACTGTTCCTCGCTGAGGTTCAGGGTCAGTGTATTGATTCTTACCCTGGGCGCATATTGCCTCCTCCTCTGTGTTGCCTCTGCCCATGCTCCTTGGCATGTTGCAGGCCACGGAGAATGCAACTTAGTGCATCCATGTAGGGGAGAATGTGGTCTGAGCATGATCCTTGAAGTCAGAACCAAGGCCTTTAGCAAGTGTTACATCACTCAGATCACTGAGCACTTCCACTCATTCAGCAACAGCCAATAAAAATCTATCAGCAACTCACCTGAAAGCAGCTGATGATCACTTTAACTAAGGCTGGTAGGAGTCTCCATTCTGCTGCTGAATGCGTTTTCAACTGGGCGAGCTTAAGAAAGGGAGTTAGCTGAAACATTCATGTGGGATATCGTGCTGCTGCCATCAAAATGGCTAAACGCACTGACAGACGTCACAATCTGCCTACTCCGCATGCTTCCAGTGCATGTTCCCTGCACCTCTGCTAATGCCCTTGCCAACACCTGAGGTGTATGTGCACACTGCTGATGTCATTTTCAACACAGAATGGCACCTGGAGCCCCGAAAATACAGGTGCTTCACAACCACATTGTGGCCAAGGTCTTCTGTTCTACAGAAATTTCTTCCTAAGTATATTCTGATTCCACCATGGACTGTGTAATTTACAAATGCATGCTATTTACACTGGTACACCATTTTTAATATTCCTTTCAGTAAGTAAAGCTTTTATTACATATCCATAACAATTTAGGAGTGATTTAAACCCTGCCTGCCTGTTGGAAAGAGTAGCTAACAGGTGGAAGCTGGGTAGGACTGCAGTTAAAAGTTACTAAGAGATTCACCTGTGATGTCCTATCCCTTTCAACGGTCTTCCATATTAGTCTTCTCTTCTGAGCTGGAAGGAAACTGGGGATCTTCTTTAAATATGCAAATTGATATCATCATGAAGCCCTGACTGTGGCCTGAGAGGGAAAAGCCATCATGGCTCTCCTGCCAAATGAAAACAGCAAGGAAAAGGTCTGGGACTAGGACTTGCTTTTGTATTAGTATTTGTGCTCTTGTGAGGTCAGGAGGGGCTGGCACAATGTGCATACGAACATAAGAATTAGGAGCAAGAGTAGGTCACTCGGCCCCTCGAGCCTGCTCTGCCATTTAATATGATCATGGTTGATCAGATTGTAACCTCAACCCCACATTCCCGCCTAACTCTGATAACCTTTCACCCCCGTGCTTATCAAGAATCTATCTATCTCTGTCCAAAAAATATTCAAGAACTCTGCTTCCACCAGCTTTTGAGGAAGGGAGTTCCAAAGACTCAGGACCTTCTGAGATAAAAAAATTCTCATCTCTGTCTCAAATGAGCGACCCCTTATTTTTAAACAGTGACTCCCAGTTCTAGATTCTCCCTCAAGAGGAAACATCCTCCCCACTTCCACCCTGCAGGAGGAACAAAGATTAAATACAGGCAATCTGAAACAAAAATAGAAAACGATGGTCAGGCTGCATCTGCAGAGGACAAGAGTCAATGTTTCTAAGCCGGCAGAGTACTATACTGGGAAGGTTTTAAACTTTTTCTTTACTTCCACCTGAAGAGCCAGGAGGAGCAGAAGTATTTGGCCTCTGGATGTGCCATTGGGCAATTAGCCCTTCTATCAATGAGTCCAAGATCAATTGCAGAAAGACTTGTATCAATATGTAGTGTTGGGCAGTAGCTGAGAGGAGAGCCCACATGCAGTTTAGGGGTAATTTTGATGTTGTCGATAGTGTAAAGAGACAATAACAGCTTAGCCTCCTGTTAAACACCTGTCCCCATTGAAATCCACTAGTGGCCAAGCACTATCACCCAATGTCAATGTCCTTCATATTTCATGGTGCTTGCCTATCCTGAGAGTAAACTTCTGATATAACTCCATTCGAAAAAAAAACACGAAAGTTGCTTGAAATCTAATCCAAAAACAGGAATTGCTGAAAACACTAAGTAGGCAATATTTATAAGGCATGGATAAAATAGCATGGTGGTATGTTCCTGGGCTACTGATCCTGCAACTTTGACTGCTAATCTTGATTTGTGAGCTCAAATTCCATTGTGGCATTTTGTGAATTGAATTCAATTAGTTAAATAAAATCTGGAATGGAAAGCAAGTATCAGTAATGGTAACCATGAAGCTACTGGATTTTTGTAAAGCCCAGATGGTACACCACATGGTTTAGCGATGGAAACTTGTGGTCCTCACCCAGTTTGATCTATAGGTGACTCCAGACCTACACCCAATGTGCTTGTCGCAACTACCCTATGAAATGGCCTAGTAAGACACTAGGACAGCCACACTCTCAAGGGCAATTAGGACGGGCAATAATTCCTGTTTTTTCTTGCGATGCCCACGTGCCATACTTGAATGTGTAAAAATAGATTCTGATGTTTCAGGCACGGCCCTTCATCAGAACTCAGTGTTTTTCTATTTTTACTCTACTTTAGTGTTCCTTTTCTCTGCAAGAAACAAGATGCAGCCGCGTGGAAAAATTGTGTTGCATTTGACCTCTCTTCGAGTTGGAAGAGAATACAAAGGAGGGGAAAAGAAAACAAGGAAAGAAAACACATTCTAAAAGAACAAGAGAGATCCTGAAGCCAAATTCTGGTGCAGTTAGAGTTAAATGTATCAGCTGTGCCTGCTGTTATCTGCAAGGTCAAATTTGGAGCTTGGCCTAACTCCTGAGCTCCACATCCGTTCAGGGATAAGTTTGGCCAAGAGTCAGCACTAACAATTACCCTTGGACAGTTAATATTTTTACAGCTGTTTTATTAATAGTCAGTGTAGATGCATGATTTGCAGAGACACCTTAGGAAAATAAGGAATGTAAATATCAGAGGAATTACAAAAAATAACTTGATGAAGGTCATTTTTTGCATAAACAGCTAGCTCTAATCTCTATTAACATTCAGTACTGAGGTAAGTCAGAAGTTTCATGGATTTGTATTTTCCCGAATCGCAGTATCACCATGTCAGAGTATCTTTACAGTGCAGAAGTAGGCTATTCAACCCATCGAGTCTGCACTGGCTCTCAGAAAGAGCATTCCACCTCGTCCCACTCCCCTGCCTTATCCCTGTAACCTTGCACATTCTCTCTTTTCAGGAAGCAATCCAATTCCCTTTCGAATACCTCGATTGAACCTGCCTCCTCCACCCTTTCAGGAAGTTGTTCTAGACTCCAACTGCCTTCTGGGTGAAAAAACTTTTCCTCACATCACATTTACTCCTTTTGTCAATTATTTTGAATCTGTGCCCTCTAGTTCTTGAGTTGGAACAGTTTCTCACTATTTGCCCTGTCCACACCCCTCAGGATCTTGAACACCTCTATCAAGTCTCCTCTGGGCCTTCTTTTCTCCAAGGAAAACAGTCCTAACCTCTCCAATCTATTCTCACAGCTACAGTTCTTCATCCTGGGAATCATTCTTGTGAATCTCCTCTGTATTCTCTCCAATTCTTAGACATCCTTCCTCAAGTATGGCGCCCAGAACTGGACACAGTACTCCAGATGAGGCCTAACTACTGTCTTATACAAGTTCAACATGACCTCCTTACTCTTGTACTCAATGCCCCCATTAATAAAGCCTAAGATACTGTATGCTTTATTAACTGCTTTCTCAACATGCCCTGCCATCTTCAATGACCCATGTATGTATACACTGAGGTCCCTCTGTTCCTGCACCTCCTTTGAAGGCTCTTCCTTTATTTTATGCTGTCTCACCATATCTTTCCTGCCAAAATGAATCACCTCACACTTCTCTGCATTGAACTTCATCTGCCACTTGTCTGCCCAATCCACCAACATGTCTGTGTCCTTTTGAAGGTCAAGACTATCCTCATCACAGTTGACAACATTTCCAAACTTCGTATCATCTGAAAATTTTGAAATCATGCCCTGCACACCACAGTCTATGTCATTAACATATATCAAGAAGAGCAAGGGTCCCAACGCTGGCCCCTGAGGAACTCCACTACAAACCTTCCTCCAATCTGAAAAACAACCATTTATCACTACTCTCTGTTTCCTGTCACTCAACCAATTTCTTATCCAAGTGCCTACTTTCCCTTTTATTCCATGAGCTAGAATTTTGCTCACAAGTCTGTTGTGTGGCACTGTATCAAATGCACCACAGCAACAGCATTGCCCTTATCAACCTTCTCTATTACCTCCTCAAAATACTCCAGCAAGTTAGTTAAACATGATTTTCCCATGATGGACCCATGCTGACTTTCCTTAATAATCCTGCACTTGTCTAAGTGATTATTGATTTTATCCCATACTATAGTTTCCAGAAGTTTCCCTACCACTGAGGTCAAACTGACAGGCCTGTATTTGCCGGCTTTATCCTTGCACCCCTTTTTGAACTAGGGCTTAACATTTGCAATCCTCCAATCCTCTGGCACCTCCCCTGTGTTTAAGGAAGACTGGAAGATTATCACCAGTGCCTCTGCAATTTCCACTCTCACTTCCCTCAGTAGTCTTGGATGGATCTCATTCGGTCCTGGTACCTTATCTATTTTAAGTAAAGATATCCTTTCCAACACCTCCTTCTCAATTGTAAATCCCTCGAGTGTACCAGTTACCTCCTCTCTCACTTCGACCTGGATAGCAAGTCCTTCCTTTGTAAAGACAGATGCAAAGTACTCATTCAATACCTCTGCTATTTCTCCAGTCTCCACACGCAAGTCCCCTTTTTTGCCCCTAATCGGCTCTACTCCTTCTTTTACCACCCTTTTATTATTTACATACTTATCGAAGACCTTGGGATTCCCTTTTATGTTTGCTGCCAGTCTCTTTTCTGCTCTCTTCTTGCTTTTCTTATTTTTTTTTCACTTTCCCTTTGGTCCTTCCATATTCAGCCTGATTCTCCATTGCATTTTCTACCTGACATCTGTCATACGCGCACGTCTTCCTTTTTGTCTTTACCTCTATCTCTTTCGTCATCCAGGGCACTCTGGATTTATTTGTCTTTCCTTTCCCCTTCAAGGGAATATACCTTGACATTACTGTAATACTTTTTCTTTGAAGGTGGCCCATTGTTCAACCACTGTCTTTTCTGCCAACATTTGATTCCAACTCACTCGACTCAGATGCATTCTCATCCCATCGAAGTTGGCGTTCCCCCAAATAATTATCCTTGCTCTGGATTTTTCTCTGTCCTTCTCCATGATTAACCTAAACCTTATGATACAACCATCACTGTCCCCTAGAGGCTGTCCCACTGATATTTGCTTCCTCTCTTTTCCTTCTTCTATATCTCTTCCACTTCATACAAAATTTATCGAATTGCGGAACAGATAAGTAAACTATTTCAAAACAAGTTTGCTGATGTCTTTGGGTAAGTTTGAGTAATTTACACTCCCGGTGGACAACTTTGGCTGGTGAGAGTGGAAGTCAGTAATTTGGAGCTGGAGGTCTGTGGGCCTCACAGGACTGTTGCTCATTGAAAACCTTCTGAACTCCATACCTCCAATCCCAATGGGTGTTCCCAGCTTGTGAAGCTCTGCATCGAGAGCACGAGTGATTCAATTTTATTCTCTTGAACAAGATTACAGGAGTGCCATCTCCACAAAAGGTTCAGCAAATCTTTTCACTTGTTGTGCAAAAATCATCACTAGAAGTAAAAATGCACCACTACAGCCATTTCACATGTGACCATGTCATGACAAAAATTAGTCACAAATCTTCTGGCTCTTCTCCCTCCTTGAGGGAAAAGTATTTGTTGTGAAACACCTTGTTCTGAAAACAGCACACCTATAAAACAAATTTATTTTGCTGAGTAAATTGAAGGGTGCGGTAATATTTTACTGCACACATATTAATCAAAGAACAAAAATAGAACAACGTTAGGCACATGCATAGAAGTGACTGTGAAAATGGGTTTCGGTGTGGAATAAAAAGTGTAGTGATGCAACAAGTGGTGTAATTGCAACCCCCGCATTAGACTTTAAATCAGTGAAACAGAAAACTCTCATTCCAGCACGTATGGGGGTAAATTTCAATTCTCTGCCCATGCTGACAATGGGGTTATGCACCTGAATTCCCAATATATCTTGTCAGCATGCAATACTCTGTAACATGGTCATTGATGGTCTAAATTCACCCAGAGCTTGGAACTGGACAATACACAAAAGGAAGGTCTCAGGTGTGCCTATGTCTCGCATCCCCATTCTGTGTTCTAAGTTAACTGATATCAGTCTGGGCAGCAGTAAAGGCCCTCGAATTGATTTCAGGAACTCTGAGGTAGAGTTGGAAAAATCAGTCAGCCAGAGTTCACATTCTGATTATTATCCAGTGATCTCTGCTGGAATGTGTGTGTGTGTGTGTGTGTGTGCGTGTGTATGTGCACATGCATGTGCGTGATTGGACAGGTCGTGAGCAAGTTTCTCGATGTCCACTGTCAATGCACATTGTCTAGACCAAGACACGGAAATGGCCACAAAGGGGGACGCCAAGTATTTGTGAACCTTATGCCAGCAACAATAAGTGCCTTCCGGGGAGACGGTGAAATAAAGAGCAGAAAATTATGAGGATGGGTAACTTGTACAGGGGTAGCTGGAGTGGAGTTTGAATGGAACTTTGGCCCAGACTGTTACTCAGTATTTCAAGAGCTGAGTTTGCCTGAATATTCCCCAGTACATCAACACTGCCCTTTAATAATGCCAGGTTTTGTGTAAATTAGGCACTAATCATGTTAACACTGCGTATATTTTGCACAAAAATTAAAATCACACTTTTTTTAATGCAGCGAAAACTCAATGAATGTGTCAATATATTTGGCTGCAAAAAATAAAATCCAACCAGCCCAACATGCCACAAGCTTGTTTAATTCTTTTTTTTCAAAGTAGGATTGTTTGGCTTGCAATTCAAATCAACACTGTGATCTGGAATGATCCCTGACATCAACCGGATCACTGGATCCCCAAGATCCCAAAAGAGTTGATGCCAAAAGGGGTAGCCTTTTCACAGGGGTCTCCTGATCTCTGGCAGATACCTTGGAAAAACAGCATCAATAGCTGTTTCAGCTGCTATCTTGGTGCTGCCCCCAAAGAGCATTTGGCACATATTAACTTAAATACATGGACAAAGCTCCCCTCTCATGAAAGCAATTGCTGATGAAATGTTCATGCTAACACGGAACTGCTGGGATAGTTTCTGCTCTCCTAAATTAAGGTTTAAACTTTGATTTGTACCAGTTGCAGTTACACTGCAGCTGGCGTGAAGCTGAAACATACCGTTGACAAAGTGCAAGGTGACATCTTCTTGTCCGCTTCACTCCTGAGTTACATTGTATATTTTGCGTTGAAGTAAAGTCAAAGTTGTTTGTGTTGCCAGAAAATGTACATGCTAATTGAGCTATGAACGTGGCCCAAGCAAGGTGGCCCTGAGTTTTTGCAGAGGTCGTCCTGATTCCCTGCTGTAGCTTCAGGTGGAGATCAGTGGAGCACCAGAAAAATGGCCATTTTCAGTCATTTTTTGCCATTTCTCCAATTATCTGTAAATCTCCCTTTGAAGTTATGACAGGAGGTTAGTACAATGCTCCGAAAATTCAGGCCCTAAATATTCACAAAAAACCCTTACTAATTCAGTAGTAAATTATCGTAATTCTTCACCTACTAGGTACAGCTCACACTCCTCATTTTTTCCTTGATGGAAGACTCCAACATTACTTGCCACTAGATCACATACTATTTATAACTAAGACAAATTAGAAAGAATGATGCTGAAATTTAATCTCTCTTCCCATAGCACCTACTTAAAAACTGTAGCTTAGATATTGCCTGGCCAGTGGAAATGGTGAGTCAGATTTTAAATTTCTAAAATGATAATTAGGATTTCATGTGGCTGGTTATTTCTTATTGCAGGATTAAAATGTAATGATTTGTTGTCAAATGTTTTTGAAGTCTAAGTTTAATTTTTCATGACATCACTGTCAGTGTGCTCAGATGGCTCATTTGGATGCAGGGCTGAATCAGAGGCTGTGAGCCCCAACTCCCAGACTTGAATGCATTTTGTAGGCAGATGCTTCAGTTCACTACTGAGGAAATGTCAAAGCTCTTAGAGTCACAGAATCACAGGCTAGGATTTTAGGCGTGACCAGAAATTCCCGCCCAGGGTCAATGGGCTTTTGGCTGCCTCTCCAAATTTTCCTGCGGGTGGGGCTGGAAAACCCTGGTCATAGAATGTTTAGGAAGGAGGAGACCATTCAGCCTGTCATGTCCATGCTGGCTCTCTGGAAGAGCAATGCACCTAATCACACTCCCCACCTTTTCCATTTAACCTTGCAAATCCTTTTGCTTCATTTATAAATCCAATTCTCCTTTGAAGGCCATTTGGGATACTATTAAACTAAGATTCTGTTTGACTGTCCCCGTGGATGTTAAATATTATGAGTCACTGTTTGAAGAAGACTCGGAATATGCAGCAGCAAAAAATCCTCTCAGCAAATACAACAAAAACAAATCAACTAGTCATTCTCCTCATTGCTGTTTGTAGCACTTTGCTGAGTGCAATATGATTGCTGTATTGGTAACCTCCAGGTTGTTCATGATGGGAGATTCAGTGATGGTAATGTCATTGAACATCAAGGGGAGATTGTTAGATTCTTGTTGGAAATGGTCATCGCTGTCACTTCTGTGGCGTGAATGTTACTTGCCACTTATCAGCCAAAGCCTGAATGTTGTCCAGGTCTTGCTGCGTATGGACATGGACTGCTTCAGCATCTAAGGAGTCAGGAACAATATTGAAAACTGTGCAATCGTCAGCAAACATCGCCACTTTTGACCTTATGGTGTATGAAGGTCATTGATGAAACCACTGAAGATGTTTGGGTCTCGGACTCCACCCTGAGGAACTGCTGCTGAAATATTGGGGCTGAGGTGAATGACCTCCAACAATCACAACCATCTTCCTTTGTGCTAGGTATGAATCCAACTAGTGGAGATCTTTCCCTTGATTCTAATTGATTTAAATTTACTAGGGCTCCATGATGCCTCGCTCAGCCAAATGCGGCCTTGGTGTCATTGGCGGTGGCACCCGTTTCACCTTTTGAATTCAGGTCTTTTGTCCATGTTTGGACCAAGGCTGTGATGAGGTCTAGAGCTGAGTGGCTCCAGGGGGGAACTCAAACTAAGCATCAGTGAGCAGGTTATTGCTTAACAAGTGCCACTTGATGGCACTGTCGACGACACCTTCCATTACTTTACTGATGATTGACAATGGGCTGTTTGGGGTGGCAATTGGCCAGGTTGGATTTGTCCTCCTTTTTGTGGACAGGACATAGGCAATTTTCCACATTGTCGTGTAGATACTAGTGTTGTAGCTGTCCTGGAAGAACTTGGCTAGGGATTAGCTCTGGAGCACAAGTCTTCAGCTCTAATCCTGGAATGTTGTCAGGGCTCATAGCTCTTTTGCAGTATCCTGATCCTTGAGCCATTTCTTGATATCACATGGGGTGAATTGAATTGGCTAAAGACTGGCATCTGTGATGCTAAGGACCTCAGGAGGAGGCCGAGATGGGTCATCCAGTCAGAACTTCCTACTCTCAGCAATCCTCACTACCCCAGACCTCAAATCCTATGCACTGCATTCAACCATGATAGGCACATTCACTAAACAGAAGGTTTGCCTTTAACCCACTCTCTTCTTTCTTCCAGGAAATGGTCAGTCACAACCATCAGTAGGAATTTGCAACCGCAGGAGACCAAACCCAATTGCACATCCTGTACCCAGTGGAAGAAAATGAGGGGGAATCATGGCCATGTGGAGTGGTAGGGTTGAAGGGGACATCACATGGAGTTTTTTCACTCCTTAGCCTCTTTTTCTCTTCTTACTTCAATGCCAGCCTACAATTTCTGCATGATAGGCTGCAGCTGGTTTCACCAGCCGCCTCACTATGAGACCTTGTTTCAGTTGAAAAGCTAGTCAAAAGCCTTCTCTCTCATTTCATGTGGCACAATTTTTTTTATATTCGTTCATGAGCGTCACTGGCTAGGCCAGCACTTATTGCCCATCCCTATTTGCCCTTCTTCAGAAGGCATTGAAGAGTCAACCACATTGCTGTGGGCCTGTAGTCACATGTACACCAGACTGGGTAAGGATGGCAGATTTCCTTCCCTAAAGGGCATTAGTGAGCCAGATGGGTTTTTATGACAATCAACAATGTGGCCATCATTAGACGTTTTAATTCTCAATTTTTTTTACTGAATTCAGATTCCACCATCTGCTGCGGCTGCCTGGATCCTGGATACTCTGAATTAGCAGTCCAGTAACAATACCGCGATGCCATCACCGACCCCAAAATGGAGATACCTCTACATTTCAGGACAATGAGGTCAGTTTTCCTGAAGATGCAACTCCACTTCATATCATCCTTTTTACTTTACAACACTGACCACCCTTCAAAAGCACTTCACAGGCTGTAAAGTGATTTGAGATGTCCTGAGGTCATGAATGGTCTATGTTAATGCAAGTTCTTGCTTTTTCTCTCTTAGCAAGCGCCTGCTCAGGGATTGACAACATGGTCAGGATTTTCAATTGCTGGTGGGGGCAGGAATGGCTGCGGGAGCAATTTGAAAATACTGGTCCCAGAGGGTGACAGCGAATCCTGCAGCCTCCGAAATGCAGCGTAATTTTCAAAGGGAGTCGGGAGTGGGGGAACAGGGAACCCACTTGCCTCCAATTACCAGCTCATTAAGCTCCTTGAGGAGCCTGTTAATGGGCAGTGGAGGGTAAGAAAGCAATTTCCAAAGCTGAATTTACTGAACCCAAGCAGCCTGATGCACAGCTGTCAAATTCAAAGCAGGTAGAAGCTGAAGTATTCTTTTTAATTTAAAAAACTTCTGGAGCTGGAGTGATCTTGCGTCAGATCATACATTTAGAATCCATGGAATCAAACAATCATAGAATGGTTACACCACAGAAGGAGGTCATTCAGCCTGGCTGTATCTGTGCTGGCCCTTTGAAGGAGCAATTCTTCCAGTGTCACTTCCTTTCCATTCCCTGTAGCCCTGAAAATTTTTCCTTTTCAGATAATGATCCAATTCCCTTTTGAATGCCCTGGTTGAATCTACCTCCACCACAGTCTCAGGCCGTGCATTCCAGACCTTAACCCTCTCAAGCACCTTCACATTGTAGGGGGTGGTGGTGGTGCGTGGTAATGTCCCTGGGCTAGTAATCCAGATGGTTCAAATCCCACCATGGCAGCTGGTGGAATTTAAATTCAATTCATTAATAAATTCAATTGGAATTGAAAGCTAGTCTCAGTGATGGTGCCATGAAACTATCATTGTCATGAAAATACGCCTGTTTCACTCGGGGAAGGAAATCTGCTATCCTTGGAAAAACTCAGCAGGTCTGGCAGCATCGGCGGAGAAGAAATCAGTTAACGTTTCGAGCCTTCATGGCCCTTCGGCAGAACTGAAGCATAGTTAGGAGAAGGGAGAAATATAAACTGGTTTAAGGTTGGGGGGGTGGGGGGTGGTGGGGGGTGCGCGGGGGGGGGGGAAGAGGGAAGTTGAGGGTGTGGTGATTGTGGAGATAAGCAGTGATAGGAGCAGATAATCAAAAGATGTCACAGACAAAAGGATCAAAGAGGTGTTGAAGGTGGTGATATTTGTCTAAGAAAAGTGCTAATTAAGAATGGAAGACAGGATACTCAAAGTACAGCTCTAGTGGGGGTAGGGTGGACAGACTAACAAGGTTTTAGTTTTAGATTTAAAAATAATGGAAATAGGTGGGGAAAGAAGAATCTATATAAATTATTGCGTCAACTCGCAGACATTTCCTCCTACCTCTCCCTGGACCATGACCCCACCACAGAACATCAAGCCATTGTTTCCAGGACTGTCACTGACCTCATCTCCTCTAGAGATCTTCCTCCCACAGCTTCCAACTTGATAGTCGCCCAACCTCGGACGGCCCGCTTCTACCTCCTACCCAAAATCCACAAACAGAACTGTCCTGGCAGACCGATCGTGTCAGCCTAACCCACGGAACTCATTTCTCGTTATCTTGACTCCCTTCTCTCTCCCCTTGTCCAGTCCCTTCCCACCTACATCCGTGATTCCTCTGACACCTTACGTCACATCAACAATTTCCAGTTCCCTGGCCCCAACCGCTTCCTCTTCACCATGGATGTCCAATCCCTCTACACCTCCATCCCCCACCAGGATGGTCTGAGGGCCCTTAGCTTCTTCCTTGAACAGAGGCCCCAACAATCCCCATCCACCACTACTCTCCTCCGTTTGGCTGAACTTGTTCTCACACTGAACAATTTCTCCTTTAACTCCTCTCACTTCCTCCAAATAAAAGGTGTGGCTATGGGTACCCGCATGGGCCCCAGCTATGCCTGTCTCTTTATGGGGTATGTGGAACATTCCTTGTTCCAGTCCTACTCCGGCCCCCTCCCACAACTCTTTCTCCGGTACATCGATGATTACTTCGGTGCTGCTTCATGCTCTCGTCGGGACCTGGAAAAATTTATTAATTTTGCTTCCAATCTCCACCCCTCCATCATCTTCACATGGTCCATCTCTGACACTTCTCTTCCCTTCCTTGACCTCTCTGTCTCAATTTCTGATGATAGACTGTCCACCAATATCCATTACAAGCCTACCGACTCCCACAGCTACCTCGACTACAGCTCCTCACACCCCGCTTCTTGTAAAGACTCCATCCCATTCTCTCAGTTCCTTCGCCTCCGTTGCATCTGTTCTGATGACGCTACCTTCAAAAACAGCTCCTCTGACATGTCCTCCTTCTTCCTTAACCGAGGTTTTCCATCCACGGTCGTTGACAGGGCCCTCAACCGTGTCCGGCCCATATCCCGCGCATCCTCCCTCACGCCTTCTCCTCCTTCCCAGAAACATGATAGGGTCCCCCTTGTCCTCACTTATCACCCCACCAGCCTTTGCATTCAAAGGATCATCCTCCGCCATTTCCGCCAACTCCAGCATGATGCCACCACCAAACACATCTTCCCTTCACCTCCCCTGACGGCATTCCGTAGGGATCGTTCCCTCCGAGACACCCTGGTCCACTCCTCCATCACCCCCTACTCCTCAACCCCCACTTATGGCACCTCCCCATGCCCACGCAGAAGATGCAACACCTGCCCCTTCACTTCCTCTCTCCTCACCGTCCAAGGGCCCAAACACTCCTTTCAAGTGAAGCAGCATTTCACTTGCATTTCCCCTAACTTAGTTTACTGCATTCGTTGCTCCCAATGCGGTCTCCTCTACATTGGAGAGACCAAACGCAAACTGGGCGACCGTTTTGCGGAACACCTGCGGTCTGTCCGCAAGAAAGACCCAAACCTCCCTGTCGCTTGCCATTTTAACACTCCACCCTGTTCTCTTGCCCACATGTCTGTCCTTGGCTTGCTGCATTGTTCCAGTGAAGCCCAACGCAAACTGGAGGAACAGCACCTCATCTTCCGACTAGGCACTTTACAGCCTTCCGGGCTGAATATTGAATTCAACAATTTTAGGTCTTAAACTCCCCCTCCCCCCATCCCCACCCCGTTTCTCCCCCCCCCCACCACCTTTTTTTTCTATAATTTATATAGATTCTTCTTTCCCCACCTATTTCCATTATTTTTAAATCTAAAACTAAAACCTTGTTAGTCTGTCCACCCCACCCCCACTAGAGCTGTACTTTGAGTGTCCTGTCTTCCATTCTTAATTAGCACTTTTCTTAGACAAATATCACCACCTTCAGCACCTCTTTGATCCTTTTGTCTGTGACATCTTTTGATTATCTGCTCCTATCACTGCTTGCTTATCTCCACAATCACCACACCCTCAACTTCCCTCATCCACCCCCCCCTGCCCCCCCACCCCCCCCCCACCTTAAACCAGTTTATATTTCTCCCTTCTCCTAACTATGCTTCAGTTCTGCCGAAGGGCCATGAAGGCTCGAAACATTAACTGATTTCTTCTCCGCTGATGCTGCCAGACCTGCTGAGTTTTTCCAGGTAATTCTGTTCTCGTTTTGGATTTCCAGCATCCGCAGTAGCTTTTAGCTTTTTGTTTTAATCTGCTATCCTTACCTGGTCTGGCCTACATGTGTCTCCAGACGCACAGCAATGGGTCTTAACTGCCTTCTGTAAATGGCCTAGCAAGCCATTCTGTTGTACCAACTGCTAAAGAAAATTCAAAAAGACATAAAACCTGATGGACCACCTTGCAACGACTTAGGCACTGGAAACGACAATGGCACATCCAGCCCTGTCAACCCTGCAAAG
Organism: Cetorhinus maximus; assembly: GCF_964194155.1. Taxonomy (NCBI): domain Eukaryota; kingdom Metazoa; phylum Chordata; class Chondrichthyes; order Lamniformes; family Cetorhinidae; genus Cetorhinus; species Cetorhinus maximus. The sequence continues at coordinate 206,081,526 of NC_135879.1, read as the reverse complement.
TCCTTACTAACACTTGGGGGCTTTTGCCAAAATTGGGAGAGCTGTCTCACAGACTAATCAAGCAACAGCCTGACATAGTCATCCTCATGGAATCATATCTTACAGATAATGTCCCAGGCACCACCATCAACATCCCTGAGTATGTCCTGTCCCACCAGCAGGACAGGCCCACCATGGGTGGCTGTACATGGTATAAAGCTGGGAGGGAGTTGGCCTGGGAGTCCTCAACATTGATGCCAGACCCAATGAAGTCTCATGAATCAGGTCAAACATGGGCAAGGAATGAATACCAGCTACTTCCCTCTGCCAATGAATAAGTACTCCTCCATGTTGAACACCACTTAGAGGAAGCACTGAGGGTAGCAAGGGCACAGAATGCACTCCGGGTGGGGAACTTCAAAGTCCATCACCAAGAATGACTCAGTAGCACCACTATTAATTGAGCTGGCCGAGCCCTGAAGGACTTACCTGCCCGATTGGGTCTGAGGCAGAGAGTGAGGGAAAAATGTACTAGACCTTGTCCTCACTCATCTATCTGTCAAAAATGCCACTGTCCATGACAGTATTGGTAGGAGTGACCACCCCACAGTTTTTGTGGACACAAAGTCCCATCTTCACACTGAGGTTATCCTCTACCGTGTTGTGTGGCACCACCGGTGTGATAAATGGGATAGATTCAAAACGGGTCTAGCAGCTCAAAACTGGGCATCCATGAGGTGAGAAGGACCATCAGCAGCAGCAGAATTGTATTCCACTACAATCTGTAACCTCATGGCCTGGCATATCCCCCACTCTACCATTAACATTAAGGCAAGGAATCAATCTGGGTAAATGAAGAGTGCAGGAGAGCATGCCAGGGGTGGTTCCAGGCATACTTAATAAGAATGAGGTGTCAACTTGGCAAAGCTACAACATGGGACTCTTGTAAGCCAAACAGCGGAAACAGTATACAATAGAGAGAGCTAAGTGATCCCACAACCAATGGGTCAGATCTAAGCTCTGCATTCCTGCCACAACCAGCCGTGAATGGTGGTGGACAATTAAAACAATTAACTGGAGGAGGAGGCTTCATAAATATCCCTACCCACAATGATGGGGTAGCCCAGCAAATCAGTGCAAAACACAAGGCTGAAACACTTGCAACCATATTCAGCCAGAAGTGCTGTATGGATGCTCCATCTCAGCCTCCTCCTGATGTCCCTAGCATCACAGATGCCAGTCTTCAGCCAATTCGAATCACGCCACGTGATATCAAGAAAAGGCTGAAGGTGCTGCATACTGCAAAGGCTATGGGCCTTGATAACATCCCGGCAATAGTAATGAAGACTTGTTCTCCAGAACTAACCGCACCATTAGCCGTGCTGTTCCAGTACAGCTACGTCACTGGCATCCAATCAACAATGTGGAAAATTGCCCAGGTGTGTCTTGTCCACAAGAAGTGGGACAAATCCAATCTGGCCAGTTACTGCCCAATCAGCCTGCTTTCGATCGTCAGCCAAGCGATGGAAGGTGTTGTCGACAGTGCTATCAAGCAGCGCATGCACAGCAATAACTTGTTCACTATTGCTCAGTTTGGGTTCTGCCAGGGCCACTCAGTTCCTGACCTCATTACAGCCTTGGTTCAAACATGGACAAAAGGGCTGAACTAAAGATGAGAGGTGAGAGTGACTGGCCTTGACACCAAGGCAACATTTTTCTGAGTATGACATCAAAGTGCCTTGGCAAAATTGAATTCATTGGGAATCAGGAGGAAAGTTCTCCAATTGTTGAAGTCATACAAAGGATTTGGATTTGTTGCTGAAGGAGTTCCTCAGGGTAGTGTCCTAGGCCCAACAATCTTCATCTGCTTCATTAATCACCTTTCCTCCATCATAAGGTCAGAAATGGGATGTTTGCTGATTATTGCACAATGTTGAGCACCATTCACAACTCTTCAGATACTGAAGCAGTCTATGCCAATATGCAGCAAGACCTGGACAACATTCAGGGTTGGGCTGAAGTGACAAGTAACATTCACCCCATGCAACTGCCAGGCAATGACCATCTCCAACAAGAGAGAATCTAACCATCTCCCCTTGTGATCCAATATAAATTTGTTATTTTACCAAAAAACTGATTAAGTATTTTGGCTTTGCTATGTGCCTCTAAGCATATATCACCCTCTTTGTCCCTAATTGGACCCACTCCACCTCTTACTACCTGCATACATGCTGGTAGAAGATTTTTGGGTTCCCTTTTATACTGACTGCCATTCCGTTCTTATTCTCTCTATTTGCCAGTCTTATTTTGCTCTTCACCTGCCCTCTCAAGCTATTGTATTTGACCTGGTTTCCATTTGAAGAATTTACTTCACATGCACTGTACACCCTCTTTTCTTGTTTCATCATAATCTCTATCTCCCTCTTCATCCAAGGGGCCATGTTTTTGGTTCCCTTACCTTTCACACTTGTTGGAATGTACCTAGCTGTGCCTGAAGCATCTCTTCCTTAAAGATCAGGTTTTCCTGTCAGTCTCTGATTCCAATTTACCCTTGCTAGATCCCTTCTCATCACACTGAAATCAGCCCTCTTCCAATTTAGAAGTTCTTTATTAAATTGGTCCTTGCTCTTCTCCGTTTCCAATCTAAACTTATGATACTAATCGCTCTTACCCGAATGTTGTCCCACAGACACTTGGTCCACTTGGTCCACCTCATTTTCCAGCCTCAGATGCAGCAAAGCCTCCTTTCTAGTTGGGCCAAGAACAAATTGATCAAGAAAGTTCTCCTGGATACGTTTCAAAAATTCCTTCCCCTCATTACCCTTTACTCTAACATTATTCCAATCAATATTTGGATAATTACAGTCCCCAAGTATCACCACTCTGTAGTTCTTACACATTTCTGTGATCTCCCTGCAGATTTGTTCCTCCACCTCACTCTCTCTTACTATTTGGGGGCCTATAAATGCACCATTAGGGTGTTCATACCTTTTTGGCTTCTCAACTCTAACCAGATGGGCTCAGTCCTTGCTCCCTCAAGGACATCCCCTCTTTCCAACACTGCAATGTCTTCCCTAATCAGTATTGCCACCATAGCTCCTCTTATCCTTCTCTATCTTTCATGAACACTTTATGTTTTTGTATATTAAGCACTCAGCCCTCACCATTTTTAAGCCACGTTTCCGTAATTGCCACTACATCATATTCCCAAACGACTATATGTACTTGTAATTCACAAACCTTATTCACCACACATTATCCGTTTACATACATGTAAAGCTGTCTTTGAAAACCTCATAGTCCTTCTTAGTCCAATTCTATCTGATATGGTAATACTTTCTTCTCCAGTGCTGTCCATCAATCTCACCTTGTACACCTTGTTCTTCATTTTTACTTCTATACGATGGTGCCCTCCCCAACCACACTAGTGTGCCTCCCCACATGGACATTGGTTGCAGACCTGTTGAGGTGCTACCCATCCCTTTTGAGTAGGTACTTCTTGCCCCAGAACTAGCCCCAATGACCCAAGAATCTGCAGCGCTCCCTCCTGAGCCATGCTTCAATCCACATGTTGACCCTCTTTATCTAGCACTAAGGGTAATCCAGAGACTACTACCTTCGAGGTCCTACTTTTTAACTGCCTCCCAGGTCCTGAAAATCTGACCGTAGGACCTCAATACCTGCCCTCCATATGTCATTGGTACCGACATGTACCGCAACCTCTGGGTCACTACCTTCCCCCTGCAGAATATTCTGCACCCTCTCCATGATGTCTTTTACCATCAGGGAGCCAAAACATCATGTGGGGCTCACGTTGATGGTTACAGAATTGACTGTCTCTCTACCTAATTATGGAATCTCCTATAAAAACTGCATTTCTACACTTTGCTGTTCTTCTCTGTGCAGTCCCTTGCCCAGCTGTGCCTTGGTCTGGACTGCACTTCTTCAGTTTGTCGCCCCCAGCAATCTCTAACATGGAGTACCTATTTGAGAATGGCACACACCCTGAACACTCCTTTATTTCCTGCCTCTTCCTATTCTTCTTGATGTCCACCCACCTACTATCCTAACCTCTCACTGCTGTGAGTTGGCCACCTCCTGGAGTATACGATTCAGGAAACTCTCATCCTCCCTGGTGCTCCGCAGTGACTTCAGCTGTCCCTCAAGCTTGGAAACCCTAAGCTCAAGTTGAAGCAGCTGGAGGTGCTTCCTACCAACGTGATCTCGCACTAATATTCTGTCTTCATTGGCATCAAACGTAATGGCTGGTGTGAGCGGACAATATGGTGAGAAGGCTAAACATAGGTTTCATGCTGTGATGAAACCAGTTTGCGGTTATCTGCTCCTCCCGTCAATGGCAGGTCACGTTTCCCACTGCCGGATGCCGGGAACATCATTTTAATACAAGTGTATCTAATTATAAGACCTGCTCATCGGAATCATCCCCCCCACATCAAATTTACCACACGTGTCAGGGAGATGTTGGCATAGCGGTATTATCACTAGAATAGTAATCCAGGGTGATGTTCTGGAGACCTGGGTTTGAATCCCACCACGGCAGATGGTGGAATTTGAATTCAATAAAAAATCTGGAATTAAAAGTCTAATGATGACCATGAAACCATTGTTGATCATTCTAAAAACCATACTGTTCACTTTAGGGAAGTAAATCTGGCCTACATGTGACTCCACGCCCACAGCAATGTGGTTAACTCTGAAATAGCCGAGTAACCGCTACAAAGTCACAAAAAAGGAAATGACAATAGCAAACTCAGCCCTGTCGACCCTGCAAAGTCCTCCTGATTAACATCTGGGGACTATCCCCAAAATTGGGTAAGCTATCTCCTAGTCAAGCAACAGCCTAATATGGTCATCCTCATGGAAACATACTTTACAGGTAATGTCCCAGGCAGCACCAGCACCATCACCATCCCTGGGTGTGTCCAGTCCCACCGGCTGGACAGACCCAGTAGAGTTGGTGCCACAGTGGTATACAGTCAGGAGGGAGTTGCCCTGGGAATCTTCAACATCAAATCTGGACCCCATGAAGTCTCACGGCATCAGGTCAAATATGGGTAAGGAAACCTTCTGCTGATTACCATGTACCGCCTTCCCTCAGCTGATGAATCAGTGCTTCTCTTTGTTGAACACCACTTGGAGGAAGCACTGAGGGTGGCAAGGGTGCAGAATGTACTCTGGGTGGGGGACTTCAATGTCCATCACCAAGAGTGGCTCGGTAAAACCACTACTGACCAAGCTGGACGAGTCCTAAAAGATGAGGGGGGAAAACATACTTGACCTCATCCCCACAAGCCTGCCTGCCATGTCTTTCCATGACAGTATCGGAAGGAGTGTTATTGTGGAGACAAAGTCCCGCCTTCACATTGAGGATTCCCTCCCTCGTGTTGTGTGGTACTACCATTGTGCTATAAGGGATAGATTTCAAACAGATCTAGCAGCTCAAGGCTGGGCATCCATGAGGCGCTGTGGGCCATCAGCAGCAGCAGAATTGTACTTGACCATCTGTAACCTCATGGCAAAGCATATCCCCCACTCTACCATTACTATCAAGCTAGGGGATCAACCCTGGTTCAATGAAGAGTGCAGGAAGGCTTGCCAGGAGTAGCACTAGGCACACCTAAAAATGAGGTGTCAACTTGGTGAAGCTATATCGCAGGACTACTTGGATGCCAAACAGCATAAGCAGCAAGTGATAGACAGAGCTAAGCAATCCCACAACCAACAGCTCAGATATAAACTCTGCAGTCCTGCAGGGGGGCGGGAGAGGAAGGTCCAGTTGTGAGTGGGAGAGGAAGGTCTAGGCTTGACTGGGAGAGGAAGCTGTACCGGGGGGGTTGGAGGGGTGCTGGGCAGTTAAGTCGTGAGGGGGGCCGAAGATGTCAGGGGGCCAGGTTGGTGGAGGGGAGGGAGTAGGCAGGAGGAGGGTGTAACGGGGATGAATGTGGCAACTGGGGAGATAGGTGTAAGGAAGGTGTAAGGGAAGGAGTTCGGAGGGGGAAGGAGTTTGAAGGGGGTAGGAGTCCAGGGGAGGAAGGAGTCTGGAGGGGGGAAGAAGTCCAGGGTGAGGAAGGACTCTGAGGGAGGAGGGAGTAGAAATGGAGGGGGGAGCAAGGGTGGAGGAGGGAGTAAAGGGGAGGGGATTGTCCAGGTGAATGTGCAAGGGAGGGGCCTGTGGAGTCAATGACTGATTCCTGCGGAGCGAACTGAGGGTGGGCGTGGTTGAAGGGAATAGTGAGTATGAGAGGGGCAGAGTGAGCCAATAGGGTGAAGGTGCGATGGTAGCGGTAGAAGGGATGGTGAGGGTGGTTGGTGTGGACCCGGAGGCAGACCTGGACCCTGGGGGTGGGAAAGAGGAGGTCAGGGAGGTCAATGTGGTCGGGAGTTGGGATTCTCAGGGAGATAGAGAATGTGCATGGGGAGGTGAAGGGTGATGCCAGGGGGGTCAACAGTGATGGGGGAAAAGACATGGGTGACTGGGGGAGGGGAAAGGACAGGGGAAACTCAAAACAAACCTTACAATGACCCTGCTTCTGAAATCGAAAGTGAAAGGAGCTTCGTGTTGGACAGGCACAGGTGCTGCATGGGAGTGTGATCAGTGGGTGGGCGGAGATGCAGGTCAGCTCAGATAGACAACAGCAAGAGAACCCCAGCAGGCAACATTGAAAACACTCAGACAGCGAGATGAGTGTGATGGAGGAAGGCTCAGTGTGCATGGGAGAGTGCTTGCATGAGGCTCTGAAATGTCCTGCTGTGCACACACACTTCTCCCTCCAGAATCACTAGTGGGCTGACTGTGTGCAGCTGAACTTCTTGAGGGGTAGGGAATGCAGGGGGAATGACTCACGAAGCCTGTAAATGAAGCTGAAAGACACCATTAAACATTACTCAGTGAAAGTGAATACATTTTCAGATTATAAAGTGACAAAATGTGTTCACCTATGCAACCGCTTGTGAACAGAAATTCTTAACTTTTCCAGGCCTACCACTTTTTTTAGGTGCTGCCCTGACATCCCCAGCAGGGGTAGAGACAGCCTGTGCAATGGTTGGCCCTGTTGTGCCTGATGACTTCGGCATGGATCTTCAGGTGACTGTCCTCCTGTGGGCCAGCTGCTCCCTCTGTGGTGATAGAGGACAGGGTTGAGGAGGTCACAGGCAAAGGGAACTTGGAGGGAGACGACAGCCTCTGCGATTCCCGAGTGGATGACCTAGGGGTGTCCAGCTGCTGCTCCTCCTCCCTTCGGGTGCTCGAGGGCCCCGGCCTGACTCATTGAGGGGAAGGAACACCTGGAGGGACCTCTCGCGTTGCCACTGCAGGAACTCACCCATGGCTACCACAAAGGAGTATAGATCTGCACACATCTCCATGTTCTGCTGGACCAGGGTCTCCAAGGCTTTTGCCATCCTCCCCATGGAGATCTCCATACATGTGGGCACCACTTCATCAGAGAGCAGGCAGACATGCTCCTCCAACCCACGTCCCACTCTGTTGAGGGTTCCAACATCTCTGCTGCTCCCCGCCTTCTGCTGACTCTCCATGATGAGCTGGAAGGCCAAACCAGAGGTTCATCATCTGACTCGGACCTCACAGATGCCTCTTCCCCAGTCTTCCGAATGCTGGGGAGCTTGGCTAAACCTGCCTTCTCCTGCTGCAGATACATGTCCGTGCGGTGTCCACCAGATTGTGAACACAAGCCTGATCTAGATCTAGATCCCACCGAGGTGTGTGTCTCTGCGCTGGAGGAGGGTGTGGGTAAGTGCTGTGATGGATCTCCCAGGCTGCTTATTTTCAGCTCTTCAATGGAGGAGGTGTCCGCTTGGCTAGAGGTGAGGACATGGACTGGCTGGCCGAGGGTGTTGGTCGCTTGGCAGAGCTTCCTGTGAACCAAAGTAGTGATAATTAGCGCATGGCAGCAGAGTCAGAAGCAGGAGAGAGAGAGCACTCATAGACACAGATTAGAGGTGGGAAGTGATCACCGCCAGCCCCACCATTGCCGCAGGCACAATCCATGTCCTCAGCAATCAGCTCAAAGTGAGTGAGGGGTCTAATGTGGGCCACTCCACTTCTGTTCTGGGATATCTCCCTGCTGTTGTGAGCCAGCTTCTCCTGCATGAAAACTGATTGAGCGTGAGCAGGACACATGGCACTGAGTGGAATGTTTGTGTGATGAGTGGAGCCACGGACAGGATGAGGACACGAGCACAAGAGGGTATGAGCCTGATGGAGATGTGAGACGGTGTGTGAGAGTCAATGGTGTTGCCCCTTGGTATCTCAGATCCCTGTGGATGGGTGATGGATTTGTGAGTGTCTGAGCTGAGAAGAGTGCCTAATCCTGGTGGATCCTCTTCCTGCAGCGGATGGCTGTCCTCTTTTGCAGGGCATTGGCACTGACCACCGCTGCCACCACCTCCCATGCTAGATTGGTGATATTGCTTGCTGATCCTCCCCCAGAGTGGGGGTAGACAATATTGCGTTGGGCCTCCACTGCATCCAGTAGGCGTTCGAGAGAGCCGTCCCTAAATTTGGGTGCAGCATGCTTCCTCCCTTTGGCAACCATCAGTTCCCAGAAGCTTCCTATCACTTGAAGAGCGATAGCTTTGTGCGTGGGCGGCCTTTAACTATGGCGCAAGGTTTACTGAAGACCTGAGGTGACGGCGGGGAGGGCGCTGGTGACCTGGCGTATTTCCCAGTAATTAATTGTTAATGAGGCGGGAGGTGCCGGGAATGGGACGATACGGTGTGAAAAGCCGCCATTGCGGTGGTGGATAAAATGTCCTTTTTCCTGCTGATACCGCACTTAGTGCAAATCTAGGACGCTTCCGCCCTAAGTGTCCTTAAGTTCCCACATGGTTCATAAATTGCAAGAAACCTCTCTGTTCCCAGCTAGTACCATGTTTGACTATTAATTTTAATGAATGCCTCTAGACCTGCTCTGTGTTTATACACTCATTAATTTACTTACTGTTATACTAACTCCAAATGAATCTGCTTAATTTCCCAACTCCTAATTTGAATGACTATCTATTTTAGAGAAACAGAAAAGAGAAAAATGCTCACCAATTAATCAATTACCTCCTTCCATGTGATGTTACACTTTGGTTTTCTTTAGAATGCAGTCAGTGAGCTATGAGCCCACAGACTGCCACGTGCTGACCACTCTCAGAGTCGCTCTTATCCTCTCTCTGCTCACACACTGCTCACTCTCAGACTACTTTTTTACCCTCTCTCTGCTCACAGTGCCCCCTCTCAGACTCAATCTTTTTCCCGCTCTCCAGTCTCACACTGCTCACTCTCAGACTCACTGTTGTACCCCCTCTCCGCTCTCACAGAGTGCTCTCTCAAACTCGTTCTTTTATCCTCTCTGCTCTCACACTGCTCCCTCCAGGGTCACTCTTTTACCCTCTCTATGCTCTCACAGTGCTCCTGCTCAGACTCACTCTTTTATCCTCTCTCTGCTCTCACACTGCTCACTCTCAGTCTCGTTCTTTTATCTTCTCTTTGGTCTCACTCTACTCCCTCTTAGTGTCATTCTTTTATCTTCTCTCTGCTCTCACCCTGCTCTCTCTCAGATTCATTCCTTTACCCTTTCTCTGCTTCACACTGCTCCCTCTAAGATTGGTTCTTTTATCCTCTCGCTCTGCTCCAACATTTCTCCCTCTCAGACTCACACCTTTACCCTCTCTCGGCTCTCACCCTGCTCACACTGACTCGCTCTTTCACCCTCTCTCGGCTCTCACCCTGCCCCATCTCAGAGTCGCTTTTATCCACTCTGTCTGCTCTCAAACTTCTCCCTCTCAGACTCGCTCTGTTATTCTCTCTCTGCTCCTACACTGCTCCCTCTCAGACTCATTCTTTTATCCTCTCTCTGCTCTCACCCTGCTCTCTCTCAGGGTCACTCTTTTATCCTCCCTCTCCTCTCACCCTGCTCCCCCTCAGACTTGTTCTTTTTTCCTCTTGCTCTGCTCCCACACTTCTCCCTCTCAGACTCACTCTTTTACCCTCTCTCGGCTCTCATACTGCTCCCTCTCAGACTTGCTTTTTTACCCTCTTTCTGGTCTCCCACTGCTTCCTCTCAGCATTGTTCTTTTATCCTCTCTCTCTGCTCTCACACTGCTCACTCTGACTCGCTCTATTACCCTCTCTCTGCTTCACACTGCTCCTTCTAAGACTGGTTCTTTTATCCTCTCATTCTGCTCCAACATTTCTCCCTCTCAGACTCACTCCTTTACCCTCTCTCTGCTCTCACACTGCTCACACTGACTTGCTCTTTTACCCTCTCTCAGCTCTCACCCTGCTCCGTTTCAGAGTCACTTTTATCCACTCTGTCTGCTCTCAAACTTCTCCCTCTCAGACTCACTCTCTTACTCTCTCTCTGCTCCTACACTGCTCCCTCTCAGATTCATTCTTTTATCCTCTCTCTGCTCTCACCCTGCTCATTCACAGATTCAATCTTTTATCAGCTCTCTACTCTCAAACTGCTCACCCTAAGACTCGCTTTTTATCCTCTCTCTGCTCTCACACGGCTCCCTCTCAGATTCGTTCGTTCACCTTCTCTCTGCTCTCACACTGCTCACTCTCAGTCTCATTCTTTTATCATCTCTTTGATCTTACCCTACTCCCTCTCAGACTCACTCTTTTACCCTCCCTCTGCTCTCACTCTGCTCCCCCTCAGACTTGTTCTTTTTTCCTCTCACTCTGCTCCCATACTTCTTCCTCTCTGACTCACCCTTTACCCTCTCTCAGCTCTCATATTGCTCTCTCTCAGACTCACTATTTTATCTTCTCTCTGCTCTCACCCTGCTACCTGTCAGACTCACTCATTTATCCTCTCTCTACACTCACACTGCTCCCTCTCAGGCGTGCTCTTTTACCCTCCGTCTGCTCTCACACTGCTCGCTCTGACTTGCTATTTTACCATCTCTCTGCACTCACAATGCTCCCTCTCAGACTTGTTATTTTACCCTCTCTCCATTCTCACACGTGTACCCTCTGAGACTCCCTCTTTTATCCTCTCTCCGCCCTCATGCTGCTCCCTCTGAGACTCCCTCTTTTATCCTCTCTCCGCTCTCATGCTGCTCCCTCTCAGACTTGCTCTTTTGTCCTCTATCTGCTCTCACACTGATCCTTCTTATACACTCTGTCTTGTCCTCCGTCCGCTCCCACACTGCTCGCTCACACGCTCTTTTACCCTCTCTCTGCTCTCACACAGCTCCCTCTGACTCACTTGTTTATCCTCCCTCCCCACACACACTGCTTCCTCTGACTCACTCTTTTACCCTCTCTCTGCTCTCACACTGCGCCCTTTCAGATTCCCTCTTTTATCCTCTCTCTGCTCTCAAATTGTGTCCACTCAGACTTATTCCTTTGCCCTCTGACTACTCTCACACTGCTCCCTCTCAGACATACTTTTACCCTCTCTCTGCTCTCACACTGCTCTCTCCCAGACTTGATCTTTTGTCCTGTCTGCTCTCACACTGTTCCCTCTCAGACACGTACTTTTATTCTCTCCCTTCTCTCTCATGCTGCTCCCTCTCAGACTCACTCTTTTATTCTTTCTCTACTCTCACACTGCTCCATCTGACTTGCTCTTTTATCCTCCATCTGCTCTCACCCTGCTCCCACTGACTCACTCTTTTAACATCTCTCTGCTCTCACACTGCTGCCTCTCAGACTTGCTCTTGTGTCCTTTGTCGGCCTCACACTGCGCGCTCTGACTCGCTCTTTTACCCTCTCTCCACTCTTACCCTGCTCCCTCTCAGACCCGATCTTTTACCCTCTCTCTGCTCTCATCCTGCTCCCAGTCAGACTCACTCTTTTATCTTCTCAACGGTCGTACCTTACATTTGTATTTGGCGCTTTGGCCACTTTTTTGTGCTTTGATGCTGCTGGCCCTTTGAGGTGATGTCTCCTGTCCTTTGCAAGGCCTCTATAGGCCTCACCATGGCCACTATCTGCCTTTCTGCTCATCACTGGAAAGCCTGTCCCCTTCTTGGTAATACTTGGCTTCACAAATTGGACGCCGAGCTCCTCTTCAGCCTATTTGGAACATTTATAATTCAGGATAGCGTTGCATGAATGGTGCAGTTGTGGCACAGTATTTGGACCCAGAAGTGATCTGGGTGTCAAGTTCCCAACCCTGATTTGACAATTCATCTCCAGATGTATTTTGGAGTGTAAACTAGATGAGGGAGTCCTCACATTGAACAAAAAAATATTCTAGGCCAATTGTCTCTTCTTAGGCTGCTCCTTGGGATTGAGGATGACTTGCTTCCACTCCAGTTCAATGGGTTCTGAGATGGCCGATAACTCCAATGCATGATCTGCAAGCTCTGCCACATGCAGCGTAGGGGGTGCTTGAAGGGTTGGATAGATCACTTGTCTGGAGGTTTGTGTACTCCCTCTGATGCCTCGGCTTCACCTCTGCAAGTTTCCAATGAAGTCTCTTGATGTGTTTGGTGCTGTCATGACAGTGGACCATAGTCCAAATTATTTATGGACACATTGATCTTTTAAGTGAGACATGTGTTTTTTTAAAAAAAGGACACATGAGCATAACTGGCTGAGACTGTAAAGTAACCTTTTGCTGGAAAATTCCTATGTGCATTATACATGAGCAACTAATCCAGAGAGAACAGAATGCCGCACATAAAAATGTGTCAAGGCCAACATCAGAGACTTCAAAGGAAAAGATGCAATGCAAAACTGAACTGTAATTTCCTGTGGTTGCACAGATGATGAAGGCTGATTACCCTCTTAGCAGAAACCATCTCCTGTGAGTTATATCCAAGAGTATGGACATGATGTTAGTTGAAAAGAAAGCAGATTTGGGCGAAAGACATGTTTGCTTTTTCCCTTCCAGGAATACACAAGAAAAGGGGTTAAAAGCCAACTACAGCCCTGGTTTCTGTGTGCCAGTTTTGATGTTCCAGACCTGGTGTGCAAGTATGTGCTGTGAAAGTCACAGCTGAAGAACATCAACTAGGCATCCCTGCACTTGCAGGTTAAAAAGTCCCCTCTCTCTCTCTCTCTCTCTCTCTGAGTGATGGAGACAAGTCACAAATCAGCAAAGCCACATGTGAAAAGGAAACAGGACAACTCCTTTCAGCTAATCTTCAGAACCAAGAATCTCCAAACCCACTGCTTAACTGCCAAAGCCAGCTCTACTGGAATCACCCCAACTTGATGACCACAACCTTTCACCGTCTACTGCTCATGGACAAATCAAAAGGCTGATTTGTATACATTTTTAAGATCTGGGCTCACTTCTCATTTCTAATCTGTGTTCATTTGTGTTGCATTTTCATTATTTTTTCTTATGTTTTAGTAACTAATAAACTTGCTCTTTCTTTGATTCAAGGCAGCCTGGTTAGGTTGGCTCCTTTAAAACATAAGCGCATTTGGACTGGGGAGAATTACCACAAGGGAAAGGATCCTTTTTAAATTAACCTTGTTGTGACCAACTGAGGTGGTTAAATAAAGAAAGGGAGCCAGTTGATCCCTCCTCACCTGGGAGCATAACAATTTGGGGTACCTCGTCCGGGATCATAACAAACTGGGGGAGCCTCACCCTGGGACCGGTTATAACAGTGCCTTTTCCCAGAGGAGCTTTCTCCATTTCGATCGGTCACAAGCCAGTGACCCCATGAGTCAACAGGGATGTTTGACATCTTTGGGAATGCTTTGAGAACACACCTAAAGCAATTCTACTATCCTTATGGGAGTTACCTGCCGTGATCGAGTTCTGACTTGCTTCAGGGATCTGGTGTCAGTTATATGAATGACATGTCCCACCCAGCAAAGTTGATTTTGATTGAACAACGTCTCGATGTTGGGCAAGTTGACTTGGCAGAGGACACTGCTGTTGAACCATCTTTCTTGCCATTGGATTTTGAGGATCTTGCAAAGGCACCCCTGGTGATACTTCTCCAGTGCTTTGAAGTGCCTGCTGTTGGTTGTCCAAGTCTCCAAAGCATATAGGAGTGTGCAGAGATCACTGTTGCCCAGTAAACCATGAACTTAGTCTCAGGTTTGAGATCCTGGTCCTCAAATACTCTTTTCCTCAGTTGGCCAAAGGCTGAGCTGGCACATCGGAGGCAATGATGAATTTTGTTGGCTCTGTCTGCCTTCATCAAGAGGAGGCTCCCAAGATACAGAAAATGGTTCACATTTTCCAGGATCTCATCATTGATCTTAATTGATGGGAGGAGGTGTTTTGCTGTGGGAGCTTGTTGGAAGAAGACCTTAGTTTTCTGGGTGTTTAGTAAACGGCCCATTTTCTCATGCGTTTCAGAGGTGGAAATGAGAATGACCTTGGGCTCAGTTTCCAAACGAGTGCGCACACAAGCCTATGAAACTCTATAACTATGAGGTTGGAGTATTTATTTGTTTTGGATTGAAGGCGATGTAGGTTGAACAGTTTTCTGTCTGTTCTGTAGAATATTCCACTCATGGATAATTTGTTAGAGGTGAGGCACAGTATTGAAATGAGGAAAATGGAGGAGCCGAAGCAATGAAACAACATTTTGTATATTTTAAGATAAGAATTGGAAAGCTATTTGGAGCAGAGAACAATACAGGGCTATGGAAACAGAGAGCGCAGAGCAGCAGAATTAGTTTTGGATTGCCATAAGTGCTTCACTCTGCTCACAAGCTCAAACTACAAAATTGCCACCATTGTTTGATCTTTTCCTTACCAGGTTTTTTTCTGATGTTCCTGACCATTTCTTTAAAAACAAAATCATGTCACAAGAGTTCTCTGGAGGTATTGTTCTGCTCTTGTTCTGCTTTTGTTTCCCAAAATTCAGTTCTTTTGCAACAAGCAGCTTTCTTTAAAATCACAATCATGCAGTCATTCCAGGTAATTTCATTTATTGCCTTCATTTTGTTCTGTATTTTGCATTTTCACAGCTGTCCTCTTCTTTTTCTTTGTTTGGATCCTCACAGGAAAAGCAATCTTCACTGCAGTCAACTGGCAGGACACCATTTTGTTTTCTATGAGTGGAATACCAGTAAAAAAAACCTAAAAACTATTCCACTAATGAACATAACACTTTAGATTATGATGAAAATATTGCCACTGCCAATACCAAACTAAACCACAGTTTTCTTAAACTCAATACCTAGGAACAGTACTTTTCATCAAAATGTGAAAATATGGTGGACACCTTCTAGGTACATCTTGCATAAAAAAAATTGCACTTCAGTAGATTGTTAAAGTGTGAGGTCATGCACTTTGGTAGGAAAAATAGAGGCATAGGCTATTTTCTAAATGGGGAGAGAATTCAGAAATCTGGAGTGCAAAGGGACTTGGGAGTCCTAGTCCAGGATTCTCTTAAGGTTAACTTGCAGGTCGAGTCGGTAGTTAGGAAGGCCAATGCAATGTTGGCATTTATTTCGAGAGGACTAGAATATTTAGAATATTGTGAGCAATTTTGGGCACCGTATCTCAGGAAGGGTGTGCTGGCCCTGGAGAGGGTCCAGAGGAGGTTCACGAGAACAATCCCAGGAATGAAAGGCTTAACATATGAGGAACGTTTGAGGACTCTGGGTCTATACTCGATGGAGTTTAGAAGGATGAGGGGGGATCTGATTGAAACTTACAGAATACTGAAAGGCCTGGATAGAGTGGACGTGGGGAAGATGTTTCCATTAGTAGGAGAGACTAGGACCCGAGGGCACAGCCTCAGAGTAAAGGGAAGACCTTTTAGAACAGAGATGAGGAGAAACTTCTTTAGCCAGAGAGTGGTGAATCTATGGAATTCATTGCCACAGAAGGCTGTGGAGGCCAGGTCATTGAGTGTATTTAAGACCGAGATAGATAGGTTCTTGATTGGTAAGGGGATCAAAGGTTATGGGGAGAAGGCGGGAGAATGGGGTTGAGAAACTTATCAGCCATGATTGAATGGAGGAGCAGACTCGATGGGCCGAATGGCCTAATTTCTGATCCTATGTCTTATGGTATAAAGGACCAGGCACTTTAATTGATATTTTTTCCTTCTAATTTTTCTTTTGGTATTTGTTAGCAGGTTTTTCTATTTCTTCGCAAAATTTTGAACTAGCATTTTAGTTGTGCAAAAGATCATGAGAGAATGTTTTTGTTGCTGAAAAAGCACAGCCACCTGTCATAATGGTTTAGTTTTTGGTAAATATTAAGGCCCTGAAATCTCATCCAGCGACTTGCACCGGGTTTGTTCATAAGACTCTGATATTGCATCCATTGATACTCTACAAAGCTGCATCTGACAGAAGTTTACATGTTCATTCATTTGCATATCTATTCACAGATCTCCAGCGTGTATCCCATGTAAAATGGGAGTGACGTGATCAGAGTGACTGGCGCAGGATGAAATCATCCTGACCCCTGTCAGGATAGTGGGAATTCACCAACATGTGGTCACACACCAACTGCACATCAGGGAGTTGGGAACCTTTGGAGTTGCAGCACAATCCCATTGAGATGCAGAGCAACAGGCATGGGGCCAACAGATCGCTAAACCAGCTATCCTGACAGAGCCAGACAGGCTTCTCCAGCTTCTCTCTGTTTAGAGGGAGGAAAATGAAATCCCCACTCCTGGCACATGGGGCCCTGGGTGACCTCCTGGATGATGAAATGAATGAGCTAAGAGATGTTGATGACACAGCTGGCTCCAGCCTGGAAGCATCCTGAGGCATGGATATTAAGGACCATGATGATTTTGATGGCCACTGGCAGCAACATCCTCACCCTGATCTGCAGCCGCAGGTCTGGTTTGAAGAGATGGCACAGTTAGTGACCACCTCCTTGGTGAATCATCAATGCTTCCGGCACTGCTCCTAACTGAGTTGCAGATAAGACAAGTGCTCTTTGAATACTCTAGGTGGGTAAGGCCTTCTCTTCAGAGCACTTTTCCTCTTTCCTGTGCGAGCAGCTTCTCCTCTCTGCTGCCTCTGCGGCATATCCCTATTATGCTGGGGCCCAAGAGGAACTGCAACAATGGCCCCATGGCCATAGGAGCAGGTGCTGTTCTCAGAGGTCTTTCAAATGCACGCCATTCCATCAAAGGTCCATTACGACTGAAAGAACTTTTGTCAACTCCTCCAACGATACAGTACTTCCACTAGCTCTGCCGCAGCAAGAATAAGGTCAACAGCCTTTAAACCGTGCTGGGTGGGGTATCTCTTATGCTGCTGAACGTATATTCAACTGTGTGTGTTTAAGAGAGGGGGCTAGCAGGGCCAGCAATGTTCGAAGTGGGCATTTGTGTGTGAAATCAGCTTTAAAAGCTAACATCACAATCTGCCCATTCTGCATTCTTCTGGTGCATGCACAGGATGCCTGTGTCATAACTCTTTAAAACATGGCTATCGGCACGGGCCATGTCAGAAGTCAGCAGGAGTGGAACTCCTGTTCCCCCATCCCCACCACTTTTTATATCTCCTGGCCCCCATAGCTTTGAAACCAACAAGGTTACGGAACCGAATTTTGCGGCTCTTGAGATCATACAGCTCCTTTTGTAATATCAGGATGTTGCAAAGCACCTCATGGGCAATTAAT
The DNA here is from genome assembly GCF_964194155.1 of Cetorhinus maximus. Classification (NCBI taxonomy): domain Eukaryota; kingdom Metazoa; phylum Chordata; class Chondrichthyes; order Lamniformes; family Cetorhinidae; genus Cetorhinus; species Cetorhinus maximus. The sequence goes on along the minus strand of NC_135879.1, from coordinate 206,063,995 downwards.
GAGTGCTCATTGTTCTTTTCTAGGGCATTTGTGCAGTCAGATACCACAAGCAGAAATTAGATAAGTGACCAGTTAATGTGTTTTTGGAGGTGTTGTTTGAGGAATAAATGTTAGCCACGACAGTGGGAGAACTCCCTGCTCTTACTCAAATAGCACCACAGGATCATTTTAAATAAAAGATTAACGCAGGGAGTAAGGTGAGAGAAAAAGAGCTCTAAGGTGAGAAAAGTTAGCGCTTCACCGAGGATAGGAAACAGTTGGGAGGCAATTCATGACATGGTTGTATCACGCCCAAAATATTTGGTAAATATTAATTTCACTCTATGAATGATAAACCAATGCACTGATCCAATAATTCACCAAAGACGGTTGCGATTTGTTTAACATCTACCAAGAGTTATTTATAGCCCCCAATATCCTCTATGTAAGCATTGTTTAAAAAAACACAGTGGTATCAAATTATTAAAAAGTTACAAACATCTCTTTGGTCTGTCAATTATTTACGTGAGTAAAACTTGATTCTCAGTTCTGTGGCTTAGACACAAAACTAACAAAGCAGCTAGTTTGGAGAAGGTAATAGCTCACCAGAGCAAGTATTTGAAAGGTCTTTTCTTCCATGACTAATTTCACCTGCTTCCACCTGATCGAAACCATCAGGCTGAATTCGAAACATCAAAGAAATTAGTCAGAAAAAGTGTCTGCAATCCATTTCCTTTGGCTTTACGGCCTATATAGAGTTACTGGGTGAATACTTTCCCTGAGCCCTGACATTATGACTTTTAGATGAAATCATTCAGCAGTATGCCCAGAACTCTTTTTTTCCCTTTAAACAAGCTCTCAGTCATTCAAATAAACATCTGTTTTTAAATTGCTGACAGGCAGGTTGTCTGCACTGGTCAGTGTAAAACAAATCAGTTGGTTCAAGTGCCTGATCTGCCTGACCCCACTCAATTTTCCTGACATTTATAGCTTTGTGTTGGTGCATTTCCAAATAGCTTCTACAGCCATTCACCATAAATCCTCAGGGGCCCATTCCTGACACAGCAGCAGATAGATCTGTTAAAACTTTACAGATCCACCTGTAACAAAAGTTTAGCTCTTGGGAACTTTATTGTCCTGACCAAAGGCCACTAGCTCTTTGACACCACATGAACCCCCAAAGTAAATGAAGGGAAACAGAAACATAGACAGCCCAAGATTCTCGGACACAAGTAAGAGAAATCTCAGCAAAGGAATCTCCTGCTCAAGCTCATGCTTTTCCAGGTCTTCGAAATTGTGGAATCTCTTTACTTCCTTCAGACTTTCCTCCCATAATCTGCAGGAATTTCATGCAAAATGCATCACTTACTGTAATATACTTCATGTACTGGACAGGTTTCTTACTTGAAACAGATAACTTTATTGCAGAGCTCTTTTAGAAGCTACATGCTTGAACCAGGTCCATGACTAGAAAGTTCCGCCCCTCGGATTACCCACGCGTAGGGCTCATTCATCATGACAAACACGTGACCCCTGAAGGCAGAAGGAAAGGTTATACCTTCAATCACTACATTTCCTCCACCTTTAGTTTTTTTACATTTCCTATTTACAAAGAATATTTTAATCCACAACATATGCATATATACACAGGTCATGCGATTAAAGATTAAGTCTCAGAGGTGGTTTTCTAATTTGGTTAGAGCAGCATTTTATTTTTATTTATTCACGGGATGTGAATATAAATGACATGGATGACTATGTGGGGGGGAAGATTAGTAAGTTTGTGGATGACACAAAGATTGGCCGGGTAGTTTACAGTGAGGTTGAGTGTCTTGGGCTACAGGAAGATATAGACGGGATGGTCAAACGGGCAGATAAATGGCAGATGGAATTTAACCCTGAAAAGTGTGGGGTGATACACTTTGGAAGGAGTAATTTGACAAGGAAGTATTCAATGAACGGCATGACACTAGGAAGTTCTGAGGAACAAAGGGACCTTGGCGTGTCCATAGATCTCTGAAGGTGGAGAGGCATGTTAGTGGGGTGGTGATAAAGGCATATGGGACACTTGCTTTTATCAATTGAGGCATAGATTACAAAAGTAGGGAGATCATGTTGAAGTATAGAACCTTGGTGAGGCCACAGTTGGAGTACTGTGTGTAGTTCTGGTCGCCACATTATAGGAAGGATGAGATTGCACTGGAGGGGGTGCAGAGGAGATTCACCAGGATGTTGCCTGGGATGAAACATTTAAATTATGAAGAGAGGTTGGAAAGACTTGGGTTGTTTTTGTTGGAGCAGAGAAGACTGAGGGGCGACCTGATCGAGGTGTACAAGATTATGAGGGGCATGGACAGGGTGGATAGGGAGCAGCTGTTCCCCTTAGTTGAAGGGTCAGTCACGAGGGAACACAAGTTCAAGGTGAGGGGCAGGAGGTTTAGGGGGGATGTGAGGAAAAACTTTTTTACCCAGAGGATGGTGACGGTCTGGAATGCACTGCCTGGGAGGGTGGTGGAGGCGGGTTGCCTCACATTCTTTAAAAAGTACCTGGATGAGCACTTGGCACGTCATAACATTCAAGGCTATGGGCCAAATGCTGGTAAAGGGATTAGGTAGGTAGGTCAGGTGTTTTTCACATGTCGGTGCACACTCGATGGACCGAAGGGCCTCTTCTGCACTGTGTGATTCTGTGATTCTGTGATTCTGTGATGTGGGCTTCGCTGGCTCGGCCACATTTATTGTCCATCCCTAGTTGCCCTTGAGAAGGTGGTGGTGAGCTGTCTTCTTGAACTGCTGCAGTGCATGTGGTGTAGGTACACCCACAGTGCTGTTAGGGAGTGAGTTTCAGGATTTTCCCCCAGAGACAGTGAAGGAACGGTGATATATTTCCAAGTCAGGATGGTGAGTGACTTGGAGGGGAATTTCCAGGTGGTGGTGTTCCCATCTATCTGCTGCCTTTGTCCTTCTAGATGCTAGTAGTCGTGGGTTTGGAAGGTTCTGTCTCAGGAGCCTTGGTGAATTCCTGCTGGGAGCCTTCATTTAGGCATTTGAATGTGTGTTCTTCCACTACCGTGGTCGAGGCTCCAGTGTCTACCCCCATGACTAGAGACTTCCATTTACTTGAAGGGTGATGGTTATTGGTTTAGTTTTTACTGCTTTGACATTGTGAAGGGAATAGATATTAGTACCAGCAGCTTCTGGCTCTGTTATATTATACACTTCAATCATCTTGGTCTGCTGCCTGATTGACTGTCTCTATTTCGCCCTGCATTGCTTTATTTCATGCCATTTCTTGTAGCAATAATGGCATTCTACAGGTTTCCGGTACATGGTTGACCCCACATCTGTAACAGATTAATTTCTGAATCGCTGGTGAGATGTTTCAACTATGCCTTTTCGTTTTTCAAGCAGCAGAGGCTATATCCTGCCCCGCAGCTGTCTCTCTGGTTTTTGCGCCATGCCTGGTGGTAGGTTCCCACCCCGACTGTAGTATGGCACCATGTTGCACGCTCTGCAAAGCCCGCGAGTCCCTCTCAGCACTCTCCATTGCTAGCCCTATCTCCATGACATGCTTCTGCAAGTAAATGGCGCTGAATAGCGTCATTGTGAACACCACAAATTAACCGATCCGGTAACATATCATTGCGTGTGTCTCTGAAGTCACAGTGCTCAGACAACTGTTTCAACTTCGCTATATGGGTTGTGATGGACTCTCCCGGAGCCCTTACTCTGGAGTTGAACTTAAAGCTCTGCATAATTACCGATGGCTTTGCCTGAAAATGTGTCTTTATGAGGTCTACCAATTCATTAAAAGATTTAGAATTGGGCATGTTCGGGGCTATCAGATTGCGCTGAGGTTATATGTCTTGCTACCGCAGACACTTAAAAGAATTGCTTTCTGCTTCTCCTGCTTTTAACTTTATTACAGAGCTCTTTTGGAAGCTACATGCTTGAACCAGATCCACAACTAGAAAGCTCTGCCCCTAAAGTTACCTGTGCTTGGGGCTCATTCGTCACTAGAATCAAGTGGCTCCTAAAGGCAGTAGGAAAGGTTATACATTCAACCCCTATACACACATTATTAGCAATAATATGATTTGTTCTTTTCCTCCATAACTTCCCTATCAAATACCCCATCTCAGAGGAAACACACGTTTCATATTTAAATCTGTGTTCTCTGTAAGTATGCAAATACAATGATGAAGAGTGCACTGGGATGTACTTTATGTAGAAGAAATTTTCACTTTGTGGGCCAGAATGCACTACTACAACCGTCATGTGACCCACGATATCCTGGTATTCTGCGCGAGAGAAAGTTTGATATGGCTTTACACACTCATCCAAAATTTTAAAAAGTTAAAATGTACAATTGTTTATAGAACATATGAATTGGGAGCAATTCTCATTGAGAACTTCAGACGATTAATATGCGAACTAATGGGTGCTAAGGAGCAGTTACAAGGAATTAATTTAATTAAGGGTTTATATTAATTTTATTAAAGTGCCTAGGCAATGTGTTCAATGTTAGAGTGGAGGGCAAAATCAAAATATAGGGGATAAATTTCCACATAATGAGTTGTGTCAATTTTAGGCTTATCTGAAAGAAAGATTTGTCCCAGCCAGTTATCTGATACTTACTGATAGCTATATAAGGAATTTAGATATCGTTGGCATAGTGATTTGCGTAAATCCCACATAAAATGGGTGTAATTTACAGGAGTGCGAGGAAATTAGAGTGAAACATATAGGCCAGGATTTTACATTTGGCGTGCAGGGGCGGGCCCAACACGCCAGAATGTAAAATTATATGCGTTGACATCGGGCATACATCCTGATGTCATTGTGTAGTCTCGCGATGTTTCGTTCAGCTGGTACGCACTGGAGTTGGCTGCACGCCTGCTAATAATTGATAGGCCATATTAAGGCCATTAAACAGGTAACTAACATGAATGTTATGCTGCCCTTCCAACCTAACGGTTGATGAGCAGGCAAAAAAACCAAGTGGCCTTTACGTTTTTTAGGAAACCTCATCCATGAGCGGGATGAGGTTTCCTAAAGCTTTTACGAATGAAATAACAACTTTTTCTGACAAACAATAACATGTCCCCTCATGTGACATAGTCTTCATGGTTATTGGTTTAGTTTTTACTGCTTTGACATTGTGTAGGGAATAGATATCAGTATCAGCAGCTTCTGGTTCTGTTATATTATACACTTCAATCATCTTGGTCTGCTGTCTGATTGACTGTCTCTATTTCGCCCTGCATTGCTTTATTACGTGCCCTTTCTTGTAGCAATAATGGCATTCTGCAGGTTTCCGGTACATGGTTGACCCCACATCTGTAACAGATTAATTTCAGAATCGCTGGTGAGATGCCCTCATGTGACACAGTCATGCGCTCAGCTCTTCTGCCCGTGTATTTCGCTGGGTGAGCCTTCATTGGCTTGCCCAGGTAAAATAGCGGTGCAGAGCTGATCGCGGGCAGCGGTCGGCTCCACGACCGGCTCTGCCTGCTCCCGCCGAGCCCACCCAACGCAGGAAAGATTCAGGCCATAAAGTTATAGAATAAAATCATAGGATTTTATGGTGAGGTGTATTGCTCACGCACCCCACCCCCCCCCGCCCTTACCCTCACCCCCCAGGAAGGAAAGTCCGTGCCACGTTGACTGATGCTCAACAAGGTCCCCCGCAGCAATAACCCAGCAATAACCCAGCAGGTGAGGATCAGACTTCCATTCCCGAGTGGGAGGAAGTCCCACCCTCAAGAACTGCCAGCAGCTCTAGCAGTCCCGCCAGCACCAGACCTATGACCCATGAGGAGGAGCACTGGCTTCCGGAGTGCGGTAGATCCTGGGATTTTAGGGTGGGAAGGGGTCAGGTAACCTAGGGAGGGGGTGAGGGGGGTGGGGGTGGGTTTTGGAGACCAGGCAGGAAGGAACAAAGTGGGGGCAGTGACATCTTGGGATTCACACAGGCACCCCTCAAAGGATGTCCCCCTTTTCTCCCCACCTTTTAACCAGTAAAAAAAGGCCTACCCACTCCCACCTGCCTGTCCTCACCTACTGCATTATGGCATGGGAAGCGTAATAAACGGGTCAATTAGCTTGTTAACAAACTTAATTGCCCGTTAATTATCTTTTAAAAATAGCAAGCTGCCAATTTCAGCGGCCACCCACCTACCCTATTATGGGGGACAGCTCGGGGGTGGGTGGGAAGGCAGTGGGCTGCCCAGCCGTCATATATTACGTGCACCCCCACCAAAAACATGCCCGGCTGGGAGGCCTGCAAAATCCAGTCCATAGAGCCATAGAAGGGTTACAGCCTCCTTACAGGAGGAGGCCATTCAGCCCTTCGTGTCTGTGCCAGTTCTCTGCAAGTGCAACTCATCATGTCCCACTCTCCCACTCTATCTCCATAGCCCTATATTTTTTTTCACCAGCTAATTCTCTAATTGCCTTTGAAAAGCTACGATTGAATCTGCCTCTACCATACGTTCAGGCGACACATTCTAGATCCTGTATAAAGACATTTTCCCTATGTCGTCTTTGGTTATTTTGTTACTCACCTTAAAATGATTGTCAACCCTTTCTCAATAGGAACAGCTTCTCGCTATCTATTCTGGCCAAATCCCTCATGATTAACATAGATAAAGAAAGTAGCTTTTGCCGGTTATGTGGACGGTAGAGGGTGGGGGAGAGTCTGGCTGGGGGATCAGTGAGGGTGGGCTCAGTACTATCATTACCCAGGAGTTAGAAATGGTTTTAATGCTGCGGAACAATTCAAAGTATCGTGGTATCGCAGTGTGAACTCCCCGGGCAATTGCCATACAATCCTTACCCTGGGACTTCTGGGGAGGGTTTCATATCACATCTTTTGGGTACCTCCCACCCCCCACCCTGATGCAACCCCCTCCAGAGTATGGAAATTATGGGCCATAGTTTCCTCTAGTCTGAGAAACAACGATTCACCACTGCTCTCTGTTTCCTGTTACTCAGCCAACCTTGCATCCATGTCGCTACTGTCCCTTTTATTCCACTGACTTGGTCTTTGCTAAAAAGCCTGTTATGTGGTACTTTATCAAATAACTTTTTGAAGTCCATGTACACCATATCACCACAATTAGCCTCATCAAACCTCTCTGTTACCTCATCAAAAAAACTCAAGCAAGTTAAACATGATTTGTCTTTAGCAAATCCATGATAGCTTTCCTTAAGTAATTCACATTTCTCCAAGTGACTGTTAATTTTTTCCCAAATTATCATTTCTGAGAACTTTTCCACCACCGAGTGTAAACTGATTGGCTCATAGTTGCTGGGCTTATCCTTACGCCCATTCTAACAAGGGTGGAGCACTTGCAATTCCTCAGTCCACTGGCACCACCCTGTATCTAAGGAGGATTGGAAAATTATGGCCAGTGCTTCCAAAACTTCCACCCTTATTTCCCCCACTATCCTCGGATGCATATCTCCTCAGGCCCAGGTGAAAAATATACAGAGCATAGTGAATAAATCAGTTCTGAACAAGCTGCTCAATGGAATGGAGGGAAGTTGGTGCTGGGTTCCTTGGAAGATGAAATGAAGACTATAGTTCGGAAATCAGCTGGGCTCTAGTATTGATAACATAATTGCAGAGTGGTTGAGGGTGGGCAAAGAACTTACTGTGAAAAGTGATGCAAAGTCTGTTTTTAAAAATTCAAGAAGAAGAGCAAATGTAGCAATTACAATTGCCATCAAAGGCCACATGATGCTGGGTGCCACTGTCATGTTGATAGAGCTGGGCAGGCTATGTTGAATAGAACGGTCTCTATATTTTGTACAAAGTCTTGACACTAGTTGGAATTGGACCACTGCATGCAAATATGGCACACACAGAAGAGCATCCAGAATTTGAGTATTCAGCTAAAGAATCAAATATGGCACAGTGATTTTAGGCGAGTGAAGAGAAATTGAAGAGGGGCATATTGTGAGTAGTGAGGCCCAGGGTATAAGCAGAGCTCTGACATGCTGAGAGATCTGCAACCTAGTGCATGAATTGCAAAAAGCTAGAATGCAGGGACAGCCAGTAATTAGGAAAGCTAGTAGAATGTTATCATTTATTGCGAGGGGAATTGAATACAAAAGTAGAGAGGTTATGCTTCAGTTATACAGGGCATTGCTGAGGCCACCACTGGAGTACTGTGTATAATATCTTGAACTCCAAAGGTGAGGTGAGGGTGGCTGCCCTTGACATCAAGGCAGCTTTTGACCAAATGTGCCATCAAGGAGCCCCAGCAAAACTGGAATCAATGGAAATTAGGAGAAAACTCTCCACTGGTTGGAGTCATACCTAGCACAAAGGAAGATCATTGTGGTTGTTGGAGTTCAGTCATCTCAGCTCCACGACATCACCGCAGGAGTTCCTCAGGGTAGTGTCCTCGGCCCAATCATCTTCAGCTGCTTCATCAATGACCTTCCTTCAATCATAAGGTCAGAAGTGGGGATGTTTACTGATGATTGCACAGACTCTTCAGATACTGAAGCAGTCCATGTCCAAATGCAACAAGGCCTGGACAACATCCAGGCTTGGGTTGACAAGTGGAATTAACATTTGCACTACACAAGTACCAGGCAATGACCATCTCCAACAAGAGAGAATCCAACCATTGTTCCTTGACATTCAATGGCATGAACATCACTGAACACCCCACTATCAACATTCCAGGGGTTACCATTGACCAGAAGCTGAACTGGACTAGCTATATAAATACTGTGGCTACAATAGAAGGTCAGAGGCTAGGAATCCTGCGACGAGTAACTCACTTCCTGACCCCCCAACACCTGTCCACCATCTACAAGGCACAAGTCAGGACTGTGATGGAGTACCCCCCACTTGCCTGGATGAGTACAGCTCCAACAACACTCAAGGAGCTTGACACCACCTAGGACAAAGCAGCCCACTTGGATTGACACCACATCCACAAACATGCGTTCCCTCTACCACCGACATACAATGACAGCAGTATGTATCATCTACAAGGTGCACTGCAGGAACTCACCAAGGCTCCTTAAACAGCACCTTCCAAACCCACAGCCACTATCTTCTAGAAGAACAAGGGCAGCGGACACATGGGAATGCCACCATCTGGAAGTTCCCCTCCAAGCGGCTCACCATCCTGACTTCAAAATATATTTTTGCCGTTCCTTCATTGTCACTGGGTCAAAATCCTGGAACTCTCTCCTTTATAGCACTATGGGTGCACCTACACCACATGGACTGCAACGGTTCAAGAAGGCAGCTCACCATCCACCTTCTGAAGGGCAATTAAGGAGGGGCAATAAATGCTGGCCTTGCTTGCAAAGCCCACATCCCATGAATTAATTTTTAAAAAAGTAATGGTTTCCTTATTTAAAGAAGGATATGTTAGAAGCATTTCAGAGAAGGTTTACTAGACTAACACCAGGAATGGGTGGGTTGTCTTATGAGGAACAGTTGGACAGGCTGGGCTTGTATCCGCTGGAGTTTAGAATTGTAAAATGCGACTTAATTGGATCATATAAAACCCTGAGGGGTCTTGACAGGCTGAATGTGGAAAGAATGTTTCCTCTTGTGGGAGAATCTAGAACTAGCAGTCACTGTTTAAAAATAAGGGGACATCCATTTCAGACAGAGATGAGGAGAAATGTTTACTCTCAGAGGGTAGTGAGACTTTGGAACTCTCGTCCTCAAAAGGCAGTGGATGCAGTCTATGAATATTTTTAAGGCAGAGCTAGATAGATTTTTGATAAGCAAGGGGGTGAAAGATTATTGGGGTAGGTGGGAACGTGGATTGAGGTTACTATCAGGGCAGCTATGATCTAACTGAATGGCGGAGAAGACTTGAGGAGCCGAGTGGCCTTTCTCCTGCTCCTAATTTGTATGTTTGTGTGTAACAACCCTGGTGAGGCCATTGAACCTCCCTTGTCCTTGGAGCTGAGTTCCTGGCATTGACTTACTCAGTGACCTTTTCAAACTGGCACCGGGGTTGTTTCTGGAGGGCTTTCTCCCTCCTGTGCGTAACAGAATATTCCTCCCTCTGTCCAGTGCCTGCACTAAACCCTCCAAGGCAGCTTTAGAGAATGTTGGTGCTGTCTCAGTGCAGGCATTTCTCTCCTTTCAAATATTTCTCTGGTGTCTGCACCTTGCCATTAACAGCTGCTGGCAGGTTTTAAGTGGTGTTAGAAATGCTTAATATCTACCCCACCCCCCAACCAAACAAGCGTACACCCAATGAATAGCATAAGTAGTGGGGGATAGTGCGCTGTAATATCAAGCCCCACTGCTCCCCGAGCTGTGACACATCTGCATGGAAGCGCTGTGCACTTCCTGTGCGGGTGGGGGGGGGTGCTGAAAGTGCGCTTTTTCGCGCATGTGCACAAAAGAGTGCACTCATCTCCCTGAGGCTAAGTGCTGCCTCAGGGAGATCGCCTCTACTGCTAAAAATATTAAAAATAGAAAAAATAAATTCCCTGACATGTCCCCTCATCTGACACTGTCACATGAGTTGGGACATGTCCATAATTTTTAAAAAAAACTTTAATTAAATTTTTTAAAACCTACATGAAACCTCATCCTGCCCGTGGTTGAGGTTTCATGCTTTTTTCTAATTCCCGCCAGGGCTCCTGGCCTGCCCGTCTATTAATTAGTTAAATGACACTGTCAATAGCCTCAATTGGCCATTGACAGGTCGGCAGGCGCACAGCTGATTTTGCTGCGCCCCTGCTTACCTGAAAATTTAAATGGGGCGCGGTGATAGTGGGAGTTCCGCTCGATGACACCACGCATCATTTTACGCATCGGCAAGCGGGCCCCGCCCCCCACTCGCCGTTAGTGAAATCCTGCCCATACTGTTTAAGGGGGGTGGGACAGGTGAAGCTGGATAGAAGGCCAGTGATAGGTGGAGGCAAAGAAGAGATTGCAAAAGATGTCATAAACGAAAGGTCGAAGGGGTGTTGATGGTGGTGATACTGGCTGGAGGAGGTGCTAATGGTGACATAAAGAGTAGAAAGCAGGATGAGCAAGTGACAGGTGGTCCTAGTGGGGGTGGGGGGAGGGGACGGTGTGGGAGCAAGGATCAAAATAGGCTAAAAGGTGGGGATAATACAATGAATGGAAATAAAGTTTAAAAATAATAATATAAATAATAATAGAAATTTATAATAAATTAATAATTTTGTTGTTAATTGAAGAAACCTGGGCATTGAGTGGTCATTCTGAGATTCATAAGTAAAGCACATATTTGGCCGTATAGCTAGCTGGGAAATCATTTAAATATATGTGACCTGTGGAGTAGTGGAACTAGAGACAGACACTTCGATCCTCCAACCTTGGTCATAGTTTTGGATTTCTTTTCGTGTCTTATTAACCTAACATACTCATTTATTTATTTGTGCTATCAATTATCCATCTTGTTATGGATGCTGTATGCATCCAGATAAGTATATCCTCACCTATTGCCTCAGTTGCGACGATGGGGTTGGATTAATTTGCTTCACTGTTGTTGGTTCTAAACTAGCCTGGCTGCTTCACTCAATGATTCCTTTTCTGTGACAAGTCACTGCTATCATTGTCTATTTAGCACTTCCATGTTCTTCCTCAGCTTCTTGTTTCATGTACCTCTGTTTGCAGGGTCATGAAAGGTATTCAAGCTGTTTCCATTTCTGAACCAAGCCTAAAGCACCACAGGTGTCTTTCTTGGATCTTTTCTATTCGTGTTGTTTCTTGTCAAAGCCATATTGTTACTATACCATTCATGACTCTTTGCATCCCGGACACTCATTCAACTATTCATCTCAACCAACTCATCTAAGCTGTTCGTATCCTTTGTCCATAAACTTTTATCACATTCCTGCACTATGATCCATTTTAAAATATGGGGTTAACCATAACTGTAAATTATTACCTTCTTCACCACACCCATTGTCTAACTCACAAAGATGTACGCACCTTTTTTTCCGGCCCCCACATCGTGAGACCCGCCATGGGGGAGGCAGCGGGCCAGCCAAAAGCTCATTGATTTTCGGTGGGACTGGAAGACCCCAGCAGCAGGTGGTGCCTAAAACTCCTGGCCCTTTAAACCCATTCAACTGCATACTCTCAACTACAACATGTACATCTTCCTAACACTTCCCAAATAACATATTTGTCTTCTTTGTGTAATCCACATTTTCTACTCTACATATGGATTTTATCAGTTAGTCTTGGCAAATCTGTTTTGGGTGCAATGATCAGGCCAAGGTCATCAGCAAATCTCATAAGCCTCATAAGCAGATTCCTCCAATATCATATTTTACTGCATGGTCCATTGCTCCTTCCAGTGGTAAATTAAATAAATCAAGAACATCCTTGTCTCTCTCTAACTGTTAAAAAAATTAAAATAATGAAAACTTAATGAAACATGCCCCCTCGTGTGGCTGTGTCAAATGAGATGAGACATGTTTTATTTTTCATAGAAACTTTTTATTTAAGTTGTAAAAGCTTTAGGAAACCTCATCCCACTCGTGGATGAGGTTTCCTAAAAAATGTAAAGGCCGTTTGGCCTTTTCGCCTGCCCTTCAACCGTAAGGTTGGACGGACAGCGTAAAGTTGAACTTAGTTACTTCATAGGCCTTCATAGGCCTTCTAAATATCGGTGTGCATGCAGCCAACTCCAGCGTGCACCTGCAAAACGAAACATCGTGAGACAGCGCGATGATGTTGGGACACACGCCCGACATCATTGCGCATCATTTTACCTGCCGGTATGTCGGGCCCACTCCCACACACCGGCTTAAAAATCCTGGCCATGGGTTCCTAACACCATCCCCTCTTGCTGTGCGTTTGTATAGTGGAGTGGGACATTGCAAACACTCCTCCCCTGGCTTTGAATGTGAATAACCTAACCTTTTGAGTTAATCATAATGTGAGTTTGCTGCGGTCATCAGTAAATTGGATCACACAAACTGAGGGTTTTGGAAAACCTGCCACAGCTTATTTTAAAAATAATTCAAAAACAACTTCTGCTTATGGACTGTCAGTGAGAGGGAAGAGGTTCAGTTTGCTGCCCTTGTCCTTCTAGGTGGTAATGTGCCTTGGTTTGGAAGGTCTTACAGTGTGAGTGGCAAATGTGATGGAGGCAGCATCTAGGCAAGGGATGAGCTCTGGCTGCTTGGAGTGAGTGTATGGCGGCTCCAGGTTCATGAACCGGATGAGCCCTACAATGTTTCACTCAGGTGGGGTTGGCCAGGCTGCAATGGCAATGCAGCTACAGGGTGGACTAATCAATGCTCCTCTCTCCTTTCAGGAGAAGACCGCACACAATAATGTTGAACGGCTGCGGACTGGCAGAGGGCAGGCCCACCTTCTAATACTGGCCAGATATGAGCAGGAGGCTTCTGAGCTGGAAATGCACCATGCAACCAGGTCAACTGGCTGCGGTGAGGTTGGGGTGCCAGGGGGAGGTAAGAGTGCCGTGTGCACTGAGGTCACAATGTCTGTCAGTGCAAACATTCCACTGTTGACTGTATATTGATTTCAGCATCCAACATGGGTTGCCCATTGATAATGGAAGGAGGAGCGCATCCTGATACGAATGCCAGGCATGTACATTAACAGTGTAATGACTTCAACTAATCAAATATCCTTGTTCTTCCTTTCAGCCTCTCCAGAGCACACCCACACTCAGGACACAGAGGGACCGCCACTGATCCCCGAGGGCGCTGAAGATATACACGCACCAGCGTCACACCATCTTAGCCAGGCACCAGCATAGATACCAGCATCTCGGTGGGGATAAGATCTTCGGCTAGTCTCCCGGTGCTCAATGGTGAGGGCACTTCACAGTCACTTGAGGTGCAGGCGGAGACAGAGAGTGCCCAGGGCGCCAGCAGTCGGAGGACTACTGGGGACCAGGAACATGTTCAGTCAGTGGCTAATGATGTGCCTCTGGAGTCGTCCCTGAGGCAGCAGATGCTGGAAGTCCAGCAGGGTGTGCGGGAGGATCTGGCGGAGATACATGAGGGAATGCGTGCCATGGTCTCCGTGATGGAGGAGTCCATGCGGAGCAGGAGTAATGCAATGGCCCTCGTGGCCAGACGCAATGCCTCCTCCAAGGAGAGAGTGGCGACTCTCGTGGAGAGGCCACCCCAGGAGAGCAATCAGGGCTTCCTGGGGATGGGCTCGGACCTGCAAGCCCTCCCAGCGGCATTGACCTCAGCTGGTCAGTGCCAGTGTGGGAGATGAATTGGGCACCCAGTATCCCAGCTCGGTGTCCATCCATCAATGGTGAGCAGGGAGGTCCGAAGCGACATCACGTTGGCGCATAAGCTACCTGGCATCCCTGCGGGCTCCTCTCAGGGCGCTCCGGATGAGCAGCTCCTCTGCCCCTCCGCCAGTGACCGTGGGATCTGATGAGGCTGTGGTGACTGGGGAGATGCCAGCCATGCCACTGGCAGCTCACTCCCAGTCAGGGCCAGCACAGGCTCCGTGGGCCAGAGGACGCCCGCCAAGGTCATCAAGGCCAACAGGGGACAGCAGAGTGAGCAGGCTGTCTCCAATGCCAGTGCCAGCGAGGGGGAGCACCTAGACATAGCACCCATAAACGTAAACATAAATCACCTTAGGCACACCCAGGGTTAATCACTGGTGGTTTTCTTTTGCCCCCGTATTAGTTGCTTTTCACTCGGTGTGCTGCTCAACACCTTTTAATGCACTTTCATTTCTGTATTGTAGTATGCAATCATTAAATGTTGTAGCTCTCAACAAGCCTCTGTATATTTCATCACTTCTGCAGGTGTACAGGAACTCATGATGTTATGAGTGAATTGTTTGTCATTGAGCATTATTGACAAGGCACATTGTTAATGTTCCTAACCAGGCAGATGTTGCTCTCAGGTATCGAGTATGGAGCCTGCAGCCCTGGCTTGTGTTGGAGTTTCATCTTTGGTGGGCTCGCTGAAGGTTTGTTGGATCAAAGCCTTACGGATGTTCCTGCCTCCCTGGAGGTTGCCCGGGTCAGTGTCTACCCCCTCAGCGTTCTCCTGAGCATGCTCATCCTCGGACTCACTACTGGACTCATCACCTGCAGCCAGAGCATCTACACCTATATCTTCTTCCTCCCCTATTCCAGCACCAGATTGTGGAGAGCGCAGCATGCAACCACTATTAGTGACACACGATCTGGGGGGCATTGGAGTGCGCCCCCTGAACGGTCCAGGCATCGGAAGCGCATCTTGAGAAGATGGATGGTTCTCTCTACCACAGCCCTTGTGGAGGCGTGGCTCCTATTGTACCGCTGCTCAGCCTCTGTTCTTCGATGGCAGAGAGGCATCATGAGCCACCTTTTGAGTGGATAGCCCTTGTCACCCAGCAGCCATTCATCCAGCCGGGCTGGAGCACTGAAGAGCCCCAGCGCCTGGGAGTGTCTGAGGATGTAGGCATCATGGGAGCTGCCTGGATACCTGGCACAGACTTGTAGAATCAGCATCTTGTGATCACACACTAGCTGCAGGTTCATAGAGTGGAAGCCCTTCCTGTTGATGAAGGCTCACCTGCTGGCTCCATGATGGCCACATGTGTACAGTCTATTGCACCCTGGACGCGGGGGAAGCCAGCAATCGCCATGGAGCCTCTGGCTCACTCTGTCTGGCTGGCATCGTCCCAGCGTTAGTGGATGAAAGTCAATGCACGCCTGAACAGAGTGTCTGTCACCAGCTTGACACAACTGTGGACAGCTGATTGGGAGACTCCACAAAGATCACCCACCGACACCTGGAAAGAGCCGGAGGCATAGAAGCTGAGGGTAGCCGTGACCTTCAGCGCCTCTGGCATGGGGTGTCCACCCACACAGTTGGAGCTGATCTCAGGGCCAGTCATCTGACAGATGGAGGTCACTGTCTCCCTTGACAGATGGAGCCTCCTTCGGCACTGCACTTCAGACATATTGAGGTAACTGCTTCGCCGCCTGTAAACCCTGGCAGCAGGATAGTGGCATCTTCTGCGGCCCCTTCCGTCTTGGACTTCCTGTTGGCCCTGCGCCCCTTGTGCCTGAGCCTCTCCTCCCAAAGGTGGCTCCCCTGGAGGCTGAATATGGACTCCAAGCCTCCTCCCCCTTCTGGCCCTCTCTTCTTCCTCAGAGGAGATGCCGCCAGTGGACAGCACAATCCCCATTCCCAGGGTAAGGGAAGGTTGCCTGAAATCTGCAAGGCCCCAAGAGTTATGTTTCCTTCAGAGTCCTGACCTGAAGCCTGTTAATCCTATCAAAGCTTCGCTGAAGAGATTTGACACTCTCCTGTTCACACAAGCAAATAGCAGTAAGTTTCTAAAGTAAATGACTAACAATTCTCATTTGTGAGTCCACTCACTCCTCTTATCCCGCCCGTGGATGAGGATTTTAAAAATGTGGCCTACCCACCTGCCCGTTGCGCCCGTGCGACGCCCTGAAAATCGCATGGGCTGAGAAAAATCACTTTGTATTACTGCCTCAAGGGCCTTCAGTGGTCTGTTAATTAATGGTGGGCGCGCCTCAGAACTCATAGTGTGCCCGCCCTCCGAAATATTGCGATGGCGCGCGGTGACGTTGGGATGCTTGCCTGACATCACTGCGTGTCATATTACCCATCGGCATGTCAGGCCTACCCCCACACGCTGACGTGAAAATTCTGCCCATACTGTTGAGAAACTAAGGCTAGAAGAAGGATGTACTATTTGTGGGCCAGAAGATGATGAAGTTTTGAGCAACCAGCAAAGGATGACTAATAAAAGAATAAAAAGGGAAAAATTAAAGTATGAGAGAAGACAAATAAAAAATATAAAAACAGACAGTAAAAGCTTCCACAAGGGCAAGATTAGTTAAAGTTCCTTAGGGATGACACTGGGGAACTGATGCCAGGAAACAAGGAAATGGCAGAGACTTTGAACAAGTATTTTGTATCTGTCTTCACAGTAGAAGACACAAAAAGCAACCCAAGAAAAGTAAATATCAAAAGGCAAAAGGGACAGAGGAACTAAAACAATCATGATAACGAGTAAATGTATTGGGAAATCCAATGGGATTAAATGCTTATATTGCCGTTCCTTCACTATCGCTGGGTCAAAATCCTGGAGCTCCCTCCCTAACAGCACTGTGGGTGTACCTACATCACATGGACTGCAGCAGTTCAAGAAGGTAGCTCACCACCACCTTCTCAAGGGCAATTAGGGATGGGCAATAAAAATGCTGGCCTAGGGGCCTACATTCCTGGAAATAATTATAAAAAAAAGGCCCCTGGCCTGCATTGTAGAGTCTTAAAACAAGTTGTGGCTGTGACAGTGTTTGCATTGGTTGTAATGTTCCAAAATTCCCCTGATTCTGGAAATGTTCTAGGAGATTGGAAAACCGCAATTGCAATATCTCTATTCAAGACAGGAGGGAGAAATAAAGCAGGAAACTATAGGCCAGTTAGTCTAACATCTGTCATTGGAGAAAATGCTGAAATCCATTATTTAGGAAGTAGTAGCAGGACATTTAGAAAAACATAACATAATCAGGCAGCATTAACATGGTTTGGTGAAATGGAAATCATGTTTGACAATTTATTAGAATTCTTTGAGGATGTAACGAGCAGGGTGGATTAGGGGAGCCAGTGGATGCAATGCATTTGGATCTCCAGAAGGCATTCGATAAGGTACCACACAAAAGGTTACTGCACAAGATAAGAGCTCATGGTGTTGAGAATGATAAAATAGCATGGATAGATAATTGGCTAACTAAGAGGGAACAGTGAATTGGGATAATTGGGTCATTTTCAATGTGGCAGACTACAACTAGTGGAGTGCCACAGGGATCAGTGCTAGCGCCTCAACTATTAAAAATCTATGGGTGGAATTTTCCGTGCCCGCTGGCAGCGGGTGTGATAGGTGGCGTGCATGGACAATATGGCCTGGTCGGTTTCACGAAGGCGGGAAGGCAGGTCGTGATCGTCCGCTCAGCCTGCCAACGACGGGCCTCATTTCCCGCCAACAGTCATCGGGGACCTCATTCTAATACATCAGCGCATCATTAAAAGGCCGTCCTGCCAGGGTCTTGGAACCCCACCCGATCGTCTGTCCATATCAGCGGGAAAGCCACGTTGAGAGGTTTCACAACAGCACGCAGCTGACATGCACTTGGCAGCCTTCACTTTGGGGGAGCTGGAGGTGAGTGAACAGCATCGTTCTGCAGAGCTCACCAGGGTTGCCTGTTGCTTTGCAGGCTTCAGGGGTGCTGGGGTGGGGTGGTACAGGACATCCCGGTGGGCCACCACGGCATCCAGCAGTCGCTTGAAGGACCCGTCATTGAAGCGGGTCGTTGCGATCTTTTTTCCTTTGCTGGCCATGTCTCCCGGGCAGCAGTGGTGAGCTGGATGCAATGAGCGCTGTGCTTGGGGCTGGACTTTAAATATGGCGCCGGGCATGATGCGGCGGCGGGGTGATGGCCGGCGGGCAAATGAGAGCCCACCCGCCATGGAAACGGCGTGTTTCCTGGGAGTGCATAAATAATGAAGCAAGTTTGGGAAAATATGGTGTGAAAAGCCGCCATCGCGGCCGGCAGGTAAAACATCGTTCGATCTGCCTGCTGCCTCACTTAGTCCAAATCTGGGAAAATTCCACCTTATATCAATGTCTTGGATGAAGGGGCTGAATGTATGGTTGCTAAGTTTGCTGATGACACAAAGCTTGATAGGAGAGTAGATTGTGAAGAGGATATAAGGGACTCCGGTGCCTGAGTGTGGTGGTGGGTGGGAAACGGGGTGTGGCTGTCACCAATCGGTATGTTGCGTTGACGTGCCGGATTGTTCACTTTTGGGCTCATTATGTATGCACAAACGTGCGGTACACCGCATCTTGTGGCAGGGCAGGTTGGGATTCATCCACCCTGCCATTACCTCATTGGCTCATATTTCCAGGCATCTTATTTAAACGGCACCCACACACATATCTGCAACCCAGGGCTTGTTGTGGCAAGCACGGTAATGGGTCCGAGAAGAGACAAGTGCTGTGCCCCAAAGTTCAGCAACAAGGCACTGGCAGCATCCCTCCAGACAGGGGAGGACTGGCAGGAGATACCTTTACCCTTTAATGGGAGCTGGAAGCCCACCAACCTCACCACCAAGGCTAGGGCGGAAGTGCGGTTAGTGCCAATGCTCTCCAGAAAAGGGCCACTATCCAGTTCAGGAAGAGGATGAATGATCTCATCCACTCCGCCGAGGTAAGTCAAGCTTCTCCCCAATCTCTACTCATACTCTCGTAAGGCCATCAGGCATTCGCAGGGTTACAGTCCACAGGGCTCTCACATGCTACCAGCACAAGAGACATCACCACTGATTCTCTCACACACACTTTTACATCTTTATCTCTTGTCACATCCTGCACAAGCCATGTCCTCAACCTTTACATAGGTCCACTCAGCACATACAGATGGCAGGCGGTTTATCATCTGCTTTGACATCTGTCCAGCTCACAGTTTGCCCATCTGTCTTTATGCAGGAAAAGATTGCCCACAACAACAGGGCAAGATACCAGACCTGGTTAGGGGAGTGGGGTGGTGGGGGGGCGGGTGCGGGGCAGTTGTGCGTGTTGGGGAATGCCAGAGCTCAGGCCACTCACCCACCGACAAGGAGCATGCGTCAGAGCTGGCCAGTGAGGGGGCATGGCCTCCTTGAATCCGCTGGAGCTGCACTTCACTGGGGCCTGTGAGGTGTCTCTCGATGTAGGCCCCAAGCAGCCCCGGTGAACAGAAGGGCCAGCATCGATTTCAAGACCAGGTAAGTGTGCATTCTTTTTATCGAATTCCTGCGGGCAAGTGCTTTCTGATACGAGTTGGAAGCTATGGCCCATTATTTACAAGGAGAGAGGCTGCAGACTGTGGCACAGAGGGATCTGGGTGTCCTCGTACATGAATCACAAAAGTTAACATGCAGGTATAGCAAGTAATTAGGAAGACAAATGGAGTGTTGGCCTTTATTGCAAGGGGGTTGGAAAGTAAAAGCCTGGAAGCCTTGCTACAATTGTACAGGGCATTGATGAAACCAACCTAGAGCATTGTGTGTGGTTTGGTCCCCTTACTTAAGAGAGATATAATTGCTTTGGAAGTGGTTTAGAGAAGGTTCAAGCGGCTGATTCCTGGGATATAGGTGTTGTCTTACGAAGATGTGTTGAGCAGGCTGAGCCCATACTCATAGGAGTTTAGGATAATGAGAGGTAATCTTATTGAAATATGTAAGATTCTGAGGGGACTTGACAGAGTAGAGGCTGAAATTATGTCCCTTATGGGGGAATCTGGAATTAGGGGGTGCAGTTTAAAAATAAGGGTCTCCCATTTAAGACAGAGATGAGGGAATTGTTTTTTTTCTCTCAACAGGTTGTTAGTCTTTGGAATTCTCTTCCACAGAGAGCAGTGGAGCCTGGGTCATTGAATATATTGAGAGGCAGGCAGGAATGTGGAGTTAAGGCCACAGTTAGATCACCCATGATCTTATTGAATGGCGGAGCAGGCTTCAGAGGTTAAATGGCTTACTTCTGCTCCTATTTCTTATGTTCTTATGTTAGTTCTTAGAAGTAGTGGTGGTAGGACATACACAGCCTATACAGCATCAACTAAAATGTAAATAACAGCTTTTTAATTGGAAAATAACATGTTTTGGATACCATGAGTTTGAAATGATGTATAACAAACCCTGCCATGCTGAAAGTTTAATTTTGTAATATATGCAACAGCACAGACTAATACAAACATACAATCAAGTATTGTCTATAATGAACTAATTGTAGACAGCCATGCAGTTTTATCCCGAAATGTTTATTTTTTATATAATTAAAACAATGCATTGACACTTTAAGTAATTGTAATATAAAATATGTATGGGAAACAGCTGCTTGTAACAACCTCTCCCATTGTTGATTAGTAAGCAGGACTCCTTTATTAATTTTAATGAATTAAAAGTGAGTTCCTAATGTCTGATTTAACTAATTATTTATTGATGTCCTGCAATGATGGTGTATCAGAACCAAAGTATGTAGATTGTTGATCTGCTCATACTAAGTTTCAGTTTATGTTGGACTGTAGATGAGTTGCATTACATAGTCCATAGTTTACAGGTTTTCTCAACTTTGACAAGTGGCTTTTACTGAAATGTTAAATATTGGCAATAAAATATTATATTTTTATAACCTTGGATTTGAGGAACAATGTATCCACTTTCAAAGTGAAGAGTTATTTAAAAAAATATATAGTTCTCCTGTCTTGTTCCAAATGATAACAATACAAAGGCAATAGAAAAAGCGTGCATCTCCAGGTAGACATGTCGATGAGTGGGTTTCACACTCTCAATCAATATTAATTGCAGTAAAAAACCTTAGACTCACATCAGGCACATGTGATGGATCGTGGTTGCGTAAGAAACATATAATGGTGGTAGTCCATGGTCAGTCGGGGAGGGGTAAACATTTAAATGTTTCTTTTCAGAGGCCAAAATATAGAAATGGGTGTGAACACTTTGCAGACTGGCGTCTGGTGCCCAGGTTTGTAAAGTTAAAGAGTGGTGATAATGGTGTAATGGTGATGTCACTGGGCTAGTAATCTAGAAATCTAGGCTAATGCCCTGGGGACATGGGTTCAAATCCCATCCATGGTAGCTGTCGTCCATACTCTCCATTCTTACCAATTACTGAGTGAGTGTACATCATCCTGCACCTGATGAAATTCATGTCATTAATTTCCCTCTCATTAAAGTTTGTCCATTAACTTCACCCTCTATCATCCCTCCATGTGAGCAGCCCATGTATGTGTTCATATCCAAATTTGAGCCTATCTGTTGTCATGAGACCATGGCCCTCTATTTTTGAAAATATGACTTTTTAACTTCCAACTGACTGGAAATTTTGTAATGTGAAATGAGACAGAACAAACTGCTTAAAGATGCAAGGCCACCTTCAAAGGTGAAGGTGAAAATCAATAAGAAGCCCTTAGGGGAGTGTGAAGAGAGAGACATTTCCTATAATTCAAAGATCCATCGAAACCCATCACTGTCTAAGGAATTGACATTAAAATGCAAAATTCTGGATATTGAAACAATGGCTGCCACAGACAGCCCCATCCAAACCCCTTGGAAATTCACAATGGGTGAAGTATAACAGGCCAAGCTGCAGCTACTGCAGGGAGCTTGCTAGAAACGCTTCAGCAGAAGAGACAAGTGAAAGCTCTCTCTCCCTCTCTCTCTCTTTTGGAACAAGTGTATTAACCGGTTCAGAAGTCAACTTTGCTAGAAATCTACCAGTGGACCAAGATCTTGTAATAATTGCAACATCGTCTACATCTGACTGCATCCACAAAACCAACTAATCCAAATCGTCCACAACATTTAGTACTGTACTCCTCCAGGACAATCAAAGGGCACTTAACTGTATATTATTTTAGCCATTTTTTATTAGACTCCAGCTTCTCTTATTTCTGATAACTGCATGTCTGTGATGGCGCATTTTTATTATTTTGTTCCCTCGGGTTTAGTGGTTGATAAATTTGCTCTTTCTTCAACTCAAGAAAACCTTGTTTGATTGGCTCCTTATTGCTCACCACATAAATAGTTAAATACATTCTGATTTGGAAAAGGCATATCCTTGTGAAAAATAAACTTAAAGCTTTGTTGCGACCAACTGAGGAGGCTGAGCAAAGGGGAGCCAATTCACTCCTTCTGACCTGGTCATAACACTTTTCGGCTTGCTTCTGTCTCCTACTGCCTCTTCACCTCTCCAGGCTCTCTCACTGTATATGCTTCACAGTATCTCTCCCCACCTCATTAGACCCATCACTTTCATGGGAAACACCAGCTGTACCCTGACTCTCCATCTAAGCCTACTCCTTATCACTTAACTACCTCTCCTTAGCTGTGTGGTTGCCTAGAACATCAACCCCTCCCCTCTTCTTGTGGAATGTTTCTCCATCTTCAAAACAGCATTATCTGGTGGGTATCACAGGCTAGCAGCTAGGAGTGGAAACCTAAGACAATTCTTCCTCTTTTTAATCCCAGTTATTCAGGATCTTGATGAAAGGTCATAAACCTGAAATGTTTACTCTCTTTCTCACTCCACTGATGCTGCCAAGACTGCAGAGTATTTCCAGAAATATTTGGTTTTATTTCAGATTTCCAACACCCACAGGGTTTACTTTTGTGTTTCAGTCAATTGGGAGCTTCTGACTTGTATGGAATATTTATTATTATTTAGCAAATGCAAATCTCCGAGGTCAAGCAATAGCTTCCTCATTTGCTGAGTTTAAGTTCATTTGTCTGCCACAAAATTAGAAGAGAGAGCAAATGAGCCTGGAAGGCATAGAAATTATAGGCCAGTTAAGACACAAGGGAGTTTGCAAGGTTGGAGGGTATTTATTTTAATGCAAGGAGTCTGACAAATAAGGCAGATGAGTTGAGGGCACAAATTAAAACATGGAAGTATGATGTCATTGCTGTCACAGAGACATGGTTGAGAGAGGGGCAGGATTAGCAGCTCAATATTCCAGGATATAGGGTCTTCAGGTGAGACAGGGAAGGAGGTAAAAGAGGAGGGGGTATCGCAATAGTTTTCCAGGAATCAATGACAGCAGTAAGGAGGGATAACATCTTAGAAGGCTCCTCAAATGAATCCATATGGGTAGAACTGAAAAACAAAAAAGGAGCAATCACATTGCTGGGAGTGTACTATAGGCCCCCAAATAATCAGAGAGAAATCGAAGAGCAGATATGTAGGCAAATTTCAGAAACGTGTAAAAATAATAGGATAGCAATAGTGGGGGATTTCAGCTTCCCCAACATTAACTGGGTTAGTCATGGTGTGATAGGCTTAGAGGGAGCGGAATTCTTAAAATACATCCAGGAGAGCTTTTTAAGCCAAAACATAGAAGGCCCTACAAGAGAGAGGGTGGTCGTGGACTTAATTTTAGGAAATGAAGCTGGGCAAGTGGTAGAGGTATCAGTGGGGGAGCATTTTGCAGAGAGTCAAGGTTGTTATGGAAAAGGACAAGGATGGGCCAGAAATCAGAGTTCTAAATTGGGGGAAGGCTGATTTTAATAAGATCAGATGTGATTTGGCCAAAGTGGACTGGGAGCAGCTACTTTTAGGTAAATTTGCATCAGAGCAGTGGGACTCATTCAAGAAGGAAATAGGGAGAGTACCGGGCCAACATATTCCAGTAAAGACAAAGGGTGGGACCAACAAATCCAGGGAACCCTGGATGTTGAGGGATATACAGGATTGGACAAAGAGAGAAAGGGAGGCTTATGGCAGATAATGAGGGCTCAAAACAGCGGAAGCCCTAGAGGAGTAAAGAATGTGTAGGGGGGAACTTAAAAAGGAAATTAGGAGAGCAAAAAGCGGGCATGAAAAAAACATTGGCAGATAAAATAAAGGAAAATCCAAAGTGATTTTACAAACACATTAAGAGTAAGAGCATAACCAGGGAAAGAAAAGGGCCCATTAAGGACCATAGTGGTAATTTGTGTGTGGAGCCGGAAGACGTAGGTAGGGTTCTAAATGAATACCTTGTGTCGGTGTTCACCAGTGAGAGGGATGACATGGGTATGGAAATCAGGCAGAAGGACTGTGATATAATTAAAGAAATTAGCATAGAAAGGGAGGAGGTTCTAAGTGGTCTGGCAGGCTTAAAAGTAGATAAATTTCCAGGCCCGGATGAAATGTATCCCAGGCTGTTGAGTGAGGCAAGGAAGGAGATAGCAGGGGCACTGGCAATAATTTTCAATACCTCTCTGGCCACAGGAGAGGTGCCAGAGGACTGGAGGACAGACAATGTTATTTAAGAAGGGAGGAAGGGATGAACCAGGGAACTACAGGCCAGTTAGTCTAACCTCAGTAGTGGAGAAACTATTGGAAGCAATTCTGAGGGACAGAATTAATCTACACTTGGAGAGTCAGGGATTACTCAAGGACAGTCAGCATGCTTTTGTTAAGGGGGGGTCATGTCTGACCAATTTGATTGAATTTTTCGAAGAGGTGACCAGGCATGTAGATGAGGGCAATGCATTTGACATAGTTTACTTGGACTTCAGCAAGGCTTTTGATAAGGCCCCGAATGGGACACTGATAACAAAGAGCCCATGGGATCCAAGGCAATTTGGCAAATTGGATCCAGAATTGGCTGAGTGGCAGGAAGCACAGGGTGATGGCTGAGGAGTGTTTTTGTGACTGGATGCCTGTGTTCAGTGGGGTTCCACAGGGATCGGTGTTGGGTCCCTTGTTGTTTGTGGTATATATAAACAATTTAGACTTGAATGTAGGAGGGTTGATCAGTAAGTTTGTGGGTGACATGAAAATTGGTGGGGTGGTAAATAGTGAGGAGGATAGCCTTAGATTACAGGAGGATATAGACGGGCTGGTCAGATGGGCTGATCAGTGGCAAATGGAATTTAATCCGGATAAGTGTGAGGCGA
Source organism: Cetorhinus maximus (assembly GCF_964194155.1). Taxonomy (NCBI): domain Eukaryota; kingdom Metazoa; phylum Chordata; class Chondrichthyes; order Lamniformes; family Cetorhinidae; genus Cetorhinus; species Cetorhinus maximus. Next base: position 206,038,567 of record NC_135879.1, on the reverse strand, counting down.
TGCACTTGGGCAGGACAAACAAGGCATGGGAATAAACGATGAATGGTAAGACCCTGGGAAGTACTGAGGATCAGAGGGACTTTGGCGTACAGGTCAACCGTTCCCTTAAGGTAGCGGGACAGATAGATAAGGTGGTTAAGAAGGCATATGGGATACTTGCCTTTATTAGCTGAGGCATAAAATATAAGAGCATGGAGGTTACGCTGGAACTGCGTGCAGTTCTGGAACCTGCATTATAGGAAGGATGTGATTGCACTAGAGAGAGTGCAGAGGAGATTTACCAGGATGTTGCCTCGGCTGGAGAGCTTGTTATGAGGAAAGATTGGATAGAGTGGGGTTATCTTCCCCAGAGCAGAGGAGATTGAGGGGGGACATGATTGAGGCCTATAAAATTATGAGGGGTATAGATAGGGTAGACAGGAAGGAACTTTTCCCCTTGGTGGAGGGATCAATAACCAGGGGGCATAGATTTAAGGTAAGGGGCAGGGTGTTTAGAGGGGATGTGAGGAAGAATCTTTTCACCCAGAGGGTGGTGGGAATCTGGAACTCACTGCCTGAAAGGGTGGTAGAGGCAGAAACCCTCATAACATTTAAGAAGTATTTGGAAGTGCACTTGCGATGCCATGGCATACAAGGCTATGGGCCTAGTGCTGGAAAATAGGATCAGAATAGTTAGATGCTTGTTTGACTGGCACAGACTCGATGGGCCGAAGGGCCTTTTTCTGTGCTATAGACCTCTTTGACTCTATGACTCTATGACACTTAGCCTGTAGAGTGGACATCCTCGGTAACATGAGGCATTGTTTGTGTCTCTCCACAAGTGCATGGAATAGCACCACACTATATAGTGCTATTATTCACTAAGTAATTTGGTGAGATTGGTGTGTTTTTTAACTGTGTACCTCAACTGGATGGACAGAGATAAGGAGGAATTTCTTCTCTCAGAGGGTGGTGAATCTGTGGAATTCTTTACTGCAGAGGGCTGTAGAGGCTGGGCCGTTAAGTATATTCAAGGCTGAGATAGACAGATTTTTAATCTTGAGGGAATCAAGGGTTATGCGGAAAAGGCAGGAATATGGGATTGAAGGCCATCAGATCAGCCATGATCTCATTGAATGGTGGAGCAGACTCGATGGACTGAATGGCCTACTTCTGTTCATAAGTCTCATGGTCTTATATCACGTGGAGTGAATAAAATTGTCTAAAGACTGGCATCTGTGATGCTGGGGACCTCTAGAGGAGGCTGAGATGGATTTCTTGGCATTTCTGGTTGAAGATAGTGACTGCAAATTATCTGTTGTTTTTCCTACATTACAACATTGACTACACTTCAAAATTACATCATTTGGCTGTAAAGCGCTTTGAAATGTCTGGTGGTCATGAATAGTGCTTTATGAATGAAAATCTTTTTTTCCGGAGGCAGGAAAGTTTGCAGGTCCATGGAAGCTGGGGTTCTGATTTGCCTTCAGGATTGGCTGAATCGTGCCTCAATGTGATCGAGGAAAAATAAATGTCATGAAAAATACTCCTTCATGTGTTGCATTATTTGTTTTAAAAATAGAAACCTCAGACATGATTGTGAACTAGGAAGTATCACAATAATTTACCCGCGGGAGCAAAAAGAGAAGAAAATGATTCTCTACATCTGCCTAACTGCTAGGTAACCAGATCGGCTGAATGCCTTTCTTGTTGTCATTCCTACCTTCTTTGAGACTGTTGTCCAGTTAACAGTGAAACTCAGCACTGCAAAGAGTTAAAACATCTTTCTTGGCTGGTGAAATGCTGCTGCATTTTGATCGGCATTCATTGTGATTGGATAATAAGCCCATTACAGTTTATAATTACTCTGATATCCCCTAGCAAACACTGAGTTAAATTTTTGTGGAAGATGTTTTTCTTCTTTATTAATTAGCTCACGTCCACGCTACCAGATACGATGTTGGACTTCCATTTGTTATGTTCCTCTGAATGCATGAATAATTTTGGAGCAATTATTTTCAACATCAGCTAATACCACTTTTGGCATCAATTAAAAACCCTCTCAACAAGGAACTGCATTTGTTGAAGATCAAATAACTTGTGCAGGGATCTATCAATCATATCCAGCTAATTAGGAAGACATGTTGAAATCATTTGTTTTAGTTTATTATTCTGTTATATATGCCTTAATGAAACTAATTGAACAATTTGAAGATCTTTGTTACACTAATTAGAGGCTTTAAAACTGGCTACCTAATCAAAGTATAGGTGCATTAGGTAACCATAGATTTTAATGGTACAAATATTGAGCAACCTGTCACTTACACTGACTGGTGACTAGCTTTTAATGGACATTTTACTCTTTCAAGTCTGTATAGCTCTGTGCGTTCAAACCTCAGTATAATAAACTCTGTTAATTCTGATTCAAGCATGCCTTCACCTGGTTCCTGCATAAGGTCCCTTATGATGGCAAGGGAATTCAGACTTTTATAGCATGAACCCCAGGGAATATAAGAAAGCATAGAAGAAAAAAGGATTTTTCGGTGTTTGTTCCTTCCACAAGCTAATTACAATCTTCTGTGTGATTGACTCTACCTACTTGATCTCATGAAGAAAAGTTCTGCGACATTTCCTCTTGCCCAAAAGCAAAACTAAATGCAATGTAAAAAAAAGTCCACACAATGATAAAGAAATAAATAACTTGCATTTATGCGGCACTGAGAAAGAGGCGACACAGCTCCAGGCACACCTCAAGTGCTCCTCCTATCCCAAACAGCAACCCAGATGCTGGTAACCCAGAAGGGTTTGAGGAATACTCACTGAGGAATCGTCACTGGGTGAAGCATAACGCGAAAGAAGAACAAGTGAAGGTGGTGAGAGAAAAGATGAAGAAAGATCTGGCTGAGCTGTGAGCTACACAGTTTAACAATTAGAGTCATAGGGCTGAATTTTCTGTTTATCGGGCGGGCGGACCTGACCCAATCGCGGGTGGGCGCGGAGCCGATCGCCGCCAGCGATCGGGGCCGCACTGCCATTTTACGTGGGTGGGCCAATTAAGGCCCGCCCAGTGTGACGTCCGGCGGGAAGCGTTATGTGCTCCCTGTGCGGGTGGGGGGGAATGCCTAAAATCGAGAGTGCGCTCTTTTACACATGCGCACAAAAGAGCGCACTCATCTCCCGGAGGCTAAGTGCAGGGAGATCGCCTCGACTTTTAAAAATATTAAAAATAGAGAAAAGAAAAATCCCTTACATGTCCCCTCATGTGACAATGCCACATGAGTTGGGATATGTTCATAATTTCCATAACAACTTTGTTACAATCTTTAAAACCCTCCATGAAACCTCATCCCGCCGCTGGATGAGGTTTCATGTTTTATCTAATTGCCGCCGGGGCTCCTGGCCTGCCCGCCAGCCTTAAGGTTGGACGGGCAGGTCCTTTAATTGCTTAATTGATCCTGTCAATGGACTCAATTGGCCATTGACAGGTAGGCGGGCCCACAGCTGATTTTGCTTCGTCCCCACCTTCCTGAAAATTTAAATGTGGCGGGGTGACGTCAGGGGTGCTGCCCGACATCATCCTGCGTCATTTTACGCATCAGCGCACGGGCCCCACCCTCCGCTTGCCGCCGGTAAAATTCTGCCCATAGAGTCATAGAGGTCTACAGCACAGAAAAAGGCTCTTCGGCCCATCGAGTCTGCGCAGGTCAAACAAGTACCTAACTATTCTACTCCCATTTTCCAGCACTAGGCCCATAGCCTTGTATGCCATGGCATTGCAAGTGCACTTCCAAATACTTCTTAAATGTTATGAGGGTTTCTGCCTCTACCACCCTTTCAGGCAGTGAGTTCCAGATTCCCACCACCCTCTGGGTGAAAAAATTCTTCCTCACATCCCCTCTAAACCTCTTGCCCCTTACCTTAAATCTATGCCCCCTGGTTATTGATCCCTCCACCAAGGGGAAAAGTTCCTTCCTGTCTACCCTATCTATGCCCCTCATAATTTTATAGACCTCAATCATGTCCCCCCTCAATCTCCTCTGCTCCAGGGAAAATAACCCCACTCTATCCAATCTCTCCTCATAATTAAAACTGTCCAGCCCAGGCAACATCCTGGTAAATCTCCTCTGCACTCTCTCTAGTGCAATCACATCCTTTCTATAATGCAGATTCCAAAACTGCACACAATACTCTAGCTGTGGCCTAACCAGCATTTTATACAGTTAATTGTATGGACATTGGTGTAATATCCTGCTGGGCCTGCCTTCTGGCAGCAGGATACTTTTCATACCTTTTGAGGCCACCCAGATCATTACAGTCCTGAGGTAGAAGTTTACTGAGGTTCAGTGAATCTCAAGTGATTGATATGTTTCTGGCTTCATTTTTCTCTTTTCCTCTAGATTTTGGTTTCTACATTTCAGATTATTGCCATAGGCAGATCCTTGCTTCTGGATCATCCAGATTGTTTTCACTTTGCCTGATATCTAAGTCCAATATTATATTATGCACAGGGGAACAAATGTAAAAGAATTTTGTTTTCTTCGTTCACTTCAGCTGGTAGCTCTCCCAAGCCTCCATGTCCTTGAAAGGAGCTGAACAATACATTACTGGCTTTAGTTTTAAGCTTTAAATTGTAAACAGATTTATTAAGCAATAAATGAAAAGCAAGTGGGAATGATACAAAAGTTATCTCTTTAAGTCAAGCTTTGCTCAACTGATACCTGGGATTCGGCGGGGGGTGGGGGGGGGGGGGGGGGGGGGCGCGCACGTGGAAGAGGAGGGGGTGGGGGGGAGGTGGCGGTTAACTTCTGAAGAAATATTATACAGGCTGTGCCTGTATCCATTGGAGTTTACAAGATTGAGAGGTGATCTTAGTGAAACATAAGATCCTGAAGGACTTGACAGCACGGATGCTGAAAGGATATTTCCCCTTGTGGGAGAGTCTAGAACTAGGGGATACAGTTTAAAAATCAGGGGTCTCCAATTTAAGATGGAGATGAGAAGAAACTTTTTCTCTCAGAAGATCATGAATCTTTAGAACCCTCTTTCCTGGAGAGCAGTGGAGGCAGTGTCAATGAATAGTTTTTAGGCAGAGGCAGGTAAGGGAGTCAAAGGTTATTGTGGTTAGGCGGAATGTAGAGTTGAGGCCACCATCAGATCAGCTATGATCTTATTGAATGGCAGTGCAAGTTCAAGGGGCAGAATGACCTCCTCCTGCTCCTAATTTGTATGTTCGCACCTCATATAGTAGTAAATAATATAAATTTTCACTGTCAGACCAAGATGATTACTAAAATATAGAGGGTAGATTTTCCCTTTGGTTGGAGACCCATTACATCAGGTCTCTGTTTCCATTATATTATAAAGGAATTTCTCGCATTTGCCTCACAAAATATGTTTGGGCTTATGCTAGATCAGGTGCAAACCCAGTGTCTACACAGTAATTAATCAGAAAGGGCTGATTTCCCACCTGACTTTCACCCTCTTTGGCCTGTTGGGCACACAAACAGAAAGCTACATGAAGAAATGTGGTAGGTGGTCTTTCGAGGTTCCTAGGCAACCTAAGATAAATTCAGGGAAGTTTTCAATCTTTAGCTCTCCCTCAATAGGCTTCAGACCTTTGGCCTTTCTGGTTTTGCAACAGCCCAAGCCTGGAAATAAATAGGCCAGAATTTTCCCATCGGCGATTTCAGGGCGGAGCCCGCTCTCCGACAGGAAAATGATGTGGGATGACGTCAGGTGGAACCCCTGATGTCATCCCGCCCTATTTAAATATTCAGGAAGGCGGGGGTACAGCGAAATCAGCTGTCCGCCCGCCGACCATTGACAGGATAAATAAGGTAATTAAAGGCCCTGCCCGTCCAACCTTAAGGCTGGTGGGCTGGCCAGGAGAAAAGGAAGGAGAAAAAACATGAAACCTCATCCACTGGCGGGATGAGGTTTCATGTCTGTTTAAAAAATCTTTAATAAATTTTATGTGATATTTATTAACATGTCCCATCTCGTGTGACATTGTCACATGAGGGGGACATGTTAATAATTTTTTTATTTTTCTATTTTTTAAGTTTACAAACCTTTCAGCGCTCTACCTGAGACAACACTTAGTCTCAGGGAGATGTGCGCTCTTCTGTGCACATGCGTGAAAGAGCGCACTTTGACAGTTGGGGAATCCCTCACCCCCCACACAGGAAGCGCATAGTGCTTCCCGTTAGGCAGCCCGCCCATTTGAAATGGTGGCGGGGCCCGTTTCAGCGGCAGAGTTCGGCTGCCCACCCGCTGCCAAGCCGGTGGGGCCCACCTGCCCATCGAGGGCTAAATTCTGCCCATAGTCTCTAACAAGCACAGTGCCATTTGGGCACACAGCAAAGGACCCTCTTGGCCATGAATTTCATACATCCCATTTATGTGGAAATTACATAGGAAGTTGCACTGATTTTTATACTGGTCTTGCCAAAGGAACTTATACCAAACTTTCTGGGCCACATTTTTAAAGCAGGGTCAGGAACCAGACACCCAGATAAATTCCGTTTCCTGACCCCGTGCCTCAACAGCGCCGGGTTGTGAAACTATTTTTGAATTCCTATGGTCTAATTGGCCAGGAGGCAAATTCTGTGCCCAATTAGAGGCATTAAGTGCCTCCTGGAGGTAGGAGCTGCCAGCTGGTGCCAGTGGCAAAGGCAGACAGCACCCATGTTGGGGCTTGCTGCTGCCTTGCTTATTAGAGAGGCAGCTCCTTACAGGGCCAGCAGCATCAAAGGGGCTGATTGGGCCGTGAAGAAAAAATTAAGGTCCAGCACTTGCACTGATGTAAGAATGCCCCAGAAAAAACAAGAAAAACCAAATACATATGAACATACAAACATACAAATTAGGAGCAGGAGTAGGTTACTCAGCCCATCAAGCCTGCTCTCCCATTCAATAAGATCCTGGCTGATCTGATTGTAACCTCAATGATCTGATTGTAACCTCAACCCCACATTCCTGCCTACCCCAATAACCTTTCACCCCTTTGTTAATCAAGAATCTATCTAGTTCTGCCTTAAGAATATTTAAAGACTCTACTTCCACCACCTTTTGAGGAAGAGAGTTCCCAAGACTCACAACCAGCTGAGAGAAAAAAAATTCTCCTCATCTGTCTTAAATGAGTGATCCCTTATTTTTAAACAGATCTAGATTTAGATTTTCCCACAAGACGAAACATCCTCTCCACATCCACTCTGTCAAGACCCCTCAGGATCTCATAGGTTTCAATTAAGTCACCCTCTTACTCTTCCAAGTTCCAGTGGATACAAGCCTAACTTGTCCAAGCTTTCCTCATAAGACAGGTAAACTTTAATTGGCTCCACAACAAACCTGACGACCATGCACTAACATGCTAAAAACAGAATTACCTGGAAAAACTCAGCAAGTCTGGCAGCATCGGCGGAGAAGAAATCAGTCAACGTTTCGAGCCCTCATGGCCCTTCAGCAGAACTGAAGCATAGTTTCAACAAGGGAGAAATATAAATTGGTTTAAGGTGGGTGGGGGGGAAGAGACACATTGAGGGTGTGGTGTGAGCAGATAATCAAAAGATGTCAGAGACAAAAGGGTCAAAGAGGTGTTGAAGGTGGTGGTCTTTGTCTGAGAAAAGTGCTAATTAAGAATGCAAGACAGGATATTCAAAGTACAGCTCTAGTGGGGGTGGGGTGGAAAGACTAAAGGTTTTAGTTTTAGATTTAAAAATAATGGAAATAGGTGGGGAAAGAAGAATCTATATAAATTATTGAAAAAAAAGGCGGGTGGGGGGGGAAAAGAAACGGGGTGGGGATGGGGGGAGGGGGGTTTAAGATCTAAAGTTGTTGAATTCAATATTCAGCCCAGAAGGCTGTAAAGTGCCTAGTCGGAAGATGAGGTGCTGTTCCTCCAGTTTGCGTTGGGCTTCACTGGAACAATGCAGCAAGCCAAGGACAGACATGTGGGCAAGAGAACAGGGTGGAGTGTTAAAATGGCAAGCGACAGGGAGGTTTGGGTCTTTCTTGCGGACAGACCGCAGGTGTTCCGCAAAACGGTCGCCCAGTTTGCGTTTGGTCTCTCCAATGTAGAGGAGACCACCCTCCCTCAATGTGTCTCTTCCCCCCCACCCACCTTAAACCAATTTATATTTCTCCCTTGTTGAAACTATGCTTCAGTTCTGCTGAAGGGCCATGAGGGCTCGAAACGTTGACTGATTTCTTCTCCGCCGATGCTGCCAGACTTGCTGAGTTTTTCCAGGTAATTCTGTTTTTATTTTGTTTTGGATTTCCAGCATCCGCAGTAGCTTTTAGCTTTTTGTTTTTATGCACTAACATGCACCAGACTGCTCGTGTTTGCCAAAGTAAAGTTTCAAAATTCAATTCTGAACTCAATAGGCACCTGAACAAGCTCCTTATGGAGCTTAAGAGACCATTAATTGGTAGTTAGTGAGTTTCCTATCCCCTCCCTCCACTGACCCTTTGTAAATTCAAAACTGTCTTACAGGTGTCAGAACCCTTAGATGACATCCAAGATTGCAATTCTCAAATCCCGCCTGCACCGGGTCCCGATCTCATGGTCCTTTGATAATCCGACCCCATCTCCCTATGCTGGAAGGTAAAAACCGGTGTAAGTGAAGTGGAAAGCCACAAATAGGGGTAATAGCAAGTGGGCTTCTGTCATCTGCTAAGCAGAGCAAGGATATGTCCATTCCAGGGATCTGAAACATTGCTAAAGCATTCAGAATAACAGGACTAAAGTAAAGTGCTGGTCTCAGTAAAAATCATTTAAAAATCATTTTCAAGCTCTGGATATTGGAATTGAGCTGAATTCAGGTGACTTTGGGTGGTACTGCATTAGAGATCTGGGTGTACATTTGTGCCAGCTGGTACCAACTTGATAGCTGGCTTCTGCATGGCAAAAGTGCAATATAAATGAGCAACAAAAAGACTGACAAACAAATTTTGCAAACAATCAAGGAAGTTCAGGTGACCCGATGTTATGGCTTATAACTAGTCCAGGTTTCCTCTTTTAAAAATACTGCAAGACTGCTTCTTATACCATAGCTCTGTTGATTGGTTCCAGAAAATTCCCAATCATTATTTCTTATGCAATGATTTTTTTCCTTTTTAATTATCAGCAATAGAAGTTATCTACCTCCATTTAAGCTCTTCTGAAAGTGCATACAGAATAGATGCAATTTTGGCCAACCATTGAAGTCAACAGAAAGTAAAATGGAGTGCGGTATCAAAACAGGAGGCCAATTCAATTGTTTTATTCCCTACCACTGACCCCACACTCCCCTTCACTGCCAGGCGATAGCATTATTAAAACAGATTACCTGTTTTTTTTTTATTCATTCGTGGGATGTGGGCTTCGCCGGCTGGGCCAGCATTTATTGCTCATCCCTAGTTGCCCTTGAGAAGGTGGTGGTGAGCTGCTTCTTGAACTGCTGCAGTCCATGTGGTGTAGGTACACGCACAGTGCTGCTAGGGAGAGTGTTCCAGGATTTTGAGCCAGCGAAGGTGAAGCAATGGCGATATATTTCCAAGTCAGGATGGTGAGTGAGTTGGAGGGGAACTTCCAGGTGGTCATGTTCCCATTTATCTGCTGCCCTTGTCCTTCTAGATGGTAGTGGCGGTGGGTTTGGAAGGTGCTGTCTAAGGAACCTTGGTGAATTCCTGCAGTGTAGATGGTACACACTGCTGCCACTGTGCGTCGGTGGTGGAGGGAGTGTATGTTTGTGGATGTGGTGCCAATCAAGCGGGCTGCTTTGTCCTGGATGGTGTCGAGCTTCTTCAGTGTTGTTGGAGCTGCCCTCATCCAGGCAAGTGGGGAATATTCCATCACACTCCTGACTTGTGCCTTGTAGATGGTGGACAGCCTTTGGGGAGTCAGGGGGTGAGTTACTCGTCACAGGATTCCTAGCCTCTCACCTGCTCTTTTAGCCGCAGTATTTATATGGCTAGTCCAGTTCAGTTTTTGGTCAATGGTAACCACAGGGTGTTGATAGTGGGGGATTCAGTGATTGTAATGCCATTGAATGTCAAGGAACAATGGTTAGATTCTCTCTTGTTGGAGATGGTCATTGCCTGGCACTTGTGTGGCTCGAATGTTGCAACATGTGACGTCGAAACATCACAAGACAGCGCGATGATGTCGGGACGCATGCCTGACGTCATCACACGTCATTTTACGTGCCAACATGTCGAGCCCACTCCCGCACACCAACTGAAAAATTCAGGCCTCAATTCTAGATATTTATTGAATTTAAATTTCACCATCTGCTATGGTGGGATTGGAACCCTGGTCCCCAGAGTATTATCATGGGTCTTTGGAATAGCCCAGTGACAATATCACTATGCCACTGCCTCCCCAGCATGGAAAAGCAGTGGTGTCAACAGGCTGTTCAAGCAGCCAATCACATTAAAGGATTTTCAGACACACAAATAGGAAATAAAGGCACTGAAATAAAATCATTTAACTTTTTTTTACATATAGCTAATTAAAGATTGGGACATACATGGGGTGAAGCTAATAGCTTAAAATACTCTGAAAAACTTAATTTAAAAAAAAACAAGCTTAAACTATCAACAAATTGATCATTTAACAGCAACCTACAGTTATAAAATTATTTTTGCCGGGAGTCCTTGGAAAGAGAGCACGCGGTGCCCATTGGCACGCTTGGGACCTTCCTCGGCCAATGGGCACAGCGGGAGCTGAAGTTCTTCCTCAGCCCCCAAAACAGAATTTTAATTTGGCTAAATAAGGTTCCTTGAAACAAAAACTCTCCTTTGTTACAGTTTCCCTTTTAAGACGTTATCACTTTAATTTAATTTGGTCTGTTTATTTAATTTGATCTGCCCACCTGTTAACTTAGGTACAGGTATGCTCAAAAGAGTATAAAATTATTTTTTCACAGCCAGTTCTTTTGTCCACCAAATTTCATTAATCATATCACTGTTAAAAAAAAGGTTTCATCTGATTGAACAAAGTGTAACTTTTTAAGGGGTTTCTGACAGCGAGATTAGAGGGGAAAGATTGAAATGCCCATGATTTCAGTGATTGCTGGCTCTGGAGATTTTCCACAGCCTGTGTCAGAGCCCCATGTGACACATTGCAACTTCAGGATTTCCGTACTGACCTGCATATGCCTGATATCCTGAAGCTGACTTCAGTTTCAGAGAGGTAATGATGGCAAACGCTGACAAGTTTGCCATCATCACCGCACCCACACTACACCTCATAAGGTCTCAGCCATTGTCTGTAAAGCCACGAAAGGCACTATATAAACGCAAGTTCTTTCTTCAGAAGAATTCCTTGCTAGAGCTAAGGGTCAGAATGACAAACATCTAACTTTGTAACCGAAATATAACATATTTGTACTAAGTAATTGCTGGTGCTATTGTTACGACCAATCCCAGGCGATGTCCCCCCAGTTGTTAACTTCCCAGACGGGACCCCAACTTTGTTATGCTCCTCACTGAGGAGGAACGAGATGGCTCCCCTTCTTTATTCAACCCCTCGGTTGGTCACAACAAGGTTAATTTAAAAGGCACCCCTTCCCTTGTGGATTCCTTTTCCCAGTCCAAATCTATTTATGTTTTAGAAGGAGCCGGTTTAACCAGGCTTTCTTCAGTCAAAGAAAGAATAAGTTTGTTAGTTACTAAAGACCCGAGAAAAAAAATGCAACACACATACACACAGATCAGAAATGAGTTGAGTCCGAACAAGAATTTAAAAAGATATACGAATCAGTCTTTGAATTGTCCGTGAGGTGTAGATGGAGAGATGTTGCGGCCATTAAGTCGGGTGATTCCGGTAGAGCTGACTTTGGCAGTTTAGCAGTTGGTTTGCAGACACTTGGTGCTGCAGGTTAGCTGAAGAAACTGTCCTATTTCCTTTTTTGAATGTGGTTTTGCTGACTTGCCTTCAGCAACAGAGAGAGCCTTTGCCTTCAAGCTGTAAAGGGGGTGCCTAGTTGATCTTCTTCTGCTGTGACTTTCACTAGCACACACCAGCACACCAGAACTAGAACACATAGATCAGGTGTGCAGCTAGCTTTTAACCCATTCCATTGTGAATTCCTGGAAGAGACCAAACAAACATTGTCTTTTGTCCAAAGTCCATTTTCTTTCAACTCAGATAATTTTCACCTCCTGACAAATAACTCATCAGGAGATAGTTTTGGAGGTTTTGCTAAGATGTAGCAATCAGTCTCCATTGTCTCTGCAACCAAAGGAGATTAAAGTTCAGTCTTTTGCATTTCACCTCTTCCTTTCAAGTATCTCTGTCTGAAGTAGGCCTTGACACCTTTTTAGGTGCAACATTCCAGGTTCTCTCTGGAGTAGTCGGTCAAGTATAATGCACATAGGAATTTTCCAGGAAGTGGTTACTTTACATTCTCAGTCATCTTTTGCTTGTAAGTCTTTTTAAAATACATGTCTTCCTTAAAAGTGCAATAAGTTTGAAAGTAATTTGGGCTGTAATCCACAGTTGTGACACAATGCGATTGTAAACTTTACCCTAATCAATGTTAATGTGCCCCTATGCTCAAATGGGGCTTGAGGTCCACATCATAAAAACTCACAAAGTATTAATTAAAATGATACAACTATCACTATCATCAATTTGAAAACATTGCATGAATTTGCACAGAATGATGGACATTTATTGCGCCTCTCAACCCATCAGTCACTTGCTATTTGTGCAGAGATCCTAATAGTGTCACATATTGCTTAACTTTCTCCTCAATCAGCATATCTTAGTTAAGCTGCAGTAAGCACATAATACATTGAACAGGCTATCAGCAAAACGCATAATGGAAGATCATGTTATTAATTTGCAATGCAATTATGAGGCAAACTATTCAATTAAGTTGTCTCATACACAGTGAAAACTAATCAACAAGCTAATACCATTTCATTATAGCAAGCCTCAATTGTAATGAAATGTACAGGAAGCGATATGTTCATATGAGGAATTGTTATTGTTAGTAAGTTGACTCATTATTTCTGATTGGATACCAGGGTTCATGAAGGAGGCAGAAATATATTATTTTCTTAGGTTACCTAGGCTACCTGCGCTAATTTTAAAAAAAGACAACTCATATTCATGAATCACTGCTGAAAACTTGCACACTGACTCCTTACTTGTGATAGCCAAACCACACATTATCAGGACCGGGTGATCTTACAGTTACAGCAAAGTCTCCAGAACTTAATGTTCTTTTCTACTTCCTGCCTTGTTGCTGGTGTCTGACATGAAACAGGCATGAAATGGAGATGAATAAGCTAGGGTGAGGCCTCAGCAGAGAGGGTGTGAAGGAAATTTGCATTTTTGGATAAGTGGGAAAGGTGGTTGATTCTCAAAGTGACATGATAAGATTGTTACAACTGACAAGATAAATGAAACAAAGTTATTACATTTATTTTTCCAAAGTGCTGGCCATAATGATAACACAAAGTATTTTTATATTCTGGGAAAAGTAACATCTAAAGACAAGGGGAAACAATAGGATTTACAGATTAAAAAGGGAGAAATATATTTAAAGAAGGATGGAAGGCTGTGTGCGGTGTAGCCGTGTGAAGTTTTGAAAGTGCACCATGTGAAACAGACTTTGGGGGAAAAAGCCTCCAGCCACCTGAAGAAGTTTACTGTTCCAGTAACAAACCAAAGTTGTGTTAAAAGCCTTTGGAAGCCCATTGTCCAGTGCGTGCTTGTGGTAATATTGTTGGATGACTTTATAAATTTGGAATCTATTTGGACTGTTGCCTTAAAGGGGGTGTATAGTTGGGAGTCTGGTTAAGCAGAAATTTTGGGAACTGTTATAACTGTAAAGGTAATCTTCTTTGTGTTTAAGATTTTTCCTTCTTTAGTTAATAAATCTTTTAATTTGATCTTTAAAATCTCTGAAATTGATAGTGGACTCATTACTTCTGACTTCAGTGCACAAGCCTTCTTGTAATAAATACAAAGACTTTTCTAGGAGCAGAAGATGTAACCCTGACTGTTTACAAAAAGTAACTAAGGCATAGTTTACAGAATTGGCGGATAAGTTGTAGTTAGGATTAACTGCAGGGACAAAGAAAGTGTACATAATTGAAGTAATAGCGCAGCATGTGAAATTAGAAGGAACAACAGAGAGACCACATTCTCTAGGAGGTGAGACAGTTGAATTGGCTAAGATTCAGTTGCAAATTAGAAAACTTGAATTAGAGGCGAAAGAAAAAGAATTGGAATTGAAAAGACTAGAGGAAAAGGAAAGAGAACCAGCATTACAAAGGGAAATTGAGAAATTAGAAATGGAGGAAAGAGAAAATGAAAGGGAAAGAGAATATCAACTTAAAAGGCTGGAAGTTAAAAAAGAGACCTCAGGTGCTGAGAAAGGTTCTGATGTGGAAACAATTGTTTCCAACCCAGTGGGGCGATGTTTAAATTTATACTGGCTCTTTTGAAGTTTGAGGAAAGGGATGTAGAGGCATTCTTTTTTTAGTTTTAGAAAATAGTTAAACAAATGAAATGGCCACCAGAAATCTGGACATTGTTTTTACAGTCTAGGTTGGTAGGTAGAGCTCATGAGGTATATACTCAGAGGAAGCATCAGTGGATTATGAGGCAGTAAAAAAGAATATTTTTGGTGCAGATGAGTTGGTTCCTGTGGCGTAGAGGCAGAAATCTCAATATATAAGGAAACAACCTGGTCAGACTTATATTGAGTTTGAGAGAGTAAAACAAAGTTAATTTGACCGGTGGGTACAGGCATTGAAGGTAGAGCTAACGAATGCAGCTCTTAGAAAAGTAATTCTTTTGGAAGAATTAAAAAATTCAATACCTTCGGTAGTTATAACTCATGTGGAGGAACAGAGAGTTAAAATGGCAAGACAAGCAGCAGAGATAGCTGATGATATGAGTTAGTCCATAGATCTAAACCTTTTTACATCGCCCTTTTAATTCCAAGAAGGATAGAAAGTGGGAAGGTGAAAGGAAGGTAGTCAGTCAAGAAGGACAAGAAGCAGTTGGAAATTTTTAGGAAGTTTCTCCTCAGACCAGAAAGGAAGATGCTGAGGGTGGAAGTGACACCTGAAGACTTAAATATTTTTAATGTAATAAGGCTAGGCACACAAAGTCAGTGTGTCGAAGGTTACAGGGAAAACCTATTGCAGTAGTTGGAATGCAGAAAAGTTCTGAAAATAAGAGTACTGTGGGTTCTGAGATCCAGAGGCAAGAAAAATCAGTAGCTTGTGTACAGGTGGAGCAGGAAGAATCAGTGATAGGTAAAGAAGTAGGAACGTGTTCACAATTTACCCAAGGGAGTTCTGAAGGGCAGGTTACAAAAATGTTTAAAGATTTTGTCTTTCCATATGTGCAGGGGAAAGCAGGCAAAGATGTTAAAATTTTAAGAGACACAGGCAATAGTCAGTCCTTAATGCTATGGGGTAGTGCTATATATTGTCCACTGAGAGTATTGCAGGAAAGACTGGTAATAAGTGGAATTCATGGAGATGCTAAACCTATTCCACTCTGGAAGGTAAATCTTAAGAGTAAGAAAACACATGAGGCGATTGTTGAAGTTGTGGAAAAGTTGCCCGTTGCAGGGGTTCAATTTATCTTAGGTAACGATATAGCTGGGTCACACATGTTGGTGATGCCTACAGTAGTCGAGCAGCCTGTGGAGATGCATTCAACAGATATGTTGCAGAAGGAACATCCTGGATTGCTTCCAGATTGTGTAGTAACGAGATCACAAACTCACAGGATGGAGTGGTTGCACCTCAGCAACCCACAGCGCAGGTCAGGCACTCTCAGTGAGTGGTTATCTCGAAACTTCTCAGTATAATAAAGATGTCAAGGGATATGGATTTACTGAGACCGAGTGGTGATCGGGGACAGGATTACAACCGTCCCTCATGAAGGAGTGATCTCGAGGGGCCAAGTGCTGCTCTCATGCCACTTCACCTTGCGGACCCACCTATTTGGTTCTGCCTGAAAGAGCTGTCTGTCAGGTCGGCCGCCCTTTGGGAGCAGGTGTGAGGGTGACACGAGTGCATCCCTGCCGAGGTTAGGTTTGATATTGCTGTGTACACACAGGCTTTGTGGGGGCATGGGTGAAATCACAATTCTATTTCCAGGTGGTTCTCCCAAGGTCGCAGGAGAACAGAGTTCTGTGCAGGTTCTAATGTGCGCATTTAGTGCCAGGGCTCTGCATATCAGCATCGTTTGGTGCATATAAAGGATCAAACCACCAGCAGGTCAGACAGTAACTAGTGCAATTTAATTCAGCAATCATAAATCAAGGTACATTAGAGAAAAATAATGTCAGGAACTAAAAAGGTGCTGGGCTTTCCAGCCAGCAGAGTATAGAAAACCAACAAGTTCAACAAATTGTTGTTACTCTGCCTAGAATCTAGTAGCTGCATAGCACAGGTCTGTCTGCCACATCATACCCTTGTTATTGCCTCTGCATGTGGCTTGATGACATCCTGGCCCTTGTCAGTTCCATTTCCTTCACCATCCACCTCATTGGAGGAGACATCTCACTCTTGCATGTCTCCCACAGCCAAGATATCCCCCCTTTATAGCACTAGGTTGTGCAGAGTGCAGCAGACAATGATCTGCGATACTCTCTGTGGTGAGTATTGAAGAGCTCTGACTGAACGATTCAGACATCTGAAGCTTATCTTTAGGAGGCCTATTGTCAACTCAGTTACAGACCAGGTGGAGACATGTGCATCATTGTAGCTCTCCTCAGCAGCACTCTGTGGATGGCAAACTGACTCATCAGCCAGGTCTACAGGGGTATCCCTTATCCCCGAAGAGCCAGCCCTGCAATTGTCAAGGTCCTTCAAAAACCTGTGATACCTGATAGTGGGTCAGAATGTAGGCATTGTGAGAGCAGCCTGGGAACTGAGCACATTTATGCTTGATTTGTCTTCTGTGATCACATATCAACTGCACGTTCAAAGAATGGAAACCTTTCCTATTGATGCATGTGACTGGTTGATGCCAGGGAGCTCTCAAGACCACATGTGTGCAGTCAATTGCATTCTTCACTTGCAAATACCAATGCCTTTGAAGCCTGGATTTCAGGATCCAAGCAGAATTGGACAAATCCTGAACAGGGCATCTATAACTCTCACATGCACTTGTGAGCCATTGACTGGGAGATGCACAGGTCTCCAGTGAAATCCTGGAAGGATCCACTGGCAAGGAAGTTCAAGGCAGCGGTGACCTTCAATCCCATTGGGATTCACTTATGACAGCAGCTCATCCTGCAGAAGCTGGCAGGTGTGAGCAATCACATCCAGGTCATATGAAAGCACCTCCTACGTGTCCTTTCACTCAATTGCAGATAAGAGCACTGCCCGCAAAACACCTGTGGTCAGGCCAATAATGGGCATTGCAATGGATTCTGTTCACCAGCATCTTGTCCTTTTTGCAACCCCACTGACTCTTGCTGCTCAGGCCATTGCTCCTCCTGCACTGCCCAATCTGCAATGGGCCGTCCTTCTCCTCATTTGGGCGAGAGCCAGTGCCAAGGCAGAATTGCCTGAAGCCTGCATCTTCAATGCCTTAATGGACCTGTGAATTCATTGAAGTAATACATTTAGTGAGCATAACTTTTATAGGTTTCCCTCCATCTCAAAGCAAGCACGCCAGCACTAAGCCCTTTGCCTGGCTTCCACCTAGACATGCTATCCTCACCCCACCCCTTTTAAGTGAAGGACATCCTGGAGGACAAGAGATGGTCGTTCCTCCCATTCATACATGACTGTGCATGGAGACATTGCTCTTTGACCAGGGTGATGACAGCCATGTGCATGAAGCCTCCCTCTGACACTATTTGTTATGCTTCCACTACCCTCAAGACTCTATAAAGAGACCATAGCTTTGGAAGCATAGAAAGACTAACTACATGACCCCTTGTCAGCCATGACCATTCACCTGGGAGGATGGAGGTTTGGAGTTGCGACTAGGCTCCTGTGACCCTTGGAGGCATCCAACTCCCTCCCTCAATTCATCCCTACCCCTGACTGCAGCAGATGGTAAATGACAGAATGAACGGCAGCTCCACATCTTGCTGGAATCTTGATGTTATGGGGCCCGTGAATCAGGAACAAACCTGTTGCCGTGTTAGCTTCACGATAGAGAGTAGAACACAAATCAACACGGTTGACATCCAGTTGCCCCAGAGTTATTAGGGTGTCCTTTAGAGACTCTCCTCCAACTTTAAGGGATCACACTTACAAACCACATTGTCAAGGTCAGATTTGAAAAGTGGTGCGCATCACCATTCAAACTCGCTTCACCACTTTTGACCCTCCCCCTGTGACCCACCAACTTCCCCCACATCAGTCTAAACCACCCAATATCACCATTTCTCTCCCCTCTGTCACCCTTGAACCTCCCCCCATTATCCTGGACCCGATCACAATTCATCTCTACATGCCTTCCCTCACCTCAGATCCAACCCCCATGCCCACCCTGACCCTGAGCCTTCCCATTATCCAACCACCTGTGCAGTCAGCCCCTGTGACAACCCCTATGAAATCTTCACCTACCAGACTATCACCCTGGGCCTGCCATCCTACCACCTCCCATTCTCCCCTCTAACTGTAACCGTTCCCTGCTATCGCCATTACCCTGAGTTCACCCCCAGGATCCCACTGTCGACAGCACCAACCACACCCACTAGGACTCTCCGCCTTCCACGGACACTTTCAGCTCCCATTCCCCAGACGATATATCCCCACCGCCATTTCCAGGCGGTCCCCTCCCCTTCCCTGGACAGTCTCCTCCCACCCCCTGACTGTGACTTTCAGCCTTCACCTGCCTCCTATGTCCAGCCTTCGCCCTGCCCGTTCCCACTTAGCCTACCTCCTCTGTGTGGCCTTTGCTCCACCCTACTGCACTACAACCCCCCCTCCCCCACCCTTCCCTTCACCTGCCTCCTGTTTCCAGCCTTGGTGCAGTTTTTGCTACCAGCACCCGATATGAGTGAAGTAATGAGCAGCTCCCAAGAAAGCAAATGCAGCATCTTTTTTCTCATTCATTAATGGGATGTGGGTATCGCTGGCTAGGCCAGCATTTATTGCCCATCCCTAATTGCCCTTGAGAAAGTGGTGGTGAGCTGCCTTCTTGAACTGCTGCAGTCCATGTGGTACACCCACAGTGCTGTTAGGGAGGGAGTTCCAGGATTTTGACCCAGTGACAGTGGAGGAACGGCAATATAACGGCAGAACCCTTAAGTGCATTGACGGGCAGAGGAATCTGGGTGTACAGGTCCACAGGTCACTGAAAGTGGCAACGCAGGTGGATAAGGTAGTCAGGAAGGCATATGGCATGCTTGCCTTCATTGACAGGGGTATTGAGTATAAAAGCTGGGAAGTCATGCTGCAGCTGTACAGAACCTTGGTTAGGCCACACTTGGAATATTGCGTGCAATTCTTGTCGCCACATTACCAGAAGGATATGGAGGCATAGGAGAGGGTGCAGAGGAGGTTTACCAGGATGCTGCCTGGTCTGGAGGTTATTAGCTATGAGGAGAGGTTGGAGAAACTCAGATTGTTCTCACTAGAGCGACGGAGATTGAGGGGCGACTTGATAGAAGTTTACAAAATTATGAGTGGCATGGACAGAGTAGATAGTCAGAAGCTTTTTCCCAGGGTGGAAGAGTCAATTACTAGGGGACATAGATTTAAGGTGAGAGGAGAAAGCTATAGAGGAGATGTGCGGGGCAAGTTTTTTACGCAGAGGGTAGTGAGTGTCTGGAATTCGCTGCCAGAGGAGGTGGTGGAAGCAGGTACGATAGTGGTGTTTAAGAGGCAGCTTGACAAATACATGAATAGGATGGGAATAGAGGGATACGGACCCTGGAAGTGCAAAATGTTTTAATTGATGGGCAATATGATCGGCGCAGGCTTGGAGGGCCGAAGGGCCTGTTCCTGTGCTGTGCTTCTCTTTGTTCTTTGTTCTTGTTCTATATTTCCAAGTCAGGATTGTGAGTGGTTTGGAGGGGAACTTCTGACTTCCAATTTGTGGAAGAAGTGATGCTTGCCAGGCGCACACCGCTTATATACAGTTATAATAGTGAACATTTTAACTTCTCGCAGGCAGGGAACTTATTTCTGGCATGTGGCCTTTTAATGCGCATGTATAATATGCTAATGCATGCAAATGGGGTTCCCAACATTGTTCGTTGGGAAGCTCGACCCGCCTATAAAGTCCAAAGAACAAAATTCCAAAAGTTCATCCCAATGTTGGGAAACTGATTTTTGGCCTCATGCCAAATTAAGGTCCCCTGCCCGCCACACCTCCTGTTCCAGATGGGACCCGAAGTTTCCACCTATAATCTCTGCCTCAATAGTGTGATGGCACAATCTCCACTTGCCTGGATGAGTGCAGCTCCAACAACACTCAAGAACTTTGACACCGCCCAGGACAAAGCAGCCCACTTAACTGGCACCCCACCTATCATCTTCAAGATTTACTCCCTCCGCCACTGATGCACAGTGACAGGAATGTGTACCATCTAAAAGATGCACTGCAGCAACTTACCAAGGCTCCTTTGACAGCACCTTCCAAATCCGCGATCTCTACCACCTAGAAGGACAAGGGCAGCAGATCCACGGGGACACCACCACCTACAAGTTCCCCTCCAATCCACACACCATCCTGACTTGGAACTATATTGTCGTTCCTCCACTGTCACTGGGTCAAAATTGTGGAACTCCCTCCCTAACAGCAATGTGGGTGTACCTACACCACATGGACTGCAGCAGTTCAAGAAAGCACCTTCTGAAGGGCAATTAGGGATGGGCAATAAATGCTGGCCTAGCCAGCAGCATCAATACCATGAAAGAATTTTTAAAAATAGCCAGTTGTAGTCCATTATTCATGTACAACATAATACTTTGTGTGAAATGAAGCTTTCTAACTCCACGTATCATTTTTTTGAGATAATCCTAAATCTATGCCCCTTGTTGCTGATTCAACCAAACGGAAATCTTTCACTATTTACCCTTCCAAAAGCTATCATATATGTGAAGCCATTTGATCCTTTTAGAAATATGCTTGGAGTATTATGCACAGCTTTTGTCCCTGTATTGTTTGGAAGGTGGTGTTGAAGGAGCCTTGGTGAGTTGCTGCATCCTGCAGATGGTACATATTGCTGCCACTGTGCATCAGTGGTAGAGGGAGTGTAAGATCTAGGTGGTGGATGAGGCGAAGCTTCAGGGGGCTGCTTCGTACTGGATGTTGAATTTCTTGAGGGTTATTGGAGCTGCACTTATCCAGGCAAGTGGAAAGTATTGCATCACATTCTCCTAACTTCTGCCTTGTAGATTTTGGACAGGCTTTAGGGAGTCGGTAAGTGAACTACTCACTGCAGAATTCCCAACCTGTTCTTGTAGCCACAATATTTCTACGGCTGATGCAGCTCAGTTTCTAGTCAATGGTAACCCCAGGATGTTGATTTGTTTTTATTCTTTCATGGGACATGGGCGTTGCTGGCTAGGCCAGCATTTATTTCCCATCCCTAATAGCCCTTAGAAGATGGTTGTGAGCTGCTTTCTTGAACCGTTGCAGTCCATGTGTTGTAGGCACACCCACAGAGCTGTTAGGGAGGGAGTTCCAGGATTTTGACCCAGCAACAGTGAAAGAACGGTGATATATTTCCAACTCAGGATGGTGAGTGACTTGGATGGGAAATTCCAGGTTGTGGTGTTGCCATTTGTCTACTTTCTTTAACCTTCTAGGTGGTAGAGGTCGCAAGTTTAGAAGCTGTTGTCGAAAGAGCCTTGGTGAGTTGCTGCAGTGCATCCTAGTGGAGGATTCATGATGGTAATGCCGTTGAGTGTTAAGGGGAGGTGGTTAGATTCTCTCTTGTTCAAGATTGTTTGGCACTTGGGTGGCATGTATGTTTTTTACTACTTATCAAACCAAGCTTCTGTGTTGGAAACATTCTATGCAATTTAATCTTCCTGGTACCAGTGGAAAGGTCCCCAAATTTTTGACGTTTGTTCCACAACTCTAACCATTCATTCCTTATATCAACCGTAACAGTATGTAAAACTATACTTAGAGATTTATTGTAAGAATACAGGCTCATGTACATATTGTACAAGAGAAACCTGCAGCTCTACCGGTATGAAAACCACTGGAATTATTTTCTAAAACTACTTGTAAACTAAAAATGGTAATAAACTCAAAGTTGGCTTGATGTTAATACTTGAGCAGTTTGTGTTGCTTCAATCCCCAAAAGAATTATCATTTAGACTAAAACTGATGATATATAAATACCCACATTTCCAATCATTAAAGCCATATCTTCTAGCATTCCAGTTCTAATCTGACTCAGTAGTCAGCTGTCCTAAATTGGCTTACCTCATTCAATTTCATTGCAACCCTCAGTTTAGGGCAGCTGAGTCCCACAACTCATAAGTTTCAAATTACCGCGGAGAAAGTTTTGGAAAGGATTCTGCATTTTAAAAATTTACTGGATCTTGGGGGAAGAAATATTAATCCTTACTTTTCTTGACTTTTGTTTTGTAACTCTTACATGCTTTTAGTTGCCACCAGTATTTGTTTAGAACAACATGCTAATCATGTCCTTAATGACAAATGAGCTACGACAGTAATGGTATACTGGGTGCACTGTTGATGTGAGCCTCAGCTTGTGCTCAAGATGAGTTTTTTTTCTCACTTGCTGCAAGAGATAAATCCTTTATTGAAATATCGACAGCCTTCCCCTAAATCAAACCAGAACACAACTCAGCTTTTGGAGCAACAAAATACCAAATATTTGAGGCCCATATATTTTGCTCTTTGCTAATTTTAATAGAAAAGCAAATATGAACAAAAAAATAGTGTAATATTAGCAGTGATGACAGAGTTTACTATGTTTACTGCGGCTCTGTAAGTAACATGTCATTAGCTACACAGTCACATTGAGAAGTATGAGCAGTACTCCAGGACAAAGTTGGAGATTAATGATAAATTAGTGAAAAAGAGTGAATTAACACAGATATGCTACCACCTGTTGCAGTGCCATCTAATGACCGAGTTATGCTCTCTGATGCCTTTTTCAATAATCATCAAGGTGCCATCACACTTACACCTCCCACTGTTAATTGGGATATCAATTGGAACCAGCAGTTGATTTATAGACCATACATTGTCACCAACAGGAAGTACCAGGGTGTTAAACCAGGGTATGTATCCGGGCATGTTGTTCACTTGTGCACATTAGGACTAAACTATATCCTGGAGGAGTAGCATAGTCTGTTATGTAAATGTTTCACTGCAGCAACCAATCTACTTTATCTAATTTTTCTCTTTCTTTTCACCCTCTTTTGGCAATGTTCTGCCTTGGTCTCCTAGTTTTCCAGGGGCATGGTTGCTCCTCTCTGGATAACAAAGTTATATAAGGTGCACTGCACGGCTATGATCTTGCTAACCTTGGCAGGTTCATAGAACAGGATACTCCAGATCAGCAGAAAAACAAAAGCTCTCTTTAGACATGTTGAGAGGATGCTCCATCAGAATTCTGAAGAACACATGAATCTTCATGAGATCAATGTTTCACAACTCTTGCTGTCTTTTTCAGTCAAGACATCACCCAAATTTTCAAGAGGTATCCTGTAGTCCCTAAAGAGGAACTGCCCAGTTTCTTTCCTCCATTGGGTAGTAGCGTGACTATGGACTGGTGCAATATGGAGACATCGTGAGTAGCCCTGCGAACAAGGCATCAACTGAGATTATCCAGTAACACCGGCAAGGGATACTTCATGTGTGGCACCTGTGACAGATTTTACCTTTCCATGATCAGCTTGTTCAGCCATCAAAAGAAATGCAGCAGATGATCTCATCTGACCTCACCAAAGTTCTGAGGCTGTATTCCCACCATCTCTCGCAGATGGAAGGATGTCAACCAAGGGATGTGTCCAGTGGTAAGAGACCTCCTGTACATTAATTTAAAGGCCGCTATCTCGTTCATATAGTATACAACATGATCCATGGGGCCTGGAGAACCAAATGTGTGCCATCTATTACCTTCTAAACTTGTGGAAACACTGCCTCAAAAGAAAAACACTGTCTCCTTTTGTTCTGTGTATCCTTTCACTTGGAAAGTGATTAAAGCATTTCCCTCGGAAATAAGTCTTTTATCACTTGTTTGATGCATCATTGCACAGCCAACTGAGAACTTGGGCAAATATCTCCAACAGTGACTTGAAAAGATCCTGTATTGTAGAAGTATAATTGTGTAGTTACCTTCACAGTCAATGAGCAGTACTACCTTCATGATGGAAGATGCCTGTGGATGGGCTGGAGGAGGCAGCTTAACTTAAGCAAGTGCCTTCATGGTAAAGTAGCTGGTAGGTACGATTAGATTATAGATTTGTCTCCTGAATTAAAGACAAATGGATGATGAACATTTTAATTATTATTGTATTTCTCTTTGCTGCTTCCACAGGAATACCTTGGCCTACATCTTTCCCTGATATCCAGCCTGAAAACGAATGCCCTTTTCCTGACCGTTGTGTGTAAATGGCAATGAGAAAATTTGAGTCCCAACGTGGCCTCTTTCCCTGACCTTTGTCCTGAGAGAGAGGGGTGTGCTGGTTGCACTCAGCAGAATGCCCAACAGTCGCTCTTGCAGATAATGTTGGATACCTCTGCCTTCTATTAGGCCTCAGGTCTTTGGTGCTTTAGGACATAGTCCAGGTTGAGGATCAAAAATGCCTGACCCTTTATAGTCCTTGGGAGTTTTCTCCTGTGTTTAAGATTTCTCATTTCTCAGGATTCTACAACAGCAGTCCTGCCGCAGTACTATCAAAATGTTCCTTAGACGGGCAGTGGTGGCAGGCTCTACCTTGCTATCAGGGATTCTGCCAGGAGCCCATCCTGAATGATTAATGAGCCTTGTTCCAGGAAAATGGTTAGAGTCAAGGATGGGTAGGCTGGATTGGGAAGCAGGTGGATGTCCTGCACCGACTCACCTTTGGTTAGAAGAGAAGACCCCTGGCCCCCTTGGTTATATAAATATCGTAGTGTTATTGTCATTTTTAAAGGAATTCCCATGCTGAGAGCACATTGGAACATAGGATTTAAGAGCAGGGCCTTCGAGTCTGCTCTGCCATTCGATAAGATCATGGCTGATCTGATTGTGGTCTCAACTCCACTTCCTGTCTGTCCCCCAATAACCCTTGGCTCCCTTGTCTTTCAAAAACCTATCCAACTCAGCCTTGAATAAATTCAATGACTCAGCCTCCACTGCTTCCTGTGGAAAAGAATTCCACAGACTAACAACCCTCTGAGGGGAAAAAAAATCCTCATCTCTGTTTAAAAGGGAGACCTCCTATATTTAAACTGTGCCCCCTAGTTCTAGTCTCCGCCACAAGAAGAAACCTCCTCCTGGTATCCACCCTATCAATAAGAACAATAAGATCACCTCAGTAAGATTACCTCTCAGTCTTCTAAACTCCAATGGGTACGGACGTAACCTGTTCAACCTTACTTCATAAGATAAGCCCTTCATCCCAGGCATGAGTCGAGTGAACCTTCTCTGAACTGCTCCTAACGCAATTATATCCTTTTTCAAATAAGGAGACCAAAGCTGTACACAGTATTCCAGATGTGGTCTCATCAATGCCCTGTACAGCTGCATTAAAACTTCCCTGCTTTTATATTCCATTCCCCTTGCAATAAACATCAACTTTCCATTAACCTTCTTAATCACTTGCTGTTAACTGCATACTAACTTTTTGTGATTCAAGTGCCAGAAAACACAGATTCCTCTGTACCACAGAGTTCTGCAATCTCTCTCCATTTAAATAATATACCATTTTTCTATTCTTTCTGCCAAAGTGGATAAGCTCAGATTTTCCCACGTGATACTACATCTGCCACATTTTTGCCCACTCACTTAACCTATCTATACCCATTTGTAGAATCTTACCTGCTTTTGACAACTTACTGTCCTACCTATCTTGGTTTCATTGATAAATTTAGTTGCCATACATTCACTCCCTTCATCCAAGTCATTGATATAGATTGTAAATAGTTGAGGCCCTTGCACTCCCTGTGGCACTCCACTAGTTACTGCTTGCCAACCCAAAAAAAACAATTTATCCCTACTCTCTGTTTCCTGTTAGCTAACCAATCCTCTATCCTTGCTAATATGTTGCCCCCTACACCATGAGCTCTTATTTTGAGTAGTAACCTTTGATGTGCATGATATGAAATGCCTTTTGGAAACCCAAGTACACCCCATCTACAGGTTCCCCTTTATCCACTTTTGCTTGTTATTTTCTCAAAAAACTTTAGCAGATTAGTTAAACATGGGCCAGGATTTTCCACCCCAGTTTGCAGCAGGTGTGCTCGGTGGTGAGATCGGAAAATTTCGTGGGAAGACCCTAGTTGCGTTTCCTGATGACATAAATCCAGGACGCAATTGTCCCCTCCCCCCGTCAATAGCAGGCCACATTTTCTGCCATCGAATGTCGGGAAATTAATTGTAATAAATCTGTATATACTTATTGTGGCCACATGCTGGAATCATCCCCCCATGTTAAATTTAAATTGCACGATGGTGTGATTTCAAAATGGTGTGATTTACAACTGCGTTTAAAGGGTGTGAACCTGGCTACCTCAACTTCAAGAGGAACTCAGAGGTGAGTGCACAAAACTTAGTGTAACGTGGCGATGGTCCCAGTGGCTCCGTGGATTCGGGGGGGCACAGGCAAGTCTCCATAGCGGCTTCTTTGTGGCTGGCTTCTGGTGCCAGGGCAAAGACAACAGTGCAAAGGGAGAAGTGGGAGGAGGCAACCTTGGGGCAAGGGCGACAGTGCCAGGGGGAATGGGGAGAAGAAAACCTCGGGGCAAGGGCAACGGCTGGGGTGGGGGTCATGCCAGCACCGACTAAAGTTTGAACATAAACACATATGGGACCGGTGCTGGGGAAAAGAAATTGGCAGGGTTAATCGCAAAATATGTCAAAGATGGGCACTCCACCGCAGCTGTGAGCGTTTAGCTTGAGCTCAATTGACATGCTTGGAGTCAGTTTAGTCAAGCAACTGTGCCCACTCAAGCAGCACTAATTCCTGACCGTGCCAAAGATTTCTCCTCTACTGTTAACCCCTTGTGCACACACTTCAAACTCGAATGAGTGCTGTGGTGCTGCAGAACCATTGTGCAGCTGGGCAAGCCTGAGGATCCTGTTGAGAAAGGTGGCCATAGAACATTGACAGAGGGGGCACACTCCTGGTCCCTTGCATTATGTTTTAGTTGACATTGAAAAGTCACCCTCATGGTACAAGCAAACCGTGAAACCTTGGAATTCAGGTTAGGACAATGCCTGCACCAGAGGTGAGAGTTCAGGATGCAGCCGAGTGGCTGAAGCTGCCGCCACTCAGTCATGCGGTGTGGGGCAGTGCTGGTTGGGGGCACGGTGAGCCATCATGCGCACTCAACATTGGGCATCCATGTGGTGGCCTGGACTCTCTGGCATGCATTAAGGGGCCTTGAGAGGCAGCTGCAGGTGATGACTGGACCAAGAGTGGTTCTTAGGAGACAATTGATGATACTTGCGTCTCTGTCTTTGATACTGCAGTGAGGAGACCATCAGGAATATGGACCCTGGTGATCTTGTTGTCTGCCTGTTTGCTTATAGGCAGGAGAGAAGATGGAGAAGATGCGACGAAGGTGCCTGGCTCGCCAAAGGGAGGAGCAGAACCCCGAAGACCAAGGGGCAGCAGGGCCTCCTCTGCACACAGAGTGTGAAGCCCACAGCGCCGTTGTACACAGGTGCCGCACTAGACCCAGACTCTACATATGGTGCATGTGCTACCTGCAGATGAGCGAGAACGAGTGTTGCTATTGCCTCTGCATAAGCACCTTCGGCCTGTCCGCAAGCATGACCCAGGACTTCCTGTCGCTTGCCATTTCAACACACCACCCTGCTCTCTTGCCCACATGTCCGTCCTTGGCCTGCTGCAATGTTCCAGTGAAGCTCAACGCAAACTGGAGGAACAGCACCTCATCTTCTGATTAGGCACTTTACAGCCTTCAGGACTTAACATTGAGTTCAACAACATCAGACCACGAGCTCTCTCCTCCATCCCCGCCCCTTTTTCACCCCCTTTTTTCAATATTCATTTTTATTTTTTTATTTTTATTTTTTATCCACTTATTTTTATTTTTATTTATTTTCATTTTTATTCATTGTTTCATCCCCACCGTTTATCGTATTTTCGATCTTTTCTCCCACCACCTCCCCTCCCCTCAACCCATCCCCACAAGGGCCATCTGTCACTTGTTCGTGTTGTTCTTTCCAGAGTGCTCACCCTTGCCCTGCTATTATCACATTCTGCTTTCTGACCTTAATGCCACTATCAGCACCTCCTTTAGCCAGTACCCGTACCCGTACCATTAACACCCCTTTGTCCTTTTGTTCACGACATCTTTGTCAATCTCTCCTTTGCCTCCACCTGGCCTTCTATCTAACTTCACCTAGTCCCACCCCCCCTTAAACGGTATAAATTTCATCACATTTTTACTTCTCTTTAGCTCTGAAGAAGAGTCATATGGACTCAAAACATTAACTTTGTTTTTCTCTCCATAGATGCTGCTAGATCTTCTGAGTTTTTCCAGCATTTTCTGTTTTTGTTTCATGTTCCCAGCGTCCGTAATATTTTACTTTTATCAAAGTTTCACTTAGTTAGCATTGAGAAGGCCAAAAGCCATTGGCCTCAAAATTATGTTGTGTAACACCAGTAATTTAAGCACTTGAAGTGCCATTTTGGAACCAAAATGGTGTCTGTGCTGCACGCATTCACTTGCAGCATGACACACACAAATTGCTATCTTCGCGAGGCTGTTAGCATGGACGTTAGAAGCGTGTGTCAAAAGTATGCAGAGTATAGTCAGTTTGTGATGTTAGTAGCATGTAACACTAATTAGATGCCAGCTCTGCCATATTTAAACTCATGTTCTTAAACACGCATAGCTGAACATGTATCCAACAGCAGGAAGAACAGCACCCCCAACCCCACGAGTACGATTAAAGGGATCATTAACAATTTGCAGATTAGTTGCTGACTGATCTCTACTGGTTCTGATTGGATTAGAGAGTTCCTGCCTCTTGCCCCTCTCTCCCTAACCTGTTGTTTGATTTGTATTGGGTGATTGGATGTTCTGTAACTGAATCTTCCCTGTTTCCTTAGGCTTCCACCAGTCTCCTGCCTAATTTTAAGTGTGGGATCAATTGAACCCTTGTGTCAGTTTGAGCTCAAGAATTTTTAGGTGTAGGTAAATATCATTAGATTCAACAGCCATGCCCTTTTCATGAATCACTTAGTCCACATATGCTGATTTTAAAAATTAGCTTTTTAAATTATTTTATTATTCCATTTCATTTCGGTCCAATTCGGGCCTTTTTGTTTTTAAACTCCCCCATTGCCCCCTCCTTTCTTCGCCCCACAAAGGCCACCTTTCGGTAGCTTAAGTGATTCATGTTGTGGTGACAGGGCTTATAAAATGCTTCCACCAGTTCTTTAGGGGGTAAATGTTTGCCAAGATGTTAGCTCACATTATTTTAAAGTGTCTAAAAGCAAATTGTCTGTCAGTTATTGTAATGTTCTCCGGAGAAGGATGTCAGACTCACAGGTCAGTGCATTGTTTTAATGAATTTGTACCTTTTATCCTTCAGTAATTAACGATTGTCTTTGATAGGCAGTGTTAGGAGTTCGTTCAACCCCCAGAGAATGCTTTCGGAGGAATGCAGGAGAAGATCTGTTCCAGTGCTGTGCCATAGGCTTAGAGTGTTTACATCAACACCAATCTGTCAAATTGATTACCTAGTGCATCCAAGAAGAGCAGTTCACTGATTCGGGACTTTGGTCCAAACTGGCTGGCAGGTTTTGGTTAGATTCTTTTTTCGCACCCCAAACTTTTAACCTCTTAAATGCAGGTGTTTTCAGTACATTCATTATACTTGCCAATGAATGCATTAATATTTGTTCATGAAATTCAGTTGTGTTTCTTTAAGTTTATAATTATGGATGCATTAATTGTTTAAACATCCGCAATTATACATACATATTATATATTCATTTTCAAAAGAAATCGAAATCCCCTTCCCAGTTAAATGCCACAAAACCCAAAATAATAAGAATGTTTTAACCTTACATGCACAGTGTAGCTCCTCCCCAGCATTTTCATCTTCCCAAATAACAATTTCACATTTTTCATCTAAACTATTAATATTTATTAAGTGCCATTTTGTAACGATTAAATGTTTAATGTTTTTTGTCATTTAAACAATTGCAGGTGTTATTTGTTTATTTGAAAGTTGTTTTTGAATGAAGATTCAAATTACCTTCCTAACTTAGCAAAGTATCATTTGAAAATGTTTCCTTAGTTCCTTTAAGCACTGTGAACAGCATCTCCTAGAGGCCAAAGTGATGAGGAATATGTTCATCTTCATTGTGTTGGCTCCTCCTCGGGTGGATGTGAGTGACCTTCACCCCTACCTTTGTCAGAAGGAGCATAGGTAATTTTTTGGCTGCATGTTTGGATAGTAGAGTTCTGCCCAGGTATCTGAGTGTAGAATCACAATGAGCAGGATTCCTGCATGTGCAAAGGGTTATCCAGGCTCTCTGTTTTGAAGATCTGAGCTTGATCTGAATTGATTTGAAAAATATTGGGAAATGACAGGTACAGGTATGTTTTCAGATACAGCGGACTGTTCACCACCTCCAGCTCACATATGGGCATATTCCCTCTTATGGCCGTTCCCAGGTTCTCAATGATAGAGCTGAGAATAGAGAGGACATGAAGTAATCCTGTCTAATATCTTTGTGGAGTACAATCATTCAAGGAAGTGAACCAGTTTTGCAAATACCATTCATTGTATGTTCTTCTTTAGTCAAGTACTCATAGTTCACACCATGGCTGTATCAATCACTTAGTAAACTGCACATGGCAAGAAGCCTGGAATGGATTTATATAACTCCACGACAGAGATTACTATAGAAAACGTTTTAACATACGAGGTATCACTGAAAAGTAATAAATATATTTTTAAGAAAGGGAATCTGTTTTATCCTAAATTTCAATATAAGTCTTTAAGGATTGGAGAAAATAAAATACGGTGAAATACAAGCTGTGCTTCCTATTCAGCCTATCACCTAATTAGTACTACCGAATAATCACAGAATAATTTAGCATAAAGGGTGCCATTCAGCCCATCATGCCTGTGTGGCTTTTGAAATAGCTATCTAATTAGTCCCACTCTCCTGCTCATTCCCCATAGCCTTTTTTTTCCTTTCCAAGTATATATAGAGGGCTTTAAGGGCATTTGCTGGGAGGCTGTTTCCTTCGGTTGTAGAGTCTAGAATTATGGGTCATCTTAGGACAATAGGTGGACTATTTAGGACTAAAATGAGAAAAAAATTTCCTCACTTTGGAATTCTCTACCTCAATCGGCTGCAGATGCTCAGTTGTTGAGTGTAGTCAAGACGAAGATTGATAGATTTCTGTACTCCAACGGAATTGAGGGATGTGGGTAAAGGAGGGAAAGTGGAGTTAAGCTAGAAGATCAGCCATGGGGAAGAATTTCCCCCCCCAGTTGGGGGGGAAGTGCAGGAGAGGGCGCATGCGGGCATGCCTCCGATCGGCGCCCCCAATCGGGGACGTGCCACCATTTTACGTGGGCAAGCCAATAAAGGTCCACCCAATGTGACATCCGCCAGGAAGTACTATGTGCTCTCTGTGTGGGCGGTGGGGGGGGTGGTTCTCTCAGCCCAGAGTGCACTCATCTCCCTGAGGCTAAGTACTGCCTCAGGGAGATCAGCGCCAAATTTAAAAATGATGAAGGGGCAAAAATAAAACTTCCCTGACATGTCCCCTCATGTGACACTGTCACATGAGTTGGGATATGTCCATCACATTTAATCAAACATTTATTAAATTTGTAAAACCCGTCATAAAACCTCATCCCGCCCGTGGATGAGGTTTCATGCTTTTTCTGAAGCCCGCCAGGGCTCCCAGCCTGCCCGCCAACCTTAAGGTTGGGTGGGCAGGTCCATTGATGAGCTTAATTACTTTTTAAATGGCCTCGATAGGCCATTGACAGGTTGGCGGGTACACAGCTGATTCGGCCCCGCCCCCTGCTCGCCGACCTAAATATCCTGGCCATGATTTTTGTGAAATAGCGGAGCAGGACCGAAGAGCTGAACTGCTTACTCCTGCTCCTATCTCTTATGTCCATTTATTCTTATATCCAATTCCCTTTTGTATCAGCTTCCACTACTTTTCAGGCAGGGAATTCCAGGTCACAACTCATTGCCTAACCACAAATCTTTTCTTCTCTCTTATTTTTTGTTCATTCATGGGATGTGGGCTTCGCTGGCTGGGCCAGCATTTATTGCCCATCCCTAGTTGCCTTTGAGAAGGTGGTGGTAAGCTGCCTTCTTGAACTACTGCAGTCCATGTGGTATAGGTACACGCACAGTGCTGTTAGGGAGGGAGTTCCAGGATTTTGACCCAGCAACAATGAAAGAACAGCGATATATTTCCAAGCCAGGATGGTGAGTGACTTGAAGGGGAACTTCCAGGTTCCCATCTATCTGCTGCCATTGTCCTTCTAGATGGTAGTGTCATGGGTTTGAAAGGTGCTGTCAAAGGAGCCTTGATGAATTCCTGCAGTGCATCTTGTAGATGGTACACACTGCTGCGACTGTGAATCGGTGGTGGAGGGAGTGAATGTTTGTGGATGTAGTGCCAATGGTGTCGAGCTTCTTGAGTGTTGTGTGAGCTGCACTCATCGAGGCAAGTGGGGAATATTCCATCACACTCTTGACTTGTGCCTTGTAGATGGTGGACAGCATTTGGGGAGTCAGGAGGTGAGTTACTCGTCACACGACTCCTAGCCTCTGACCTGCTCTTGTATCCACAGTATTTATATGGTTAGTCCAGTTCAGTTTCTGGTCAATGGTAACCCCCAGGGTGCTGATATTGGGGGAGTCAGTGATGGTAATGCCATTGAATGTCAAGGGGCAATGGTAGGTTCTCTCTTGTTGGAGATGGTCATTGCCTGGCACTTGAATTGTGCAAACGTTACTTGCCAATGTCAACCCAAGCCTGGATATTGTCCAGGTCTTGCTGCATTTGGACATGGACTGCTTCAGTATCTGAGGAGTCACGAATGGTGCTGAACATTGTGCAATCATCAGCGAACATCCCCACTTTTGACCTTATGATGAAAGGAAGGTCATTGATGAAGCAGCTGAAGATGGTTGGGCCCAGGACACCACCCTGAGGAACTCCTGCAGTGATGTCCTGGAGCTGAGATGACTGATCTCCAACAACCACAACCATCTTCCTTTGTGCTAGGTATAACTCCAACCAGCGGAGAGTTTTCCCCTTGATTCCATTGATTCCAGTTTTGCTAGGACTCCTTGATGCCACACTTGGTCAAATGTGGCCTTGATATCAAGGGCAGTCACTCTCACCTCAACTCGGGAGTTCAGCTCTTTTGTCCATATTTGAACCAAGGTTGTAATAAGTTCAGGAGCTGAGAGACCCTAGCGGAACCCAAACTGAGCATCAGTGAGCAGGTTATTGCTATACAATTGTTGCTTGATAGGAATTTTGATGACCCCTTCCATTACTTTACTGATGATCAAGAGTAGAATGATGGGGCTTGGGTTGGATTGGTCCTGCTTTTTGTGCGCAGACATACCTGGGCAATTTTCCAAATAGATGGGTAGATGCCAGTGTTGTACTGGAACAGCTTGGCTAGAGGCAGGGCAAGTTCTGGAGCACAAGTCTTCAGTACTATTGCTGGAGTATTGTCAGGGGTCATAGCCTTTGCACTATCCAGTGGCTTCAGGCATTCCTTGATATCACGTGGAGTGAATTGCATTTGCTGAAGGCTGGTATCTGTGATGCTGGGGACGCCCAGAGGAGGTCGAGATGGATCATCCATTCGGCACTTCTGGCTGAAGATTGCAGCAAATGCTTCAGCTTTGTCTTTTGCACTGATGTGCTGGGCTCTCCAATCATTGAGGATGGGGATATTGGTGGAGCCTCTTCCTCCAGTGAGTTGGTTAATTGTCCACCAACATTCACAACTGGATGTGGCAGGATTGCAGAGCTTATGTTTGATCCGTTAGTTGCGGGTTCGCTTAGCTCTGTCTATCACTTGCTGCTTATGCTGTTTGGCACGCAAGTAGTCCTGTGGTATAGCTTCACCAGGTTGACACCTCATTTTTACATATGTCTGGTGCTGCTCCAGGCATGCCCTCCTGCACTCTTCATTGAACCGGGTTTGGGTTGATCCCTTGGCTTGATGGTAATGGTAGAGTGGGTGATATGCTGGGCCATGAGGTTACAGATTGTGTTCGCGTACAATTCTGCTGCTGCTGATGGCCCACAGTGCCTTATGAATGCCCAGTCTTGCGTTGCTAGATCTGTTCAAAATCTATCCCATTTATCATGTTTGTAGTGCCACACAACATGTTGGCGTGTAACCTCAATGTGAAGCCGAGACTTCGTCTCCGCAACGATTGTGCGGTGGTCACTCCTACCGATACTGTCATGGACAGATGCATCTGCGGCAGACAAGTTGGTGAGAATGAGGTCAAGGATGTTTTTCCCTCTTGTTGGTTCCCTCACCACCTGCTGCAGACCCAGTCTAGCAGCTATGTCATTTAGGACTCGGCTAGCAGTGATGTTACCGAGCCACTCTTGGTGATGGACATTGAAGTCCCCCACCCAGAGTAAATTCTCCGCCCTTGCCATCCTCAATGCTTCCTCCAAGTGATGTTCAACATGGAGGAGCACTGATTCATCAGCTGAGGGAGGGCGGTACATGGTAATCAGCAAGAAGCTTCCTTGCCTATGGCTGACCTGATGCCATGAGACATCATGGGGTCCAGAGCTGACGTTGAGGACTCCCAGGGCAACTCCCTTCCAACTGTATATCACTGTGCCACCACCTCTGCTGTGTCTGTCCTGCCCGTGGGACAGGACATGCCCAGGGACGGTGATGGTGGTGTCTGGGACAGTATCTGTAAGTTATGATTCTGTGAAGATGAATATGTCAGGCTGTTGCTTAACTAGTCTGTGAGACAGCTGTTCCAATTTTGGCACAGATGTTAGGTGCCTTTGCAGGATCAACATTGTCGTTTCCAGTGCCTAGGTTAATGCCTGGTGGCCCGTCCAGTTTCACTCCTTTTTTCAGGCTTTATAGCAGTTTGCTACAACTGAATGGCTTGCTAGACCATTTCAGAGAGCACTTAAGAGTTAACCACATCCTGAGATCCTGGAGTCACCTGTAGTCCGGACCAGATAAAGACGGCAGATTTCCTCCCCTAAAGGGAGGTGAACTAGATGGGTTTTTACAACAATCGACAATGGTTTTATTGTCATTCTGAATTTTTATTAAATTCAAATTCCACCATCTGCCATGGCAGGATTCAAACCCAGGTCACCTGAGCATTACTCTGGGATCTCTGGATTACTAGTCCAGCAATAATACTGCTACGCCATCACCTTCCGTTAGGTTTCTTTTGTCAGTTATCTTGGGTGGCATATGGATGCCAATAATATGTGGCATAAAAGGTTTGAATTTTAGGCATAAGTTAATTATCCACATAACTACAATACACCAAAACCTCCCTTGACCTTTTCCATCTGTCCATCAAATTCTCAGTCTGAGAGAATATCCATCCCTAAATAGCAAAAGTGAGTATCCTCCATTTGCACTTGTTCAGGGACTCTCCACATTATGATAAGATTTTCAGGTGCAGCAGAAAGTAGACGTTTTTACATTTCTTTAGCTGCAACTTTTTGAGTGATTTGTTTTTAAAACGTTTTCCCCGGCGTTCTATATATTATGCTTCTTTTAGTGCATTTTTATGGCATAAGTAAAGTCTCATTAAAAATTGAAAAGCTTCCCTAATTGTAGATTTTTAAACATGCTGTGCCTGATGTGCATGAATGATGGTTAAATGAGTTGAAACTTAAATTTTAAGACTCAGTGAAGAAATATATTGGTGTAGGGTTGACATTACCTTGGGCCCAGATTGAGTTTCTGCCCATCTTAAGTTCTGTGAGATTCTAATAAGATTAAAGTATACTGAAAGTGTACTGAGCTAGGAAGCTGTTCCCAACTTTCAACATGTGCATTACCTTAATTTCAGCCTTAATTTTCTTATTTTCGCATTATTAAAACTTCTTTCTCTGCATCCTGATTCCTCCTTGAATTGCAAAGTGAAGCAAAGTGTAGCAAAAGTGATAATTCAGGACACTTTTGCTGAGCTGGAGACAATGCTTTGCTTGAGTGTGCAAACAGCAAAATCTTTACTTTAACCTTCCAACAATTCCAGGTGAGGTCATTGTATCCATGTTGCATTGAGTTCCATTGTATTCCATGTTGCATTGAGTTCCCTTGTATTCCATGTTGCATTGACTTCCATTGTATTCCATGTTGCATTGAGTTCCATTGTATTCCATGTTGCATTGAGTTCCATTGTATCCATGTTGCATTGAGTCCCCTTGTATTCCATGTTGCATTGAGTTCCCTTGTATTCCAAGTTGCATTGAGTTCCATTGTATTCCATGTTGCATTGAGTTCCATTGTATTCCATGTTGCATTGAGTTCCATTGTATTCCATGTTGCATTGAGTTCCATTGTATTCCATGCTCTTCTACTGTTCAGGATTTCTCAATGTGGTCCTGAGTTCTTGTTTCAGAGGATAGCCCTGGTATCCCACAGCCATCCATCTATTCTGTGGAAACTTTCAGATAATGTTGGCATCAAAATTGCTTCTTGTCAAGGTTATTGAAATCAGGATTGTGGGTGTACCTACACCACATGGACTGCAGTGGTTCAAGAAGGCTGCTCACTATCACCTTCTCAAGGGCAAACAGGGATGGGCAATAAATGCTGGCCCAGCCAGTGAGGCCCACATCCCATGAACCTCAATTAAAAAAAAGGAGAGATGTACAATGGGTGATTGAAACCAAATCGCCTGTCTTACACTCTCACTCAAAGTCAAAATGACCCCCACTATGAAGTTGATCCTCAATGCACTAGAAACAGTCCAACAAGTTCTAACTTTATAAAAAACAATAAAGCAATCACCACAAGAAGTAGATACACTCTCCAAGGGACAATCAGAGATGAGTAATAATGTGACCTGCCGAAAATACTTGCTTCCTGATGGGCAAGCTCCGATGCTTACCTTTGCCAGAATTTTACGTTCGGGGGTTGGGTGCACGCTCGACCTGACTGAATGTAAAATATTGTCAAATTACGTCAGGCCTGCTTCCCGGTGTCATCGTGCGCACCCTCAATTTTGCAGGGGATGGGCGCATGCACGAATCGGACCTGCACCCACCGGTATTAAAAGGGCCAATTAAGACCATTAACAAGCCAATAAACAGCAATTTTACTTTGCCCGTGCCATATTTAGCTCATTGCACAGGCAAAACGGGTGGGCAGAAATCACGTTTTAATCATTTCCTCATCCACGGGTGGGATAAAAAGCCCCCGGAGAAGCAGCACTTTCTCTGTCATTGCCAGTCCTTTGCTGTGTGAGTACAGAGTTGTCCCAGAGTTTCTTTGCATCTTGTTTGATTGTCAAGCCCGCCGTTCAGCATCTCAGATCCTCACCTTCCCTGGAAGGTTCCCCTGAGTCTTGCAGCACAGTTGCTCCTTCATTTTCAAGGCACTGCTCCTCTGCATCCCATCTAATAGGGATAGTGTATTCCACTGGTGGAACCTCCGCTGAAGAGGAAGAGAGGGAGAGGATGCCAGGTGGGCACGGGCAGCATCCCAGGGACAGACTTTAAGAGGAGAGGCACGGGCTCAGTTGGTGCAGGGCCAGCAGGGTGACCAAGGTGGGAGGATGCACTGAGGATGCCACTACCCAGTGACTAGAGTTTTCAGGTGTCCGAGGTTCAAGGACCACAGGAGGCTTCGCCTCTCCAGGGACACAGTGATAGCAATAGGTCAAATGATAGGTCCAGAAATCGCCTCCGACTGTGTGAGTGGACAGCCCAAGCCAGTGGCTTTGAAGGACACAGTGGCCCTCAACTTCTATGCCTCCGGTTCTTTTCAGGGCTCAGTGGGGGATCTGTATGGTCTTTCTCAATCAGCTGCACACAGTTACGCCTGATGCTATCTTTAGACACGTCCGCATGTTAGTCCACTTCTGGTCAGACGAGGCGAGCCAGGTGGAGAGACCACGAGGCTTCGCTGTGATGGCTGGGTTCCCCCGCATCCAGGGTGTAATAGATTGCACCCACGTGGTCATCAAGACGCCAGCAGGTGAGCCAGGGGCTTTCATCAACAGAAAGGGCTTCCACTCAATGAATGTTCAGATCGTCTGTGACCAGAGGACACAGATTCTCCAAGTTTGTGCCCTTTACCCTTGGAGCTCACACGATGCTTACGCCTTGCGGCACTCACAGGTACCAAGGCTGTTCGTGGCTCCCACATGAGTGAATGGATGGCTCCTGAGTGACAAGGGCTATCCCTTGAAGAGGTGGCTTCACTCCATCACCCAAGAACTGAGGCCGAGGAGAGATACAACAGGAGTCAGGGAGAGGACCTTCAGGCTGCTGAAGATGCATTTCAGATACCTGGACCAGTCAGGGGGAGCATTGCGGTATCCTCCAGAGCGTGCCTCCCTCATGGTTATCGCATGCTGCGCCCTGCACAACCTGGCTCTGGCAAGTGGGGACCTGCTAGAGGCTGAGGAAAGCGAGGCAGCTCCACAGGCCATAGAGGATGAATCAAGTGATGGCTCAGAGGAAGAGCCTGGGGAGGAGCAGGGTGAGAACCTCGACGCAGAGGACAGGAACCCTCATGGAGGCAGAGATACCAGAGATGCTTTGACCCAGCGAAACTTCAGCTGGCATTGATGCCTCATCAAGCAAATGGCACTGTCTCCTTTGCTAACAATCAATAAATGAGAACCTAACCCAGTATGCCAACACCACTCAACGCCATACTTTTACAAGCCTGTGCTGCATCTGGCACCTATTCATACCATCCAGCCAACTCAACCCATTTAAGTTAAATAAATGTTTATCTTACTTCACATGAACATACAAAGAACAAAGTGTCCATCCCTAACACAAACATCAAAATAATTAACGCAAATAGTGTCACCCATGACACGCTCCTGTTATTCTCAAGGTGCCTTCAACTTATGTCTGCGGGTGCTGTGTCTTGGTGCCCCCCTCCCCACCACCCGCCTTGCTGTCAGTGGCATTGGAGGCAGCCTGCTGACCCTGCTGTCCTGGTGGCCCTCATGACCTTGGCGGTCGTCCTCTAGACTGGGCACTTCTCAGTTGTCACGGCACCATCAGATGAGAGGCAGAGGAGTTGGTGCCGTCATTCAGAGGGCCCTGAGAAGAGCCCACAGAGACAATGGGCAGCTGGTCCACCAGCATGAGGTGCGTTTGCACCTTTCTGCTCACCGTTGATGGACGGGCACCCAGCAGAGAGACTAGGTGCCTCATTCATCTCTCACACTGTGTGAGGGATTGCAGGTCCAAGTGCTGCCCCAGAAACCCCTGATTCTGCTCCCGAAGCTACCTCGCCATGAGAGTCATCACTCTCTCAATGGAAGAGGCTGTGCGCTCGGTGTTAAGGGTCAATGCAAAACTCATGCTCTGTATGGACTCCTCCTGACAAACCCTCATGATCTCCACCAGATCTCCCCGCATATCCCGCTGGACATCCAGCCTCTGCTGCCTGATGGACGACTCCAGAGGAGTCTTGGGCGCAGCAGGTCCTGGTCTTCAGCTGTGCTCCCACTGTCAGCTCCCTGGGACCTCTCTGCATCTACCAGCTCCTCATGTGAGAATGATGTGCCCTCACCGCTGTGCATTAACCGCAGAGCCGAAGAACTAATGCCCACCGACGTGTGAGTATCTGCACTGGTGCCTGGTTCAGAGAGATGGTGTGACACTGGTGCAGGTGTGATGTCTTCCACAGAGTTCAACGGGGGGTCGTCAGGGTTACCGGCAGCTCCTGCAGATGGTGCATCTGCGGGAGGAAAGCAAAACATCAGTACATTCAATCATCATAGTCACTGTGCATGCTAGGCAGGCTGAGGAGACACCTGCTGCATGGTGCCATCTGCATTGGAACTTCAATGGGCTCTCTGGCTATGACAGTTCAGTTTTTTATGAGAGGAGCCCGTTATGGTTCCAGTACCCACCGCACACGCATCTGTCACCTGCACTCTTACCTTCATCCGAGACCCCTGCCTCACCACGACTGGAGGAGTGGGCTGGCCAGTGGCATCCCAGCTCCAGTGCATCACTCTCGTGCTTCATGGGGGTGCACAGATTTGGCACTCCTCCAACCCTCCTGCGGCACTTTATGACTTTAAGCATTATGACTGCTCTTCTCCTGACAGGGAAAAATAGCCTCATTATTGCTCCATCTCCCTGAAGGTCCTTTCCTGGTTCCCCCACCCCCCCCACCCCGCCCTCCCACCCAGGCATTATGCGGCCGTGTCACTGTGGCACATCTCACCCTGCAATGCACTGAGGCCAGTCATGCTGACATCCCAGCCTTGGCAGGGCAGGCTCAAGTGCCAGTTGGCATACACACTTTTAGACCCCTGCATGTTCCAAGCATTTGGCACCCAACTAAAGGTCTCCACACAGGTCTATGCCATCTCTGCACTTAGCCTTGCTGACCGCAGAACATTATTGAACCTTTTGTGGCACTGAAGCCACATGTGGTGCACTGACCTGGGTGGCGACCTCTGTCCAGGCCTTCTTGATCAGGTGGGGTGGCCTTCTCTTGCCGTCCCTGGGCATTAACATATGCTGCTTGGTACTAACCTCCTTGCCCAGCACTCTCAGGCACTCGCCTGAGAAACAGGGGGCAGGGTGCCCACCCAACTTGCCCTCCAGCCTTCTATGACCACCAGGTGCTGAGGCCATGATTGCACACCAGGACGACTCTTGGATAGCTTCCAGACAGCTCCCTCAGCCTCCCCAACA
Source organism: Cetorhinus maximus (assembly GCF_964194155.1). Lineage (NCBI taxonomy): Eukaryota > Metazoa > Chordata > Chondrichthyes > Lamniformes > Cetorhinidae > Cetorhinus > Cetorhinus maximus. The sequence continues at coordinate 205,997,562 of NC_135879.1, read as the reverse complement.
ACATCTGGCAGCCTTCAAGGAGCTTACAGGCGACGATGCAGCTACTTCAATATGTCCGAGGTGCAATGGCAATGCAGGCTGTGCTCTACAGGGAGACTGCGGCCCCCATTTGTGAGATGATTGGGCCTGAGATCACCTCCAACTGTATGGATGGAAACCCCATGCCAGTGGCCCTCAACTTCTAGGCCTCCGGCTCTTTCCAGGTGTCAGTGGAGGATATTTGTAGGGTGTCCCAATCGGCTGTCCATAGTTGTGTCAAGCTGGTGACAGAAGGTCTGTTCAGACGGCTAATGTCATTTATTCATTTCTGTGCAGACAAGGCCAGCCAGGCTGAGCGAGCCAGAGGCTTTGCAGCGATTGTTGGGTTCCCCCACGTCCAGGGTGCCATCGACTGCAAATGTGGCCATCAAGGCACCAGCGGGTCCATCGGGTGCCTTTGTCAACAGGAAAGGATTCCACTCCATGAATATCCAGATAGTGTGTGACTACAAGACACAGATTCTGCAAGTCTGTGCAAGGTACCCTGGCAGCTCCCATGATGCTTTTGTCCTCAGACACTCCCAGGTGCCGAGGCTCTTCAGTGATCCAGCCCAGCTGGATGGATGGCTGCTGGGTGACAAGGGTTTATGTTGAAAAGGGGCTTGTGACACCTCTCCACTACCCAAGAACAAAGGCAGAGCTGTGTTATAATAGGAATCATGCCTCCACAAGGGTGGTGATAGGACCATAGGTCATATGAAGATGTGCGCCTGATGCTTGGATCGTTCAGGGGGAGCACTACAATATCCCCCAGAGCGGGTGTCACTGATAGTGGTTGCATGCTGCGCTTTCCACAATCTGGCACTGGCAAGGAGGACCTAATGGAGGAAGAGGACCTTGAAGCAGCTCCACAGGCCACAGAGGATGAACCCAGTAGTGAGTCTGAAGGGGAGCATGGTGTGGAAGCATACCTCTATATCCTTCAGGGAGGCAGGGACACCAGGGACGCCCTGACCCAACACTCCTCCAGCTAGGCTGCCAAAGATCTGCTTCCACCTCATGCCAGGGCTGCCTCCTCCTGTTATCACTGGGAACGAGAGTGTGTCTCCTGGCACCCACCTCCTTCAAGAGCACCGTGGGACACCAATCTGAAATCTGGGTGTCTGAGTGCGCACCCAACCTGCACTCCTGCCTGACTTCTCCAGCCACCATTGAGGCCTTAGCTTCACTCTCCAGAACACAGCTTTTGTGGTTCTTCCCTGGCAGCCTTGGAGGATCTGTTTCTGCCATTCTTAAACCACCCGCCGAGTCACCATCGGACCTGGTGCCCGACCGGCCCCTGCCTCCACCCCCGCCTGGCCATTCCTGACCATTGGGAAGACGCGTTTCACGCTGCGTGGGCCTTAATTGACCAACCAGCGTGAAATTGTGGTCATGGGCTGACCACGTTCAGGGGCCTGTTTCCCGACTGGTCCTGGGCCCGCCGATTGCACGTACCCGCCAAGGGTAAAATTCAGGCCTATAAGATTTTGGGTCGGAACTGGTTTTAGTAGAGCCATTTCAGCTCAGTACCCTCCACAAAGGACCTGGGACCTCTGTAAACAGAGCAAGCAACTAATCAGATTGAAGAATAGCTATTAAACAGCACTAAGTCTGAACAATAAATCATAAATTAGAAAAGGAATTTCATGCCAATTCATATACAGAAAGTAAAATAGAGGAAAAGGAAGATGAGGTTAAAATAGATTTAAAAGAGACAGATAGAAAATCGCCAAAAAATAAAAAAATCTGAAGGAATGAAGCTCTTTTTAATTATTTTTTAGTGCCAGTCAGATTGTTCAGCAATAATTAAGACTTAACACATCTTAAAATTTTTAATGCATTGGAACGGACAAGCCCTCACTTTTCCTGGTATCACATAAATAAAGCAACTTCAGAGATACACTGCGAAGCTTCTGGATGAGTGCGACAACTCAGGTAGCAACTTCCTGATGTCTGTGTTTAAGTGCGGATGTGCGGCCACCACTGTAAGTCAGGTTTACACTTTAATGACACAAGATCCTTTGTGGAGAGTACTGTGCTGAAATGGCTCTGATGACAGTAAGTTCCAGCCTAAAATCTTAAAGGCCTGAATTTTACCCTTGGCGGGTACGCGCAACCAGCGGGTTCGGGACCAGTCGAGGAAAAGGTCCCCCCACTATAATTGGCCCACGACCGCGATTTCACGCTGGGTTGACCAAAATTATTCCAACTGCAAACATTGGGCCCCAGTTATACTTTAACACCCAAGTCTTCTTTCTCGTGATAGGTGGCATGCGCGGACAATATGGCGCAATCGGTGTCACGACGGCAGGTTGAGATCATCCGCTCAGCCTGCCAATGGTGGGCCGCATTTCCCGCCAACGGTCACCAGGGAGCTCATTATAATACATCAGCATATTATTAAAAGGCCATCCCGCCAGGCTCTTGCACCCTGCCAGATCGTCCGTCCACGTTGGCGGGAAAGCACGTCAATGTGTTTCACAACAGCACGCAGGCAGCGTGCACTTGGCAGCCTTCACTTTGGGGGAACTGGAGGTGAGTGGACAGCATCGTTATGTAGAGTTTGCAAGGGTTGCCTGTTGCTTTGCAGGCTTCAGGGGCGCCAGGGGGCCAGGGTGAAGTGTTGCCCTGCCTCGGAGGTGACTGTTGTCCGCGGGGGGTGGGGGGGGGGGGGAGGGTCCGGGAGCAACTTCTGTCCAGCCTCAGCGGTGAATGTTTTGCGGGGTGGCTGTCCAAGGTCAACTGCTGCCCAGCCTCAGAGATGACTGCTGTTATGGGGCGTGGTCGGGGGGGTGGCAACTGCTGCCCTGGCATTGGATCCCACGCACAGGAAATCGAGGTGAGGGGCAGGGTAGGCGAGGGAAGCGGCCACGCAGTAGGACTATCTGTATAAACTGACTATTCCTCTGCAACTGAGACAGATCGGGCACAGCCACAGTGATATGATTGGGGTTGGGCTCCTAGCCTGCCCACCCACACAAGCAACACGGAGGCACCAAAGTGCCACCAAGCACTCCAGACCTTACCCCAACCGCCTGCCCCCCCACCGCCCCCGCCTCCCCCTGGCACAGACAGCGAGTCCGTGACCACTTTACTGGACCGTGGAACAGTTGAACTGCACACATTGTAGGAACACTGGGCGGCTGTCCTCTTCTGAAGGGCGTTGGCACTGACCACCATTGCCACCACCTCACAAGCTGGATTGGTCATGTTGCTGCCCATCTTGCAGCCAGAGAGAGGGTGCAGGACATCCCGGTGGGCCTCCACTGCATCCAGCAGTCGCTCAAGGGACCCTTCATTGAAGCGGGGGGCTATGGTGTTTTTCCCTTTGCTGGCCATGTCTCCCGGGCAGTGGTGGTGAGCTGGTGGTGATGAGCGCTGTGCTGGCGACTGTCATTAAAACATGTTCGCCGGCATGATGCAATGGTGAGGTGATGACCGCCGAGCGAATGAGAGCCCGCCCGCCATGAAAACGGCGTGTTTCCCGGGAATGCATAAGTAATGTGGCAGGCTCAGGACGATACGGCGTGAAAACCAGTCATCGCCGTCGGTGGGTAGGACACCATTTTACCTGCCCGCTACCACACAGTGCAAATTTGGGAAAATTCACCCCTAGGATACCTTGACAACATTCGCTCTGACAACTATCTGCTGCCAGGTTTGTCAAACAAGCTCTTTTTTGTGGAGGGCGCACTTCAGAAGACAGATATTCCTTCCTTTAGTTCATACAACATGAGTTTCAGTGTAGCATCAGTGAATCTGGCATTTGTGGGGAACGCAGTATAGGAACTTGGAAGCTGTGTTGAAGGTAAGAATGCAACTGCTTAAAACGCTGCTGGAGCCCTTTAAATTCCTGTCAGCTGTGTTCCTTGAGCCAATTCTCCCTCAAGGAGCCTACTTTGCAGGTGGGAGCTTGCACAGAATATGTAATTTATTCAAATCCCAAGTATCAGGAGTAACTAGCCATGCAGGCAGTGGAAGCACTCACATCGCACACTGTATAAACCCAGTTTGCAACCATTCAGTCATTCCTAGATTTTGATGGTATCTCCTGTGAAATGTTAGACATCCATTGGTACCTGTGGACAAGTACCCCAGATAGTTGTCAGCTCCTCCAGGAGAAGAGGAGAGAAAAGTTAATTAAGGGAAAAAAAAAGAGATTCATAACACTGGAACGCACAGATTATACTGGACTCTGTTGTTTAGTACCCTGTCATACATTTTTTTAGTAGACTATGAAACACATTTAAAGGAAATGCATTAAGAATTGTCATAAAAAATACTATATGGAGGAAATTAAACCTACATATGCCCTTCTCAAGGGCAACTAGGGATGGGCAATAAATGCTGGCTCAGCCAGTGAAGCTCACATCCCATGAATGAATTTTAAAAAAGCAAGCTCCCATTATTATTAGGATCAAGGCAGCAGTCATTACTCGCCATTAGGACAAATCTGATATTGATCTTCCTATAATGTAATGAGGAATAATATAGCCCAGTAAAGAAAGAACGGGGCTGATTTTCTACTGCATAGTGCCCTAGTGTGCTTATTTTGGGAATGCAATGAAAAATGAAAAGGGGCAGAGAGCCAGTATTCTAGGCCTCTGCCTGCTTGCACTTTATGTGCACTTCTGGCTGCTGGTTGGATGGGGACTGCTCCAGTGTGTCTGAAACAGATGTTGCTATTTAAATTTTATTTTAATGAGGCAAAAATTATATCATTGTGGCCTGCGTGTTGGTTTCCTTTATTTCCGCTGGGCACTCATCATGTGCAGGCTGCTCCTAAATAAACTGGACAGTCAAGTTCTTCCTGCTGCAGTTCAAATCCTGGAAATTAAAGAGGCAGGTGACAATTGGAAAGCAGAGTGAAAGCTCAATTTGTGTTCACTGAGGTAAGTTGTAAAGAGGGGCTACACTTGGGTAGGAGTTTCCATGATTGCATCCACCAGCATTCCCTTAGCACAATGTGGACACTGGGGGAGAGCTGGTTTCCGGCTCTATGTTTATACTGCGGTAGCTGAAGAAAGAGGAGGAGGAAGAAGAAACACAGTTGGATATCAGAGACGTTACAAAGTATTACAAGGTATTCAGAAAACTTCATCTAATCCAATCAACATATTCCTCTATTCCTTTCTCCCTCATGTGCTTTTCTTCTTTGAATGTATCTATGCTATTCACCTCAATTACTCTCCGTGGTAGTGAGTTCCACATTTTAATCACTGGTTATGACAGAAGGCAGATACCTTCCCACATTATCCAGTCACTTGACCTCAAAGAGTGGCAATGTCTTCAGAGGCTTCGATTCATGGGAGAAAGTCAGACAGCTGTGCAACATATTGCAAAAAGACCTGAAGCTACACTCCAGGGCGAGTAACAGCACAGCCAACCGCAGGAACTTCATTTTCTAGGGCTCTTTCCAGGGGATGCCATCAATCAGCATGTAAGACACTAATCACATCACTTTCCTTTTGCAACTTATCTACCTGTTCCCTTAACTTCTTGTACTTTCTATTCGGCTGTAGTGCACATGTGTGTGCACCATAGGCCAACTTATTCGGGGTGTCTTTCAACTTCATTTTGTCTTTCTGAACTGCTTTAGAAAGCCTATCAAGGATACACTCGTAGTCCCCATCTCGCTCTTTTACAACCCCCAGTATACCTCTCATTTCCGGTGCACACATTTTCTCTGTCAAACTCTGTATCAGTCATTCCCTAGCATATACCAATGCCATTGTAACTCCTGGCTTCACTTAAAAATTCCCCACGTACATTTAAGTAAGACTTATGAAAATTGCTTCTCAAATCTCAAGCCTATGATATCTCGAAAACTGCGATCCTACTCCTGACACCAGTTTGTAAGGGTTGAGTTCTGGGGTCATAGATTACCCAAAAATGGGAGTCAAGCCCATAAGTGATTTTAAAGTAGTTTACTAAGAAGCAGCAGTATAAATATAATACATAAACTAAATAGAAAAAAAACATGACCTGTGGTAGGTGAGAACAGTTTACCGATCACAAAGGACAAAGGGACAGGTGACGAAGGGTGGGCATTGGTTTCTGTGGCAGCTCCTCCTTCTGCTTCTTAACTGAGGTGTTAGGAAGTTCTTCTCCAGTCTTAATCAGCTGAGCTCGTAATGTACTTCATTTACACTTGTTAGAAGCAACATACATTCATATTCCCTTTCTTGCAAACAAAAGGAATATGTTCAAGCCTTGTGCCTCTTTTGAATCACCCAGAAGCTTTGGGAAGCCTATAGCACTCCATTGTTTTCTCCATGGCAATGCCTCAGCCAATCAGAGTTAACTTGCCAACCAATCAGCACCCTTTTCTCTTGCAGTATAAATTGTTGTGATCGTTTCAAATGTGGCATTCTTACATTGGTCCTGATGATCGCAAGGTGAAAAGCTTCGGCAATGTGTCTCTCTTTTGAGCAATAGTAATGATAGGACTGAGGTTCACTTCAGCCTCACCTCATGGTCAAATACGCCTCAAACACTCCTTGTCTGCTTGCAGTAATACACTGTAACATCTCCGGTCTGGAATGCTTGGGACAAAGTCATTTCTGGATTTCTGAATTTTTTGGATTATGGACTGACATTAGAATGCCTAGCCATCAGTGTGTGAGCCAGAAAACATAGTACATACAAATATTTACCCCAAACATGAAACAATGCAAAAATATTATAAAGCAGTCATTTTATTGACCCAAATATTGTAGCTTCCATGTTTTTGTTCCCAAAGTACTGACTAAAATGATGCTGATGAGGAAATGCTTGGATCTGTTCAAAATATTTCTGGATAACAGGTGTTTACGAACAAGAGCTTTCCAGACTGGAGAGGTTACAGCGTACTTCAACAGATAGCACAGAGTGTCCCAATGAAAGAACATTTATTATAATGAACTACCAGATGGGGGGTAGAGGGAGGGAGAGGGAGAGAGAGAGAGGTAAGGAGAAGAGAGGAGACTGATGGAATTCGTGTTTGAAAAGTAAATGTTCTTTCCGATCTCCAAGAGAGGTGGTGACCTAGGACTCATGTCAGCGCAGTAAACTAATCACTTCTGAATATTGTTGTGGAAGACGACAGTCAAGTTTTTTCAGCATCAGCTGTTCTTCCCAGGTTTAATATAAAACAGAGAAAGTAATCATAGTCTTGTCAGTAATGTGATAACAGAGAAGCACATACACTGGGTTTCACAAATGAGAAAATAAGAAGGAATATGTTACACAGAAAGGGATGGAATACTTAAATCTGAGTGATCCTTCATGAGGCTTATTCCTGCTGGATACAGGACTACCATCATGTTATAGGAACTGGGGAGATTGGTAGTCTCAGTGTGAATCAAATACACAATATCACAATTTTGAAGCAGTCCATCTCAGTTGCAGAATGCTGTGTGGATTAAAATGGCTTTAGATTCTGAAATGACAGATAGCTTCTAGATTCCTGTCCATCTATGAAGAGGTATTTCCAGTTTAGGATTGGCACTTTTTGCCAAGTTCAAAACTGGACAGATGGTAGGACAGAAAAGTAGAACTGTTCCATATGAGACATATCCAGGTCCCAGGCTGGTGGCAATTCCTTCACAGCCTTGTAAGGGAAAAAGCCTCAATCTCCCCCAAACAAAGCTGTAGGAGGAGATGGAGTGGAGTGAGAGCAATGACTCCCAGCACCAATGCACTTGTCCTCACAATAGCTGAGCAGGTAATTGTCGGATTGCCAAAAGGGTTTTGGTGGGTGCTTTCCAGATAGACTGGTTGTGACGTCCCAAGTTGGCACATTTATGTTACAGACTAAGATCTCCTTTGGCAATCCCTAAGACATACCCCAAATGGAATGGCAAAACATCACTGGTGGACAAAGGAGCAGCCCTGCCCCAACCCCAGAATGCCTGCCTGGATCAGTGAGGTGGTGTGAGGGATGGAGCATTCCTGGCGCTTACATCTTGAAGCAGCCTTCATGGACTTACAGCCCTTTGATGTTTGCTTTTCTGCTGCTGTCAAAATCCTTGTGATCCTTAATGATTTATATATAATGGAGAAAAGAGCTGAAAACAAGAGGAGAGGCGAGAGTGACTGCCCTTGACATCAAGGTAGCATTTGACAGAGTGTGGCATCAAGGGGCCCTAGCAAAACTGGAGTCAATGAGAATCAGCAGGGAAACTCTCTGCTGGTTGGAGTCATAGCTAGCACGAAGGAAGATGGTTGTGGTTGTTGGAGGACAGTCATCTCAGCTCTAGGACATTCACTGCAGGAGTCCCTCAGGGTAGTGTCCTTGGCCCAGCCATCTTCAGCTGCTTCATCAATGATCTTCCTTTCATCACAAGGTCAGAAGTGGGGATGTTCGCTGATGATTGCACAATGTTCAGCACCATTTATGACTCCTCAGATACTGAAGCAGTCCATGTCCAAATGCAGGAAGATGTGGACAATATCCAGGCTTGGGCATTTCATTCATGGGATGTGGGCATCGCTGGCTAGGGCAGCATTTATTGCCTATCCATAGTTTCCCTTGAGAAGGTGGTGGTGAGCTGCCTTCTTGATCCGCTGCAGTCCATGTGGTGTAGGTACATCCACAATGCTGTTAGGGAGGGAGTTCCAGGATTTTCACCCAGTGACAGTGAAGGAACAGCAATATATTTCCAAGTCAGGATGATGAGTGGCTTGGAGGGGAACTTCCAGGTGGTGGTGTTCCCATCTATCTGATGCCCTTGTCCTTCTAGATGGTAGTGGTCATGAGTTTGGAAGGTGCTGGCTAAGGAGCCTTGGTGAGCTCCTGCAGTTCATCTTGTGGATGGTACACACTGCTGCTACCGTGTGTCGGTGGTGGGGGGAGTGAATGTTTGTGGATGGGATCCAATCAAGCAGAGATAAAAACAAAAAGCTAAAAGCTACTGCGGATGCTGGAAATCCAAAACAAAAACAGAATTACCTGGAAAAACTCAGCAGGTCTGGCAGCATCGGTGGAGAAGAAATCAGTTAACTATCAACACTCAGTTCTGCCGAAGGGTCGTGAGGACTCGAAACGTTAACTGATTTCTTCTCCACCAATGCTGCCAGACCTGCTGAGTTTTTCCAGGTAATTCTGTTTTTGTTTCCAATCAAGCAGACAGTGTCAAGCTTCTTGAGTGTTGTTGGAGCTGCACTCATCCAGGCAAGCAGACAGTGTTCCATCACAATCCTGATCTGTGCTGTGTAGATGGTGGACAGGTTTTGGCGAGTCAGGAGGTGAGTTACTCACTGCAAGATTCCTAGCCTCTGACCTGCTCTTGTAGCCACAGTATTTATATGGCTAGTCCAGTTTAGTGCCTGGTCAATGGTAACCCCCAGGATGTTGATAGTGGATGATTCAGTGATGGTAATCCCTTTGAATGTCAAGGGGCGATGATTACATTTTCTCTTGCTGGAGATGGTCATTGCCTGGCACCTGTGTTGAATGTTACTTACCACCTGGAGGAGGCGGTGTAGTGATATTGCCACTGGTAATACAGAGACCCAGGGTAATGCTCTGGGGACCGGGGCTCAAATCCCACCATGGCAGCTGGTGGAATTTGAATTAGGACCATGAAACCATGATCATTGTTGTAAAAACCCATCTGGTTCACTAATATCCTTTAGGGAAGGAAATTTGCCATTCTTACTTGGCCTGGTCTACATATGACTCCAGACCCACAGCAATGTGGTTGACTATTAAATGCCTCCTGAAATGGCCTAGCAAGCCCCACAGTTGTATCAAACCACTAAAACAGGTTAATAAGGAATGAAACCAGATGGACCACCTGGCAACGACCTTGGCACTGGGAACAACAACAGCAACTCAGACCTGATGACCCTGCAAAGCCCTCCTTACTAACATCTGGGGGCTAGTACCAAAATTGGGAGAGCTGTCTCACAGACAAATCTAGCAACAGCCTGACATAGTTTTCCTCACAGAATCACACCTTACAGATAATGTCCCAGACTCCATCATCACCATCCCTGGGTATGTTCTGTCCCACCGGCAGGACAGACCCAGCAGAAGTGGTGGTACAGTTGGGACGGATTTGACTGGGAGTCCTCAACATCAACTCCGAACCCATGAAGTCTCATGGCATCAGGCCAAACATGGCAAGGAAACCTCCATGCCCATCGCCTCCCTGCCTTCCCTGCAGTGAGGCAGATATTGGGTGGTCCGCCTGCTCCTGGGTCAGTTGTGGCCCTTAATTGGAGAATAAATGACCACTTAAGGGCCACTGTACCAGTGGGGGTGGGGGTTGGTGAGCCCCATCCACATGGCAAGGCCACCAGGTAAACCAGGGAACAGAGGCATTTAGAAATTATATGAGTAAAGGCACTTTATATTGCTGTTCTTTCATTGGAGAGGCTTCAAAATCCTTAACTAACAGCATTGTGGGAGTACCTGATCACATGGACTGTAGTGCTTCAAGAAGAAAACTCATCACCACTTTTTCAAAGGCAACTAGGGGTGGGCAATAAGTGTTGGTTGTGCTAACTATGCTCATGTCCTGGGAAAGATTATATTTTAAGTCAGCAAGGAACCCCATTTTATAGGACTACATTGAACCTTAGTGATGTACCATTCAAGCATGGGCACCACATTGCTTTGTTGGATCGTAATAGAAACTGTTCATCTCCCTGAAACCATCCAGTGACAATTCAAATAAAATGAAATATTAGAAGGCTATTATATATAATGAAAACGCAAATATTCTCAGTGCTTATAATGTATGTAGTACAAGGCCAACCGACAATAATGCTGGCTCTAGATATCATTTGTCTGTGATATGAAATGCACATTCTCTACTTTAAAACGTCCCTGTGGGACTGTTATTCACTTTGGAATGTTTTCTGTTGTTGACTTCCCAGACCTGACCTAGTATCAGGAGCCGTCTATGCTTAAGCGCCTAAATCAACCCGTACTCCACCCCCGCACATAGTCCCATTTCTGAACTCATTGCAACTGTTCATGACCTTGATCATTTTTCAAGTTGTCTACCATATTTGTCTTGTTATTATTCAGAAACATAAGTCAACACCAGGAAACACTTTTCAGACTGATACCATGTCATCAGTGATCAGGTAGGTATGCAGCTAACATGTGGAAACTATGGAAATATTTAGCATGGGGAGCCAAATCACAATGCTTAAATATTTATCTTGTGGGTGCTGACAGTTACTAGGTTTTTTCTGAAAGCAGAAAGCAAAGCAAATGAAGAAATCCTAAGTCTGTGCTTCAGCCAAAAATATAAGTAAATTCAAAAAGAAATGAGTCAGGATTATTATATTTACCAATTGAAACTTGACCTTAAATAGTGTGCAGAATATTATCCAAGAATGTGTTGATTGATGGGGGTGGGGCAGGTCTTTTAAAACTTCAAGACAGGCAGAAATACGGTGGGGAGGTGAAAACTTCATAAGTTGGAAACTCAACTCCAACACTCCTCCAATGAGCCCAGTTTCAACTTTAATGGAAGTGGGTTGGTAATTAACCTGCTCTCCAGAGCCAGGTCTGTTATCTGAACATGTCATATGATACAAATTTTCTCTGCTAATTAGACTTAATGGCTGCCAATCATGTTCCCCGGAGATGAAAAAACTGGCAGCTGACAAGAGGCGAGAAATGCCAGATCTACCAGGGAAGTTTTCACAGCACTGATTGTGGGCCAGCAATCAGAACACCCCCAACATATCTCTGATCACCCTCCACAATGACCCTCCCAATCGCTCCCTCATCTCTGCTCCCTGGGTGTCATCTGCCAGCATTGGCTTTCCCTTGTGATAGCCAGCCAGACTCTCAATCCATTAAGACTGAAGATGGGATAAATCAATAAGCAGCAATTAGTTAACACCAAGCCTGTGTCTTAAAAAAACTTAGATTTCAAAGATATCAATGATCAAGCCAGGTAGAGTTTTATGAAATAAAAACAATAAGTGCTGTAAGTACTCGGCAAGCCCAGCAGCATCTATGGAGAGAGAAAAACAGCGTTAACATCTCAGGTCGTTGATGTTTCATCAGAAATGGGAAAAGTTAGAGACATAATAGATTTTGAGCAAGTGAAAGTGGGGAAGATGGGAAAAAGGTAAAAAAGGGAACAAGGGTGCAAGGATGGAAGACAGGAGAGATAAAATAACAAAACTTTTCATGGTTCAAGGCCAAAGGGAGTGGTAATGGGACAAACAAAGAAACAAAATATGTCTCTAGAGGTGGTGCGAATGGCAGAATGATGCATAGTTTCCATCCAGAAGCAAAACAGAGAAATACAAGAGTAAAACCAAAGCATGCAAAGAGAAAGGAATAAGAATGGGGGCAGACATTATTGTCTGAAATTGTTGAACTCAATGATAAAAGCAGAAAATGCTGGAAACACTCAGCAGGTCTGGCAGCATCTGTAGAAATGGAAACCCACTTAACCTGTCAGGTCTATGATCCTTCATCAGAACTGTCAGGGTCAGGATTAAAATCGCTCCTTGTGTGTAATATTCCCCATGGAAACATGTGTAATATAATTCCCAGAACTTATTTTAGTGGAGGCCTATGACGGCAATGGTCAGAACTGAGACTTCAGGGCAACTTTCTTTGTGCATTAAGGATAGCTTCTTAGTGATATGCCATCCCAGATCTTCTGTTTCAACAGCTTAACGTACCAGCAGAGTAGGAAAGCTTTTGAGACTATGAAGCTTTAGCCCTATATATTTTAATATTGATGTTCTCAACACAGCTTGAAACCAATGGAAATGAAAATCAGGATATATTGAGGACAACTGAATCAATATGGCCCAATTCACATTAACACCCAGAGTCAAAATTGATGCCAAAGTAACTGCTTTTAAACTCTGGCGACCAAGGCTTGGATCATGCACAGAAATTGCAACAGACCTGGCGGAATTTTCCAGTCCCACCCACTGTGGGTATCATCGCAGGCAGGACGGAAAATTTGACGGACCAGTAAAATGTCCGTTGACTTTGGACAGGAATTTCTGGTCCCGCCCGCCCAGAGAAAGATGCTGATGCTGTTTATGATGAAAGTTCACAGAAAATTTCAGCTTAAATAACTAAATGCTCAGTCCAGTGAAGTTAACCCTGTTTAAAAACTGGCCTAAATTTGACACACAACACAACAGTTTTCATCTCAGAGGAATTTCCAGAATTACTGAATCAAGAATGCAGAAAATAGAGACAGATGTCAAGACTTCTGAAATATGCAAGGGCTTCACAATTGAATTTGATGAGCACAACTTCCCTGATTATCAGCAAGTAAATTGTCCTTTGCGATTTAGCTGGAGGATTTATGATTAGTTCAGGTCTATATTTGACTATCTAAACTTCAGTATAGGGAATCCTAAGCCAGCATTGGATTTAGATATTATTCTGCTGCATGTCTGCATCACATCAAAGGTGCTTCATCAATGGCTATAAATTAGAAGACAGTCATTACAATGATAAAATCATGGAATTTTGCACCAGAGGAAGAAGCCATTCAGCCCATCACCTCGTGCCAGCTCTCTGAAAGAAGTAACCAAAGATCCCATTCCACTGCCTTTTGCCTGTGCCCTTCTAATTTTCTTTTATCAAAATTTTTACTCACTTCTCGAAGCTGGTTGCAATATTTTCACTACAGCTTAACCAATGATTCCTGTAGGTTTGCCAATACCTCTTTGCTCATGTGCTGTATGCACCTATCAAAAAAAAAGTTGACTATTTTTTTACAGTTTATTAAATAGCCTTCACTCCATTAAATATTTGGTTATGTGTCTATCTACTCTTACTGTTTTCAAGCTTTACATTAAGAGGTTCGGCACCTTTATATGGCACCTTTTACAAGGTGTCCCAAAGCACTTTGTAGCCAATGAAGCACTTTCGAGGTGTAGTCACTGTTGTAATGTAGGAAACATGGCAGCCAATTTGCATGCAGCAAGTTCCCACAATTGGCAATGTGAAAGAGTACAAGATAATCTGTTTTTGTGATGCTGAGATTGTCCAAGACCATGCTGTTCCTCAAAATAGTACAATGGGATCTTTCACACCCACCTGAGAGGGCAGATGGGGCCTTTATTTAACAATTTCAACTCAAAAGACACCTTCAAGAGTGCAGCACTCCCTCAGTACTGCATTCCAGCCTCAGCCTTGATTTTTTTGCACATTCAGGAGCGACACTTGAACCGAAACCTCCTGACTCAGGGGTGAATATGCTCCCAACTGAGTCACAGCTTACTCTAATAACCAAATGAGAAAAGAGAAGAGAGAGATGGAGAGAATGTGCATTTATATGGGTCTTTATGTGTTCCCAGGATGCCCTAAAATGCTTTACAGCCATTGAATTACTTTTAAAATGACATCATGTAGACACATGGAGGATATAGGTATGATTTTGCTTCCGAAGTGTTCCCAGTCAAATTTTCATAGAGCAAACCAATACTACACACCTCCGAGTCCTTCACTTCATTTCATATTTCATCCTGGCCGCTGCATAACTATTGCGTGTATGCTCCTGGCAGAGCATTATTGCATCCATGTTAACAAGAAAGAGGTAACCTATTGTTTCTATCCTTAAAGTAACAGCATTAAACAGGAAGGTGTAGTTGAAGCCCTTTGAGCAAACCTAATTGATTTATGTTCATTTCAATGCCTGTGGGAGCAGGAATGTTATCATGTGAGCTGCTGATGAATATTTCGAAAGGTTATTATTTTTGTTGAATCCCTATGACATGAAATTAAATCCAACACCGTGGCCAGGATTTTATGCTCCCAGTACGCCCACTCCCCGGTGGGTTTTTAGGTGAGAGGTGTGAGATTCCACAGATTGAGAGAGGAATTCTTTTGTTCTTGTAACTGCTGTTGGTAGCTTCTGAACAAAAGGCCAACCATGTGGTCATGTGACTTGTAGCAGCCATCTTTATTGGTTCAGCAAAAAGTCAATTTTATAAAAAGGGGGTGGGTGGGGAGCGTGAAATTGTATGGACCGGATTACCTCCAGGTTCCCGCCCACCCCAGCCTCCCAGTGATTAATGGCCACTTAAGGCCATTTCCCACCCAGCCTCAATTTTTAGGCTGGCGGGCAGACTGAAGCTCTGTGGGGGATACCCAAAAATAAAGAAAGTTAGATCTCGGGCGGGAAGGGCTGTGTGGGGCGGAGTACGCCTCCATCAGAAGCCATCTTCTGATTAGGCGAACATTCCCCTTCAGGACCTCCCTCCCACCTGGCCTAACCCCCAAGACATCGATCACCCCACTCACAACAAACCCCACCCCCCCAAGCCTTCTGTGGGACCTCTGACACTTACCTGGGTCTCCGGTTCCCAGGACGTGGTCTCATGGCAGCTCCATGCAGTTCATCTTCCGCCACTAGAACGCTGTTGCTGCAGGGGCAGGAGAGCTGCCAGCCAATCAGATTGGCTAGCAGCTCCCCAAGGTGGGATTCCGTGAACAGCGGACGTTACGCATATGGCCAATCAACGCTCATTTGAGCATAAAATGGCTGCAGGGCAGCCAGACTCGGCGGGAATGTGTTCCCAAATTCTAAAAATTCAGACCTGTATGTATCAAAACTTGATTTGTTTTGCTATTTATAAAATTGACTTTTTGCTGAACCAATAAAGATGGCTGCTACAAGTCACATGACCACATGGTTGGCCTTTTGTTCTAGAAGCTACCAACAGCAGTTACAAGAACAAAAGAATTCCTCTCTCAATCTGTGGAATCTCATACCTCATTGTAGAGACCTCTTGTAATGATGAAACCAGGGGACTCGCAGATTAAAACTCATCATTCCTACAGAGAGTTAACAAATTCACACCTGGGGCTGTCCAGGTCCATTTCAAAAGGGGACCATTGAGGGGATAAAGGGACATCTTATGCCTCTTGATAAGCTTACCCTTCTAGCAGAGTCAGAGGATCTGCCTAGATAATGGCTTCCTGGCACAAGACTCTCAATATGGATGGTAACTTGTTCAACAGCTAATGACTGTGGCATTATCAGTCCTGAAATCAAAGCCAGTTCTGCACACTGGATAAACATCCCTTTTGATACCAATGTACACAAAGAAGGTCACATGACTCAATTGACCATTTTGAAAACTTTATATTCCTTTGAGAACTGAGAAATCCTCAGACTGCTGTTTTAACACCAACTAGAAAGGACTCCAGCAGCCTGGCTGAGTAAGCAGTCAGTTACCATCTCTCAACTTCTTGAATCCTGCTTAATTTTAAAAGCCTCTGATCAATGCCTCTGAAGCAACCCAAGCCCATCATGCTGCAGCATCATTCATTTCAATGATTTTTATGTTGTTGTCTTAAACCAGAAACTCATCGGGATTGAACTTCACCAGAAAGGAAACACCCTCTAGATTTTGACTTCTCAGGCTCTGGAAAGCAAGTGAACTGATATTCATTTATGTGGTTCTTGTCTGGTTACTATCCATAGTTGTAAAACTATTTTTTCTATCACCCCACCCCCACCCCTCACTTACTGTGCATATGTGTAGTGGAGTGGGACATTGTGAATACCCATCCCCACGTTTTGAATATGAATAAACTAATCTTCTGAGTTCATCATAACGCGAGTTTGCTGTGAGTTATTAGTAAATTGGATCACACAAACAGGGTTTGAGAAAACACGCCACAGCCTACTTTAAACATGATTCAAAAACACCTTCTGCTTATGGACGTTTGGTGAGAGGAAAGAAGTACAGTTTGTCTGTCTCTCTCTCTCTTCTGTCTGTAACTTTATTTTTGCCAACTATAATTTTAAATTTGCATATACTCTTTTCATCCATTTGAATGCGCCTTCTCCTGATATTTAGCAGGTTGGGATGGCAGCCTACATTCCCAACAATGGTCTGGGATCTTCTGCAGTCAGCCTTGGGAGAACTGGGAGAAAATGTGGCACTACAGTCCGAGGCAGTAGACATAGGCAAACAATTTTCCACATATTGTTGCATCCTTTGCAAAAAGTAATTGGAATAACGGTGCATTGCAAATCTGGAGAAGAAGCCAAAAATGTGGATATGATAAATGAATGTGCAGCAAAAGAGGAATGTGCTGGTTTGACTGACAGGTGGGATTAAATAGTTATATGGTCAGGAAGAGGAAGGACCCCTGTTCTGTGGCGGGATTAGAGAAGCTCAAGAAAGGGAACGTCTTCAAGTGAGCTTGTGGTTGATTTTCCTACTCTGCCTCTAAATAAGCCTTATCACAAAGGGGAGGCAGCACCACACTGAACACAGCCCCCTTCATTCGGTGTAAGAGACACTAGCAGCTTTCAGCAACAAGTCCTGAAGCAGCAAAACCATTTTTAACGTGATAAAGACAAAGATTTAGCTCTCTCTTTTGTCCTGTTTCTGGAAACAAAAATTGATTCCACTGGCAGAAGAGTAGGTAACCAAAGGACACCAGTTTAGATAAATGGCAAAAGACTCATGGGGGTAGATGATAAGACTTTTTATTGTTATTGTTAATTGTTATAAACTGGAACACACTACCTGAAAGGGCAGTGGAAGCAGATTCAATAGTAACTTTCAAAAGGGAATTGGATAAGTAGACCCGGGTTTTGCGACAGGGGTAACAGCTAGGCTATCAGCATTCATGGTTATCATAGAGTAAATCAGGCTAAAACATCTGGTGTCCACACATTCACAGTCAAGTGTGGAAATCTTAATGTTGCTGTGTAAGCTGCTGAGCTCAGCACAGGCACACTGGGCTAGAATGGATTCCTTCTGTGCTGTCTGACTCTATGATTCTTGGGAATGTGAACTGTCACTTTAAGACCGAAAGCACTTAGACAGTAGCCCAGGATTTAATCATGCTCAGTTTTTATGGGAGCAGTCTGCCTTTCATCAACACCTGGCGCTATTAAAGGTGATCTGATGCAGATTCATTCAGGTTCATTTGCATGTAATTTACATTCTTGCGCCCTCTACAGGTGCAGTCATGCGCAGACACAAGAATAAGTTCAGGGACAACACTTCTCGAGTCTAGAGCTAGGGCAAAGGGAGGAATTGTTCCAGATTTGCACTAAGCTTGGCAGCAGGCATGTAAACCATTTTATCCACGAGCCACAATGGCGGGTTTTCATACCGAATCATCCCCTTCCCGCCTCATTATTTATGCAGTCACAGGAAACGTGCTATTTTGCTGGCGGGCTTCCTCCAATTCACCCGCCATTCCATCACCTCGCCGCTTCCCCAAGTCGGGTGCCATATTTGTACTGCAGCTGCGTGCACACCTCTCAGTGCCTCAGGACTGCTGCACAGAAGGCATGGCCCCAAAAGGCAAGGTGAATGCAAACCACCATTTTTCGGAGAGGGCCCTGCAGCGCCTCCTGGACACCGCTGGAGCCCGCTGCAATGTCCTCTATGTCCGCTATGGCTGCAGGAGGCCCATCAGTGTGTCACCACTCCAGCTTGGGAGGTGGTGGCAGTGGTAGCCAGTGCCAACACTGCATAGAAGAGGTTGGCCATCCAGTGCAGAATGAGGATGAATGGTCTCATCCATGCTGTCAAGGTAAGGCAATCATCTCATCACTCTAAACTCACATACTCGCAAGCTCATCACACATTCACTGGCATTTCACTGACTGCCAGCTCAAGGGACATCATCACTCATACTCTAACACACATCCTCATATCTTCATCTGGTTTCATCTCCTCTGGAGACTGCTCCCTCAGCACTCACCACCTTGAAGCCACTTGCACAGTTCAACGTGTGCTCCTGCACACATCCTGGGTTACCTTCCCCATTACAGCGCTAGCCCTGCAGCCTCTCCCCTTGCCTGAGGCCACTTCTCCCCCTTCCCCAAGCAAGCCCTAGTCCTGCAACCATTGAAAAGCCAACCCCACCTTCTGGCTGGTCTGGTAGGTAGAGACCTCTCCGTAAGCCCCACTAAAAGTGATGTGGTGCTGCAAGCCACTCAGTTGTATCAAACCACTACAAAGTCTCAAAAAAGGAATGAAACTGGATGGACCACCCAACCCAGCATTGACCTAGGCAATGGAAACAACAATGGCAAACTCAACCCTGTTGACCCTAGAAGGTCCTCCTTATGAACACATCGGGGCTAGTGCCAAAATTAGGAGAGCTGTCTCACAGACTAGTCAAGCAACAGCCTGACTTAGTCATCCTCACGGAATCATACCTTACAGAGTCCCCAGACTCCACCATCACCATCCCTGGGTATGTCCTGACCACCGGCAGAACAGACCCAGCAGAGGTGGCGGCACAGAGATTCACAGCCAGGAGGGAGTTGCCCTGGGAGTCTTCAACATTGACTCCGGACTCCATGAAGTCTCATCAGGTGAAACTCAACTGATGAATCAGTGCTCCTCCATGTTGAGCACCAATTTGAGGAAGCACCGAGGGTGGCAAGGATGCAGAATGTTCTCTGGGTGGCGCACTTCAATGTTCATCACCAAGAGTGGCTCGGTAGCACTAATACTGACCGAGCTGGCTGAGTCCTAAAGTTCATGGCTGCTAGACTGGGTCTGTGGCAGGTGGTAAGAGAACCAACAAGAGGGAAAAACAAACTTGACCTCATTTCACCAACTTGTCTGCTGCAGATGCATCTGTCCATGACAGTATCAGTAGGCGTGACCACGGCACAGTCATTGTGGAGACGAAGTCCCGTCTTCACATTAAGGATACCCCCCATCGTGTTGTGTGGCACTACCACCATGCTAGATGGGATAGATTTCAAACAGATCTAGCAACTCAAGACTGGGCATCCATGAGGCGCTGTGGGCCATCAGCAGCAGCAAAATTGTACTCAAGCACAATCCATAACCTCATGGCCTGGCATATCCCCCACTCTACCATTACCATCAAGCCAGGGGATCAACCCTGGTTCAATGAAGAGTGCAGGAGGGCACGCCAGGAGCAGCACCAGGCATACCAAAAAATGAAGTGTCAACTTGGTGAAGCTATAACACAGGACGACTTGTGTGCCAAACAGCATAAGCAGCAAGTGATAGAGCTAAGCGATCTCACAACCAACGGTTCAGATATATGCTCTACAGCCCTGCCACTTCCAGTCATGAATGGTGGTGGACAATTAAACAACTCACTGGAGGAGGAGGGTCCACAAATATCCCCATCCTCAATGATGGGGGAGCCCAGCAGATCAGTGCAAAAGACAAGGCCGAAGCATTTGCTATATTCTTCAGCCATGATCCATCTCGGCCTCCTCTGGAGGTCCCCAGCATCAGAGATGTCAGTCCGCAGCCGATACAATTCACCCCACGTGATACTAAGAAACAGCTGAAGGCACTGGATAGTGCAAAGTCTATAGGCCCTGAGAATATTCCAGCAATAGTACTGAAGACTTGTGCTCCAGAAACTGCCGCACCCCTAACCAAGCTGTTCCAGCACAGCTACAACACTGGCATCTACCCGGCTATGTGGGAAATTGCCCAGGTATGTCCTATACACAAAAAGCAGGACAACTCCAACCCAGACAATTACTGCCCCATCAGTCTACTCTCCATCATCAATAAAGTAATGGAAGGGGTCATCAGCAGTGCTATCAAGTGGCACTTGCTTAGCAATAACCTGCTCACTGGCTCCCAGTTTGGGTTCTGCCAGGCCCACAGAGCTCCTGACCTCATCACAGCCTTGGTTCAAACATGAGCAAAAGAGCTAAACTCCTGAAGTGAGGTGAGAGTGACTGCCCTTGACATTAAGGGTGCATTTGACTGAGTGCGGCATCAAGGAGCCCTAGCAAAGCTGGAACATAGGTAATTAAGCTAATAAATGTGGCCTAGCCAGCGACACCCACATTCCATGAACGAATAATATATTTTAAAAATGCTGGGTATGCCCAGTATAGAATACTGCAATCAGTTGTGGTGTCGCTGCACAGTGATAGAAGATAAATCTTCACTAGATCCCTCAGCAAGACTTGATCTGAGGTCAGTAGTGAGTGCCCGTGCTTTGCCACTGACCACAGACTTTGAAGTGTAGCCAGTGTTGTAACGTCGGGAACCACAATCAATACTGCATATAGCAAGGTACTACAAGGAGCAGTGAAATAAATTACAGCCTTGGTTCAAACATGGACAAAAAGAGCTGAACTCCCGAGGTGAGATGAGAATGACTGCCCTTGACATCAAGGCCATATTTGACAGGGTGTGGCATCAAGGAGCCTTAGCAAACCAGGAGTCAATGGAAACCAGGGGAAAACTCTACACTGGTTGGAGTCATCCCTAGCACAAAGGAAGATGGTTGTGGTTATTGGAGGTTAGTCATCTCAGCTCCATGACATCACTGCAGGAGTTCCTCAGGGTCGTGTCCTAGGCCAAACCATCTTCAGCTGCTTCGTCAATGATCTTCCTTCCATAATAAGGTCAGAAGTGGGCATGTTCGCTGCTGATTGCACAATGGTCAGCACCATTCGCAACTCCTCATATACTGAAGTAGTCCATGTCCAACTGCAGGAAGATCTGGACAAAATCCAGGGCTGATAAGTGGCAAGTAACATTCGTGTCACACAAGTGCCAGGCAATAACCACGCCCAATAAGGGAGAATATAACCATCACCCCTTGACGTTTAATGGCATTACCATCGCTGAATCCCCCACTATCAACATCCTGGGAGTTACCGTTGGCCAGAAACTGAACTGGACTAGCCATATAAATACTGTGGCTACAAGAGCAGGTTAGAGGCTAGGAATCCTGTGATGAGTAACTCATCTCCTGACTCTCCAAAGCCTGTCCGCCATCTGCAAGTCACAAGTCAGGAGTGTGATGGAATACTCCCCACTTGCCTGGATGAGTGCAGCTCCCACAACACTCAAGAACCTTGACACCATCCAGGACAAAGCAACCCACTTGATTAGCACCCCATCCACAAACATTCACTCCCCCAACCACCGGTGCACTGTTGCAGCAGTGTGTACCATCTCCAAGAATTCACCAAGGCTCTTTTGAAAGCATCTTCCAAACCCATGACCATCTAGAAGGACAAGGGCAGCAGATGCATGGGAACACCACCACCTGGAAGTTCCTCTCCAAGTCACACACCATCCCAACTTGGAAATATATCATCATTCCTTCACTGTTGCTGGGTCAAAATCCTGGAACTCCCTTCCTAATAGCAATGTGAATGTACCCACACCACATGAACTGCAGTGGTTCAAGAAGGCTGCTCACGACCACCTTCTCCAGGGTAACTAGGGATGGGCAATAATTGCCGGCGCAGCCAGCAAAGCCCGCATCCCATGAATGAATAGAAAAAAAGGAGCTCACATTTATTTTGGTAGCACATCAGGTTGAGCTGGGCAGACCGATGCTATTGCCTGCTCAATGACACCAGTGAAATACTCAAACCATTTTTACAGTTGGATCTAGTTAGAACTCTTACAGCGAGCTGTCAGTACTGAATGAGCACCAATGAGCAGCCCATAACTGGGGGAGTGAGCCATCCTACAGTTCCGCCTGAAACTTTGCTGGATGTAGGCCCTTTTACCAAGGTGTAGGCAACTCAGTTTGGGGACATACAAGGACTGGCAATCCAGTGGGAAGATTTTTGTTGGGTAAACAGGGCATTTAGGCATTTGAGAATCAGCACCTCACCCCTTGGTTCCATAGCCCTTAGTATCCTTACCTAACAAAAATCTATCAATCTGAGTGTTGTTTTTTTATTGACCTAGCCTCAACAGTGTTTTTGGGGAATTAGAGTTCCAGATTTCCACTACCTTCATGAAAAGAAGTGTTTCCTAACTTCACCCCTGAATGGCCTAACTAATTGTCGGCCCCTTATTCTGGATTTCCCCCACCAGGTGAAATGATTTCCCTCTATCTACCCTGTGAACTAAACTATCTAAATCCATCAATCTTATAAATTCCTCAAACTATCCACCCTTGTTGACAAGACAACTTTTTTCAGTAATCGTGTTGAATATGTCTAATAATCTTTTCTTTGACAAGGTGATCAGACTGTGTGCCCTTAATGGCTTCCTGCAACCTCCACGTAACTGGAGTCAAACGATTGGGCCAATAATTTATTTGTTCTGCCTTGTTGCCTTTTTTGAATGTCACCATCACAAAAATGTAGAACAGGTTCGGAAGATTGTAAAGCAAATTTAAAATTTAAGAAGTGAATATTTCTGGCTTTGCATCTGCCCGCTCTTGGGTTCTAGGGGCCACTGATAGGTTTACTCATGTAATGGACTTGTTTGTTCATCACGGACAGGTAAACCTTAAATGTCTGGATTTTTCATTGGCTGAAAAATTGGTTTTTTGAAGCCGCTTTTCTGTATTAAGGCCCAGTTTTTAAGTCAATGCAAACTTTTTTTTATCTTCCTATCCATGAAATAATTAAAATGTTACAGATGAATGTTTTTAGGAAAAATGTTCTTGCAAAAAAAGTCAGGATGGGTCAGATTTGAAAGCGAGGAAGTAAAATAAAAGTTTAAAAAAAAGAGAATGGGATGTAAGGAAAAGGGGAATATATATAAGCGGTCGTTTCAGCATTGCAGGGCATGAAGGAAAAACCTGCAGAACTGACCCTCTGAAGGGAGAGATTCTGACCTAATCATTAAATATACTTCCAATTTGTCAAATAATTCAGTCAGGACAACTGGCTGTATTTTGTAAATTTTCTGCTGCCATTTAAGAGAATTTGGCCTTTTAATTTACATTTCTACTACAGTTAATTGAACACAATTTCCAAAAATTCAAATAAAATAATACATTTTCGCCACAAATGTTTCTTGAATGTTGGATGACAGAAATGTTATGAACCTTAGGGAGTTGAGCTATGGTGTGACATGTTGTTAGCAAATTTAAAAGGCAAAATTAGCAGAGCAATCATGAGAAAATAACGCTAAGCTTCTATTCCCATCTGTCATATGCATTTTGTTGGATGATTAACTGGCACTATTTTGGCCTACCCTTGGGCCCTCCTGAGGGGCATGCCCCTTGACATGCACCTGCCACTCTCTCCAAAGAAATATTGAAAAACATCTATGATTTTCTTGTCTCCAGATAACCTGAAACAATTTATTAAATTCCTAGAATTTTACATGTTAAAAATAAAGAAGATATCTACCTTAAGGCTACATATGACCTAAGGCAAAAAAAAAAGCACATATTGAACCTAATTTCATGCAGAAATATTTGGCTGACACAAATTATTGAAATTAGTATTTTACATTTATTTATGTTATAATTGTCCAATGTTTTAGTTTTAACATGTTTTAGGCACCATTTTATTTCCTGCCTCTCAGTAAAGCGAGGTCAGGAGCTAGCACTGCCAAATTAGCTTACTGCCATGTAACTGGCTATTCAGAGATTTGCAAGGGAAACCTAATATGACTGCCCCTCTGATTCTCCACGTGTCCCCCAGGGAAACACCTCACCTCCACTCTGTGCCTTCCCTGACTGTCCATTTGCAATCATGAGGTAAATATGACATTATATTGCCAAAGCAATTCCAAAGGAGTGGAGAATGTTAGATATCAGCTCCTCACCCATGATCAAATCCCAGGCACACCTTTGAGGATAGATCTTAGAGCCATGGGGAATGCACCCTCAAACATCAAAATTTTAAGCACAACTTTGTGAGATTAATAATTTTACTGGGATAAGGAATAAAAATTGTTAAAATAAAAATGTAAAGTTTCATAAAAATTTTGTAGAAGATGTGCCTATGGGATTTGGGGCTAAAACAAATGGTGATTATCATTTCTGTTATAATTGAGTTGTTATTTTCTTATATATTATCAATACAAAGTATGTAAGTGCCAGAGAAAATAACACTTTTCAATTCTTTCTCACACAGTATAGACCTCCCATCCCACCCCCCACCCCCAACCCCCAACCCCCACCCCCTTTTAGTAAAAATGATCTCATCATAAAAATATCTCTTTCCCTCACAGAACAGTAGGGTTGGCATGCAGAAAGATATTTCCAATTAAAACTATAGTGATTTCCAGGAAAAGGAAGGCAACTAGTGGAAGTGATAAGACATGAAGAATAATGATTAAAGGGTTGTCTAAGAGGAACAAAGAGCATAGGAGCTTATATGAAGAATATATGATTTTTCTTGTTGTTAGCCCCAAGTAGCTTCCTTGACTGTGTAACATGTCCACAGTGTGAACAATAAATTCTGCTACTAATCAAAAACATGTATTGAAGGTGTTGTGGAGATTGCACATCAATGAGAATAATATGTCTTGGGTTAAGTAGAATCAGAATAATAACAATATTTGTTTTACAAGATTGTATTTTGTACTTTTACTTCTACTTTAAACAAATGTTATTAAAAATAAATAAATATTGGCGCTTCCTTGATGACACTCATCATCTAGGCTCACATACAAAGAATATTCACTAGGGGTTGCTGGCATTGATGGAACTCTATCTCAACATGAATCAGTGCCTTCGGAGGAGTAGTGGGAAACAGAGAAGGAAGAACACTGAATAAATTGTACATGTGTATGTGCCTCTTGTCAGCCTCAGTTTCAGAGATCATTTTGCATTATTTCAGACCCTTGTTCTATGAGGGTTTAAAGTAGGATTCAAAGCCATTTGAATGTTATATGACTCCAGTCTCTTTCTGCTCCACAAAACTTTGAATCCTCCTTAAGCAATGAAGCATCCTCTGATGTTAAACAGCCCGATTTATCAGTGCATTCTTCCAGCAGAATTCCTTAGGGCAAGTGGTATCCTCTGATGTTAAACAGTCCAGTTTTGAAAGCATTTTTTGGTGCTGTAAGTTACTAATTAGGATGTAAATAAATAGAAAAGAAATTCTCTTTTTAGTTATCTTCTCTTTTTTTGGAAGAGTGAGAGATAAATATTTGCATCAGTCGAAGTGAGGAATGTCAGTGCTGGTCCATGGAACATTTTCCCACATTTGCGCTCACCCCTGGCATAATATGCTCCCAGGTTATATACAGCATGAGCTATATCTTATTTTTGGAAACAAAGAAACAGAAATTTATATATTTACATTTTTACATAATCTATTTTGTTGTATGGTCAACTCAAAATGTTGTATCCAGTAAACGGTGTCTATCTGAGGGTTAAGTTTTACCCCTAGGCACCCTTAATTTCCTACTAAGAGACTAAAATTAAAGGAACACGGGAATTATTTATGTGTGCACGTATTCTGAAGAAATGTTTCAGCTCCTTGCTTTTAAACTTAGCATGCTGGGATCAGAAGGAAAGTCATAGTATGAGAGAGAAAAAGTGAACTGTTGGCAACTGAAGGTTGCCAGGATTCAAATTAAATGAGTTACTGGAATAATGGAAGGTTCCCTCTACTCTGAACAAACACATGCTCTAGCCCCAAACTCAGAAACGCATCAGTTGTTGCACCAGTAACATTTTTATTTTGCCACAACCGCCGTTCTTAGATACTCTCAGAGTGATTGCAAGTGATGTGCCATTAAATTGCAAATCATGGTGCAAACAGTATTTCCTCTGAATCTTAACTTCCCCTATAAGAAGCATGAATTCCTTCACTCACAAGTTGTAAAATAACAGTCAAATATGTCCCCATCTCATTCACAGAGATTTGAACACTGCAACTCTATCCCACTCCAACCAGCCATCTAATGGAAATAATGGAATATTACCCAGCTGTACCATTTATCTCATCGTGGGTCAAAAGATTCCTTCCTGCAAATGTTGTTCTACATGTACTCTTGACCCAAGTAAATCACATACATAACTTGAATGCTTAATTAAAGATTAATGATATAAGGTAAGAGTTGCAGGAAGACAGGACATTGGCTCTGCACTTGCTGAGTGGTATAGATGGCACAGAACCACTGACACCTAGTCATGGTAGTGCTGTTTTTGCAGGTGCAAGGCGATGACCCATGTTTCTCGCACAAACTATCGGGATTTGCAGCTCCACCTTCGTTTAAATAATTCTTGGAGGCTAATAAGGATTCAACACTCCAAGTGCTATCTGTTGGAAAACTCCAATCGACTCTTTCATGGCAATCCCAGCAGAAGCTCTGTGCTCTGCAGTTTCTGCCCTCATTGCCACAAGATGCACCTGTGCCACTAGTGCACAAAAGCAGGCTTTCAGCCCCAGTGTTCCTGTATCCAGGATGCTATTATTCTTACATCTTAACTTCCAAACTATTGCTACATGCAACTAAAGATGAAGAGATTATTTTCTGTCCATTGTGGTAAATTTATTAGAAAAACGATAACATTTTGATAAACTCTTCAGAAGCAGTTTTTACATACAAACATATGAAATAGGAGCAGAAGTAGGCCATTCGGCCCCTCGAGCCTGCTCCACCATTCAGTAAGATCATGTCCGATCTGTTTGTGTTCTGAATTCCACATTCCCATCTACCCCAATAATCTTTGACGCTCTTGCCTAACAAGAATCTATCTACCTCCGCATTAAAAATATTCAGTGACTCCGCCTCCACCACCTTCAGAGGCAGAGAGTTCCAAAGTCGCAAAACCCTCTGAGAGAAAAGAATTCTCCTCATCTCTGTCCTAAAAGGGTGACCCCTAATTTTAAAATAGCGCCCCTAGTTCTGTACTCACCCACCAGGGGAAACATCATTTCCACGTCCACCTTGTCAATACCGTTCAGGATTTTATATACTTCAATCAAGTCACCCCTCACTCTTCTAAACTCTAATGGAAACAAGTCCAGTCTGTCTAACCTTTCCTCATAAGACAACCCATTCACTCCAGGTATCAATCTAGTAAACCTCCTCTGAACTGCCTCCAATGCATTTAAATCCTTCCTTAAATAAGGAGACCAAAACTGCACACAATATTCAAGGTTTGGTCTCACCAATATCCTGCATAATTGAAGCATAACATCTTTACCTTTATGTTGAATTCCTCTCATAATAAAGGATAGAATTCCATTAGCCTTCTTAATTACTGGCTGTACCTGCATACTAACTTTTTGTGGCTCATGCACTAGAACAGCTAAATCTCTTTGTACCTTGGAATTCAGCAACCGTTCTCTGTTTAAGTAAGACTCTGCTCTTTTATCCTTCCTGCCAAAGTGAACAACTTCACATTTTCCTACAGTAAACTCTATCTGCCAGATTTTTTCCCACTCACTTAATCTACCTATATCCGTCTTCAACCTCCTTATGCCCTCTTCACAACATACTATATACATACTTCACAACATACTCCCTATCTTTGTGTCATCTGTAAATTTAGCTTCCATGCCTTCACTCTCCTCATCTAAGTCATTGATATAAATTATAAGAAATTGAGGCCCCATCACAGATCCCTGCGGGATTCCACTCTTCACAACCTGCCAGTCAGAAAGTGACCCATTTATGCATACTCTCTATTTTCTGCCAGTCAGCCAATCTTTTATCCATGCTAATATGTTACCCCCTACACCATGAGCTTTTATTTTCCGTATAACCATTGATGTAGCACCTTATCAAATGCCTTCTGAAAATCTAAGTATAGCACGTCTACAGGCTCCTCCTTTATCCGTGGCACATGTTACTCCTTCAAAGAACTCCAATAAATTGGGTAAACGTGATTTCCCTTTCACAAAACCATGCCGACTCTTCCCGATTACTTTGAATTTGTAGAAGTGCCCATTTATAACCTCCTTAAGGACTGATTCTAACATCTTTCCCACAACAGACAACAAGCTAATTGGTCTATAGTTCCCTGTTTCCTGCCTCCCTTCCTTCTTGAATAGAGGGGTCATATTTTCTACTTTCCAGTCTAATGGAACCTTTCCAGAATCTAGGGAAATTTGGAAAATTAACACCATTGCATCTACTACCTCATTAGCCACCTCTGTTAAGACCCTAAGATGATGTCCATCAGGACCCAAAGACTTGTCAGTCCACAGCTCCATCAATTTGCCCAGTACTGCTTCCCTAGTGATGGTAATTTCACCACGTTCCCCTCTCCCTCCCACCTCCTGATTTACAGCTATTACTGGAATATTTTTGTATCCTCTATAGTGAAGACAGAAGCAAAATATTTGTTCATTTCATCCTCCAATTCCTTGTTATCTACTATTACCTCCCTATTATCACTCTCTAGAGGACAAACACTCACTTTACTTATACTTTTCCTATTTAAATACCTGTAGAAACTCTTGCTGTTTGTTTTTACATTTCTAGTTAGCTTCCTCTCATACTCTAATTTCTTTGAAACAAAAATAAAAATAGCTGGAAAAACTCAGCAGGTCTGACAGCATCTGCGGAGAGGAATACAGTTAACGTTTCGAGACCATATGACTCTTCATCAGAACTGAGGAGAAATAGAAATGAGGTGAAATATAAGCTGGTTGAGGGGGGTGGGACAGGTAGAGCTGGACAGGAGGCCAGTGATAGGTGGAGGCAAGGAAGAGATTGCCAAAGATGTCATAGACAAGAGGACAAAGGGGTGTTGACGGTGGTGACAATAGCTAAGGAATGTGTTAATGATGACATTAAGGGTAGAAAGCAGGACGAGCAAGTGACAGATAGCCCTAGTGGGGGTGGGGTGGGGGGAAGGGGTCGAAATAAGCTAAAAGGTGGAGATGAAACAATGGATGGGAATACATTTAAAAATAATGGAAATAGGTGGGAAAAGAAAAATATATTTGAGAAATATAAATAATTAGAAAAAGGGGGATCGGAAAGGGGGTGGGGATGGAGGAGAGAATTCATGAACTGAAATTGTTGAACTCAATATTAAGTCTGGCAGGCTGTCAAGTGCCTAATCGGAAGATGAGCTGCTGTTCCTCCAGTTTGCGTTGAGCTTCACTGGAACATTGCAGCAGGCCAAGGACGGACATGTGGGCATGAGAGCAGGGTGATGTGTTGAAATGGCAAGCGACAGGGAGGTCTGGGTCATGCTTGCGGACGGACTGAAGGTGTACCACAAAGCGGTCACCCAGTCTGCGTTTTGTCGCTCCAATGTACAGGAGACTGCATTGGGAGCAGCGAATGCAGTAGATTAAATTGAGGGAAGTGCAAGTGAAGTGCTGCTTCACTTGAAAGGAGTGTTTGGGCCCTTGGACGGTGAGGAGGGGGGAAGTAAAGGGGCAGGTGTTGCACCTTCTGTGGTTGCATAGGAAGGTACCGTGGGAGGGGGTTGAGGTGTAGGGGGGTGATGGAGGAGTGGACCAGAGTGTCCCGGAGGGAATGATCCATGCGGAATGCCGCCAGGGGGGTGAAGGGAAGATGTGTTTGGTGATGGAATCATGCTGGAGTTGGCAGAAATGGCGGAGGATGATCCTTTGAATGCGGAGGCTGGTAGGGTGATAAGTGAGGACAAGGGGGACCCTATCATGGTTCTGGGAGGGAAAGGAAGGTGTGAGGGCGGATGCGCAGGAAATGGGTCGGACACGGTTGAGGGCCCTGTCAACCACCTTGGGTGGAAAACCTCGGTTAAGGAAGAAGGAAGACATGTCAGAGGAACTGTTTTGGAAAGTGGCATCATCAGAACAGATGCGATTTTGTTTCTTTGTCCAGATTAACCTTTTAGTCATTCTCTGCCATTCTCTACATTCTGACCAATCATCTGAATTGCCACTCATCTTTGCACAGTTACATGCATTTTCCTTATGTTTGATGCTTTCCTTAACTTCTTTAGTTAACAATGGAGTTCTGATTATTTTCTTGTTACATTTTATGCTTCTCCCACCCCCTGTCCCTAATCCTCAATGCACCATTCCTCTTTGCCAGTCGCACTGCTTATCACTTTTGACAGAGTAGCCAGATTGGTAAATTGTTCCCAAGTCTTTGCCAATACCTTTCTCTTGAGGCATCCAATAGAAAGTGCTCAATGGCAGCTTAGAAAAATTGACCATCTGATTATAACTTCTCTGACTGTTTATTAAACGGCCAGCCTGCAATAAATGTCATCCACTGACCTCAAGACTTTTATGTATTGTGTAGAGAACTGAAGGCAAAACCACACCATATCATTTTGCAGTCCGTAACAAGGTAATTCACCCTCTGCTTTGCCAAGTTATTATATGCTTCAACCAGAATTTCAATTGACAGTATTAAAAAGAACCCCAATTAAAATAAATCTTCAATGTCCTGCATATTCAGTTTGGCAGATTACAGTTTCTAATTTGAAGTGGTTTACTTACTAGATAAACAATGCAATTGGTTTGAAAAAAATCCTCAAGCACACACATATTTGTTTACAAATCCTATTGGCAATCTGCTTTGCATCTTTTTCTTGGCTCAATCATTACGGCAGCTAATCCTGAAAATGCAGTCAAATGACAAACACTTTACAAGATATAAACATTCTATTTAAATTTCCACAAGCAAATATCACATTTTAAAAAAAATATTCTGCCCTTCACTCCTGCTGTGTTACAATTCTATAGCTGCCAGTTTTCCCTCCCTCAAACAATTTTGCTTTATGTCGAGAGTCTAGAGAGTGAGGGTAAGATTTTCTGGTGAAGTTGAGATGGCTCCCCAGCATAACTCCAGTGGAATGCAGTGAAAAATTCTTTCGGAGCTGTTCTGCCATAAGTTACGAGAGGTATACTACATACCCACCCAATTAATGCCAGGTGCATTATAGTGGCACAGAAAATAGGCCATACATATATCATTCAAAGTGTTTTTGATTATTTGTGGCCAAGCAATTCCTGGGACAACAGATTGCATCGGCTAATGCTTCTATTAAAAAAGAACGTTACTCCTTTGTCAGCCTGACTGAGCTGCACTGTGATAGCCTGTTTGACCATGGAAAACTGCCTAGTGTTAAAGAGACAGAATTTCCTAAGATAGGCCAGGATTCCAGGGGTACCACCAAATAAAAAAACTCCTCGCCAAAGTGTCAGCAGTTTTTTTATGGCTAGAGAAGGTGTTACGATTGAGCCCAATACTATCTTGGTCCATATCCTTTGGTTCTGCAAAAGGCAGCGTACATACCAACTGAACTAACAGGAGCCCTCTGAAATTATTAATCCTTGCGTTAAATGGATTTTTGGAGCTAGATTTTACGTGCTCCCTTCTGGGAGTGTTTTCAGCAGGTGGGTGGTGTGGGGTTGGGAGGTGGATGTGGGGTGGTGGTGCAGGTGGCACTTAAAATATGTCAGGTAGTTAGCCCGCCACCTTCTTGCCCACCGCCGAGCTGACCCCCATAATAAGCTATGTGGGCGGCTGCCAAAATTGGCAACCCAATCGCCATATGTAAATAAATAATTAAGGGTCATTTAGGCCTGATAGCAAGCCTATTGACCAGGATAATATGCTGCCCACATTATGGGCAGAATTTTCCATTTATGAGACTAAGCGCAGTGACGAGTGGCTTCGGCAGCGCCGACCCTGCTCGCAGGAATGGTGAGAACTTGCACCCGATTCTGCTCATGAATTATGCACAGGCAAGTATCGGACCAAATCACCTGACAGGTCCGGAGTTGATTTGTCTTCCCGCCAACAGCTGGTGGGGTCGAAGGTCCAGGCATCGCATTTAAATGCCAGTCCAACACATACACCTCACTCCCTCCAGCCCACCTGTCTTCAGGACACGAGCAGAGATGTTTCCCAGCCACAAGAAGAAGGCTGGAAGCCTCAAGAAGAAAGCAGCACCCTGCATCACCCACCAGGCCCTCCAGGCCTTAACCAGAGGACTGTGGGCGCACAGGAATGTTCTGTATCTCAGGGATGGCTCCAGCAAGCACACCAGTCTCAGCTCTCTGGCCTGGGAGGCCAGTGCAGAGCAGGTCAGCATGGCAGGCAACTGTGCCCGAAATGCCATCCAGTGCAGGAAGAGGATGAATGACCTCAGCCACTCCACTAGGGTAAATCATCCTTCAACTCCCTCCAATATCAAAATCTCATCATGGCATCATGCACTCAAACAGCCACTCTCTTCAGGGATCTCACACAACCATTAGTGGGGGACACATATCAACACTCATTCTCTCACCGAGACTTTCACATCACCACCATCCCACCTATCATGTTGCTCACACTCCATCCTCTGGCTCTTCTGGGGAGGGCTCACCACACACAGGGGACATGCATCTCACCCAACCTCTGCTCCATCCCTTCTCATCACATGCCTTTCTTTCTTCTTCATACAGGCCAAGCTGGCACACAACAGGCACGAGAGATTGCAGACTAGGGGAGGGACGGCTGACATCATTGCCCTCACTGAGTTTGAGGAGGCTGCAGCCGAGCTGGCTGGGGAGGACAGGGATCATTCCTGTGGGAAGGGGAGATCAGCTTCTCCCAGCAACCTACTATGGATCACAGCTCCATCACCTCATCAAATCCTGACAATCACAGTGGCCCACTAGTCACCGTGGTCTTATCTAGCTCATGCTCATCAACTGAAATTCTATTTTCTAGGCACCAGCAGATCGAGGCCCCCAAGGCAGTCCAGCACCAGTGTGAGCCCCCAGACTATATCCAAAGAGGAAGCTCTGGAAGAACCGTAACGGCACTCACACGCACCCTCCACCAGCTCAGAGACACACACAGCTGTAGATTAGGCTCGGGCTCACTTTCTGGTGAACACCTCACTGACACGTCCCTGGAGGCCGGAGGCAGGGACAGCTCAGGTCTCCGGCACTTGGAGGGCTGCTGGAGACCAGCCACCCACTCAGTCCGAATCAGATGATGAGCCTCTGGAAGTGGCTGCCAACTCAATGCTGGAGATGCAATGACAGGCAGCGGAACATCAGGCAGAGATTCGACTGTCACTCAGCAGACTAGAGTGAATGATGGAGGAGTCCATCCACGTTTTGTCTGATGTTGTGGCTCCGATATGTGAGCACCTCGAGGTCACCATGGAAAGGCTGGTGACCACCATGGAGACCTTGTCTTGCCAGATTTGCGCTTGACCCTGTATTCCATGGCCACACACCCTGGTGGGCACCATCAAGGTCTAGATGACATGAAGATGACCTCACTTCAGTTTCACCATCTCCTGCAGGGGTCAGGGCAGGGCCCTTTGGTCCCTATAGGGAGGGTGAGCATCATCTAGACACCCTGCGGACCTCCTCTCAGGACACTCCAAGGATGTGCAACCACTCACAGCCCCCTCTGCCTGTGATCCCATCCACTCCAGCTTCTCAGGCTGGCGAAGGTGCTTCTGGTTAATTGGCCAGCCAGTGTGAAATCGCGGTCGGGGCCAATTGCGGTCAGTGGTCCATTCCCCGGCTGCGCCCGGGCCGCCGATCGTGGCCACCTGCTGACCTGAAAATTCAGCCCTTGATGTCACTTTTGGATCACAGATGTGCTATTCATGTAAATAAATTTACTTTTGTGAATACATTTGGTGGTTATGTAAATGTTTTGGTCAACTGAAGCGTTGTGATTTTCTACTTTGGAATCCTCTTGTGTCAAGGTTTAGCCATCCTTCCACTCAGTGACAGTGTCTCACTGTGAGATTAACATTCCTGTGATGTCAACCTCAGTTGAACTGGTCTACTTGCCCTTGTGTGATGTCAGGGAGATGTGTTTAAATCTTTATTTGAAGGGTGTGATGTAAGCGTTTCTAACCCTGCTTTCTCAAGGAACAACATTGAGTGAGGGCAGCTCATCAGCATTGATATTCTAGCGGCATTTGTATCCCCTCAGTGGTAGTGGCAGAAGAAAAGCCATACACAGGAGGAGGAGATCCCTGGGCATGTCCACATCTGTCGCAGCAGTGTTTGCATCATTAGATACCGGTGAAGGTTTCAAGTCTTCTCTTGCTTTGATCTTGTTGCAAAGTGGACTCTCGGTTCCCAGAGTGAGCTCACTCACAGGGCACCATGAACCAAAGCAGAGATCATGGCCTGGTGATTCATGAGAGCAGAACGTGAAAGTGTGAATGCAGGACTCGTTCTTGCTGCAAGTGGGTGGACATCCCCTGAGATGAAAGAAAATGACATTGAGGGCTAGGAGGGATGTGGCCACCTTCCCTCGCTTAACTTTCCTCTTCCTGGAACCTGTCTCGCGGACATGTTTCCCATGTTTTCCTTCCTCTGTGGTGTGATTGCGCTCATGCTGACCCTCAGCAGGCTCCTGAGGTTCCTGGGCCTCCAGATCTTCATCCTGTGATGAGCTCTCATCCTCCTCCAGTTCATCCTCTGGCAGGGGTTCACCTCTTTGTATTTCCAGATTGTGAAGAGTGCAACACACTGCGATGATGCGGGAAACCCTGTAGGGAGTGTATTGTAGTGAACCACCTGAGTGGTCCAAGCATCTGAAACGCATCTTCAGAAGGCCTATGGTCTGCTCTGTAAGGGAGCATGTGGACTTGGGAGCAGTGCTATACCTCTCCTCGGGACAACTCTGAGGGCAATGCACTGGTGTCATCAGCCAGTGTTTCAGTAGGTACCCCCTATCCCCAAGCAGCCATCCTGCAGACATAATGGCCCCTCAAACATCTCAGGTACCTGGGAGTGACTCAGGATGTAGGAGCCATGGGTACCGTGCATAAACGTGCAGTATGAGCTTCCAGTGATCACACACCAGTTGTACATTGATGGATTGATAGCCCTTGCGGTTTATAAATATTAGGGGCTGCTGCCATGGAGCCGGTATAGCTACATGGGTGCAGCCTATTGCACCCTGCACTCTTGGGAAGTCTGAGGTGGCAGTGAAGCTGGTGAATCTTACAGCCTGATAATCTTCGTCCAGAGCAAACCTGACACTATGATGGGACTTCCTGTAAAGGGCATCTGTGACCTCCTTTATACATCAATGTGTTACGGACTGAGAGATTCCACATAGGTCCCCTGTTGATCCTTGGAACGACCCAGAGACAAAGAATTTGAGCTCTGTGGTCACCTTCAAAGCCACTGGCAGGCGCTACCGTCCAACTCCATGTGGCATCAGTTCTTCATGAATAATGTGACATGTACCAGAGCTCGGGACAAATAAAGAAGTAAACGGCATTGCCTCTCACTCATTTGTAAATTGAATACTCTTTTAGGAGACCCTAGGTCTGGCGATTCGCCTCCATTGTCTGGGTCTCTCCCCCTGACACTCCCGTTCATGCTTGGTCTCCGCTTGACCACCTTGAAGCGTGTGTCAGTGTCTCAGGGACAAGGTGGCATCAGCCACCATGCAAGTAGGGCAGGAGAAAATATGGACCTTCACAGTCTCCAAAAATGTCATCCTCTGAGCTTCACTTTCTTGTGTCCTTGTGCACCAGGGTCTCAGCCACCAGGAGTAGGCGTCCCCTGCACTCCCCAAACCCAGCCACAGTACTGGCCACTGTCTGAAAGTGGAGCACCACAGCACAGTCGTATTCTTCAGGACAACGTAGGCAAAGAGCAGGAGCAGACCAACCCGACGGCCCCAGCAATGTGGTGCTCATCGCAACAAGACCAGTGCAGCGCTATGTGAGGTAGGCTATGCATGTTGCACTCACCTCGGAGTTATGAGTGATCTGAGGTCTGATTTGTGCACACCACCCCTTTTCAAACCAGTTTGAGGCTGACATAAATTCCCGTTGGCATGGCGCAAGATTGGAAGGCCTGACAAGATTGCAGCAAGCGACTGTTTTAATGAGCATTCGTGACATATTAATAATGCAAATGGTGTTCCCATCACTAGTCGGTGGGATAACCAACCCGCCGTGAACCCGCCATTGGGAGAATTGCAAACTGTTTTTACACCGCCGGATTTCCGGCATTTTGCCTGCTGCCGTATTCTCCACTCCCGCCCACCACAAAGCCCGTAATACAGTTGGCATGGGTGAGTGGGTGGGAGAGGGCGGGCTGTTTTTGGCGTCCTGGATGAGAAAAGGCAGAAAGGAAGGGGGTGGCATCTCATGCAGAGAGTTCCCTGTGTGCACTGGGGACATTCAAGATGTCACAACCACTTCCTTCCTCGCTGCCTGCCTTCTAAAATTCTCCCGCCCCATCACCTTCTCCCTCAACTCCCGAAGGACTCAGATCCCTCCCTGACCTAAAAGCACGGAACTTACATGGTTCCAGCAGCCATCCGTCTTCTGCATACTCCTAGTCCCAGCAGCTCCCACTGCTCAGCTCAGAATCAGATGTAACGGTATTACAGTTGAATAAAGGCAACTACAGAGACATGAGGGAGGAGCTGGCCAGAATTGACTGGAAGATGAGCCTAGCAGGAAAGACAGTGGAACAGCAACGGCAGGAGTTTCTGGGAGTAATTTGGGAAGCACAGCAAAAATTCATCCCTAGGAAGAAGAAACATACTAAAGGGATGACGAGGCAACCATGGCTGACAAGGGAAGTCAGGGACAGCATAAAAGCTAAAGAGAAAGCATACAATACGGCGAAGAGCAGTGGGAAACTAGGGGATTGGGAAGCCTACAAAGACCAACAGAGGACAACTAAAAAAGAAATAAGGAGGGAGAAGATTAAATATGAGGGTAAACTAGCCAGTAATATAAAGGAAGACTGCAAGAGGTTTTTTAGATATATAAAGGGTAAGAGAGAGGCAAAAGTGGACATTGGGCTGCTGGAAAATGACGCTGGAGAAGTAGTAGTGGGGAACAAAGAAATGGCGGAGGAACTGAATAGGTACTTTGCGTCAGTCTTCACGGTGGAAGACATGAGTAACATCCCCAAGTTCAAGAGAGTCGAGGGGCAGAGGTGAGTATGGTGGCCATTACCAAGGAGAAGGTGCTAGGAAAACTGAAAGATCTGAAGGTGGATAAATTACCTGGACCAGATGGATTACACCCCAGAGTTCTGAAGGAGATAGCTGAAGAGATAGTGGAGGCGTTAGTGGTGATCTTTCAGGAATCACTGGAGTCAGGGAGGGTCCCAGAGGACTGGAAAATCACTAATGTAACCCCCCTGTTTAAGAAGGGAGTGAGGCAAAAGACGGGAAATTACAGGCCAATTAGCCTGACCTCGGTCGTTGGTAAGATTTTAGAGTCCATTATTAAGGATGAGATTTCAGAATACTTGGAAGTACATGGTAAAATAGGGTAAAGTCAGCATGGTTTCATCAAGGGGAGGTCATGCCTGACAAATCTATTAGAATTCTTTGAGGAGGTAACAAGTAGGTTAGACAAAGGAGAGCCAATGGATGTTATCTGCTTGGACTTCCAGAAGGCCTTTGACAAAGTGCCGCACAGGAGGCTGCTCAGTAAGATAAGAGCCCATGGTGTTAGAGGCAAGGTACTAGCATGGTTAGAAGATTGGCTGTCTGGCAGGAGACAGAGAGTGGGGATAAGGGGGCCCTTCTAAGGATGGCGGCCGGTGACTAGTGAAGTTCCGCAGGGGTCAGTGTTGGGACCACAACTTTTCACTTCATACATTAATGATCTAGATGAAGGAACTGAGGGCATTCTGGCTAAGTTTGCAGATGAGGCAAAGATAGGTGGAGGGACAGGTAGTATTGAGGAGGTGGGGAGGCTGCAGAAGGATTTAGACAGGTTAGGAGAATGGGCAAAGAAGTGGCAGATGGAATACAACGTGGGGAAGTGTGAGGTCATGCACTTTGGTAGGAAGATTAGAGGCATAGACTATTTTCTAAATGGGGAGAGAATTCAGAAATCTGGAGTGCAAAGGGACTTGGGAGTCCTAGTCCAGGATTCTCTTAAGGTTAACTTGCAGGTTGAGTCGGTAGTTAGGAAGGCAAATGCAATGTTGGCATTTATTTTGAGAGGTCTAGAATATAAAAGCAGGGATGTGTTGCTGAGGCTTTATAAGGCTCTGGTCAGACCACATTTAGAATATTGTGAGCAATTTTAGGCACCGTATCTCAGGAAGGATGTGCTGGCCCTGGAGAGGGTCCAGAGGAGGTTCACAAGAACGATCCCAGGAATGAAAGGCTTAACATATGAGGAACGTTTGAGGACTCTGGGTCTATACTCGATGGAGTTTAGAAGAATGAGGGGGGATCTGATTGAAACTTCCAGAATACTGAAAAGCCTGGATAGAGTGGATGTGGGGAAGATGTTTCCATTAGTAGGAGAGACTAGGACCCGAGGGCACAGCCTCAGAGTAAAGGGAAGACCTTTTAGAACAGAGATGAGGAGAAACTTCTTTAGCCAGAGAGTAGTGAATCTATGGAATTCATTGCCACAGAAAACTGTGGAGGCCAGATCATTGAGTGTATTTAAGACTGAGATAGATAGGTTCTTGTTTGGTAAGGGGATCAATGGTTATGGGGAAAAGGCGGGAGAATGGGGTTGAGAAACTTATCAGCCATGATTAAATGGCGGAGCAGACTCGATGGGCCAAATGGCCTAATTTCTGCTCCTATGTCTTATGGTCTTATGGGATGCTAGAGCTGCTGGCCAGTCAGATTGGCCCTCAAAGATGGGACTTCCTCTCACTGAGGGGTGCAAGTCCCACTCTTACCTTGTTTACTCACCCTGGAGCAGCCTTCTTTCCACCATGTTGGCTGCCCCGGACAACTTCCTTTCTGGGGGCTAGGGGACGTTAGCAATCTACCCCGCCCATCTCACCTCTGTAAAATCCAGCCCCTGGAATGTGCTGCTCTCTACTGGAAGAGTTTGGGTGACGAATTAACTGGGAGTTTTGCTATAAAGAATTGTATCTCTAGAGGACTATTTGTGGAACTCGTTTTTAATTAGACAATTTTGTTGGAGTTCTTCCAGCTGAGTGACATCTTGAGTGATTGTGGCTCCAGGAAGGCAAGAAATTTGTATTTTCAATGGCAAAGTGAATAGAATGTGAAAGCAAAGGAGTTGTTTCCATTGACTGATTTCTGAACGCATTTGATTCCTTCAATTTCTCCCCATTTCCTCTTGGCTTTTCCAGGTCATGCACATCCTGCAGCTGAGAGGTTGGGCACTCGTCCTGTTTCTAACCCTCTATCATTATACAATATCTACGGTCCTTCAGCCAGCTGTTCCAAGCATATCCAGCTGCAGTCTGGTGATGATGTCTCCCTAATTTTCCCTCTCTGCATCAATATGGTGGATACTTCTGTGACGCAGTGTGTTGCTGCATTATTTAGTGAGCAATTCCACTTGATTACCTAACATAGGTTTTCAAATCATGGTTGCAGCCACATAGCCCCCTATGCTTTCTGACACTTTTACAAAAGCTAGTCAATGTTGGTTGAGTTGGTTTTCTCAAGCAAGTGAAACTACGCACCTCTTACCCATAGGTAATCTATCTTTGGCTGAGAAGGAAAAGTTCATCACCCTGTCTTTTTGGGAAATAATGTCTGGTGAACGACTCTCATGAAAATTAACTAAGCAATAGGCCTGGATGTTAATTGCTAGTGGGTATGCTGCAGGGCTGATTGCACTCTTTGGAGTAGCTTATTCTGCATTAGTCCTCATCTTCACCCAGCTCTCACTTGGCTCCAAGTACTGTTGCAAAGCCATTGCTGTAAATTGAAAATGACTTTTGAGTATTGCTGAAAAAGAGAATCTTTTTGTTGAAGCTTTGGCAATGACTCTTTCAATCAGAGTCCACTTGCCAACCAACCAACACTCTCTTCTCATACGGTATAAATATATTGGGCAGAATTTTCTGCCCGTCGGGCGGGCGGGCCTGACCCAATCGCTGGCGGACGCAGAGCCGATCGCCGCCAGCGAAGCGGGCCGCACCGCCATTTTACGCGGGGGGGGGCCAATTAAGGCCCACCCAGCGTGACCTCCGGCGGGAAGCGCTATGCGCTCCCTGTACGGGCAGGGGCGAATCCCTAAAGCCAAGAGTGTGCTCTTTCGCGCATGCGCACGAAAGAGCGCACATCTCCCTGAGGCTAAGTGCAGCCTCAGGGAGATTGCTCCGACTTTTAAAACTATTAAAAAAATAGAAAAGAAAAATCCCTTACATGTCCCCTCATTTGACAATGTCACATGAGTTGGGACATGTTCATAATTTACAGAACAACTTTATTACAATTTTTAAAACCCTACATGAAGCCTCATCCCGCCACTGGATGAGGTTTCACGTTTTCTCTATTTGCCGCCGGGGCTCCTGGCCGACCCGCCAACCTTAAGGTTGGACGGGCAGGCCCTTTAATTGGTTCATTGATCCTGTCAATGGCCTCAATTGGCCTTTGACAGGTCGGTGGGCCCGCAGCTGATTTTGCTGCGCCCCCGTCTTCCCGAAAATTTAAATGGGGTGGGGTGAGGTCGGGGGTTCTGCCCGAGGTCATCCCGCGTCATTTTACGCGTCGGCGATGGGGCCCCGTCCCCTGCTCACCGACGGCAAAATTCTTCCCACTGTTTCCCCCGACACTGGTATTTTCTTGCAAATTGTCCTGATGAGTCCAAGATGAAAAACCTTGACAAAAATGTCTCCTTTTTTCAGCAATACTCAAGTTCTGTACTACAAAATGAAAATGTCTTTACGTATTTACTGGCTAACAACCAGTACTGAATTTTTAAAAAGACGAAAGCAACATTCCACTGACTTGAAGCCAGCAGTTTCTAAAATGGCTGAACACTTGCATCACTGTTCATGACAAGTTCCAAAGCCATGAAGTGCAGCCAACCTGCCTGCAGGACCCATCAAAGATAATCTCCTGAGAAGAATCACCATGACTAAAGCTGGATGGATAAGCAAGCTGCCGATACATCAGAGACTTGTAAATTTATTCCTCCTTGTTAAAGTACATTCAGACACAATGGCCAGGATTTTACCCTCGTCGGACAGATTCGGCAGGAGCGAGCGGGAGCAGCTGCAAAAGCGACCACTGCCCGCGATCAGGCCCCGACTGCGATTTCACACTGGCGGGCCAATTAAGATGAAACGTGCATTACCGCACTCGATGCTGTCCGGGTCAGGGCAGGAGGAGGGAGTGTGCGTAATGAAAGCTCCCTGAGGCAGCTCTGTGCTCTGAAGATTTGTAAAATGAAAAATAAATAATTTTAAAAGGTTAAACAACATGTCCCCTCATGTTACTCTGTCACGTGAGCAGGGTCATGTTATGAATGAACTGTCAATATTTTTACATAATTTTTAACAGCTGTTGGAAACTTCATCCACGAGGTTTCCCAAAAATCCAAAGGCCTCTTGGTTTTTTCACCTGCCCGTTAACCATAAGGTTAGAGGGGCAGCGAGAAATTTAATTCAACTGGTACTTCAATGGCCTCAATAGGTCCGTTAATTGTCAGTCGGAACACTGCCGACTCCCGCACACGCCCGCCAACCGAAATGCGCGATGATGTCAGGATGCTCGCCCGACATCAGCGCGTGTCATTTACGCTTATTCAGGTAGGGCGCACACCCGCCCGATGAGCGCAATATTCTGTTATTTTGTTTGGTTGTTATGTAAATAGTTTGATTCTTTAAGGGTAAACCTTTAGTTAGAAATAAAGAGGAGCCATTTGCAGGCCATCCAGACTCAACTGGGTGGCGAGCAAACATTAAAGATAATCATTTCAGACAAAGAGCTCTGGTTGAGGGAGAGATTCACCCAGCCGTAATCTAATCAAGTTAGACCCAGAATCCGCTAGCCATAGCAATATTTGGGTCACTGGTCAGTTGGAGAGACAGGATCATTTGACAAGCCAGCTAACCCACTTTTGTGTTTCAAGAAACTGTTTTCTCCACAGACAGGAGCAGAAAATATGCCAAAGTGGGAAGGCCCCTGTGTGGGCTCCCTCCCTCTCTCTCTCTCTCCCCATCCAATTTCCAAGTTTGAGCCCTGTCTGTTGTTTGACTATCCATGCGCTGCAGGCAGAGATTTTTTAAAGAAATCAACCCAGCTACTAACCCTCCTCATGTATATGAGTCTTGCTGAGGGTGTCAATCAGAACTTTGTACCTAGACAGCTCTATACTGACAAGAGCAGTTCTTCTGTCAGGTCTTTCGGCTGTGGCATTGTCCAGGAGGCTGCATATGTTCCATGCACCAATGGTAACCAATGTCACCTTTGATTTCTTTTTTACGATTGACTTACGATTGCATCAATGGGATTCCTGCACGCTAACAACTACTGTTATGATCAGGTGATAAACATGTCTGTTTTTAAGAAAGAAAATGTTTGCCAAATCAGTGTTTTTTTTATTCATTAATGGGATGTGGGCATCACTGGCTAAACCAGCATTTATTGCCCATCCCTAATTGCGCTTGTTCAGAGGGCATTTAAGAGTCAACCACATTGCTGTAGGTCTGGAGTCACATGTAGGCCGGACCAGGTAAGGACGGCAGATTTCCTTCCCTAAAGGACATTAATGAACCAGATGGGCTTTTACAAAAATTAACAACGATTTCACGGTCAGGGATGTGCTGCTGAGGCTTTATAAGGCTCTGGTCAGACCACATTTAGAATATTGTGAGCAATTTTGGGCACCGTATCTCAGGAAGGATGTTCTGGCCCTGGAGAGGGTCCAGAGGAGGTTCATGAGAACGATCCCAGGAATGAAAGGCTTAACATATGAGGAACGTTTGAGGACTCTGGGTCTATACTCGATGGAGTTTAGAAGGATGAGGAGGGATCTGATTGAAACTTACAGAATACTGAAAAGCCTGGATAGAGTGGACGTGGGGAAGATGTTTCCATTAGTAGGAGAGACTAGGACCCGAGGGCACAGCCTCAGAGTAAAGGGAAGACCTTTTAGAACAGAGATGAGGAGAAACTTCTTTAGCCAGAGAGTGGTGAATCTATGGAATTCATTGCCACAGAAGGCTGTGGAGGCCAGGTCATTGAGTGTCTTTAAGACCGAGATAGATAGGTTCTTGATTGGTAAGGCGTTCAAATGTTACAGGGAGAAGGTGGGAGAAGGGGTTGA
The DNA here is from genome assembly GCF_964194155.1 of Cetorhinus maximus. NCBI lineage: Eukaryota > Metazoa > Chordata > Chondrichthyes > Lamniformes > Cetorhinidae > Cetorhinus > Cetorhinus maximus. The sequence goes on along the minus strand of NC_135879.1, from coordinate 205,953,971 downwards.
GAAACTTATCAGCCATGATTGAATGGCGGAGACAGACTTAATGGGCCGAATGACCTAATTTCTGCTCCTATGTCTTATGGTCTTATGGTCTATCTGTCAGGCCTGATATGTTCAGTCTGAAGAGGCCTTCATTGGCTAAAGTGTTTTTAATCTCAATGGTTTGTTCGTCTAGTTCAGAAATATTGAAAACATAGCTTGCACATTGTTGGAACAATGTAAATCTAGATAGGTGCTCTGCTGCTTTCCAATTGAGTGTTGGAAGTTTTAAGGTTATCTTTTAGCCTTTTGCAGGATTTTTACTGCTCCCACAGTTTCATCGTGCCCACTTCTCCCCCACCCCCGCAAGCTCACAGTCTAGTCAGCAACCCCAACCCCACCCCCACTCATATAGTTCCCCCATGTCAAGGTGTCCCTTCTAACCTGCTTCTGGGGTATATTTAACTCTGAATTGCAGTATCTTTAGAGGCCATTGGTCATAGGTTACTGCTTGACTGCAATGGTGGCACTGTTGAGCTCTTTCTGAGTTTTCCCGGTTTAACTCTAAGTTCTGCCTACAAAATAGTGATTTTGGTGGGAAAGTGGCTGCAGGACATCCAAAATAAAAACAAACAGTGAAAAAAGCTTTCACACAGGCTTCTTCTGGCTCTTAGGTGTGTTACTGGATATTTTCTTCTTCCCAGCTCACCTGCAGTACTTAGCTTCAACAGTAATTAAATCTCCTGCCTGTGGAGTTCTAGTTAATGTGAGACCATCTGCACGTCTGGCAACTCAAGTCTGGGCATCCATGAGGTGCTGTGTGCTAGCAGAATTGTACTCAACCACAATCTATAGCCTCCTGGTCTGGCATATCCCCCACTCTACCATCAGCATCAAGCAAGGGGATCAACCCTGGTTCAATGAAGAGTGCAGGAGAGCATGCCAGGAGCAGCACCAGGCATACCTAAAATTAAGGTGTCAACCTGTTGAAGCTACAACTAACTTGCATGCCAAACAGGGTAAGGAGCATGCAATAGACAGAGCTAAGCGATCCCTCAACCAACAGATCAGATCTAAGTTCTGCAGTCCTACCATGTCCAGTCGTGAATGGTGGTGGGCAATTAAACAACTCACAAATATCCCCATCCTCAATGCTGGGAGACAAGCACATCAGTTCAAAAGAAAAGGCTGAAGCATTTGCAACAAACTTCAGCCAGAAGTGCCAAGTTGATGATCCATCTCGGCCTACTCTGGAGGCCCCCAACATCCCAGATGCTAGTCTTGAGCCAATTTGATTCACTCCAAGTAATATCAAGAAATGGCTGAAGGCACTGGTTAGTGCAAAGGCTATGTGCCCTGACAATAGTCCGGCAATAGTACTGACGACTTGTGCTCCAGAATTTGCCACATCCCTAGCCAAATTGTTCCAATACAGATACAACACTGGCATCTACACAGCAATGTGGAAAATTGCCCAGGTATGTCCCATCCACAAAAAGCAGGACAAATCCAACCCGGCCAATTACAACCCCATCATTAAAGTGATGCAAAAGGTCATCAACAGTGCTTTCAAGAGGCACTTGCTTAGAAATAACCTGCTCACATACGCCCAGTTTGGATTCCGCACGGATCACTCAGTTCCTGACCTCATTACAGCCTTGGTTCAAACATGGACAAAAGAGTTAAACTCCAGATGTGATGTAGGAGTGACTGCCCTTGACATTAAGGCAGCCTTTGGCCGAGTGTGGCATCAAGGAACCCCAGCAAAACTGGAGTCCATGAGAATCAAGGGAAAACTCTTCACTGGTTGGAGTCATACCTGGCACAAAGGAAGATGGTTGTGGTTGTTCAATCATCTCAGCTCCAGGACATCATTGCAGGAGTTCCTCAGGATAGTGTCCTCAGCCCAAACCTCTTCAGCTGCTTCATCAATGACCTATGCTCCATCATGAGGTCAGAAGGTCCCCTGATGATTGCACAATGTTCAGCACCATTCGCAACCCTTCAGACACTGAAGCAGTCCATGCCCAAGTGCAGCAAACCTGAACAATATCCAGGCTTGAGCTGTCAAGTGGCAAGTAACAAGTGTCAGGCAATGACAATCTCCAACAAGAGAGAATCTAACCATTGCCCCTTGACATTCCATTACCATTGCTGAATTCCCCACTATCAACATCCTGGAGTTTACCATTGACCAGAAACTGAACTGGACTAGCCATATAAATACTGTGACTACAAGGGCAGGTCAGAAGCTAGGAATCGTGCGGCAAGTAACTCACCTCCTGACTCCAAAAACCTGTCCACCATCTACAAGGCACAAGTCAGAAGTGTGATGAAATACACACCTGGATGTGTGCAGCTCCAATAGCACTCAAGAAGCTCAACACCATCCAGGACACAGCAGCCCGCTTGAGTGGCACCACATCCACAAACATTTACTCCCTTCAACACTGATTCACAGTGGCAGCAGTGTGTACCATCTATAAGATGCACTGCAGGATCACACCAAGGCTCCTTAGCACCTTCCAAACCGATGACCACTACCATCTAGAAGGACAAGGACAGCAGATACATGGGAACACCAACACCTGGAAGTTCCTCTCCAAGTCACATACCATCCTGACTTGGAAATACATTGCTGTTCCTTCAATATCACTGGGTCAAAATCCTGGAACTCCCTCCCTAACAGCACTGTGGATGTATCTACGTCACATGGACTGTAGCAGCGTAAGAAGGCAAATCACCACCACCTTCTCAAGAGCAATTAGGGATAAGCAATAAATGCTGGCCCAGCCAGCAGCACGCTCATCCCATGAATGAATTAAAACAAGTCTGCTGTTTAATTTCTATTCCTGCTTAAAGTTTGCAGTAGTTAGACTTCTACTAATTAAGGTCTCCCAGATTTGAACAGTCTTAAATAACTCCAATGGCTGCTGGCTGGTGAGAGGTGCGACCCCAGAATGGAAGCACAGTGTGTGTAGAATCTCTATAGGTTGCAGAAACCTTACACATGGTGAGGCTTGATATTTGTTTCACTTTCACACCAGCTCTTTTCTTGTATTGAGTGAGAAGGAGTTGAGGCTTTTATATTTTGCAGCCAAATCTGCAAAACCCATGCTGCCACCTTGCCACTGTGTTCCATTCTTCTTCTTTGATAGAACCATACCAATTGTACACAAGGATTAGTGAAACAATATTGTGGGTTCTTAACTTAAAGATAAGACTATATACAGCTAGAGTTAACTAAAGGCTATTATTCACACATCTTACCCCTAGTCCTGCTGCTGATACTACAAGTCATGGGACTACTACATCGTATCCTGTCGAGGTGGTCATGATTGATAACAGTTTGAGATACGACCTGTAAAGGTGCATGCACATCATATCATAACATAGGACACTACCCTGAAGAACTCCTGCAGCAATGTCCTGGGGCTGAGATGATTGACCTCCAACAACCACAATATATCTTCCTTTGTGCCAGGTATGGCTCCAACCAGTGGAGAGTTTTCCCCCTGATTCCCACTGTCTCCCGTTTTGCCAGGGTTCCTTGATGCCACATGTGGTCAAATGCGGCCTTGTTGTCAAGGGCAGTCACTCTCAGCTCACTTCTGGAGTTCAGCTCTTTTGTCATGTTTACTACCAAGGCTGTAATGAGGTCAGGAGCTGAGTGGTCCTGGTGGACCACAAACTGGGCATCAGTGAGCAGGTTCTTGCTGAGTAAGTGCCGTTTGATATAGCACCGTCGATGACACCTTCCAACGCTTTGCTGATGATCGAGAGTAGACTGATGCGGTGATAATTGGCTGGGTTGGATTTGTCCATTTTGTGGACAAGACACATCTGGGCAATTTTTCACATTGCTGGGTAGATACTAGTGTTGTAGCTGTTCTGGAACAGCTTGGCTAGGGTGCAGATAGTTCTGGAGCACAAGGTGTCAGTATTGCTGCCGGAATATTGTCAGAGCCCATAGCCTTTGAAGTAACCAGTGCCTTCAGCCATTTCGTGATATCACATGGAGTGAATCGAATTGGCAGAAGACTGGCATCTGTGCTGCTGGGGACCTCCGGGGTAGGCTGCGATGGATTATCCACTTGGCATTTCTGGCTGAAGATTATAGAAAATTCTTCAGCATTGTCTTTTGCACTGATGAGCTGGACTCCCCCCATCAGCGAGGATTGGAGTATTTGTGGAGCCTCCTCCTCTTTTTAGTTAATTGTCCACCACCATTCACAGCTAGATGTCACAGGACTGCAGACCTTAGATCTAATCTGTTGGTTGAGACTGCTTAGCTCTGTCTATCGCATGCCACTTTCACTGTTTGGCATGCAAGTAATGCTATGCTGTAGCTTCACCAGGTTGACATCTCATTTTTAGGTATGCCTCATGCTGCTCCTGGCATGCCCTCCTGCACTCTTCATTGAATCAGGTTTGATCCCCTGGCTTGATGACAGTAGAGTGGAGGATATGCCTGGCCAGGTGGTTACAGATTGTGAGCAAATACAATTCTGCAGCTGTTGATGGCCCTCAGTGCCTCATGGATGCCCAGCCTTGAGATTCTAGATCAAAATCTAACCCATTTAGCACAGTGGTAGTGCCACACAACACAATGGAGGCTATCCTCAATGTAAAGGTGGGACTTTTTCTCCACAACAACTGTGCAGTGGTCACTCCTATTGATAATGTCATGGATAGATGCATCTGCGGCAGGTAGATTGGTAAGGATGGAGGTCAAGTATGTTTTTCCCTCTTGTTGGTTCCCTCACCACCTGCCACAGACCCAGTCTAGTAGTTATGGCATAAGGCATGTTTCTGGCACCAGTAATTAATTCCGTTCAGAAGTCAGAAGAATAAAAGCGGCAGTAAGTCAGTATAATGAGAAGTCGCTTCATTCAGCACAAACAGGGTGGTATTGAGGCAAAAATTTCAGGTTATTTTAATTTGATCTAATATATTGTGTGAAGCTACATTCTAAATATTGCATGCAGTTTTGAGCACTGTACATTCAAAAATAGCTTGTTTCTAGTATTATGCCTTTGTCTCATGCAACAAGACTTTTTTGTTTCATGCAATAGGGAAAATGAGCTCTACCTATTGTGTACCTATAATAAGGTTGAGATACTTAATTGTTATGTTCTTTGCTTCCTCTCTCTAATTTAACTGAGCTTTATCAGCCTTTATTTTCACCAGGATTGGAAGAGTTCATGCTCAAAGAGTCTGAAATTGCTTTTGAATACAGTTCAATGTCATACAGTGCTCTTGAAGCTTTAGGCTATTAATGAAAAAATCCTGTTCTATTCTGAAATGTGAGGCTTTGAAGAATTTCTTTGGTGCTTCTTAAACTTCAAAGCATCTAGCACTTAATGGGATAATGCAACGTAGCATGAATGGACGATCACTTCTGTACTAAGAACACTCCTGATACCAATGAGACAGTGTTTTAGCACATGTGCTGTCAGTCCCATTCCTCTGCTCTATCCTTGTAACCCCTTAATTTTACTTCCCATCCAATTTTCTTTTGAAATCATTCATTGTCTCCACTTCCACCACCCTCATAGACAGTGAGTTCCAGGTCATTATCGCTTACTGAGTAAAAATGTTCTTTCTCACATTCGCTCACTTCATCTCTTGTCCCAAACCTTAAATCTGTGCCCCCTAACAGAACAGCTAATGGGAACAGCTTTCCTTTGTCTACCTTATCTAAACCTATCATAATGTTGTACACCTCCATCAAATCTGCTCTCAATCTCCTTTGTTCCATCACGAACAACCCCAGCTTCTCCATACTATCCTTCAGCACAGATTTAAGGTTTAGGGCCAGAGATGTTACAGGGGGATGTGAGAAAGTTTTTATTTACTCAGTGAGTGAAAATGACCTGGAACACTCTGTCTATGAGGGTGGTGGAAGTGGATACAATGAATGATTTCAAAAGAAAATTGGATGGGTGCTTCAGGGAAGTGAACTTAAGGGGTTACAAGGAGAGAGCGGAGGAATGGGACTGATGGCACATGTGCTAAAACACCTTCTCATCGGTATCAGGAGTGTTCTTAGTACAGGTGTGATTGTCCATTCATGCTACGTTGCATTTTCCCATTAAGAACTAGATGTTTTGAAGTTTAAGAAGCACCAAAGAAATTCTTCAAAGCCTCACATTCCAGAGTAGGACAGGCCTCACATTCCAGAATAGGACAGGGCTTTTTCATCCCTGGAAACATTCTGGCAAATCTCCACTGTACCCTTTCAAGGAATCTCACATCCTTCTTAAAGTGTGCTGACCAGAACAGGTTGTTGCACACTGGTGGAGACCAAACCAGAGCTTTATAATGATTCCACATAACTTTTCTGCTTTTGAACTCAATACTTCTTTTAATGAAGCCCAAAATCTCATATGCTTTTTTAACTACTCTCTCAATATACTCTTCTACATTTATAGATATATGCATATGAAACCCCAGGCACCTCGGTCCCTGCACATGATTATGCATATTTTACACAGAGACTCATTGGAATTGTCAAGCCCTAAAAGAGCTGTCCAGCTGTCAAGGAACTGTCCAGCTGTCAAGGAATTGTCCAGTTGTCAAGGAACTGTTAATGAGCTGTTCAGCTATCAAATCTGTCAAAGCTACCCAGGAAGTGTCAAGGCTATCAAGGAACTGTCCAAGGATACTAGATGAGATGGCATGGAAAGGGTAAAGGCAAAGCATGGTGGGGGTATGGGTTGGCATGAATTGGCACTAAGTTGGCATAGGGATGTGGGGGCCATGGGGTGTGGATGGGCATAGGTTGGCATGAATGGAGCATAGGGAGTGTGTGGGGGTGGTGAGGGGGTGAGGGCTGACAGCTGGAGGGATGTTTTTGTTTTGTTATTGTTTTTTATTTATTTCAACAGTGTTGGGGCACAGAGGTAGGCCCTGTGCCCAGACCACCTCTGCACCCAGCAACCTGCGGATCCGTTCCTGGGCAGCTGGCCCTGACTTGTTTTTCAGTCAGACCATCACCCCCAACCACCGATCGAAAATCTCACCTGTGGGTAGACATTTTTAGAGCTCATTTTCACTGAGCCAGGAAATTTCCTGACTCAGCAAATCCGACCTGGGAATGAAAATCTGCGGCATTGTACCTATATTGCCACTTCCTATCATTTCTGCCAAAATGCATCATCTTACACTTCTCTTGATTAAATTCCACCTGCCACTTGTCTGCCTATTCTGGTTACCACCTGTCAGAATTCAGGGGATTTGGCATCCTTTCTCAGGCAGGAACAGAAATGATCGCAAAGTTTAGTTATGAATCGACTTTATTGAGACAAAGTCAGGACAATTTATTAAGTTTTCAGGTGAACTATGGCAACAAATTCAGTGAGTGATTTACAGCTTGATACAGATTATAATATCCGTGTCAAGAACTAGACTGCAGAGTACACAAATGATTTCTCTCGTGGCTTTCGTCTTTTGGTCTTCAAGCCTTTCTCTCTTTCTCTCTCTCTCCCTTGACTCGTCTTGTTTTCTTGTTCTAGATTTCAGATCACTCCACCATACAGGAGTGATCATCCATTCATGCTATGTTGCATTTTCCCATTAAGAGCTAGATGCTTTGAAGTTTAAGAAACACCAAAGAAATTCTTCAAGAGGTAATGTCAGGGTCTCTCTTAGCCTGGCTCTTATTCAATTAACCCCTCTCTCACTCCAGTCATCCTCTGCACTGTATTTGAACATACTTTCCTTAACCAATGAGGTATAGAGTCATAGAGGTCTACAGCACAGAAAAAGGCCTTTCGGCCCATCGAGTCTGCGCCAGTTAAACAAGTACCTAACTATTCTAATCCCATTTTCCAGCACTAGGCCCATAGCCTTGTATGCCATGGCATTGCAAGTGCACATACAAATACTTCTTTAATGTTATGAGGGTTTCTGCCTCTACCACCTTTTCAGGCAGTGAGTTCCAGATTTCCACCATCATTTGGGTGAAAAAATTCTTCCTCACATCCCCTCTAAATTTCCTGCCCCTTACCTTAAATCTATGCCCCCTGGTTATTGATCCCTCCACCAAGAGGAAAAGCTCCTTCCTGTCTACCTTATCTATGCCCCTCATAATATTATAGACCTCAAACATGACCCCCCTCAATCTCCTCTGCTCCAGAGAAGATACCCCCAGTCTATCCAATCTCTCCTCATAACTAAAACTGTCCAGCCCAGGCAACATCCTGGTAAATCTCCTCTGCACTCTCTCTAGTGCAATCACATCCTTCTTATAATGCGGATTCCAGAACTGCACACAATACTCTAGCTGTGGCTTGACCAGCATTTTATACAGTTCCAGCATAACCTCCCTGCTCTTATATTCTATGCCTTGGCTAATAAAGGCTATATCCCACATGCTTTCTTAACTACCTTAGCTACCTGTCCTGCTACCTTAAGGGACCAGTGGACATGCACACCAAGATCCCCCTGATCCTCAGTACTTCCCAAGGTCCTACCATTCATCGTGTATTCCCATGCCTTGTTTGTCCTGCTCAAGTGCATCACCTCACATTGTCCGGGTTAAATTCCATTTGCCACTGATCAGCCCATCTGACCAGCCCGTCTATATCCTCCTGTAATCTAAGGCTATTCTGCTCACTATTTACCACCCCACCAATTTTCGTATCATCCACGAACTCACTGAGCAGCCCTCCTACATTCAAGTCTAAATCATTTATATATACCGCAAACAGCAAAGGACCCAACACCGATCCCTGTGGAGCCCTACTGGACACAGGCATCCAGTCACAAAAACACCCCTCGATCGTCACCCTCTGCTTCCTGCCACTCAGCCAATTCTGGATCCAATTTGCCAAATTGCCTTGGATCCCATTGGCTCTTACGTTCGTTATCAGCCTCCCATGTGGGACCTTAACAAAAGTCTTGCTGAAGCCAAATGCATTGCCCTCATCTACACACCTGGTCACCTCTTCGGAAAATTCAATCAAATTGGTCAGACATGACCTCCCCTTAATAAAACCATGCTGATTATCCTTGATTAATCCCTGCATCTCCAAATGTAGATTAATTCTGTCTCTCAGAATTGCTTTCAATGGTTTCCCCACCACTGAGCTTAAACTGACTGGCCTGTAGTTCCCTGGTTTATCCCTTCCTCCCTTCTTGAATAACGGTACCACATTGTCTGTCCTCCAGTCCTCTGGCACCTCTCCAGTGGCCAGAAAGGTATTGAAAATTATTGCCAGTGCCCCTGCTATCTCCTCCCTTGCCTCACTCAACAGCCTGGGATACATTTCATCCGGGCCTGGAGATTTATCTAATTTTAAGCCTGCTAGACCACTTAGAACCTCCTCCATTTCTATGCTAATTTCTTTAATTATATCACAGTCCTTCTGCCTGATTTCCATACCCACTTCATCCCTCTCACTGGTGAACACCGACACAAAGTATTCATTTAGAACCCTACATACGTCTTCCGGCTCTACACACAAATTACCCCTATGGTCCTTAATGGGCCCTATTCTTTCCTTCGTTACCCTCTTACTCTTAATGTGTTTGTAAAATCACTTTGGATTTTCCTTTATTTTACCTGCCAATGTTTTTTCATGCCCACTTTTTGCTCTCCTAATTTCCTTTTTACGTTCCCCCCTACACACTCTTTACTCCTCTAGGGCTTCCACTGTTTTGAGCCCTCGTTATCTGCCATAAGCCTCCCTTTTTCTCTTTATCCAATCCTGTATATCCCTCAACATCCAGGGTTCCCTGGATTTGTTGGTCCTACCCTTTATCTTTACTGGAATATGTTGGCCCTGTACTCTCCCTATTTCCTTCTTGAATGAGACCCACTGCTCTGACGCAGATTTACCTAAAAGTAGCTGCTCCCAGTCCACTCCGGCCAAATCATATCTGATCTTATTAAAATCGGCCTTCCCTCAATTTAGAACTCTGATTTCTGGCCCATCCTTGACCTTTTCCATAACAACCTTGAATCTAATGGAGTTTTGATCACTATCTGCAAAATGCTCCCTCATGGATACCTCTACCACTTTCCTGGCTTCATTCCCTAAAGTTAAGTCCAGGATCGCCCCATCTCTTGTAGGACCTTCTACGTGCTGGCTCAAAAAGCTCTCCTGGATGCATTTTAAGAATTCTGCTCCCTCTAAACCTATCACACTATGACTAACCCAGTCAATGTTGGGGAAGTTTAAATCCCCCACTATTACTATACTAATATTTTTACATTTCTCTGAAATTTGCCTACATATCTGCACTTCTATTTCTCTCTGGTTATTTGGGGGCCTATAGTACACTCCCAGCAGTGTGACTGCTCCTTTTTTGTTTTTCAGTGCTACCCATGTGGCTTCATTTGAGGAGCCTTCTAAGTTGTCATCCCTCCTTACTGCTGTAATTGATTCCTTGATCAATATTGCGATACCCCCTCCTCTTTTACCTCCTTCCCTGTCTCGCCTGAAGACCCTCTATCCTGGAATATTGAGCTGCCAATCCTGCCCCACTTTCAACCATGTCTCTGTGACAGCAATGACATCATACTCCCATGTGTTAATTTGTGCCCTCAACTCATCTGCCTTATTCGTCAGGCTCCTTGCTTTAAAATAAATACCATCCAACCTTGCCAAACTCCCTTGTGCCTTAACTGGCCTATAATTTCTATGCCTTCCAGACTCACTTGCTCTCTCTTCTAATTTTGGCTGTGCATCTCCCCTTGCTGAACCTCAGCAGGTCCTTTACAGGATCCCATCCCCCTGCCAAGTTAGTTTAAACCCTCCCCAACAGCTCTTGCAAATATCCCCGCAAGGATGTTGTTCCCATTCCGGGTCAGGTGCAACCCGTCCACCTTATACAGGTCCTACCGCCCCCAGAAACGGTCCCAATGTCCCAGAAATCTAAAGCCCTCCCTCCTGCACCACCTCTCCAGCTACACATTCATCTGGACTAACCTCCTATATCTATACTCACTAACACGTGGCACCGGAAGTAATCCAGAGATTACTTCTTTTGAGGTCTTGTTTTTTAATCTGCTTCCTAGCTCCCTAAATTCTGCTTGCAAGACCTCATCCCTCTTTCTACGTATGCCGTTGGTACCAATATGTACCACGATCTCTGTTTGTTTGCCCTCCCCCTTTAGAATGCCCTGCAGCCACTCAGTGACATCCTTGACCCTGGCATCCGGGAGGCAACATTCCATCCTGGAGTCACGCCTACGGCTGCAGAGACACCTGTCCCCCTTACTATCGAGTCTCCTACCACTATTGCTCTTCTCCCCTTTTTCCTCCCACCCTGTATAGCTGAGCCACTCACATTGACATGAGCGTGACTGCGCTCCCCAGAGGAACCGTCACTCTCACTGTTTTCCAACACAGAAAAACGGTTCTCGAGCAAGATGCACCCTGGGGATTTCCTGACCACCTGCCTGACACCTTTCTTCTGACTGATGGTTACCCATTCCCTATCTGTCCGCGCTTCCGTAAACTGTGGGGTGACCACGTCTAAAAACATGCTATCCATGAAACTCCAGCTGCCGCTCAAGCTCCGAAACTCGAAGCTCAAGTAGCTGCAACTGGTGGCACTTGCTGCACATGTGGTCAGTCAGAGCGCAAAGAGCAAGAGCGCAAAGACTTCCCACATGTTGTAGGCGGTACATAACACGGGACTGAGCTTTCATGAGAGTGTCACACATTTACATTATGTTTTCTACATCCATTTTGTTTGTGTCTCTTTTCTCAAGGCTCCAAGGACCTAACAATTAGTATTCTTGTTAGTAACCTAATAGTCTTACATTATGTCCTGTTGCAGTCAATAGGTAATACCCTCAATGTTTTTCACTCTGTATTCCAATATCCAAGTTTTTCCAATATCCAATCTTTCAATGGGAAATGTTGATTCAGTCAAAAGCACTGGTGGAATCAGTTCTGGATATTTGACTTCTCCACTTCATACGTGATCCACATGTCTTCTTATTATTCGATCGTTGACTTTCACATGGTAGGAAAGAGGTCCCTTTACAGCACTTATTTCACCGACCAACCATGCTGTTCCTTCTCTAAAATTTTTCCCAAATACTTTCTCCTCTACATTAAATGTTCTGTCCCGACTGTGACAGCCATGTCCCATTTTCTGATTTTCCTGCCTTCTTTCTACCTCCCCCCAAGTTTGGCACAATTAGGCCCAGCCTCGATCGGAGACAACGTTTCATTAACAGTTCAGCAGGTGTGACACCTGTTGTCGATAGTGTGTGATTCGATAGTGGAATAGAAATCGTGCTAATATAGTCGCTATTGAATCTCCAGACAATTTCTTTACACCAGATTTGAACGTCTGAACTGCTCTCTTGGCAAGCCTGTTTGAAGAAGGATGACATGGAGATGTTTACACATGAACAATACCATTGAGGCTTGTGAATTGGTTAAATTCAGCACTTGTGAATACTGTTCCATTAACTGATACTAGCACTTCAGGTAAATCATTTATAACGACGCTTTGTCATAGCTTGTCTATTGTCGCTGAAGATATGGGTGACCTTACTTCGTATATATCCATCCATTTTGAATTCGTGTCTATGACAAGTAGAAACATTGTTCCCATAAAAGGTCCCACATAATTGATGTGTACATGTACCTCTGGTCTTCCCGGCCATTCCCAGGGGTGTAATGGGGCTGTTGCTGGTAATTTTTGTACTTGTTGACACTGCATACAATTTCTTACTAGATTTTCTATTTCTCCATCCATTCCCGGCCACCACATATAGCTACGTGCTATTGCCTTCATTTTATAAATTCCGCGATGTGCACTGTGAAGCTCAGATAACAATGGTTTACTTCCTTTTGGAGGAACAATTACACGAGCTTCCCACAATAAAATCTCATATCTTCTCTGGAAATACAATTTCATTTCATCGCATTCCAACCAGAAAGAGCTTGATTTCTCACTTTGGATATGGCTGGGTCTCGGTTTGTCCAATCATTAATTTGTTTTGCACACATTGGTGATTAGTCCAGGGAGTTCAATAACAAGGTGCATTCCTGAGGAATTGGAACATCCTCATCTTTTACGTGCAGGGGTAAATGACTGAGTGCATCTGCATTTGCAATTTGACTTCTGGGTCTATGAATGACAGTGTACTCATACGCTGCCGAGATCAACACCCATCTTTGTACTCTTGTCGCGTCTATAGGGGTATAGCCTTGTCTTCACCGAATAGTCCTAATAATGGTTTGTGGTCCGTTATGATATTAAAGTGATGACCTTGCACATGTTGATGAAACTTTTAACCGAAAATGAATGCCAGGCCTTCTTTTTCAATTTGTGAGTACTTTGTCTCTGCAGTACTATGTGTTCTTGACACATAACCTATAGGCCGTTCTGACCCATCGTGCATTCAATGAGAAAGCACCGCTCCAACACCACAATCTGGTGCATCACATGTTAATATCAACTCTTTCTTTGGATCAAAATGTACTAGAAGTGTAGATGACTGTAACAACTTTTTCACTTTTGTGAAAGCTTCTTCTTTTGGTGTTTGCCTTGACCATCTCTACTTTTTCTTGAGCAAACAGTATAATGATGCCAGTTCTGTTGATAAATTAGGCAAGAAGTATCCATAGTAGTTAATCATCCCCAAAAATGATTTCATTTTGGATGTATTCTTTGTTTCTGGGGCTTCTTTAATGCCTTTCATTTTTTCTTCGATTGGATGTAAGCCTTGTGATTTGAACTTGTGACCTAGATAAATTACTTCTTTTGCCTTCTCAATCTCACTCTAACCTGTGAAAAATGTTTCAGAACTTCCTCTAGGTTCAGCAAATGTTCCTTTTCTGTGAGTCCAGTCACAAGAAGATCATCCAAATAAACTACAACATGGGGAAATCCCTGTAACAAACTTTCCATGGTTCTTTGGAATATGGCGCAAGCAGGGGATACGCCAAATGGTAAACGGGTGTATTGATACAATTCCTTATGTGTATTTATGGTGACAAACGTCTGGGTTGCCTGCTCTAATTCCAATTACTGGTAGGCATGGCTCATACCTAACCTGCCAGTTTAGCATATAAATCTTCAATTTTAGGTATAGGCAGTGTCTATCCAATTTTGCAATCGATTGTTAATTTATAGCCCCCGCATATTCGAATGCTTCGGTCAGGTTTGAGAACAGGTACAATTGGAGCTGCCCACTCTGAAAATTGTACTGGTTGTATCACTCCCAGTTTTTCTAATCTGTCTAGTTCTGCGCCTACCCTATCCTGCATTGCATAAGGTACTGGTCTTGCCTTCATGAATCTTGTTGTTGCCTCGGGACCTACGTGAACTCTTGCTTGTAGCCCTTCAATTTTTCCAAGTTCTTCTTTGAAAACCGAGGCATATTTCTGTAGTAGCTGTGAAAGTCAATTAGTTCTTAGTTGGAAGATCTCATTCCATTCCAATTTAATTTCTTTCAGCCCGTTTCATCTGAGGAGACTAGGTCCCTTGCCTGTCATCTAGGGTAATCTCACTGTTTGACCTTCATGGTTTACTGTGATTTAACGTACATCCTTGTATGTTTTCCGCTTTGTAAGTCTTTAATTTTTCAACAGTTTCTTCTAAATTCAGCTTACATTCTCCATGATTCAAGTATTGAAGAGTATGCTCTCTGCTCACCGTAGTTGCTGCACCGGTATCCACCTCCATTCTGATAGGCTCCTCATTCACTCTCACGGCGACATAAATAGGCTCCATTCTTCCTACCTTTAAATTATATCATGCACAGATATTAGTATATATTACTTCAGGTTTTTCAACGCTGTTTATCTCATTGGGCTTTTGCCTTTATCTGACCATCTGCCTGATTCTATCTTTACGATTTCTCATGAGGTTTCCCTATTGATGGCAGGAGAAACATTCAATTTTTTAAATTGTGTTTCATTGCAGCACTGTCTACTTCCATCTCTGTTACTATGATGCCGTGCTTTTGCTGCTGAGATCTCCTTTTTAATTTGTCTGCAAGCGGTGGCTGCTTCCTGCTTCAGAACAAACCTCTGCGCTTTCGTGCTCTTTTTGGTTGAAGCTCCCCGCCCAACATGGAGGACGGCGCCATTTTGTGCTTCTCGAATGGTTTCTGAGCCTCGCATGGCACCTTCCATTGCAAGGCCGATTCCCAATACCTTAGGAAAATCTAGACTTGTTTCAGCCAACAATAGCCTCTGAATAGCATTTTCGTTTATACTGCACACTAACCAATCACTAAGCATATCATTGATTGAAGTACCGAGCTCACAATATTCAGTTAATTGCTTCAGACCCATCACATAAGAAGCAACTGTCTCCCCATGCAGCTCGAATTCATGAGTTGAATTTAAATTTTTGTGTGGTCACTGACAGCTTGGGCTGATAATGATTCTTTATGAGGGTCACTAAGTCATCAAAACCTTTGGAGTCTGGGGCACTGGGCACCAACAGATTTCAAATTAATCCGTATGTCTTCCTCCCACACATGGACAGAATGATCGTGCGCCTCTTCTCCTCCCCCGCAAGGTTGTTCTCCTGGAAGAAGAACATAGTGAGACCAGTCGTCCGAGATTGGATCGAATGGCTCCTCTCTTCCAAATTGCAGCATCTCTTAGGGAATTAATTCAATGCTCAGAAGGAAATTTTCTTTAACTTACAACTACTGTGTGAGATATGGCCCGATTTCAGTTCTTCTGGTTTCTTTCGTCTTCCTCGCTTTCTACCTCGTTTTTTCCGTGATTTTTCATGCTTTCATTCTCGTTGCCAGTTTGTTGGATCCAGTGCCCTTGGTTTGTTGGGGCTAAAGGACCCGGGTTGCACACTTTGTTCAGGGTGACTGAGTCGGTACAGAGACAGAGAACATCAGGAGGTCGTTGTTAGAATAAACACACGTTGTTTATTTACAAACTAAACTCTTCAACTACACTTGTGTGCTCACAACATAAAAACTCTGTCTTTACACATCAGTGGCTAACCCAAGACTCTCTCACATAGAGATAGCCTGCGCTACTCTGCTATTGGACAATAAGATCATGTAACCTTACATTATAATACTTGTCTTAAAGGTATATTACATCTCAGATTACTGCAGAGTTCCACCTTCCGAAAAGAAAAACCATTATGGATGGCAAAAGAGAGAAGAGACAACATAAAACTAAAAGAATATGTAAAGAAAAAAAACAAAGGGTAGGATTTTGCCCTTGGAGGGGGTGCTCGGTGGGGGCGGGTGGGGGCAGTCGAGAAGCCAACAGCCGCCCGCGATTGGCTCCGCTACGCATTTCACGCTGACGGGCTAACTGAAATGGGCAGCTGCCTCCCGGGACCATGGATGTGTTATTTAGAGGTATCCCCACACCACCTGCCAGCCCACCACCCAGTTCCCCGCCCCACCACCAAACCCCGGGCCCACCATAAAAATGATGGAAGCCGAGTTCGGGGGCAGGACTTCCAGATTCGGGCCTCTCTGTCTGCGCAAAACTTCAGGCCTTGGCCAGAATTTTCTCGCCGGCACGCCGATGCTTAAAATGACACACGGTGATGTCGGGCGAGTGTCCCGACGTCACCGCGTGCCATCGTGATATTTAGGTGGGCAGGCGCACGATGATCTCTGATGCGCGCCCGCCATTAATTAATGGGCCACTTAAGGCCCTTGAGGCAGAAATTGACACTGATTTTTTGGGGCCCGTGCAATCTTCAGGTCATTGCACAAGCGCAGCGGGCAGGCGGGTGAGACATTTGTATAAATCTCATCCACGGGTGGGATAAGAGGGGTGAGTGGGGCCATGAGTGTTATTTGTCAGACATTTAATGCTTAAAGTTACTGATACTTGCCTGTGTGAGCAGAAATACTTCAAAATTCTTCACAATTGCTTGGACAGGAGTAACGGCCTTCAGGTCAGGACTCTGGAGTAAACATCATTTTTGGGGCATTGCTGGTTTCAGGAAGCCTTCCCTTACCCTGGGAATGGGAGTTGTGCTCTCCACTGGAGGGACCTCCTCTGAGGAGGAGGGGACAGCGAGAAAGGAGAGGAGGCCAGGAGTCCACATTTAGCTTCCAGGGCAGCCACCTATGGGAGGAGAGGCTCAGGCACAAGGGATGCAGGGCCAATAGGAAGTCCAAGGCGGAAGGGGCTGCAGAAGATGCCATTATCCTGCTGCCAGGGTTTATAGGCGGCAAAGCAGTTACCACAGTATGTCTGAGGTGCAGTGCTGAAGGACGCTCCGTCTCTCAAGGGAGACAGTGACCTCCATTTGTCAGGTGATAGGCCCTGAGATCAGCTTCAACAGTGTGGGTGGGCACCCCGTGCCAGAGGCATTGAAGGTCATGGCTGCCCTCAACTTCTATGCCTCCGGCTCTTTCCAGGGGTCGGTGGGTGATCTTTGCGGAATCTCCCAGTCAGCTGTCCACACTTGTGTCAAGCAGTTGACAGACGCTCTGTTCAGGTGTTCATTGACTTTCATCCATTACTGCTGGGACGAGGCCAGCCAGACACAGTGAGCCAGAGGCTTCGCGGCCATTGCTGGCTTCCCCCGTGTCCAGGGTGCAATAGACTGTACACATGTGGCCATCAAGGCGCCAGCAGGTGAGCCCGGTGCATTTGTCAACAGGAAGGGCTTCCACTCCATGAACGTGCAGATAGTGTGTGATCACAGGATACTGATTCTACAAGTCTGTGCAAGATACCCAGGCAGCTTCCACAACGCTTACATACTCAGACACTCCCAGGTGTCGAGGCTTTTCAGTGCTCCAGCCCAGCTGGATGGATGGCTGCTGGGTGACAAGGGTTATCCGCTCAAAAAGTGGCTCATGACGCCTCTCTGCCATCCAAGAACAGAGGCCAAGCAGCGGTACAATAGGAGCCACGGCACCACAAGGGCTGTGGTGGAGTGAACCATCGGTCTTCTCAAGATGCGTTTCCAATGCCTGGACCATTCAGGGGGCGCACTCCAATACCCCCCAGATCGTGTGTCGCTGATAGTGGTTGTATGCTGCGCTCTCCACAATTTGGCGCTGGAAAGGGGGGACGCAGCGGAGGAAGAAGATGTAGACGCAGATGCTCTGGCTGCACACGATGAGTCCAGTAGTGAGTCCAAGGAAGAACACGCTCAGGAGAACGCTGAGGGGGTAGATGCTCACCTGGGCATCCTCCAGGGAGGCAGGGACATCCGGGAGGCTTTAATCCAAAGAACTTTCAGCTAATCCACCATATATGGACCTCTAACACAAGCCAGGGCTGCAGGCTCCATACTCAATACCTGAGAGCAACATTTACCTGGTTAGGAATATTAACTATGTGCCTTGTCAATAAAGCTCAATGACAAACAAGTCACTCATAACATTATGAGTTCCTGTCCACCTGCAGAAATAAGATATCACCCTGAGCCTTGTTCACAAATAAAGCATTTAATGAATTAACAAAACGAAGCAGAAAATAAAATGAATGCAAAGGTGTTACGCATCACACCAACTTGTCATCAACTCATAGCGAAGCAACATAAAACCGCCAGTGAGAAGCCCGTGGTATGCCTAAGGTGCCTTAAGTTTACATTTCCAGGTGCTACGTCTATGTGCTCCCCCCTCACTGGTACTGGCATCTGAGACAGCCTACTCACTGTGCTGTCCTGTTGGCCCCCATGGCCTTGGTGGCCGTCCTCTGGCCCGTGGATCCTTTGATGGCCCCGCCTGGGAGGGAGCGGCCAGTTCCACAGCTGGCATCTCCCCAGTCGCCACAGCCTCATTGGATCCCATGGTCACTGGCAGAGGGGTGACGGAGCTGCTACCCTCATCTGGAGTGCCCTGAGAGGAGCCGCAGAGATGACAGGCAGCTCCTGTGCCAATGTGAGGTCGCTTCGGACCTCCCTGCTCACCACTGATGGATGGACACTGAGCTGGGATACTTGGTTCCCAATCCGTCCTCCACACTGGCACTGACCACCTGAGGCCAATGCCTCTGTGAGGACTTGCAGGTCTGTGCACATCCCCAGGAAGCCCTGATTGGTCTCCTGGAGGAGCCTCTCCACGAGAGTCGCCACTCTCTCCATGGAGAAAGCATGGCGCTCAGCCATAAGGCTCATTGCGTCAGTGATGCTCCGCGTGGACTCCTCCAGCACGGAGACCATGCCAAGCGCTGCCTCATGTATCTCCACCAGATCCTTCCACATATCTTGCTGGACTTCCAGCTTCTGCTGCCTTATGGATGACTCCAGAGGCACATCATCAGCCGCCAACTGAGCATGTGCCTGGTCCCCTGCAGTCCTTCGACTGCTGGCGCCATGGGCACTCCCTGTCTCCATCCACACCTCAAGTGAGTGTGAAGTGCCCTCACCGCTGTGCCCTGGGACACTAGTCAATGATCTAATTCCCACCGAGGTGCTAGTATCTGCGCTGGTGCCTGCCTGGCTGAGATGGCGTGAGGCTGGTGATTCTATTTGTTCTGGGTCCTCAGGTGTCAGAGGCAGTCCCTCTGCCTCCTCCTCCTGGCCCTGCTCCGGTGATGCTGAAAGGAAGAACAAGGACATTTGATTAGTTCAAGTGGAGACAATGTCAATGTGCATGGCTGTCCCTTGGATCAGTATGCGCTCATCCTTCCATAATCAATGGTCAACCCATGTTGGAAGCTTAAATCACTGAACATTCAACAGTGGCATGGCTGCTGGGACACAAATGGTGACCTCAGTGTACGGCAAACTTACCTCCCCCTGGCACCCCAGCCTCACCGCCACCGGTGGACCTGGGTGCGTGGCACCTCTCCAGATCCATTGCCCCCTGCTCGTATCTGGTGGTCATGGCCAACTGGGCCTGGCCTCCACCAGTCCGCATCCGCTCGGTGGCATTGTGTGCAGTCTTCTCCTGAAAAGAAGAGAGGAGCATCGATTAGTCCACCCTGTACCTGGATTGTCATCGCATCCCTGCCACCCCAACCAGAGTGGGACATTGCAGGGCTCCAGTGTATGGCCACACCGTAGCTGCCGCACACTCACACCAAGAAGTCACATGCTGCCTTCACCACATTTGCCACCACACTGTCTAACCTTGCAAAGCAAGGATGCACAAGCACATGGAACGCAGATGGGTTGCTGCCCCTCCACCTGGAAGCTCCCCTCCCAGCAGGTCAGCAGCCTGACTTTGACAGGTTTTGCAGTTCCAGCACTGCGCCTAGGTGCAGATCCTTGAGGTTGCCCCCAAAACAGTACTCTGGGTGTCAGTCTAACACATGCTGCAGGTACAGAACTCATCTCAGCACAACTCAGGGTGAACTAGGCTTGGGCAATATCTGCGAGGGACACATGCTGTCAATGATTCAATGCTGTAACTGCACTCAGAGTTGGGGGGGAGGGGGCACTGGTGGGAAAGCCCACCTGCTGTGTTAAGTGACTTCTGCCAACATGGTACTCACCCTTCTCGAGCGCAAGATGTCGTTGAATTGCTTGCGGCACTGGACCCACATACGTCGCACCATGTCATGGGAGCTGACTATGTCTGTCACCTCCTCCCAGGCACGTTTGGTTAGGTGGGGGGGGGCTTCTCTTCCTGTCCCTGGGAACGAGGAGCTCCCGCCGCGCTGCCACATCCTCCAGGAGGGCAGCTAAGCAATCATCAGAAAACCGAGGGTGACACTGCCCCGCTGTCCTACCCTCCTGCCTGGCCTGCTCTCCAGCAGCGCTCTAGGGAGTCCTTCTGTGTGCTATGATTCACAGCCTTTTCAAGGCTGCCTGCACGCTATTTAAACAGGCCGCTAGGTTGCCATTGGACCCAGCAGTTATTGCACTCCCGCTGCCGCCCGCCCACTCCCGCTATCCTCGGGAGCCGCGCTTCATGCTGGGTGGGCCAATAATGGCAGCACGGAGCCGATCGCGGGCGACGATCGGCTCCGCACCCACCCACACCTGCTCCCGCATGGCCCGCCCGACGGGGAGAAAATTCTCCCCCTTGAAAATTTTAGGCTGATCAGAGGGAGCCAGCAGAGGTTTGTAAATGGCAGGTCATGCCTAACGAACTTGATTGAATTTTTTGAAGGGGTAACTAAAATAGTGGAAATGGAATGTCTCTGGATGTTCTTTATATGGACTTCCAGAAGACATTCAATAAGGTTCCTCTTAAGACACTGTTAGCAAAAGTTGAAGTCCAGGGAACAGAAGGCAATTTATTGACCTTGTTCGGAAGTTGGCTGAACAGTAGCAATCAGAGTTCTGGGATAATGGACAGGTACTCTAACTGGCAGGATGAGGCCTGCAGTGTCCCATAAGGATCTGAGTTGGGACCTCAACTATTCCTTACATTCACTAATGATTTGGATGATGGCATAGAAAGTCACATATGCAAATTTGCCAATGACACAAAGATAGTCACCATTGTAAATAATGTAGATGGGACCATAATTTTACCAAGAGATATTATTAGTTTAAGTGAATAGACAAAACTATGGAAAATGGATTTCAAGGTTAGCCAATGTGAGATTATCTACTTTGGACTTAAAAAGGACAGAATATGTTTTAAATGGTGAAAAGCTAGAAGCAGTGGTGGTTAGGTACATAGATCATTAAAATGTCATGAACAGGTGCAGAAAATTATTTATTTACGCATTTAGTGACCATGAATCCCCAAAGTCAAATAATAGCCCCCTCATTTGCTGAGTTGAAGGTGATTCTTTTTTATTGCTGTCCAGGCCAGCATTTATTGCCCAACCCTAATTGCCCTTGAGAAGGTGGTAGTGAGCCACCGCCTTGAACTGCTGCAGCTCCTGCAGTGTGGGTACATCCACAGTACTGCCAGGGAGGGAGTTCCAGGATATTAACCCAGCAACAGTGAAGAGATGGGGATATAGTTCCCGTCCTTGTCTTTCTAGGTGGCAGTGCACCTTGTAGATGGTACACATGCTGCCATTGTACATCAGTGGTGGAGAGAGTGGATGTTGAAGGTGATGGATCAAGCATTTGATTAGTACGCCACTTCATCTGTAAAGGGGACACTTGGTACTATGCAGCATTGTTTGTGTCTTTCCACAGGTGCATAAGGGGTTTGTACTGAAGCCCCAGTGGTGAAGGTTGGTTGCGCAGGGACCCCGAATTGTCCTGAACCTCTTTAGCAAGGCTCAAAGCCTGCCATTCGACAGATGGGGTTTGTCACAAGGAACTTGTTAGTGACTTCCCATTTTTCCCATTCCTGGGTCTTAAGGAAGTATGCTGGTAGATCTTGTTCAAGAACGGTGCACCATTTGGGCTGCTGAGATGGAAGGTGGGCAGTAGGTGGGTTGAATAGGTCATCATGGAGGGGTAATTGAGGTGCAGCATGGATGGTTTTCCCCAGTTTGTGGGTTTTCGTCAGTCAGCAGATGTGTGCTGGAGTGATGTTTGCAAAGACAGGAAGCCAGTGGAGAGGTGTTGAACGGAGAATTCCAGGTATCTTGCACATTGTTGCATTCAATTGAGTGCCAACAAGATGTGTGTGTATGACCTTTGCCAGACAGGTGCACAGTGCTCTGCTGAGGAATATGACAGGGCAAGTGCTGAGGTCCAGAGTGTTGTGGCAGCGGCGCCCACGTAGATCCAGCAAGTTTGGCTAGCTGGTTGTTTCTGGTTTTCACCTTTGCTGCTGTTTTCTTCAAATGTTCCCAGAAGGGCAGAGTCCTAACTGGAGTCATTCTCAAGTATGTTGGTTTGGGATTATGCTTTTGTCTCTGGCTATCCATGTAGATTTGCAATTATTTTTTGACATTGGCATTGTGGAAAACAATCAAAAAAGCTAATGGAATGCTGGTCTTTATATTGAGAGACCTAAGATACAAGGGGTAGAAGTTATGCTTCAGCCCTGGTTAGACAACACCTGGAGTACTGTGAGATGTTCTGGACATCACACTTTCAGAAGGGTATATTAGCCTTGGAGGGAGTGCAGCATAGATTTACCAGAAGGATATCTGGGGGAGAATTTTCTTCCCATCGATGAGGGGTTGGGCGGGAGCGGGCGCGGGTGGACGCACAGCTGATCGCTGCTTGTGATCGGCTGCGCGCCGCCATTTTACGTGGGCGGGCCAATTAAGGCCCGCCCAGTGTGAAGCGCACACCCGGAAGCGCTGACCGCTCCGTGTGTGGGCGGGGGGAGTAGGCTGAGTTGGGCCCTGCGCAAAGGAACACAGAAATCTCCCTGAGGCACAGGGCTGCCTCAGCGAGATCAGTTTGATATTTGAAAATTTAAATAAAGGAAAAAAAAAGCTTTTCAGGCATGTCTATGAATATTTTGGAAAATTTTTATTAGTTTAATAGCCTTCATGAAACCACATCCTGCCCGTGGATGAGGTTTCATGATAAATGCAAAGGCCGCCTGGGCTCCATGCCTGCCCGCCAACCTTAAGGTTGGACAGGATGCTCAGTTCATTATTTCAATGCACGCCCGATGTCACCACGTATCATTTTACGTGTAGGCGAGCGGGCCCTGCCCCCGCACACTGACCCGAAGATTCTGGCCCTGGACTCCAAATGTTAAATTATACGGAGAGATTACACAAACTAGGGATATATCCTTTGGAATTTACAAGGTTAAGGGGTGATTTGATTAAAGTTTTCAGGATCTTAAGGGGAACAGATAGGCCAGGATTTTACAGCCTCACTGCAGCCTGTCTTCCCCCAGCAGATGCGGTGAACCATTTAAATCTCCATTCAGTTTGGCAGGCCCGTAATAGGCGGAAGCGCATATTTCACAGGGCAGAACTTTGTGCTTGGTGTGCAGGCTCAGCCAGGGCAGGCGGGGGTGGTTAAGAAGCCAACCCCCACCCATGATCGGGCCTGGAAGGCAATTTCACGTTGGCGGGCCAATTAAGGCCCACCCAGCATGAAACGCGAGCGCTGCCTGTGCAGGTGGTGGGGGCGAATGCGAACTGGATGAGCGCAACCCATCGCACATGCGTGCAAGTGCACGCTACATAATCTCCCTGAGGCAAAGATGAACTGATTTCGGATAAAAAAATTAAAGATCTTATAAATGTTATGAAACATGTCCCCACACGTGACTCTCTCACATGAGTGGGGACATGTTTTTAATTCAAGTGTAAAACTTTAATGTGATGTTTATTTGCTTTAGGAAACCTCATCCTGCCCGTGGATGAGGCTTCCTAAAAAATGTAAAGGCCGCTTGGCCTTTTTGCCTGCCCGCCAACTGTTAGGGCAGCGTAACTTTGAATTTAAATAACATTTTAATGGCCTCAACAGGCCTTTTAATTTTCGTCTGGTAGCTGCCGACTCCGATGCCAAACACCCGCCAAACAAAATATCGCCGGACTGCGTGATGACATCAGGATGTCACTTTACGCTCAGCCAGGTCGTGCACACGCACGCTTGCCGAGGGTAATTTTCTACCCATAGGCTGGGAAGTCCACGACTAGGGAGCATAGCCAAAAAATTAGAGCAAGGCCTAACAGGAATTACATTAGGAAACACTTCGGCACACAAACAGTGGTAGAGTTTTGGACCTCTCTTCTGTAAACAATTGACACCAGATCAATTGTTAATTTTAAATCTGAGATTGCGAGATTTTTGTTAATCCAAGATATTAAGTAATATGGGGCAAAGAGCAAAGCTGGGTCGTAAATCAGCCATGATCTCCGCAGAATTGGTTCGAGCAGGCTAAATGGCCTAAATGCACAACCTAAATGGTTCTTATATATACTGGGAGTACGCCAAGAACCAGGAGCAGAATATCGGTCAAAGTGTGAACAGCGAACCAGTGGAGCAGGCAAAAATCAACACCTCAATACAAGGGTTCCAAGAAGTTGAAAACAATTTGGGAGACAAACAAAGAGGCGTAATACAGAAGAAGAATGAACTGTTGCGTCAGGGTCACTCCAAGAGTCAGAAGAATATAAACAGATCGACCCAGGAACTTAATGACACAAAAATTCAGAGAGTTCCACTCGTGATTTAGTGGGCAAGTGTAGAATGTGGCATGTTACTGAGTTACATAGACCTGGATTCGCTATTTTTACTGAGCTGAGTGTAGTATTTGAGGCACCAAAACTGACCACAGAAGTCGTAGGTTAGGAAGGGGGGAAATAAACCATCCTGTCAGATTATAACCTTGAGGCTGCATCAATTCTGTGACCTAAGTATCGCCTGAAATTATCTGGATAAATCTGTCTTATTTAGCAGCTAAGAAAGATTAATGGAATCAGCCTACCCCTGAAAACTCTCTCATATTCACTGACACCAGAATCTTTGCTCATTTGGATAGCAACAAAAAAAAAATTAACTACAATTATGAATCAAGATGCATCAAACTGACCTGCCATTATCTCTGTTCTGATCCAACTTGGTTTTTGTTTTCAGTCTTTGCCTATATTTCTAGAAACTCTGCCTCCTGACCATAGTGATTGATTAATTAATGTTACCATTAACCACGATGATGCTTTGACATCAGGACCAAACTAAAAGAAATAGCCTGGAAAAGAAAACTAAATAATAAACATAATTGCCAGCCCCCTGGCCCTACTTAGCCCCAGATTAAAATCCATGCTCCCATTCTCCTGCCTTTTCTATTTGGGCTTTCTGGAAATCATCCAAAATTTATTATTGAATTGTGCAGAGGCTGAATGGAAGAATGTTACACTGGGAGCCTATTCTCTATTATAGGATCTGAACCTAACCCATTTAACTAACTCAGTTATGCACAGCGTTTGTATTACTTTCTAGGCTTGCATTTAAAAATCTTTTTGAGGCAGGAAAGGAGACAGTAACGAGCAACTTTTAATTAAAGGTTTAAAAATAAAATGAGGGAGGAAAAAAAGCGATGAAATATTCCTTTAGGGTCACCTGTAAAACTTAATTCACAGCATCTATTAATTATTCCCCACTGCAACCCATTACAGACAGCAATTCCCAGAACAGTCCATTATATTACTAAAAGTGTTCTTTTGCAGAGAGATTTTCAAGCAACATTAGTAAAACCTTTTGCAGGACCCAAATTCTAGTAGATGAATGTCTGGGCTTTATTTATTAAGCGTGGTCTTAATTAATGAACAAAAAGCTTAGTGCATTCTGACTCTAAGCATGCTCAGCATTTTAAAGCAAAGCAGTCATGAACTGCTTGCCAAAGCATCTATTAACATAGTTCTGATTAATTGTCCTTACCAGATTTAGAGAGATAAAATAGCTACTCTATTAATTACAATGATTGTTATTTACTGCAAAATGAGTTTCTCCACAAAATGTAAAATAGCGAACAAATTAATAATGTGCTATAAGAAAGAGCTATTTTATCTTCACGAACAAGATTAGTGTTCAATAGTTTTCCTGCTAATAAAATTATTCATTATCTTTGGTGATAAATTAGTGTATTTCTAACTAACATTTTAAGTCTAAATACAGCTTCAACAGCTTTGCACCCTGTACAGGCCTCCATAAGTTTATAAAATTCAGTAAGATGTTTCGATAATAGGAGTGTTAAAAATTTCATATTTCGTAATGGATTGCTCATTAGTCATAGTCAAATAAGAATAGGTAGGAAGGGAAAACAAAGAGATCCTATTGGAAAATCTGAAAACCTAACTTTATGAGGCTAAAAGAGGTGTTCTCTTACTGCACGCCTTTTTAAATACTTCAGGGCTGGTATTTCTGTAAAATACAGCACAAGAATGGGGCAGATGCTCTGATGGCTCAATGCATTTTATCTAGCAAGTAGCAGAGCCATGCAAAGAACATGTGTTTGTATAGTGCCTTTCTCACACCTCAGGACCTCAAGAAGCACATTGCAACAACTTCTCAAGGGCAACAAGGGATGGGCAACAAATGCTGCTCTAGCTGACAATGCCCACATCGCTTGAAAGAATATTTAAAAAACTAATGAATTGCTTTTGAAGTGGTTGGTAGGTAAGGAAGACACAACAGCAAATTACACACTGTACAGCCCCACAAACATCAAAAGGTGGTGTTGCTTGTGAGGGTGATGGTGGAGGGTGAGGACAGTGGCATGGATAGTTGTCCCAGTAAGAAAAAGAAGCAAATTGACAATTTTTAGCCTAACAATCAACTGGCCTGCTTTGGGTAAGCTGGAAACAATGATGATAGAAGGAATGCTTGTTTTTCAGTCTTAAAATATTAAACTTGCCCAGCTGTAGTAAGGAAGTGAAACTAAACAAATCATAATGGGAAAAACATAGATGGTGCTGGCGGAGGGCAATATTGATAGCACCATAGAATCATACAATGATTACAGCACAGAAGGAGGCCATTCGGCCTGTCGTGTCTGTGTCCGCTCTTTGCAAGATCGGTTCACCAAGTGCCACTCCCCTGTCTTTTCTACATAGCCCTGCAATTATTTCCTCTTCAGATAATGATCCAATTCCCTTTTGAAAGCCATTATTAAATCTGCCTCCACCACACTCTCAGCCAGTGCATTCCACGTCCTAACCACTTGCTGTGTAAAAATGTTTCTTATCACATTTCTGTGCATTAAATTTAAATTTCATCTGTCTCTAATCCGTCCATTCCACCAACCTTTAGAAGTTTAGCACTATCCTCTACACAGTTCACTATACTTCCAAGTTTTGCGTCATTCATAAATTTTGAAATTGTGCCCTGTACGCCAAAACCTAGCGGGAGGATTTTCCCCTCGTCAGGCAGGTGCGGCGAGCGGGCTTGGGGGCTGTCGCAAAGCCAACCGCTGCCCACGATCGGGCCCTGACCGTGATTTCACACTGGCTGGCCAATTAACGGCCAGCCAACGTGAATCCTGCACTGCAATGCTGAGCGCTGTCGGGGTTGGGGTGGGGGCGGGAGGAGAGCGAGCGCAGAAGTTTGCACATGTGCGCGAGTGCGCGCACTGATGGGCCCCTGAAGGCACAGAGCTGCCTCAGGGAGCTGAAGAATTTTTAAAACATAAATAATTTTAAAATGCTAAATGCATGTCCACTCGTGTGTCTGTCACATGAGCAGGGACACGCCTGTTGGAAACCTCATCCCACTTGTGGATGAGGTTTCATAAAAAATCCAAAGACCACTTGGCTGATTCGTCTGCCCGCCAACTGTAAGGTTGGACAGGCAGCAAAAAATTTCATTTAATTATCACTTTAACGGCCTTAATAGGCCTGCTAATTGTCAGCGGCCGTGCTGCCAACTCCCGCATGCACCCACCGACCAAAATAGCACGCGCGTGCGCGATGATGTCGGGATGCTTGCCCGTTGTCATCACGCGCCACTTTACGCTGGAGCGGGTCTGGCGCGCGCCCACCTGCTCAGCAAAAAACTCTGGCCTAGGCCATTAAAATATATGAAGAGCAGGGATTCTAACATCAGCCTCTGGGGAACTCCACTTTAAACCTTCCTCCAACCCAGAAACAACCGTTCAGCACTACTCTTTGTTACCTGTCACTCAGCCAATTCTGCATCCATGTTGCTACTGTCCCTTATATTCCAAGAGCTCCAACTTTGTTCACAAGTCTGTTGTGCGACACTTTATCAAATGCTTTTTGGAAGTCCATGTGCACTACATCAATGGCATTACTGTCATCTACCTTCTCTGTTACTTGATCAAAAATGTCAAACAAGTTAATTAAGCACAATTTGCCTTTTAATAATCCATGCTGGCTTTCCCTAGTTAAGGGAGTCAAGGGTTACGGGGTTGGCAGGAAAGTGTAAGTTGAGGCCACAACCAGATCAGCCACGATCTTATTGAATGGCAGAGCAGGCTCAGTGGGCCAAATGATCAACTCTGCTTCTATTCTTGTGATCTTATGATGTGAATTGGCCAGCATTTGTCCAAGTGTGAATCGTTTTGTCTGTGTGACTGATTTAATTGAATTAGAGCCAGATAGACTGCAAGGTTGAAATTATCAAAAGAGTTAGGAGTAAAGCAAACATTTGAAATGGAGATGGACAAGCAAGGATGAGGGTTCCACAGATAAGGTGTGAATGAAATTTGCCTTTTTAGATAAGTGAATGGTTTGTTTGATTTTCAAAGGGATGGTAGGATGTTTACAACTAACAAGATAAGCAAGGCCAAGCAGTATGTTTATTTTCCCAAAGGTACTGACCATATTGGCAACATGAAAGATTTTTATATTATGGGAAAAGTAAATTTCCAAAGACAAGTAGAACAATGGGATATTACACATTAAACAGAGAGAAACATATAAAGAAGGATGGAAGGTTATAGAGGGGTGTGACCATGTAACAGCCTGAAAGGTACACCTTGTAAAGCAGCCTTGGGGTGGAGCCTTCAGCCACTTGTACAGAAGTCTGATGTGTCCAGTAACTAAAGTTGTGTTAAAAGCCTTTGCAATTCCACTGTCAAGTGGGTGCTGTGGTAACCTTGATGGATTGCGTATTTAAATTCAAACTCTATTTTGGACTGTTGCCTTAAAGCGGGGCTTATAGTTGGGAGCCTGCTTAATTAAGAATTTTGGGAACAGTTAAAACTAAATGACTGTGTAACTGCAATCTTGTGGGTGTTTATTGTTTTTTTTTCATTTTGTTTATAAATGTTTTAATTTATTTTATTAAATCTCTAAAGTTTTTAGTGGACTCACTACTTCTGAATTCAGTGCACAAACCTTTGCAGAATAAATACAAATTGCAAAACCATTGTGATAGCACGGTCAAGTTTCCCTTGTGGATTTAGTCTGCCTGGCACATATCACCTGCCACATCATAACAGTATCCAAGGAGGCTTGGAAAATTTGACATTTGTATTTATGAGGAATAGACCTTGGACACTGTAGATAAAATGGGGCTTAGTGATCTGCTAACAAATTTTGCAAACATCTTTATCCGGAAGTTGGCTACAAGGTGCTTCACATGATGGAACATTACTGAAAGAAAGCTAAAGAAAGATGGACAACTTCCTGGGTGGGGTCAATACCTGTAGTTTAAGCAAAGAGCTCAGCATGTGATCGGACATTGTGTTTTTAAGGCAAGCTAAGAGATGATATGACCCTGTTAACATAGTAACCCAGCTCCATCCCCTGAAAAGGGTTTTAAAGATTGGAAAATTTGGAGACCTTTACTGCAGTCAAGAGGAAGGATCCCAACTAAGCGTCATAAGGGAAATCTGCACTGAACAGGAGCTGGCCACTTACGGTGATGTATGGTTAATTATTGGAAACATACTTAAGCATTCTGATGCTAGATATTGGTGAAGCATTTATTTGCCGGGACTGGAGTAACAAAGCAGCTATTTTTCATTCTTTTCTTTTCTCTTCTTTCTGAATGTGTTAAATATGTAATCATTTTCAGTAATCATGATAAATCTGTGCCAAATTTGAACCTATAACCATGGGTATTTTATTTTATTTACTTCCACACAATACAATTCCCACACAATAGAAGTGATCATATTAACAGCATTTATGACAATTGTGAGATTCAAATGCATCAGTATATATGGATTGCTGGTATATGTTTGTATGTGAGGTGGAGGTCATAAGCACTAGTTTGGAGGTTGACTCCCCTCAGAAGAGAGAAAGGAAGAAGAAAGAGAGAGAGAGAGGTGCAAGTTATAATGTACTGATTGAACAAAAAGCCAGAAAACGGAATCCTCATGTTATACCTTGAGATAGTCATATTTTATTACGATGTGCGTTTAAACATTTACAACAGGAGAGTGCTGATTCAAAAAGGAGATCAAGAAGGAAGAGGTTTTTTTTATTCATTCACAGGATGTGGGCTTCGCTGGCTGGGCCAGCATTTATTGTCCATTCCTAATTGCCCTTGAGAAGGTGGTGGTGAGCTGCTTTCTTGAACCGCTGCAGTCCATGTAATGTAGGTACACCCACAGTGCTGTTAGGGAGGGAGTTTCAGGATTTTGACCCAGCGATGGTGAAGGAACGGCGATATATTTCCAAGTCAGGATGGTGTGTGGCTTGGAGGGGAACATGCAGGTGGTGATTTTCCCATGTATCTGCTGCCCTTGTCTTTCTAGGCAGTAGTGCTCATGGGTTTGGAAGGTGCTGGCTAAGGATCCTTGTTGAATTCCTGCAGTGTGCCTTGTAGATGTTACACACTGCTGCTACTGTGCGTTGGCAGTGGAGGGATTGAATATTTGTGGATGTGGTGCCAATCAAGCGGGCTGCTTTGTCCTGGACAATGTCAAGCTTCTTGAGTGTTGTAGGAGCTGCACACATCCAGGTAAGTGAGGAATATTCCATCACTCTTCGAACCTGGTGGATAGGCTTTCGGGAGTCAGGAGGTTACTTGTCACACGATTCCTAGCCTCTGACCTTCTCTTGTAGCCACAGTATTTATTTGGCTAATCCAGTTCAATTTCTGGTCAATGGTAACTCCCAGGAATTTGATAGTGGGGGATTCAGTGATGGTAATGCCATTGAACATCAGGGGGCGATGGTTGGATTGTCTTTTGTTGAAAATGGTCTTTGCCTGGCACTTGTGTGGAGCAAATGTTGCTTTCTACTTGTCAGCCCAAGCCTGGTTATTGTCCAGGTCTTGCTTTATTTGGACATGGACTGCTTCAGTATCTGAGGAGTCACAAATGGTGCTGAGCATTGTGCAATCATCAGCGAACATCCCCACTTCTGACCTTATGATGAAGCATTGATGAAGCAGCTGTAGATGTTTGGGCTGAGGACCCTACCCTGAGGAATTCCTGCAGTGATGTCCTGAAGCTGAGATGACTGACCTTCAACAGCCACAACCATCTTCCTTTGTGCTCAGTATGACTACAATCAGTGATGAGTTTCCCCTCTGATTCCCATTGACTCCAGTTATGCCAGGGCTCCTTGATGCCACACTCAGTCAAATGCAGCCTTGATGTCAAGTGCAGTCACTCTCACCTCATCTCAGGCATTCAGCTCTTTTGTCCAAGTTTGAACCAAAGCTGTAATGAGGTCAGGAGCTGAGTGGCCCTTGTGGAACTCAAACTGGGCGTTATTGAGCAGGTTATTGCTAAGCAAGTTCCCTTTGATAGCACGGTTGATGACTCCTTCCTTTAATGATGTTCAAGAATAGACTGATGGGGTGGTAATTGGCCAGGTTGGATTTGTCCTGCTTTTTGTGTACAGGACATACCTGGGCAATTTTCCACATAGCCGGGTAGATGCCAGTGTTGTAGTTGTGCTGGGACAGCTTGGCTAGGGGCGTGGCAATTTCTGGAGCACAAGTCTTCAGTACTATTGCCGGAATATTGTCAGGGCCCATTGCCTTTTCAGTCTTCAGTGCCTTCAGCCATTTCTTGATATCACGTGAAGTGAATCGAATTGGCTGAAGACTGGCATCTATGATGCTGGGGACCTCCGGAGGAGGTCGAGATGGATCATCCACTTGGCATTTCTGGCTGAAGACTGCAGCAAATGCTTCAGTCTTATCTTTTGCACTGATGTGCTGGGCTCCTCCATCATTGAGGATGGGATATTTGTGGAGCCTCCTCCTCCAGTGAGTTGTTTAATTGTCCACCACCATTCATGACTAGACGTGGCAGGAGTGCAGAGCTTAGATATTATCCATTGTTATGGAATCGCTTAGCCCTGTCTATCACTTGCTGCTTATGCTGTTTGGCACACAAATAGTCCTGTGTTATAGCTTCACCAGGTTATTTTCGGTATGCCTGGTACTGTTCCTGGCATGACCCCCTGCACTCTTCATTGAACCAGGGTTGAACCCCTGGCTTGATGGTAATGGTAGAGTGCAGGATATGCCGGGCCATGAGGTTACAGTTTGTGTTCGAGTACAATTCTGCTGCTGCTGATGGCCCACAGAGCCTCATGGATGTCCAGCCTTGAGTTGCTAGATATGTTTGAAATCTATCCCATTTAGCATGGTGGTAGTGCCACACAACACGATATAGGGTATCCTCAATGTGAAGGCGGGACTTCATCTCCACAAGGACTGTATGGTTGTCACTTCTACCAATATTGTCATGGATAGATGCACTTGCAGCAGGCAGGTTGGTGAAGATGAGGTCAAGTGTGTTTTTCCCTCTTGTTGCTCCCCTCACCACCTGCCACAGACACAGTCTAGCAGCTATGTCACTTAGGACTCGGCCAGTAGTGGTGCTACCGAGCCACTCTTGGTGATGGACATTGAAGTTCCCCTCCCAGAGTACATTCTTTCCCTTGCCAAGTTGTGTTCAACATGGAGGAGCACTGAGGAAGGGTGGTACATGGTAATCAGCAGGAGGTTTCCTTGCCCATGTTTGACTTGATGCCATGAGACTTCATGGGGCCTGGAGTCAATGTTGAGGACTCCCAGGGCAACTCCTCCTGACTGTATATCACTGTGCCTCCGCCTCTGCTGGGTCTCCCCTACCAGTGTGACAGGACATACCCAGGGTGTTGATGGTGGTGTCTGGGATATTAACTGTAAGATATGATTCCGCCAGGGTGACTATGTCAGGCTGTTGCTTGACTAGTCTGTGAGACAGCTCTCCTAATTTTGGCATTAGTCGCCAGATGTTAGTAAGTAGGACTTTGCAGGGTCGACAGGGCTGCGATTGCCGTGGTCGTTTCTGGTGCCTCGGTTGATGCCGGGTGGTCCATCCGATTTCATTCCTTTTTTGTGACTTTGTAGCAGTTTGATACAACTGAGTGGGTTGCTAGGCCATTTCAGAGTCAACCACATTGCTGTGGGTCTGGAGTCACATGTAGGCCAGACCAGGTAAGGATGACAGATTTCCTTCCCTAAAGGACATTAGTGAACCAGATGGGTTTTTACAACAATCGACAATGGTTTCATGGTCATCATTAGACTTTTAATTCCAGAATTTTGTTGAATTCAAGTTCCACTATTTGCCATGGCAGGATTCGAATCCAGGTCGCCAAGCATTACCCTGGGTCTGTGGATTACTAGTTCAGTGACAATACCACTATGCCATCGCCTCCCATAAGGGCGGCATCCCCAACTAGGGACGAGCAATAAATCTGGCCCTGCCAGTGAAGCCCACATCCCATGAACTAATTTTAAAAAAGGGTCTCAGTCTCTGTCTTTTAAAGTTCATCAAGGTGAAAGATATTATCAAGCAATTAAATGTTGATTGATACTTAGCACAAAGTCATTACTAAGAGCATGTATGAGTTAAAAGTAGGATGAATCTTCTATGCTGAGATACCAGTCTCAAAATGAGCCTCTCATCACCTCACTGGAACAGCCTAACATTTTTGTTATCCATGGCAACCACTCCAGAAGGAGATTATTGACAATTTGTGCAATTTTTCTCTGTGGACTCTTGGACAGTAGGATCAAGATTAGCACAAACCAGAATAAGTTTATAGAAGCTTCAAAACCATTAGAGAAACAGGAAACTTCTGTCAACTGAAGCAAAATACTGTGGCTGTTGGACATCTGAAATAAAAACAGAAAATGTTGGAAATACTCAGCAGATTAGGCAGCGCCTGTGGAGAGTAGCATTCCGTGTAAAATTCGGATTGGACAATACAGATGCCATTTGAGGTCCAAAATGGCATTCAAGATACAGTCGCCCACTTCTGGGAAAGTTGCACTAGATGCCAAATTAGTAAGGGCATTAGCACACATGCAATGTACGCCTGCTGGAAATATGCAGAGTAGGCAGATCATGATGTTAATCAGCATGCTGACTTGATGCCACATGGCCATTTCAGAACTCAGTGCTCCAGCTCACATCATCTCTTAATCATTCACCTGAACACATGCTCAGCAGCAGAAAGGACCCCTCCCCTCCACTTCTCACCAGAGCTATTTAAAGGCATCAAATGCCTACACGATAGTTGCTGATCAATTTCTTTTGGCTCTTGCTATGATTCAACATAGGTTTTATGCTTCCTATAGTTTTTTACACGTTGCTAAAGTCTACAGGTGCTGAATGATTTTAGGCTGACTTCAGGCTTCTAAAAAAAGCCATTGCTCCTAGGCATGGGTGCATGATTGAGCAGAATGGAATGCAGCATGACTTGGAGAACGAAGAGAGGTCATGCAGAACAGGGCATGCTACTGGAAGAAGGAGGAGGAGGGGTGGAGGAGAAGTGTTTGCAGGAGAAGGCCATATCCACCAAGGATGTTCAGGGAGCAATTCTCCCACCTGAGCATCTGCACTTCCATAAGGGCCTCCTCACTGAACTCTGTCACCTGCTGCAGTCAGAGCTACTATCTCTGAGCAGGGCAAGAAACGCATTGCTAGTGACTGTCAAGTTATGCATCTGTCTCCTTCAGGCTGAATATGGAGATACTTTCCACACCTTGCAGTTTGCACTAGGGTCTTCATTGACATGCTCTATTCATTGAGAGCTAAGTACATTTCATTCAATCTTACCAGGGAGAAGCAGGCAGAACCAACATATAGCTTTGCCAGGACTGCAGGCTTTCCCATAATGCAGGATGTTATTGACTACACATACATCATTTTGCAGGCATCGCATATCAACTCTGGCCTATACCACAACTGAAAGGGATTCCACTGCCTCAACATCCAGCTGGTACCCACTCACATGGTATCATTCAGGTCAATGCCAGGTATCCTGGTAGCAGTGATCATGATTTCATTCTGTGCCAGTCTGCTGTGCCAGCTGCATTTGAGACCCTGCAGTAAAATAAAAGATGGCTTTGGGTGACAAGGGCAATTTGCTGGCCAGATGCCTGATGACTCCATTGCATAACCCATGCATGCATATGCAGCATGCATACAACATGATAGAGCAGACCATTGGCACACTGAAACAATGCTTCTGCTGCCTGGGACACTCCTGAGGAGCCCTGTAGTATTCATCAGAGCTGGTGGCAAGATTTGTCATCATGTATTTTGCACAACTTTGCCATCCTGAGGATCCAGCCTTTACAACCAGCTATTGGAGTAGAAGAGTCTGGTACATACAGGGTTCATGTGGGACTGAGTACAGTACCACCCACACAGCGGTGTAAGAAGGCACGTGACCTAGACCTAGGATCAGTGTGATGTTGGCCAAAGACGTGTTAAGACCTAGGATGGAGACAGTGCATACCTGTACCCTTTACTGTATAGTTGTATATAGTTTCATGTAATTAAGAAAGACTCACTGTTAACATACTGAAGACTACAAAGACTTCTTTAAAAACTTCTTTTGCAACAAACACCATCCTGACATGGTGGCAGCTCCAGGATCAAAAACCCTCACCCTCACAGAATTGCTGAAAGATTAAGAAAAAGGACATCTTCACCGGATTCTGAACTGAAAGGAATTCCCAACTGAAGCTACACATGCTGAGAAAATTCGCCAAGAGAAGCTCCAAAGAGAAGAGCCTGGAAGCTAACGGGCAGAAGTTTACTGCAGCAGAAGACGCCTTTGGAAGTCCAGCTTCAGCAAGCAGAGCTCATAGCCTGCAAGGGTGAGCTACACTCTGCTACTTTACAGGCTGCAGCCAGTCCTGAGAAGCCTCTTTTACTAATACCGTCAGAGGCGCCATTTGAACAAATCCCAACGCTAATCCTGATTCCCCGACTCCGAGCCTCAATACATGGCCTCTGAGTTGAACAGAAAAAAAATCAAATTAATAATTAATTACTTGGGAACCTTGCAACTGTCCAATTCTTTGTTACTCATGATGCTACATCGCTGATTCAATCAAGTCAGCAGACTGCCGACCCAAACAGCCATTTTTGAGAATTCCTCTTCTTGTAGCACCCTGCCACCATTTTGTGAAGCCGGTCAAAACCGGAAAGTGCAGGAAATCTATTGTCCTGAAGTGAATGGCGATCCCACATTGGAAGTCTGTAAACTCTTCAAGCTGTACCCACACTTTAAAAATCTACAGCATGGATCACAATTCAACACTTCCAGCTCCACTGAGGCTACCCAGAAGGCCCAGACCAGTCACAAACTTGGAGCCTTTGGAGAAAAATATTTTTAAGATCGAGCATTGGTACAGGTCTAATTAAAACTCAAAAGCAGAACAAGTCAACACACTTCTTTATTCAGTTGGGCCAATTGCAGGCTACATCATTGTACAACAAGATATTGATGAGTCCTCTGCCAAATTCAAGGAGGTTTTAAAATCTTTTGACATTTATTTCAACTTGAGATCCAACAAAATATTGGTAAGAGCTAGAGAGAATCCAATTGCCTGGGGAACTTGCCGATTCCTTCATAAATGGCAAAAGGTGTGAATATTGAGATTTAAAAGTTTGAACTCATCCATGACAGGATCGTGGTGGGTCTTGCAGACAATTCACTCTCTGACATCCTACAAGATAAAGATGATCTTAACCTAGACAAGGCAATCCAGCTAGTTAGACAATCTTGAGCAACAGTGGACAATCCTAAGGGGAGAAAGTATAACATGGGACAGAAGCCAGCCCTCTGTTTAGCTTAAAATAAAAGCGAAATACTGCGGATGCTGGAAATCTGAAACAAAAACAGAAAACGCTGGAAAAACTCAGCAGGTCTACCAGCATCTGTGGAGAGAAAAATAACTGAGTTAATGTTTCGAGTCCTTATGACTCTTCTTCAGAGCTAAAGAGAAGTAAAAATGTAATGAAATTTATACCGTTTAAGGGGGGGTGGGTGGAGCAAGTGAAGCTGGATAGAAGGCCAGTGATAGGTGAAGGCAAAGGAGAGGTTGCCTTTGTCCTTTTGTCCATGACATCTCTGGCAATCTCTCCTTTTCCTCCACCTATCACTGGCCTTCTGCCGCAGCTATGATCTTATAAGCTGTGGGGGCGGGGTCGGGCTACCAAATCGATCCTGGATCTCTGCCCCTGCAGTCTGATGCTGGGATGTCACCTCCAGACATCTGCTAGGCTTCAGAGGCCACAAGGGGGCCCCACAGGCTGACTGAAAACACTGTGCCTGGAGGTGGGGAGATGCTGGCAAACTAGCACCCTGGCTGGCACCAGGAGTTTCCGGACTCCAGCCCACAATCACCCAACTCCTGCCTCCGCTCCCCCCTCCGGCAGGGTTCCAAAATGCAGCTCATAATTTTCAACATGGGACACTGGCTTGTGTTCAGGAGCAGGAAGACTAACTGAGTTTCTTGCGCTCTTAAATTCCTTGAAACGGAGAAGCAACCAGAATGACTGTGACTGTGACCATCTGCCTCAGTGCGGATTGAGAATTGAAACAAGGGCCGGAATTTTCCATGCCCACTGGTGTCGGGCGTGTTCGACAGCATTAGTGGACAATATGGCGGGAAGGCCAAAAGTTGGTTTCACGGTGTCGTGAAACCTGTTTGCAATTGTCCGCTCTACCCGTCAATGGCAGGCCATGTTTCCCATCATCAAACATCAGGAACCACATTATAATTCATCTGAATATCATAATAAGTCCAGCCCTCCGGAATCATCCCCCCACGCTGGATCATCTGAGCACATCAGCATGCTTAAACGCTGACGTGTTTCACAACAGCATATATAAGGCATGCACTTGGGGGGGCTGCACTTTGAGGGAACTCAGAGGTGAGCGCACAGTAAGGTTGTGTAGCGCTCACCAGGGTCGCCTGCTGGACTTCAAGGCGGAGGCGACTTGCGGGGGTCAAGGACTGCACTGCAGTTGGGGCAACTTTGGGGAGGGGGCAAGGGCTGCCCTGCGGTTGATGGTAGCGCACAAGCATGTGCAAAATGTGGGGGAGGGAAGCATCCAGACATTAGGGAAACCTTATATCAAGGGACCATTCCACCGCAGCTGAGACAGGTCAGGTACAGCCACATTGATATGATTGGAGTCGGGCCTCTAGCTTCTCTGCCCACTCAAGCAACGGAGTGGCATGAAAGTGCCACCAAGTGCTCCAGACCTTTTCACACCTCAGGCACAGACTCGAACTAATGAGCATTTTAGTGGACTGCAGAACAGTTAGACGACCGCGCACCGTTGTACAATCTCCATGCTAAAGCTGGCCATGAAGCAATCACTGGTGGAGGCGCTCACAGCCTCTTGTAATGTCATCAATCCGGTTTGGACCAGTCTCCCCCCAGTTCAAGCTAACAGTGCAACCTTGCAGTGTGGGTTAGGAGAATGCCTGCGCCTGAGCTGAGAGTACAGCATGCAGTCCAATGGGCAAAGCTGCCGCCAATCGGTCAGGCGGAGTGGGGCGGAGATGGGTGGGGTTTCAAGCAGCCATGCGGCACATTAAACTCTGGCCATCCAAGTGGTGGCCAGCACTCCCCGTTAAGGAGCCTTCAGACTTAACCAAGAGAGGCTCTTAGTACACCCATGCTAACCCAAGCGTCTCTCTCTTTCATCCTTCAGGAGGAGTACAACAGGAACATGGAGCCAGGACACCTAGTTGTATGCCTCATGGCTTACAGAGAGCAGAGATGAAGGCGATGAGAGTGACAGAGGCACTTGGCTGGACAGAGGGAGGAGCAGCACCCTCAGGACGAAGGCAAGGCTGGGGCTATTGCACATGCCGCTGAAGACCCGTTGCTGGTCGGCACCTAGCTACACCCAGGATCTATAGAGACTACCTGTCATTCCTGCAGATGGCTAAGAACAAGGGTCGCTGAAGACTGCGCATGTCTAGGAAACTAGTCGGTCACATCTGCCAGCTTCTGCAGGATTTGGTGCCACAGAGACATGGAGGGCATCCACTGCCAGTGGCTGTGAAAGTGACCGCAGTGCTCAATTTTTATGCCAGAGGCTCCTTTCAGGGCTCCACAGGTGAGCTCTGTGGGATATCACAAGCCGTCACCCACAAATGTATCCATGAGCTCATAGATGCCATCTGCATGAAGGCACACAACTATGTGCATTTCGCCCAGAACCAGGAAAGCCAAGATGCAAGAGCACTGGGATTTGCCCAGATCTTAGGTTTCCCATTAGTGCTGGGTGCCATTGACTGCACTCATGTGGCGCTCAGGTCTCTGTGGCAACAGGTGGTCAACAATACCAACCACAAGGGCTTCCACTCAGCAAATGTTCAGCTGATGTGCGACCACCACAAACACATCCTGCAGGTCTGTGCATCGTTCCCAGGGAGTGTCCTCAGCTCCTACATTCTCAGTCAGTCACAGATCCCTGATATCTTCCAGGGTCCACAGAAGCTGCAGGATTGGCTCCTCAGGGACAAGGGCTACCCGCAGAGTCTGTGGCTGATGACACCGGTGCGGCAGCCTCAGACTGTAGCAGAGTGAAGGTATAAAGAGACTCATGCTGCAGCTCGCAACTTGGTGGGGCAGACCATCAAGATGCTGAAAATGAGGTTCTGATGCCTGGACTGGTCTGCTGGAGATCTGCAATACTGCCCACAGAGGGTGTCACATATCGTCGTCGTCTGCTGCGCCCTTTACAATCTGGCACTGCAACAGGGAGAGGAGCTGAGGAGGAGATGGAGGAGCTGGAGATCTCCTCGGATGAGGAGGGCATCAATGGGGATGAGGGTGAGGAGATCCTTGAAGGTGATGATGAAGGCAATGAGGCTGTGCAACTACAACTTCTTAACCTTTCTAACCCTGCTGTTACGTCTTAGTGCTCCCTGAACATGCACAGCGGAGCTGGAGGCAGCATGCTGACTGCAACGCCCAGATTGTGATGATATTGGTGGGCGTCCTCTGGAGGGCCAATACCCGGAGGGTACTAACCGGCTTTTGGGGTCCTGCTGTGTGGCAGTGGCATGCTCCTCAACCTGTGGAGCTGGAGCTGCTGGGGCCACAGGGAGAGGGGATTGAAATGGGCCAGGCACTCCCAGAGTGACCTGGATGGATGGCTCTGGGGTGTCGACCTGCTGATCCTCCTCCCTATGGGTGGCCAAGGGCCCCTGGCTGACTCCTTGAGGAGAAGGGGAAGCTGGAGTGAGATCAAACTGCCCCGCACCCTTCTTGCGTGCACAATGTTGGAGACCAACTATGGCATCAGCGATGGAGTTCAGCCTGCGCAGCCATGCAGGACCAATGTCCAGACAAAGGTCTCCATGGCAGCCGCCATCCTACCAGTATTGACCTTGGTACGTTGGCATGCCGGCACTATCACCTCAGACTGAAGGTGCATGGATCTCTCCATCGTGCCTTGCAATCTGAGGAGTGCAGCAGACATTCCTTCCTGATGTTCCCGAGCTTGCCTTTGCAGCTCCAGCAACTGAGGTATGACTGAGTCCAGAGTCTCCTCATCTGACTTGGACTCAGCAGATTTTTGGTATCCAGGACCTCTGAGTGCTGGAGAGCTGGGATATCACTACCTCCACCTGCTGTGAATCAGACAGTATGATGTGCTCATCAGGTTGTGATCCCAAGGCTACTCTAAAGGTAGGCCCCACCGAGATGTGTGTCTCTTGCCTGGTGGAGGGTGTGGGTGAGTGCTGTGATGGGTCTTCAATGAAGGTGCCTTCAGGTTCCTCTTCAGAGGTTTCTTCAGGACTTGATTGGAGGCCCTGAGTCATGGACTCTGTCGGCTGTCCCCCAGATGTGTTTATGAAAGCAAGGGGACATAATTAGTGCATGGCAGGGGATTGCAGAACAGGGGAAGTGACTCACAGCATGATTGTCTGATGGACGCTGCACTGCTGGATCTTCACTTGGTAGAGCAGCACCGACCACGCTATCAGCACAGGAATGATCCAGATCCTCACCGGCCAGTTGGATGACTCTATTTACAGAGTCCGTGAGGACCTTGATTTCAGGTATTCCTCCAACAGTCTGCGACCTCTCCCTGTTGTTGTGTGCCAACTTGTCCTGCATGAATACAAATGGGGAAAGTGTAAATGGGGTGCTTGCCAGGCAAGATGATAAGTATAAAAACAAAAAGCTAAAAGCTACTGCGGATGCTGGAAATCCAAAACAAAACAAAAACAGAATTACCTGGAAAAACTCAGCAAGTCTGGCAGCATCGGCGGAGAAGAAATCAGTCAACGTTTCGAGCCTTCATGGCCCTTCGGCAGAACTGCAGCATAGTTTCAACAAGGGAGAAATATAAATTGGTTTAAGGTGGGTGGGGGGGGGGGGGGGGGGGCGGGGGGGGGGCGGGGGGGAAGAGACACATTGAGGGTGTGGTGTGAGCAGATAATAATCAAAAGATGTCACAGACAAAAGGGTCAAAGAGGTGTTGAAGGTGGTGAGACCACCACCTTCAACACCTCTTTGACCCTTTTGTCTGTGACATCTTTTGATTATTATCTGCTCACACCACACCCTCAATGTGTCTCTTCCCCCCCACCCCCCCCCACCCACCTTAAACCAATTTATATTTCTCCCTTGTTGAAACTATGCTGTAGTTCTGCCGAAGGGCCATGAAGGCTCGAAACGTTGACTGATTTCTTCTCCGCCGATGCTGCCAGACTTGCTGAGTTTTTCCAGGTAATTCTGAAGATGATAAGTATGCCTGGCATATGTGGCTGATGAGTGGTCACATGGACGGGGTGAGGACGATGAAGGTGTGAGTGAGAGAGTGAATGGTGTTGTCCCTTGAACTGGCAGTGAGTGAAATCCCTGTAGATATGTGATGGGTTTGTGATTCTGTGAGTTGGAAGTGATGAGAAGAGTGACTTACCCTGGAGGAATATAGGAGATCATTCATCCCCTTGTGCCACTGGGTGGCTGTCCTCTTTTGCAGGGTCTTGGCACTGACCACCACTGTCACCGCCTCCCAAGCTGGATTGGTGATGTTGCTGGCTCTCCTGCTGCCAGACCATGGGCAATCACGGCGGGTCGCCATGGCGTCCAAAAGGGACTCGAAGGATGCGTCACAAAAGGGGGGCTGCAATCTTCTTGCCTTTTGGGGCCATGTCTTCTGTGCAACAGTCTTGGGCTGGAAGCACTGATAGATGTGTGCGTGGCTGCACTTTAAGTATGGCACCCAGCGTGAGGAAACGGTGAGGTGACAGCGTGGCGGGAAAATGAGAGCCTGCCCGCCATCGAAACGCGTGTTTCCCAGGAATGCATGATTAATGAGGCGGGACTGGGAGGATACGGCGTGAAAACCAGCCTTTGCAGCCGGCGGGAAAAATAAACTTTTCCCCGCCCGCTGCCACACTTAGTGCAAATCTGGGACGATTCCGCCCAAGGTCTTTCCTGGTGCAGGTGGTTCAGTGTCCTACTGTGCTGTAAATTCACACAGCCATCAGAGGAGCTTATCACACCATTATTCATGTTCAATAAGCTCACTGATTTCAAAAATCAATTGATTGTTGTAAAAGTTAACTATACGTTTAAGATTGTGGCCACATAACATCAACAGGCAGGCTAGCTTATGTGTTAGCCCTGTAGCGTGTACAAGAGTTCTTTGTAACAAGTTAGACTTATACAGGCAATGGTGTATGAAATGTATTAATCACACTGATGGGGGTAGGGGCTGGGGGTGAGAGGAATTAAAATTATGTTCTGAGCGTGATTGAATGTGCCACTTCAATCAAATACTTTACAAATGCCTCCAGTTGCTTGTGAGGTGGAACTACATGAGCACTGCAGGAATCAAAGCTACAACTGAAAGCTGGCACAAGATAAAACACAGGGTCTAAGAAATAACAACATTAGGAAATAAAACATAATGGGATGAAGTCCTGAGTTATGAATCATGCTATTAAGGGTTCAGAACATCCCAAATTAAGCTTGCTGCGCTCTCTGTAATTCGTATGAATCATTGAATAAAGAAAGAATGAATTAAGCTGGGTGGATATACAGGCCCTGACATTCATTGGTCCTTTTAACGTTCACTGATCAGCAAGTCAGTGTGGGAGCCATCTCCACTGGTTTTCTGCCCCAGGAACGATGCATCGAATTCTTGTTTACATTTTGGGCCTCCCTGCAATTCATTTGCCAAATTGAACTGATTGAATTCTCTTTATATCAGGGTTAGTGGGACAGATGCCCTGATATCCCAGAAGGCTCACAATGCACTCAAGGTAAATTAGAAAGGGAAATGTAAGGATCTGCTGAGACTGGAGAATTTTATGAACTGTTGAGCCTGAAGATTGACAAAGCTTTCAGTCCCAGTTTCTGGATCTGAAAACAGGTTTCTCTGCAATTTTGTCTGAGCTGGTAGACAGTGCTGGACTAGCCTCGAATTGCTGGCTGCACTGAGAAATTGTGGCATCAGTGAGAATTTCTAGAAGCAGGCATGGTGGTATTCCCAACAGGCCTATCTTTGTTTGCCATTATACTGGAGGAGAAGGAAGAGCAGGAGATGCTGGAGGATACAAAAGGGAGGAAGAATTTTGAGGAGGTGGTGTCTTTCAGGGTATTAGCCCCACCTAGAAAATAAGCAACACAAGCCCAATGAAGGCCTTAGTGAAGAGCACTAGAGTGCACTTCACCAAAACAGCAACTGGGGAGCAGATCCAGCTCTATGAACACCTGTAACAGTTTTATACCTAAACAGATGTTTTCTGGCTACTAAAGCAATGTCCATACTCAACTTTTATGAAATTAGAGTTATTTCGAGCAACAACAGAAGATTTTGTGCAATATGGGCCTAGGGTACGATCTGGGCCTATGTTCCTCAGGAGATTTACTGAGCTGCAGAATTCAGTTGGTTTTTGATGAAAAGTTAGCAGTTTTCATGGTCATTTTCTGATATTTGTCCACAAATTGACATCGTTTTTGAACTCAGGACCAACTACCATCACCCTTAGGTTACCATTACACTGCACTTGGAATTTTCACAGCCGCCCCAATTTCCCACCATAACTATAGCGAAATATCAGCAGAAGCCCAAGAGAAACAGCTTTTATGCAATTTATCTACACAGGAGATCATTTTCATTTTACCCTTCATTTGCTAGCCAAGGCTTTCCACTGAGTAGTGGACAATTAAAATCCCCTGGGTCTCTCCTCCTTGGACCTGACTGCAATAATTAAGAGAAG
Organism: Cetorhinus maximus; assembly: GCF_964194155.1. Taxonomy (NCBI): domain Eukaryota; kingdom Metazoa; phylum Chordata; class Chondrichthyes; order Lamniformes; family Cetorhinidae; genus Cetorhinus; species Cetorhinus maximus. The sequence continues at coordinate 205,909,352 of NC_135879.1, read as the reverse complement.
CTTTGAATGGGAAGAGGCAGTCAGTTTCCTGCCACATCAACTCAGCACGGGGCTGGATCCAGGGGCAAAAAGCAGACTACTTAATCTCTGTGTAGGTCCAGCGGAAGCAGGGATGTGCCTCTGAGTCACAGAAGAGAAATCTAAGGCCCTTCTACCACAATCCCATGGGGAGGTGGTGACATAGTGGTATTGTCACTGGACTGGTAGTCCAGAGACCCAGGGTAATACTCTGGGGACCTAGGTTCAAATCCCACCACAGCAGGTAGTGGAAAAAAAATCTACAAATGAAGGTCTCCTGATGACCTTTATGAAAAAAACTCCATCTGATTCACTGATGTCCTGTCTGGTCTACATGTGATTCCAGACCCACACCAATGCTTTCTGAACAAAGGCAATTAGTCAGTGATTCCCAGAATCAAAAGAAATTGCCCTGAGCCCTAGCAACTGACTCCACAGACCCACCCTTTTGGTGGACTGTCTCCAAACTGCTTCCTGCTGGCTTCCTTTCTGGAATTGATGAGGAACTGCCAATTAAATGGGGATTTTTCAGCGTGGTTGAATTTTAAACTTACATCGAGACTCACCGACTGAAACATAATCTTCAGTTTAAACCAGGGCCATAGTAAGAGTTAAAGGTCGGTGAAAATCTTATGTTTCAGATGCAACTTTAAGCTGAAGCCATCATTCCAGGTGAATGTAAGAGACTCCATGGAGCAGAATTTTATGTCCCGCGGGCGGGTGTGCGCCTGACCCGATTGGGCGCAAGACGATGTCGGGCGAGCGTCCCGACGTCATTGCGCACTCGCGTGATATTTCGTTCGGCGGGCGCGCACAAAAGCCAGAAGCGCGCCCACCGACAATTAAGAGGGCAATTAAGCCCATTAATGGCGCAATTGACTGATTTTTCATTGCCCGTCCAACCTTAAGGTTGGCGGATGGACGAATCGGCCAGGCGGCCTTTGCATTTTTCATCAAACCTCATCCAAGGGCGGGATTGAAATCTCCACGATGAAATAAAATGAAAATAAATTTCTGAGGGCAGCATTTTTATCAGCTATATTTTCAGGTGATTGATTTTGATGCATGGACACTTTTTTTTCAGCTTTTAAAACCATTGTTTCAGCTTTTTCAGGGCCTGCAGCTCCCTGAGGCAGCTGCCTGCCTCCAGAGAGCTTTCTCGCAGCGTTCACCAGCGCCCTCAGAAACGTCATCGCCTGCCCTCTTCCTGCCCTAACCCCGGCCCTCTCCCTGCCCTAACCCCGGCCCTCTTCCTGCCCTAACCCCGGCCCTCTTCCTGCCCTAACCCCGGCCCTCTCCCTGCCCTAACCCCGGCCCTCTCCCTGCCCTAACCCCGGCCCTTTTCCTGCCCTAACCCCGGCCCTTTTCCTGCCCTAATCCCTGCTCTCTTCTTGCTCTAACCCCGGCCCTTTTCCTGCCCTAACCCCGGCAGCACTGAGCATTTCAGCGCATGTAGTCGGGGGATGACTGCGGTCAGTGGTTTGTTTCCCGGCCGCTACCGGTTGGTCGGGTGTGTCCGCCAAAGGCAAAATTCAGGCCCATGCACTTACTGATGAAAAGCACTGAGTTCCTCTGACATCTGGACCCACCCAATACTATCAAGGATAAAATGAACTGGACCTTCATTTTGCAGCAAGGGAACAGTTCTTGAATTTTTTGGGCTACTGGGTTTGGCTGTTATGTTTCCTTATATGACAACAGAGAATAACTTCAAAAGTAAGTAATTGGCAGTGGAAATACTTTGGAACACCCTCAAATTGGGATACCATTTGAATCCAAGTTCTTTCTTTAAATGCTGGAAGTTTAAAGTAAAAGCAAAAATGTCCTGGAAAGCACAGGAGCCCAGTCAGCATCTGAAGGCTGAATGCTGGTAATGGCTTACGCCCAGATTTATTTTGCCAGAAATACTTCTCTGGGCAAAATTTTAGGTCCCGCGGGTGGGCATGAACCCGACCTGATCAGGTGTAAAATAGCGCGCAATGATGTCAGGTTCGCAGGTACGAGCAGGTGCCGGAGCCGTGCCCACCATTAATTAAGAGGCCACAGCCTGCTGACTCTGCTGTCTTGTTGGCCTTGATGACCTTGGCAGTCGTCCTCTGGCCTGTGGAGCCTGTGCTGGCCCTGCCTAGGAGGGAGTGGCCAGTGTTACAGTTGGCATTTCCCCAGTCACTGCAGCCTCATCAGGTGCCACAGTCACTGACAGAGGAGAGGAGGAACTGCTGCCGTCATCCAGAGTGCCCTGAGAGGAGCCCGCAGAGATGACAGGCAGCTCATGCGCCAATGTGAGGTTGCTCTGGACCACTCTGCTCACCAATTATGGAAGGACACCTAACTGCAATACTGGGTGCCTTATCCATCTCCCATATGGACACTGGCCACCTGATGTCAGTGACTGTGTGAGGGTTTGTAGGTCCAAGCACAACCCCAGGAACCCCTGGTTCTGTTCCTGGAGCTGCCTCTCCACGACAGTCACCACTCTCTCAATGGAGGAGGCAGTGCACTCAGCCATGAGGGTCAACGCAGTGGTCATGCTCCGCATGGACTCCTCCATAATGGAGGCCGTGGCACGCACACCCTCATGGGTCTCCGCTAGATCCTCCCACACATCTTGCTGGACATCCAGCATCTGCCACGTAATGGACGACTCCAGAGGCTCATCTTCAATTCAGCAATGTCCTGGTCCCCAGCAGCCCTCTGACTGCCGGTGCCCTGGGCAGTCTCTGCCTCCGCCTGCACCTCAAATGTTGTGTGATGTGCCCTCACCGCTGTGCACCGACATTCTAGCCGCCGATCTAATGCCCACCAAGGTGCTGGTATCTGCACTAGTGCCTGGTTCAAAGAGCGAGTGTGATGCAGGGGCATGTGGACCCTGGTAGTCTCTGGTTTTAGGGGTGGGTCTTCGTGCTCCTACGATTGGGTGCGTGGTAGCAAACCTAAGGGAGAACAAGGACATGTCATTAGTTTAAGTTATCACTCTTTAACTGTGCATGCCAGGCACCCTGGTGAGACAATGGAGATCTGCATCATGCTGCCATCATCTTTCAATGATCAATGGGGAATCCAGTTTTGAGGCTCCCATCAATGAAGAGACTACACAAGAATATTTGCATCATTTGAAACTCTCACCTCTGTGCACTGCACTCTTACTTTCGGCTGACACCCCAGCCTCTCTGCGGCTGGTTGATCGAGGTGCATGGCTCCTCTCCAGCTCCAAGGCATCCTGCTCGTATCTGGTTAGGACTAGGAGGTTAGTGGGGCCTCTGCTAGTCCGCGACCTTTCAATATTGTCATGGGCCACCTTCTCTCGAAAGGATAGGGAAGCATTAATTAGTCCACCTGCAGCGCCATTGCAGCCTGGCCAATCCCACCTGAGGAGCACCTTGCAGGGCACATCCAAGTCATGGCCCTCGACCCTCAAGGCACTCAGTCCATGCAGCCAGGGCTCACCCCCTTGGCCATTGACAGTTGGCACTCAGACTCTAACGCCCCTGAGCTCCTTGGGTGGGACGGCCAGCCCCTAACAATTCAACACATTGATTCATGCCATGATGGTACTCACCCTTCCTGAACACAGCAGGTTGTTAAGTCTTTTGAAGCACTGGACCCAGGTGCGCCGCACAGTGTCATGGCTGCTGATCAGCACTGCCACCTCCTCCCAAGCACTTTTTTGTTCAGTGTGGTGGCCTCTTCCTTCCATCCCTGAGGACAAGGCAGCCGCCTCCTCCAGGAGGACCACGAGGCACTCATCAGAAAACCAGGGGGCCGAGTGCCCACCCGACCTGCTCTCCCACCCGGCATCTGCAGCCGCATTGGAATCCATAATTTTTACTCTCCTGCTGACAACACCGAAGATGTCTTCCTCACCAGCAGCCTTCCAGGGCCTGACTGTGTTGGTTCACCTTTGAACCTGGCGCCCAACAGGCCCCCGCCCCACCCCCGCCCGCCACCTCCCGACCATTGGGAAGCTGCCGTTGGCCCGCCAGCATGAAATCACAGCTGGGGGCCGATTGTAGGCCGTTTCCCGCCCGGTCCCAGGCCCGCCGATCGCAGGCGCCCACTAAGAGTAAAATTCAGGCCTCTGCTTTAATAACGTCGTAAAATCAAACTAAGGAAGAATATGACCACAAGCTAACATTCCTTTAATTTTTGGAAAAATAAAACGGATCAAGTAATCAGCAAATGGCTATTAATAATGGTTTATATCATTCAGTAGAACAAATCCTCTTGTGCAGATCAAAGAGATGAACTTGTGGTTTAATATTTTCACCAAACAAATGTTTCTCTTTTTCCAGTTTCCCCATTTTTCCTCTTACACCCCCTCAATCCAGCACAAAGACGTGCACAAAGGGTAATCAGACGAAACAAAATGATGATTTTAATTCATACCACATGTATGGTTTGGGAACTGTGGAGGATGTTTTTCATAGCTCTGCAACTGTGGTATATGAAAAAAAAGCCTTTGTTTAAAAATTCTATATTAAACATATGGGACACATGACCATGGGTCAGGGTCAGCGATAAAATCAGATAAATATTTCCGCTTGGAAGACTGATCAAAACTCATTTGTGACTGCTGCTTATGAGTGATCATTGCAGATTTCTTCTTCCTGTGCCAGGGGCTGTTGGATCGCATAGGCACAGCGAATGCAAGAAAATTGGAGAGGGAGGAATGCAAGCACCTAACGGACCCTGCCGAATTTTCCATCCACTGATTTGATTTCTGCAACTACAGAAATGGCCACCAATGGCTGGCTGTTATCCAAAATCAGCAAACCGAAGGGATCTGATCACCTCCACGAGCACAAAGTGTCCCACCCTCCAATTGGAGAGGGGCTGGGCACAGGACCTGAGGCGTCCATTTTCTGAGCACCTCTCAAAATGGATGGCCAGTTCCTTCAGCAATGTAGGAATAGGATTAGAGGATTGTCAAAACCCCACTCACCTCATTAACATGGTTCCCCTTTGTCTCTTACCTTGTTTGTTAAAGGAGCATCGTCAGAAGAGTGATGGGATATTCAACATTCAATGAGAAGTGGGTGGTCTCAACAACATTCTTGGACTGCAGGGACCTTGGAGAGGGTCAATAAATGAGATAGAACATCAGTGAGGTTATGCTTATCATGAAAAGACAAATAGACTTGATCCCCTTTTTTTCTTGAAAGGTTGACCTAAAGAGTTTATGACTCAACCATCCTTTCAGGCTGTGAGTTCCAGACTCCCACCACCCTCTGGGTGAAATAATTTCTCCTCAACTCCCCTCTTATCCTTCTACCTCTTACCTTAAATCTATGCGCCCCCCCCCCCCCCAGTTATTGACCCTTCTACTAATGGAAAAAGTGCCTTCCTATCCACCCTAACTATGCCCCTCATAATCTCATACACCTCTATCAGATCTGTTCTCAACCTTCGCTGCTCCAGGGAAAATAACTCCAGCCTATCCAATCTTTCCTCATAGCTCAGACCCTCCAGCCCAGGCAGCATCCTGGTAAATCTCCTCTGCACCCTCTCCAGTGCAATCACATCCTTCCTATAATGTAGTGACCAGAACTGCACGCAGCACTCCAGTTGTGGCCTAACCAGCATTTTATACAGTTCCAGCTTAACCTCCCTGCTCTTGTATAAAAGCAAAAAACTGCAGATGCTGGAAATCCAAAACAAAAACAAAAAAATTTTGTTGATTGGAATTGCCATCATGACTTATTTCTTCACCTGAAATTCACTGTAAAAAAGTATAATTTAAACTATAATATGCCCATAAATAATGAAACACATTTTTATTCTTAAATTTACTTGTATGAAATTGTAAATCCTTCTCAAAGAAGCCTACTCCTCTTCTGAGGGCCGGCGACTCAATTTGGGCTCTTTGGTTAGACATTTAATTAAAGAATTAGGCATTGTTGTCCTTGCCTCAATTCCTTTTCAGTGGCTGCAGTCTCATCCCTCTTCAACATAGCCTCATCCATCATCTCTGATGACCTGATGCACTTTCCATTCTCCATGCTCTCTTTCACTTGACATGATCCATTCAGCAGCCTAAGCTATCCAGAGTCGTGCTACCCATCTGGAGTCCCTTGCAATGTGGCTCCATCTAACTGCAATCTTTCCTAGCTTGCCCAGACCTGCTCAGAGTAGCTTTCAGTCTGCCCACTCAGAACTACTCTTACCCCACCCTGACTGTAGTCTCTTACTGTCTAGCCTCCCCAATGTCATTCTCATCTCTGTTTAACTCATCTGAGATCCCTTGCAGCTTGAGCCATCGATTGTTATGATCCCAGCTGATGTTGCTACTGGACAAGTCAGATCCCAGAGTGCAACCTGGCTTGATAGATACTAACTTTTATTTTTTTTTAGAAACCATGGAGGTACGTTACTGAACAAATTCACTAGGGTATGCTGATGAACTTTTAACAAAAAGAATAAAACATTTATCAAATGTGAAAAGTCAACAATATTACACCATGAAAAGATTTTAATACAAACACAAGAAAATGATTCAAATATTCACGATCCCTTCACCCCAGCTATATCTTTACAAACACATAGAAAGATAAAACAATTTACCTTATCTGCCTTATACTCTAATGTTCTGGGTAAGTATGTGGTACATGTGAACCAACTGGTGAATCGTGGTCAGGCATACCACATTTCAAAGTAAATGACGGATGCGACCAAAGCAGATGCTATGGATTTCTCAAAAATCCACCCAGGCGCTGTCACACCATAAACCAACCGGTCTCACTGAAACCCTGTATTTCTCACAAGGGTTTCCAGTCTCCACATTTGAAGAACTTTCCTTAGAACTCTCTTCAAACGTTGCTCCCACTTGTATGTCGTCAACCAGGATCCACCTCTCAGTTTCAATTTTGCCTTCTGAGATTCCTTTCCTCTGGATCTCTGCATACAATCAAACTTCACCTTCCAAGCACGATTTCAGATCTTCGGCCATGCCAAGTAAAACACCACTGCTCTAAAAGGGTACCTTTACCCTTACAGCCCGCGCCACAGAGTCATCAGCCCTTGGCTACCATCTTTGATCTTCAGCTTCTCCCGAGCCTTTTTTGCTTCAAGTCTGCTCTTCACAGCTCTCTCTCTTCAATTCAGAGCCTATTGCTCTGCTCCTGTTTCTTAACTTTACTTAACAGGATTGTTTCTGATCTCTGCCCTTGGCTCTTACCTGGGACTTTCTGGGACCTGTTTCTACCCTATTCCTTGGTATGGGATCTTCTCCCTGTCCCTCTCCCGGTGTCCTGCTCCTTGTGGCATCTTCTCTCAAATGGCACTCCTCTTCACGTCACCTGACCTGCAGTTTTGGACTGTTTCAATTTTCTTCTTCTTTTTCTTCTGTGCAGGTGCACAGTGCCAGTTCCTGGCTGAAGAACGTGACAAAAACTCGAACTGTGCATGTGCAGCCACTTCCAGGCCAGCGCATGCATGAAAACAAACTGCGCTGATGTGGCCATCTCCCAGCCAGCGCATATGTGCAGCAGACCCAAGGCCCACTGGGAACTGTAGTTACTGGCCTCCAAACTCCCAATCTCTGACTGCCAAATAAGGTAAGTATTGGAGTTCATCACGCTATCTGCCTAGGTGCTTGTCAGCATGTGGTGCTGAGGTGCTTCCCAGCCCAATTGCCTCCTGGTCTACTTATCAATTGCTTCCAGGCCCTGCCATGTAGAGCTCTAGTGAAGAAAGAATTGAGCTCACCAGTGTTGCTTTCTGCGGTCAAATAATTTGCCAATAATATTCATGTAAGAAGAGTGAAAGCTTGAAGAAAGTACCAATGACTGCTTATGGAACATTCACCCAGTATGCCTCAGCAGTTTAAATAAAGAACATGAGAATATTGAAGTTAAAAATATAAACTGAAGGAATATCTAGAAAAGGTCTCAAATGCCATTAGAAAATAGCTGCCATTTAACAGAGTTTCCTAACAGAGTCAAGCTGGTTAGGAAACTATTAGTTCCACTCAAAACAGATCATTTTACAAAATATAACTTATTTTATATTGCTACACTCAATCAATTAATAAACTTTTTAAAGCAACTCTGTAGGTCTATCAAAAATGCAGTGCAGATATGTCTGTAAGTCAAAGCCTAGAGCACATAATCTTTGCTGACACTTCAGTGCTGTACTGAGGGAGTGTTGTCTTTTCGATGAGATGTTAAATTGAGGTCTCGTCCTGCCCCTCAAGTAGAGATTGAAGATCCCACAGCACTACTTGAATAAGAGTAGTAGAGTTCTTCAACATTTACCCTTCAAACAACACCTGAAAAGTAGGTCATCTGGTCATTTATTTCATTACTGTTTGTGGGACTTTGCTTAGTGCCCACTGGCTGCCTTGTTACCAACCATCCAATGGTGACGTCAAAGAAAATTACTTCATTGGTTTTAAAGCACCTTGGAAATACCTGAGGTCATGAAAGACACCAAATGCCAGTTCTTACTTTTCTTTCTTTCTTAAATTGGAGCATGCTGAGATAATTTAATAGTTGGGTCATATTCTTCTACAGTTCCCCTGGTATCTCCTCCTGCACTAGCTAGAAATTGACTACTGAAAATGTACTTAGAGAAGGATGAAGGAAAATGCTTTTGTCCCTTCAAAGTCTCTATCGAACAAATAAATATTTGGGGCCATGGTCTTAGTTTGCTTTAAAGCTTTTTACATTCTATCTTCTCAGTGTTCGAGTGAGTTAAATGTATTGATTGACATAAACCATCCATCCTAGTAGGCTCACAGGTTCAAGCAAGTCCATTTGATAGCGCCCATACTATTTACAATCTACCTGACAGTGGTTCTTCACCTCATCGACGATCAACTGCCCTCTGGTGCCAGTATTAAATAACGCCTAAATGGAAAACTCTTTAACCTCAGTCGCCCCCGTGTCAAAACAAAACTGACCACCATAGACATACATGATCTACAGTTTGCGGATCACTGCAGTGTCGTTGCCCATTCTGTACTAGATTTGCAACCACTCTCAATTGCTTCAATTCTGCATACAAGAAACTCAGCTTGTCCTTGAATGTTGCCAAAACAAAACTCATATCAACCCACACCTGATCAGCTAAATGTTCCACCTCCCATGTATGTTGAAGGAAAGACTGGAATATGTTGAGCACTTCCCATACCTTGGCAGTCACCTCTCTGAAAAGGCTACAATTGACAAGGAGATCAAACAACAAATCAGCAACACCAGCTCAGCCTTCCACAAACTACAGCATAAGACCATAAGAACATAAGATGTAGGAGCAGAAGTAGGCCATTCACCCCATCGTGTCTGCTCTGTCATTCAATGAGAGCATGGCTGATCTGACAATCCTCAACTCCACTTTCCTGTCATTTCCCCAAAACCTTTGATTCCCTCACTGATTAAAAATCTGTCTGCCTCAGCCTTGAATATACTTAACAACCCAACCTCTACATCCCTCTGTGGTAAAGAATTCCACAGATTGACTACCCTCTGAGAGAAGAAATTTATCCTCATCTCTGTTTTAAATGAGCGACCCCTTACTCTGAGATTATGCCCTCTGGTCCTAGACTCTACCACAAGGGGAAACAACCTCTCAGCATCTACCCTGTCAAACCCCCTAACAATCTTATATCTTTCAATAAGGTCACCTCTCATTCTCCTAAACTCCAATGAGTACAGGCCCAACCTACTCAACCTGTCCTCATAAGAAAATCCCTCCATACCCGGGATCAAGGTAGTGGACCTTCTGTGGACTGCCTCCAATGCCAGTATATCTTTCCTTAGGTAAGGGGAACAAAAATGTTCACAGTATTCTAGGTGTGGTCTAACTAGTGCCTTGTACAGTTTTAGCAAGACTCCCCTATTTTTATACTCCATTCCTTTTGAAATAAAGACCAATATTCCTTACCTATTACCTGCTGAACTTGTATGCTAGCTTTTTGGGATTCATGCATGAGGACCCCCAAATCCCTCTGTGCTGCAGCCTTCTTCAGTCTTTCTCCATTTAAGCTCCTCTATTGTTCCTGCCAAAGTGCATAACCTCACACTTTCTGACATTATATTTCATCTGTCATGTTTATGTCCACTCACTTAACCTGTCTCCCTCTGTAGGCTCTTTGTTTCATCCTCACCACTTGCCTTCCCACCTATTTTTGTGTCATCTACAAACTTGGCGATAGCACATTCATTTCCCTCATCCAAGTCATTAATATATTATAAATTATTGTGACCCCAGCACTGATCCCTGTGGCACTCCACTAATTACAAGTTGCCATCCTGAAAATGCCCCCCGTTTCCCAACACTTTGGGCAGAATTTTGCCGTCGGTGAGTAGGGGCGGGGCCCACTCGCCGACACATAAAATGACACGGGATGACGTCGGGTGGAACCCCCGACATCATCCCGGTCCATTTAAATTTTCAGGAAGGCGGGGGCGCAGCAAAATCAGCTATGGGCCCGCCGACCTGTCAATGGCCAATTGAGGATCATTAAAACAATTAAAGGACCTGCCCGTCGAACCTTAAGGTTGATAGGCAGGCCAGGAGCCCTGGCAGCTAATAGTTAAAACATGAAACCTCATCCAGCGGCGGGATGAGGTTACATGTAGGGTTTTAAACATTTTAATAAAGTTATTATGTTAATTATGAACATGTCCCATCTCATGTGACACATGAGGGGGACATGTTAGGGATTTTTTTTTTCTATTTTTAATTTTTTTTTCTATTTTTAATATTTTTATAAGTGTCAGCGATCTCCCTGAGGCAGCACTTAGCCTCAGGGAGATCTGTGCTCTTTCATGCGCATGCCCTCGCTTTTGGGGAATTCCCCCCTCTCCACACAGGAAGCGCATAGTGCTTCCCGCCAGACGTCGTGCTGGGCGGGCCTTAATTGGCCCGCCCACGTAAAATGGCGGCGGGGCCCGCTTCTCCGGCGGGGATCGGCTCCCTGCCCGCCCGAGATTGGGTCGGGCCCGCCTGCCCGGCAGGCAGAAAATTCTGCCCTTTGTCTTCTTTAGTTAGCCAGTCCTCTATCCATGCTAAAATACTACCCCCAACACCATGGACTCTTATCTTATTAAGTATCCTTATGTGTGGTACCTTATCCAATGCCTTTTGGAAATCCAAATATATTACATCTACTGGTTCCCCTTTATCTATTTAACTTGTTACCTCCTCAAAGAATTCTAATAAGTTTGTCAGGCATGATTTCCCCTTCATGAAGCCATGCTGACTCTGCTTGATTATATTATGCATTTTTAAATGCTCAGTTACTACATCGTTTATAATAAGCTCCAACATTTTCCCAATGACAGATGTTAAGCTAACTGGCCTACAGTTACCTGATTTTTTGTCTCCCTCTCTTTTTGAATAAGGGTGTTACATTGGCAGTTTCCCAATCCTCTGGGACTTTTCCAGAGTCTAAGGATTTTTGGAAGATTACTACCAGTGCACCCAGTGCAGCGAGTGTTTGACAATAAAATCCTCTGTGGGTCAACAAAAGTCCTAGTGTACAGAGCAGTTGTCATCGTCACCCTTCTGTACTGCAGTGAGACCTAGACTGTGCATCAGCAACACATAAGAGTGCTAGAGAAATTCCATCAGCAGTGCCTCTGCCGCATCCTCCATACTCGAGGGGAGAACCATTGAACAAACACCAGAGTCCTTCTTCAAGCCAGCTCCACAAGTATTCAGGCAAAAGCTCCTGCAAAGTCAACTTTAATGGACGGGACACTATCTGGATGCCCAAAAAGCATTTTCTTCCACCAGGACCTGTTTTCTCAACTCTCAAATGGCCAATGCTCTGGGGAGGACAAAGAAAACACTTAAAAGACACTCTTTTAAGTACGGCAGTGTTGACATTAATGACTGGGAGGAGCTTGCTGCCAGTCATTCAGAATGGCAACAACTTGTCCATCAAGCTTGCATCACGCTCTGAGTCACAATGCCTTAATGATGAGACAGGGCGCTGACAGAGAAGGACAGAAAAGGAAGCAAATCCTGTGCTACCTCGTGTCTCACTACCTTGTGCGACACCCTGTCCCATGGGCTCAAAGATCTGTGGGCTGAGAATTGGCCTGTTCAATCACATGAAGACCCACAGCAGAAACTCGCAACCCTGGGTAAACAGCACCCTGAAATCGAGGAACAGCCGCATATGGTGCCCATCACAATTTTAAATAAAAGCATTTTGTGGTATTTTCCAAGAGATGTGATATAAATTTTCTCCCATCCTTCCTGCTTCCAAATAACTTGCCAACACTCAGGCCTGAATTTTTCAACCAACGTTATTGCAATACTAGCAGTAACCAATTTAAAATAAGTGGGTTCCCATCAGCATTATTATAACACCACTTTGTTGTTTAAGTTCACACATGAAGAAGGGTTACTTGGTTGAGGTACCATAGAGGGAGCCAACAGCGCTTATGAAATTGCAGCATTTCAATAATCAAAGCCTTCAGGAAAGACAGAGAAAAAAATGGCTTTTGTCATCATATCAAAATACTCACCTGCATCTCTGTTTTTATTTTTGAAATTAAGGAAATCAAACTGATAGGGAACTTCAGCTAGCAGCCTTACCACAAAATTTAAACCAAATCAGATTTTGGCTTTATTTATTACGGGGTACGGGGAAAAGGCAGGAGAATGGTACTGAGTCATAGTGCTCATTTGGAGAGCCAATGCAATGGGCCGAATGGCCTCCTTCTGCCCCGTAACAATTCTGTGACTGTGATCGCACTTAATGTTTCTAAGACTTGTTAACTCAGTTGTGGAAGATAATTTGCATTGAAATAATAATGCTTAAGAAGTTGATTATTTCAGTAACTAGTTTTAAAAATTCTGCACGCATTACATTGGGAGGGGTTTAGTTAAAGATGGCACTTTAAGACAAAACCCAATCCGAAGATTAGCAACTTAAAAAAACTCTGAACTGTCAATTAATTAAATACTCCAGGGGCCACATCTTCTGACACACCAGCTAAGAAGCATCCTGAAAATAATGGCAGCCTGCACTGTGCAACCTATTATCAGGAGTCATTTCCGCTAAATTTTGAGACAGGACACGACACCTGAGATAAGCTATTTTTCAATGAGTTCGTTCTCACTGTCAGCTATGCCTTAGAAATGCAAATTTACAGAAACAAAGTCATTTACATTTTAAGCGACCCACCATTCTTCCTCAATAATTTGAAAGTTTACTTCATTTTTTTTATTACCATTAAATGATCATTCCATTTGAATTTAAAATATTAGTTCTTTTTTTAACTGGAATTTTTTGGGGGAAAAGGTTGCATAGGTTAGGTTACACTTCAACACAATAGTACACTAATGAGCAATGGCGGTATATTATCTTCATTAACAAACTCACAGCACAAACTTCTACGAAGGTTCCCCTATCGCTTAGCATAACTTCGGCAGGGGATTGCTGGAAACCTAGTGAAAATAATGGTTTCTGAACGGGAGAAGCCCAAAGAAATTGTTGCTATTCATTTTCAGCTTTATGTTCTGAGTCTGATACTTCCATCCAGGGTCATTGTTCACTGGGATCATTGATCTTCTTCATATAGATATGTATATGTGATCTGGACCTGAGTATAGGGACACAATATCAACATTTTCACATGAACAAACAGGGGGCATTATTAAGCATCATTAACTGTGAAGATAAACAGCAGGAAGGCATAGAGAAAAAGCTCTTGTGTGGCAGGCACATCAACTACAACTTGAATTTATGCAGCATTTAGTCAAATGTTCCTAAGGTGCTTTACAGAAATACCTTCAAACAAAATTTGACACCAAGCCATGTAAAGAGTTATTAGGCCAGATGAAGCAAAGCTTGGTTAAAGAGGTAGGTTTCTAGCAGCAGCTTAACGAAAGAAAAAGAGACAGAGAGGCGTAGAGGTTTAGGGAGAGAATTGCAGAGCTTAGGGCCTAGGAGGCTGAAGGTACAATTGCCAATGGTGGAATAATTAAAATCAGGGATGCTGAAGAGGCCAGATTTGGAGGAGCTCAGATATATTGGACGGTTGCAGGGCTAAAAGAGATTACAGAGATTTTCTTTAAATTCATTTACAGGATGTGGGCATCGGTGGCTAGGCCAGCATTTATTGCCCATCCCTAATTGCCCTTGAGAAGGTGGTGGTGAGCTGCCGTCTTGAACTACTGCAGTCCATGTGTTGTAGGAACACCCACAGCACTGCCAGGGAGGGAGTTCCAGGATTTTGACCCAGCGACTGTGAAGGAACGGCAATATATTTCCAAGTCAGGATGGTGAGTGACTTGGAGGGGAGCTTCCAGGTGGTGGTGTTCTCATCTATCTGCTGCCTTTGTCCTTCTAGATGGTAGTTGTCATGAGTTTGGAAGGTGCTGCCTAAGGAGCCTTGGTGAGTTTCTGCTGTGCATCTTGTAGATGGTACACGCTGCTATCACTGCACGTCGGCAGTGGAGAGAGTGAATGTTTGTGGAAGGGGTGCCAATCAAGCGGGCTGTATTGTCCTGGACGGTGTCAAGTTCCCTGAGTGTTGTTGGAGCTGCATTCATCCAGGCAAGTGGGGCGTATTCCATCACACTCCTGACTTGTGCCTTGTAGATAGTAGACAGGCTTTGAGAGTCAGGAGGTGAGTTTTCTGCTGCAGGTTTCCTAGCCTCTAACCTGCTCTTGGAGCCACAGTATTTACATGGCTAGCTGAGTTCAATTTCTGACGAATGGTAACCCCGCCGGGATGTTGATAATGGGGGACACAGCGATGGTAATGCCATTGAATGTCAAGGGACGATGGTTGGATTCTTTCCTTTTGGAGATGGTCATTGCTTGGCACTTGTGTGGCATGAATATTACTTGCCATTTGACAGCCCAAGCCTCGATATTGTCCAGGTCTTGCTGCATTTGGATTTGGACTGCTTTAGTATCTGAGGAGACGTGAATGGTGCTGAACATTGTGCAATCATCAGTAAATATTCCCAATTCTGACCTTATGATGGAAGGAAGGTCATTGATGAAGCAGCTGAAGATAGTTGGGCCTAGGACACTACCCCAAAGAGGTCCTGTAGTGATGACCTGAGATGATTGACCTCCAACATCCAAAACCATCTTCCTTTGTGCTAGATACGACTTCAATCAGTGGGGAGTTTTCCCTCGGTTCCCATTGACTCTAGTTTTGCTAGGGCTCCTTGATGCCACGCTCAGTCAAATGCTGCCTTGATGTCAAGGCAGTCACTCTCACCTCACCTCTGGAGTTCACTCTCACCTCACCTCTGGAGTTCAGCTCTTTTGTCCATTTTTTGAGCCAAGGTTGTAATAAGGTCAGGAACTGAGTGGCCCTGGCAGAACCGTCAGTGAGCAGGTTATTGCTAAACGAGTGCCGCTTGATAGCACTGTTGCTGACCCCTTCCATCACTTTACTGATGATCGAAAGTGGACTGATGGGGCAGTAATTGGACAGATTGAATTTGTCCTGCTTTTTACGTACAGGACATACCCGGGCAATTTTCCACATTGCCAGGAAGATGCCAGTAAATATGGAGGAGCGAGCCAATTGAAGCATTTTACCTGACTCCCCAAAGCTTGTCCACCGTCTACAAGGCACAGGTCAGGAGTGTGGTGGAATACTCTACATTTGCCTGGATGAGTGCAGCTCCCACAACACTCAAGAAGCTTGACATCATCCAGGACAAAGCAGCCCACTTGATTGGCACCACATCCACAAACATTCACTCCCTCCACCACCAATGCACAGTAGCAGCAGTGTGTATCATCTGCAAGATGCACTGCAGGAATTCACTAAGGCTTCTTAGACAGCATCTTCCAAACCCACAACCACTACCATCTAGAAGGACAAGGGCAGCAGATAGATAGGAACACCACCGCCTGCAAGTTCCCCTCCAAGTCACTCACCATCCTGACTTGGAAATATGGAAATAAAAGAAATAAAAATCTTGGAGCTCCCTTCCTAACAGCACTGTGGATGTACCTACACCACATGGACTGCAGTGGTTCAAGAAGGCAGCTCACCACCATCTTCTCAAGGGCAACTAGGGATGGGCAATAAATGCTGGTCCAGCCAGCGAAGCCCAAATCCCGTGAATAAATAATAAAAAAAAACACAATGTGAATTTAAAAATCAAGGTGTTACTTGACCAGATGTCAATGTAGGTCAGCAACTACAGGGGTGATGAGTGAATGGGACTTTGTGTAGGTAAGGATGGGGGTAACAGAGCTTTGGATGATTCAAATATATAGAGGTTAGAACATGGGATGCTGGCCAGCAATGCATTGGAATAGTGAAGTCTAGAGATAAGAAAGGCATGGATGAGAGTTTCAGCAGCAGAAAAGTTACACAGAGATAAAGTTGGGTGATATTCCAGAGGCGGGAAAAGGCACTCTTGGTCATGATGTGGGTACATTGTTGGAAGCTCATCCTGGGTTAATTATCACACCAACATTGCAAGCAGTCTGGTTGATCCTTTGACAGTTACCAGGGAGAGGGATGGAGTCAATGATTGGGGAACGGAGTTTGTGGTGAGGACTGAAAACAATGGCTCAGATCTTCCCAATATTTAGCTGGAGGAAATAGCTGCTCAAGCATCATCTTCCATTGTGCTAGTTATGACTCCAACTGATTCCCACTGACTCCAGTTTTGCCAGGGCTCCTTGATGCTACACTTGGTCAAATGCTGCCTTGATGTGAAGAGCAGTTGCTCTTGCCTCACCTCTGGAGTTCACTCTCACCTCACCTCTGGTGTCTGACAATTTATAGACAGTAGAGGGGTCAGGAGATATGATGCAGAGGTAGAGCTGTGTGTCGCCAGCATACATATGAAACCTGATGTCCTGTTTTCGGATGATGTTACTGAGGGACTACATGTAGATAAGTAATTGGAGGCAGCCAAGTACAGATGTCCAGAGGATACTACAGGAAATGGTGCAAGAGTGGGAAGGGAATCCATTCCAGGTGATTTGTGTGCTACAGTAAGATAAATGAGCATTATACCAGGTGAGCACATTCCCAGCCAACTGGGTGGTGGAGAGACATTGGAAGAGGATGGTGTTGTCAACCATGTCAGATGCCGCAGGCAAGTTGAGAAGATGCCTTTGTCACAGTCACATGGGACGTTATTTGTGACCTTGATGAGAGCTGTTTCGATTCTGTGGGCAGGGACGTAAATCTGATTAGGGGGGTTAAAACGTGGGGTTCCAGGAAAGGTAGATTTGGGAGATGACAGCAAGTTCAAGAAATCTGGAGAGGAAATGGGGATTGGAGATGGGGTAGCAGTTTGCAAGATCGGAGGGTCCAAGAGATTTTATTGTTGAGGAGAGAGTGATGAGGGGAGTTGCAGGGGACAACACCAATATCAGCTAATATCAAAGTCAGGAAGGGAAGTTGGGTGTTCAGTAATTTAGAGGGCACAGGGGCAAGAGAGCAGAGGTGGTTCTCATGGACAAAATTAGATTGGAGAGGGCATATGGAGAAATATGAGAGAAACTGGACAAAGATGCCAGTTCAGGGCTAGAACAGGGAGGCCAGGCTTTGGTTGAAGTTTGTCCAGGCGGGATAAGGGATAAGGAAAGCAGCAGAAGGAACTGAGCAGATGGTCACAATCTTAGTAACAAAGAAGTGTATGAGCTCGCTGGACATGGTGGAAGTGAGAATAGGTGAGGGGGGTTGGTGGTTGGTGGTTAGAGCGACAGGCAGTGAGAGAAAAGTTTTCCAAGAAATCTTGCTTCCCAGGACGATCCTGGGATAGTGACCAGTTTTCACAGGCAAGAGCAGGACCCAATAGTGCTTTATGTGGCCCTGTCAGATGTGGCAGTTAATGGCTATAACAAGTCGTTAGCAATATCTGTTCAAGCTTACGTCCATTAGACTTACAGAAGTGGGGTTGAGGCCATACGGGATGAAATAACAAGAGTTTATTGAAGCAATAGGAGAACTAGGAACTGACAAACTGATTATTATTGCCAATAAGATCCCTGAAGTCTGTTTTTATTGCTTTGCCAAAGAAAGTTGGCGCAATAGAATGTGAGATACATCGAACTATCAACCTAATGAGTCATGTAATAAAGATCGTCCTCAGGAACCTAATGGCCAGAGAGAGCGAGAGAACATTAACTCAGAAATTTTCGACGCTTAGGGCTGAATCGTACAGTCCCATTGGTATCAGGCATCATGGCAGGCAAGGGGAGACAATATGGTGAGGAGGCCAAAAACCAGTTTCACGCCGTTGTGAAACCAGTTTGCGATAGTCCACTCCACCCATCAATGGCGGTTGGCGTCTGCCACCGCACATCAGGAACCTAATTTTAATATTTCAGCACCTCATTATAAGCCCTGCTCGCCGGAATCATCCCTCACATCAAATTTACCACTCATGTCGCCGTGACCTCAGAACGGCGTGCTTCACAATTGCCTCTCATGAACCCTTGAATGAAATACTGCAGCTTTCCTATGTTGTAGCCACCAGGGGAACACCACATAGAAGCATGAGAGGAGGTAAAAGAGCATTGCAGGCAGGTACTAATGGCTCATGCAGGGTGAAAATGATGTGTAGGTATTTCTGTAAACAGATGGACTGCAGCAGTTCAAAAAGACAGCTCACCAGCATCTTCTCAATAGCAAACAGAGACGGGCAATAAATGCTGGCTTATCAGCACAACTTTGAGGTCAATTATTGCACAAGTTCATGCAACCAGTAGCTGACATGCTTAGCTATACTATTATCGCAGGCAGCATTGGGAGCAGCAAAGCAGCTTGTGACATCAAAGGGTGAAATTTTCCAGTCCTGTCACTGGTGGGCAGGGCGTCATGGCGGGTGGGATGGGAAAATGTGGAGTCAATTTCCCATCAGCCTAAAAAAGGTTTGTGATTGCCCACTCGCTACTTATATGGCAGGTCAAGCAGCCTGCTGCGCTTTGTTGGGAACAGCATTTGCATTAGACCATAAGACCATAAGACGTAGGAGCAGAAGTAGGCCATTCGGCCCATTGAGTCTGCTCCACCATTCAATGAGATCATGGCTGATCTGATAATCCTCAACTCCACTTTCCTGCCTTTTCCCCATAACCCTTGATTCCCTTACTGATTAAAAATCTGTCTATCTCAGCCTTAAATATACTTAACGATCCAGCCTCAATAGCTCTTATGTTTTTGGTTATCAGGTTCGCTTTGCCTGGTGAATGCTAGCTGCACCCTTCACATTAACACATTAGTTGGCGTTTGAAACAAAACAGGCAAAGAGGCTGGTTAACTGAACAAACACTGATAGTTTAATAGAATTAAGAACAGAGCGCTAACACCATGTGTGCTTCTTCAATCACCTCCAGCTCTAGACTTCCAGTTACCCAAGAAGCCCCTGATGTGTAGCGATTGGTCAATACAGTCACATGGTCAACTAACTACATTCTCTTAAATGTACATAGCACTCTACCACAACAGCCCTCAGCAGTAAAGAATTCCACAGATTCACTATCCTCTGAAAGAAGAAATTCCTCCTTATCTCTGTCTTAAATCTTTTACTCTGAGATCTGGTCCTTGACTCTCCCACAAGGGGAAACAACCTCTCAGCATCTACCCTGTCAAACCTGCTAAGAATCTTATATGTTTCAATAAGGTCCCCTCCCATTCTTCTAAACTCCAGTGAGTACAGACCCAATCTATTCCACGTCTCCTCGTAAGAAAATCCCTCCATACCCAGGGTCAACCTAGTGAACCATCTCTGGTCTGCCTCCAATGCCAGCATATCTTTCCTTAGATAAGGGGACCGTATTCTACGTATGGTCTAACTAGTGCCTTGTATAACTTTAGCAAGGCTTTCCTATTTTTATACTCCATTCCCTTTGAAATAAAGGCCAACATTCCATTTGCCTTCCCTATTACCTGCTAAACTCGTATGTTAGCTTTTTGGGATTCATGCACAAGGACTCCCAAACCCCTTTGTGCTGTAGTTTTCTGCAGTCTTTCTCTATTTAAATAATATTCAGCTCCTCTATTCTTCCCGCAAAAGTGCTTAACCTCACATTTTCCTACATCATATTCCATCTGCCAAGTTTTTGCCCACTCACTTAACCTGTCTATATCTTTCTATAGACTCTTTGTGTCATCCTCACCACTTGTCCTCCACCTATTTTTGTGTCATTCACAAACATGGTGATGGTACATTCACTTCCCTCATCTAATTCATTCATATATATTGTAAATAATTAAGGCCCCAGCTCTGATCCCTGCGGCACTCCATTAGTTACAGGTTGCTATCCTGAAAATGCCCCGCTTATCTCAACTCTCTGTCTTCTATTAGTTAGCCAATCCTTTATCCATGCTAATATACTACGCCAACACCATGGGCTCTTATCTTATTAAGTAGCCTTATGTGCGGTACCTCAACGAATGCCTTTTGTAAATCCAAATATATTATATCTACTGGTTCCCCTTTATCTATCCTGCTTGTTACCTCCTCAAAGAATTCTAATAAATTTATCAGGCATGATTTCCCCTTCATGAAGCCATGCTGACTCTGCTTGATTATATTATGCATTTCTAAATACTCTGCTATTACAACCTTTATAATAAACTGTAACATTTTCCCTGTGACGGATGTTAAGCTAACTAGCCTATAGTTACCTGTTTTTGTTTCCCTCCCTTTTTGAACATTGGCAGTTTTCCAATCATCTGGGACTCCTCCAGAATCTAAGGATTCTTGTAAGATTACTACCAGTGCCTCCACCATCTCTGCAATTACATCCTTTAATATCCTTGGATATTATATCCTGTTTCCTTGGGCATTTTTTACTATGAGGTCATTTATTAAACCTGCCTCATTATACATTACCAGATCCAAAATAACCTGATCCCTGGTTGGATCCACAACACATTGTTCTAGAAAACTGTCCCAAATACATTCTATGAATTCTTGATATTGGCGACCTCTGCCAATTTGATTTTCCCAATCTACATGAAGATTAAAGTCACCCATGATTAATGTACTGCATTTTTAAATGTCCTCATTATCTCCTAATTTATTCTCTGTCCTACAGTATAGCTACTGTTAGGGGGCCAAGACTGTTCCCACCAATGTCTTCTTCCCCTTGTTATTGCTAACCTCCACCCATATGGATTCTACATCTTCCAATCCAAGGTCATTCCTTGCTATCATATTTATTCCATCTCATACTAACAAAGCTATCCCACTGCCCTTTCCTTCCTGCCTGTCTTTTTGAAAAGTCACATACCCCTGAATATTTAGTTCCCAGCTTTGATCTCCTTGTAACCATGTCTCCGTAATGGCTAAGATCATACCCATTAACCTCTATTTGTGCTGTTAATTCATTTATCTTGTTCTGAATACTACATGCATTTGAGGAAAGAGTCATTAATTTTGCCTTTTTACGATTTTTTTCCCCCTTTGACCCTATTTGTTGCTGAGTTTTTTTGTTTGTACTCTCTGTCCCTTCCTGTCACACTCTGGGTATCATTACCTAAATAGCTGCCCTGCAATGCTGCCATATCCTCTTGCTTTGTAAGCATATGTATCCCCTCTCCAGAATGCTGCCCCCCTCTATCTAATTTAAAGCCCTCTCTATAGCCTTAGTTATTTGTTTTGCCAGGACATTGGTCCCAGCACGATTCAAGTGAAGCCCGTCTCCCTGCTCCCTTCTACCCCAGTATTGGTGCCAGTGCCCCATGAACTGAAACCCATTCCTCCCACACCAATCTCTGAGCCACGCATTTAGCTCCTTGACTTTATTTACCCTATGCCAGTTTGCCCATGGCTCAGGTAGCAACCCCGAGATTATTTCCTTGGAGGTTCTGCCTTTTAATTTAGCTCCTAATTGTTCAAATTCTTTCAGCAGAACCTACTTTCTAATCCTATCAATGTTGTTGGTACCAATGTGGATGATGGCAACTGGATCCCTCCCTTCCCACTTCAAGTTCCTCTCCAGCCCTGAGGAGATGTCCTTAATCCTGGTACCAGGGGGGCAACACAGCCTTCGGGACTCCCGCTCACGGCTGGAGAGAACAGCATCTATCCCCCTACTTATACTGTACCCTACCACTACTACATTCCTATTTCCTCCCCCCACTTGAATGGCTTTCTGTACCACAGTGCCGTGGTCAGTTTGCCCTGTCCTCCCTGCAGTCCCTGTTCTCGTCCACACAGCTTGCAAGAACCTTGTAACTATTGGACAGTTGGAGGGGCCGAAGCCCCTCGAACGCCACCTCCTGGGTCCTCATACCTGCTTCACCTGCAGTCACACCCTCCTGACCCTGTTCACAGACCAAATTTGAATGACCTAATCTGAGGGGTGTGACCGCCCCCTGGAGTAAAGTGTCCAGGTAGCTTTCCCCATCCCTGATGTTACACAATGTCTGCAGCTTGGACTCCAGTTTCTTAACTCATGTCCAAATTTCCTTGAGCTGTAAACATCTACTACAGATATGTTCGCTCTGGATCACCTTGGTGTCCAGCAACTCCCACATGCTGCAGCAGCAACTCATCACCCATCCTGCCATCACTATTGTATTTAATTTAATTTATTAATTAATTACTCTAGTATCCCTGCTCTTTGCACTTGAAGAATCCCCCATTCTTTATACTTTATTCTAATTATTTATTACATCAGTCTTATACTTACAAGATCTTATACTTAACAAGCTATTCTTAAGGAAAAGTGAAATAAAATATAGATACCTAAACACAAGCTAAAGGCCTCACTTTTACTTTAAAGCCTAGAAATATTCACCAATCCTACTCATTAATCAGCTGCTCTCTGCGCTTTTTTCCCTCTCGCACTGTTTAATGGTCTCTCGTCTCTCTCTCTCTGTGCTCTTTAATCGTCTCTCGTCTCTGTCCACACTTCATTTAAATATCATGAATACTCATTACAAAGGCAGCTCGCCAGAATCACGCCCCCACTCCAGATCATAGGGCCACACCAGTGGCTAATTAGGCTGGCGTGATTCATGACCAGATATAAGTGGTGTGTACCCGGCGAGCACTACATCACTCATGACCATGAGGCATGTTCGGCCAACTTTCATTTCGCTGCATTTGAGGCTGCTCCGACTCTATGCCAGGCTGTGCAGGTAAGAAGAGTGGGGAGGCATGGGGGTCTCTGAGATAAGGCTTACCATTCCAGACCAGTGGGAAGGTGGAGTGGGGAGGCAAGAGAAGGGACTGGAGGGCAAAACCACCTGAGAGGGGCTGGTAGAAGGTGAAACAAGATAGAGGCAAGGAAAGAGGCTGGTGGGCAAAGACTTGACTAAGGTGAGTGGGGAAGGTGAGACAAGACAGAGGCAAGGGGAGGGACTGGAGGGAAAAGGCCTGACGGAGTTGGGGGAACTGGGGAAGGGTGCATACAGACACATGGCTATGGAAGAAGACTGAGGAAGGGTACAAACAGACACATGATGGAGTGGGGGGAGCGTGGAAAGACTTGAGAAGGGTACACACAGACACATCATGGTGGTGGGTGTGGGAATGGTTTAATGCAGCTGGGGCCAGAAAGCTTATGCAGTCCTGTTGATCCGTGTCACAATTTAGAGGACTGTGCTTGGCACCCCAGCCCTGATCCCAGTCCAAGGAGGAGGAGGGCCCACCAGTCCTGTGCAGCATGGTATGCAGCGCTTGGACATTCGCTTACACATGTCAGTTCTGTGTGTTTGTGGCTTCAGGCTGGGCTGCAGATGACACAGTCACAGTCAGGGGAGGCATCTGCAACCTGTAGGTGGGGGAGAAGTAATGTAGGGGGCGGGCACTTGATGGTCTCATTGAGAGGGGTGGGTCTCTGTGAGTCACAGTGAAAAAGGCCTTAAGATGGGGAGGGCTCAGGTCAACATGGGGCATCAGGATATCAACATCAAATGGTTTGGGGAGAGGACTGGGATATTAACCTCAATCACGATGGGATCAAGGGTGAGAGGAGGAGGAATGAGACCGATTGGAGAGAGAGAAACCTGAACATGATGTTCCTCCATCTTGAGGGGAGGGTTCTCGACGGTCACGGGGAATGGTGGGGGTGGAGGTGGGAGTGGGGGTTGGGGGGGTGTGGTTCAAAGCTGGTCAGGTGCCTCAGCAACACCATTGCTCAAGCTGATCCAGTGACACAGTTGAAAAACAAGTATGGAAAAGAAATGCCAGGGGAAGGCTTGTGGGAAGTCAACCACTACACTTCTGGGCTGACTGAAGAGGAGGTCAATTAATTTCTGCATTTCCAAATTGAGAGCAAGGCACAGCTGAGACATGTTAGGAGCAGACAAAAGACAACTTAGGGAACATGGCACCTTAACTCTTGTAACACGTTTATGCGAGAGTATAATCCCGATTTGGGCCATTGTAGGATTGGCTTGGAAAGACCCTTTGTCCCTTTTGTGGAAAATCCCGAGGGTCAGAAGGAAACAATTGAAAAGGGGCCACGTGCAAAAATGCATCGGCCTAATGGCTCTAAGGCCTCTAAGCCTTGCAGCTGGCACGTTCAATTTGTGATCCCATTATGGATGGAGCAAGAAATGTTGCATTCATCCTGGCAATCCGGCAACAAAGAAGGAGGAGAAGGAGGGCCCATCATCACCAGGCTGGCGAAGGCAAGATCCTCACTCTCATGGCACAAAAATTGGCCGTGTAGTTGATGGTGAAGAGGATAGCTGTTGACTGCAGAAAGATGCAATGGTTTAGTTGAGTGGGTGGAAAAGTGGGAAACGGAATTCAATCCAGAAAAGTGTGAGGTAACACAATTGTGAAGGTCAAAAAAGCAAGGGAATACTCAGTAAACGGGAGGACATTAAGAGGAGTTGAGGAAGTGAGAGTCTTTGGAGTGCATGTCCACAGGCCCCCAAAGGAGACAGGACAGGGGGATAAGGTGGTAAAGAAAACATATGGAATGCTTTCCTTTATTGGACAAAGTATTGAATACAAAAGCAGGGGTGTAATGATGGAACTGTATAAAATACTGGATAGGCCACAGCTGGAATTTTGTGCACAGTTCTGGTCACCATATTTCAGGAAGTACATAATTGCTGTGGAGAGAGTACAGAGGAGATTTCCAAAAATATTGCCAGGGCTTGAAAATTGCAGCTATAAGGAAAGGTTGGATAGGGTGGGTTGTTTTCCTTAGAACAGAGGAGGCTGTGGGAAGACCTAATTGAAGTGTACAAAATTATGAGGGGCCTAGATAGGGTAGACAGGAAAGACCTGTTTCCCCAAGCAGAGGGGTCCATTACCATAGATTTAAGGTGAATGCTGGAAGGATTGGAGGGGACATGAGGAAAATTCTTTTCACCCAGAGTGAATTCACTGCCTAAATTGGTGGCTGAGGTTGAAACGCTCAACTCATTTAAAAGCTCTGAAGAAGAATCATACGGACTTGAAACATTAACTCTGTCTTTCTCTCCACAGATGCTGTCAGACCTGCTGAGTTTTTCTAGCATTTTTTTGTTTTTGTTTCAGATTTCCAGCATCCGCAGTACTTTGCCTTAATTTAAAAGGTACCTGGATCTGCACCTGAAATGCTGTAACCTGCAAGGCTATGGACCAGGTGCTGGAAAGTGGGATTAAAACTGAGAGGCTAGTTTCTTTTTTACTCTTTTTTTGGCCAGCGTAGACACAATGGGCTGAATGGCCTCTTTTTGCACCTAACTTTTCTATGGTTCTATGACGATCAAGGGCCAGCTCAACAACCAGTAGTGGAGGCTGCAAAAGGCATTGTGCATAGGCGTCTGGCAAGACCAAGGGTGTACAGAAGACACCTTAAATCCTCCAGGTGAATGAGAGGCAGTACCATAGACGCCGCCACATGCCTAAGGATGTGGAGCCTCACATCTGCCACATTCTCCGGGAGGAGTTGACGCCGCAAGGACTGGGAGACCGTGCTTTTCCAATGGCTCTATAAGTGACCACCACTCTAAACTTCTTCATGAGTGGCTCGTTCCAGGGCCCCACTGGGGACCTCTTCAGGATTTCTCAAGCATCTACTCACGGGTGCGTCTGAGAGGTTACGGACGGCCTATTTAGCAAGACGCACAATTACATCCAGCTGTCCCTAGATGAAGCCAGCCAGGCTGCAAGAGCAGTGAGATTTGCAGCTATCTCCGGATTCCCACAGGTGCAGGGTGCCATTGACTACACTCATGTGGCTTGAAGAGCTCTCTGGCAGCAGCCACTATGATTTATTAACAGGAAGGGGTTCCACTCACTAAATGTGCAGCTGGCCTGCACCAGAGGCAGGTTATGCAGGTATCTGCGAGATACCGGGGAAGCTCTGACGACTTGTACATCTTGCGTCATTCCCAGCTGCCATCGATCCTCGAGGGCCCTCAGCACATCCAAGGTTGGCTGCTCAGTGACAAAAGATACCTGCTAAAGTCTTGGCTGATGGTACCTGTTCGGTGCCCACAAAATGCCTCCGAGGAGAGGTACAATGCCGCTCATGCTGCAATACATTCAATGTTTGAGAGGACTATTGGCATCCTGATGCATTTCCGATGCCTGCACAGGATGTGGGGTACTACAGTACTCTCCCTAGAGGGTCTCATGCTTCATAGTGGCTTGCCATGCTCTACACAGCCTGAGGCTCCAAAGGGGGATGTCTTGCCAGAAAGAGAGATGGAGGAACTGCATGCCTTCTCCGATGAGGAGGATGTCGAGAGGGCTGATCTGGATGAGGGCAAGGAAGCGGCGGCCCCAGAGGAGGAGGCCATAGCATTGGCCAGACAAGGCAGGCGTGTGCATGATATGCTTATAGCTACCAGGTTCCAGGAAGAGGATGATAAATAGCCAGTAGTAGCCCCTTTGACCTGTGCCCTCCATGCTGGGTCCATGTAAGCGCCCTCGTTGTGATCCTCATCATGTGAACACAGCACGTCAATCTCTGAATAAGCACTTACTATAGTGTCATCCTTGGAAGGCAATGCAGCCTTGGGAGCATGTAGCCTTTCTGTCGTGGGATAATAACTGCAGCAGGATGGAGGGTGAGCAAGCTTCAGATAATACAGCCTCTGCAAGCATCCTGGTGGCATTCCGCTGCCTACGGTAGCCTTCAAGAGGCAGGAGCAGCACTACAATCCTCAGTGCTCTGAGAGATGGCAAAGGGCTAATGTCACAAAATGGTAGACACACCTTGTGATCCAGCACTACATCCTCCAATGTCCAAGTGAGCCTTCTGGGGCCTCTGCACTCACATCCTAGGCCATGCACTTGTAACCTTTTGGCAGGAATCGCAAAGGGTTGGCATGTTTCTACGAGGTCCTACGAGCTCTGCATCATGGAGTTGGGAAGGTGGGGATTAATAATGTTCAGATGAGATAATGCTGCAGGCAGGCAGAAATGCATAAGAGCCGTGAGTTTTTATTTCAAAGTCAAGCACACTCAAGCCTGTCGGAAGCTACGTGGAGACCAATGAAAAGCACCAACTCCAAGCGCGTCGCCATGAAATCCTCTGGGATATACATTGATCACTCTACAATGCAGAAGCAAGGGGGCACTAAAGCAGCCTGCAGGTTCTGAAATCATGATGCACCATGACATGAATCTCTGAGGCATGACTCATTAATACTCTGGCCACTATAAAGATCTTAGAGGCTGATGCTACACTCAGGTCGTTACTAATCAGAAAATGGACAGACACTGCATTGAGATGGTTGTAGAGATGATAAAGCTGATGCAGACGATGGAAGATCTGGGAAGGGGCATCAGTGACACCTGAGTGACCACAGAGCATATCATCAAAAAGAAGAGGCATTCACAACATGAGAAGCGGAATGAGTGGGAATATATTTACATATATGCAAAGAATATGCAAATAGTGGACACCCCTGCTACTTTTGTGCTCCAAGTATTTCTTAATTTGTCCAAACCTAACTTGGTTCTTCTCCAACATCCACAGCAGAGGCGGAAGCAGCCTGCTGACTAATACACCCCGTTGCCTGGGATGACCTCTGGAGGGCTAAGGCCTGGAGGTCACCAGCCTGCTTGGGGTTTCCTGCTGTTGGGCAGGTGCACCCTCCTTGGCCTGTAGAACTGGAGCTGATGGGATCACAGATAGAGGGGATTGGGATCAGCTGGGCACTTTCTGAGTCACCCGGGTGGCCGCGGGCCCCAGGGTTCCCAGCTGCTGGTCCTTGTCCCTGTGGATGGCCGCAGGCCCCTGCCTGACTCCTTGAGGAGAAGGGGCACCTGGAGTATGGTCAAGGTGCCCCATCCCCCTCTCGCTTGACTACTGATGGATCTCACCTATGCTTAGAGTGATGGAGTGCAGGTGCTGCTGTATATCAGGTGCTATGCCCTGCACCATGTTCTCCATGGTGGTTGCCTCGGTGCGCTGGCATGTCAGAGCAATGACCTCAGACGGAACGTGGATGACTCCTCCATCGCGCGTTGCAATCTGGTGATGACATCTGACATCCCTGCCTAATGTTCCCGTGCCTGTCTTTGCAGCTCCAACATCTGTGTTGGGGCTGAGTCCAGAGGCTCGTCATCCGACTCAGACTCAGCAGGAGTCTGGCCTCCAGCAGCCCTCTGAGTGAAGGCGACCTTGGATGTCCTGACCTTTGCCTGCTTTCGACCCAAACCTGTGCTGTGCTCACCAGATTGTGACCCCGCGCCTGCTCTACAACTAGGTCCCACCGAGGTGTGTGTCTCCTTGCTGGTGGAGGGTGCAGGTGAATGCTGTGACAGGTCTTCATCTAGTGGGTCCTCTGGAACCTCATCTGAGGTGGTGTTGGGGCTGAGACTGATGGGTTGGCTGCCTGTGCCTCTTTTTCTCTTTGCGCTGGTGCCTGTCAAAGAAAGGTGAGATTATTGTCTGCATAGTGACATACGGATATATGAACTAGGAACAAGAGTAGGCCACTCAGCCCCTCGAGCTTGCTCCGCCATTCAATAATATCATGGCTGATCTGACTGTAGCCGCAACTCCATATTCACGCCCTTGCTAATCAGGAATTTATCTAGCTCTGCCTTAAACATATTTAAAGACTCTGCTTCCACTGCCTTTTGAGGAAGAGAGTTCCAAAGACTCATGACCCTCTGAGAAAATAAACTCTCCTCATCACTGTCTTATATGGACAACTCCTTATTTTTAAATAATGACCCCTAGTTCTAGATTGTCCGACAAGAGGGTTCATCCTTTCAGATCCACCCTGCCAAGACCCCTCAGGATCTTAAATGTTTCAATTAAGTCACTCATACTCTTCTAAACTTCAGCCGATACAAGCCTAGCCTGTCCAACCTTTCCTCATAAGACAACCCAAGCATTTCAGGTATTAGTCTGGTAAATCTTCTCTGACCTGCTTCCAACACATTTACATCCTTCCTTAAATAAGGAGACC
The DNA here is from genome assembly GCF_964194155.1 of Cetorhinus maximus. NCBI lineage: Eukaryota > Metazoa > Chordata > Chondrichthyes > Lamniformes > Cetorhinidae > Cetorhinus > Cetorhinus maximus. The sequence goes on along the minus strand of NC_135879.1, from coordinate 205,880,052 downwards.
AATATTGTGCGCGTTACTCCAGATATGGTCTCACCAATTCCCTGTATAGCTGAAGCACAACCTCCCTACTTTTGTATTCAATGCCCCCAGCAATAAACAGTAACATTCTATTAGCTTTCCTAATTACTTGCTGTACCTGCATACTGACCTTTTGCAACTCATGCACCAGGACATCCAGATCCCTCCACGTCTCAAAACTCTCAATATCTCACCATTTAGATAATTTGCTTCTTTTTTACTCTTCTTGCCAAAAGGGACAATTTCACATTTTCCCACATTATACTCCATTTGCCAGATCTTTGCCCACTCACTTAACCTATCTATGTTTCTTTGTAGCCTCCTTAAGTCCTCTTCACTACTTTCTTTCTCACTGGTCTTTGTGTCATCAGCAAAGTTAGCAACTATACCTTCAGTCACTTCATCCAAGTCATTTGTATAAATTGTAAAAGTTGCAGCCCCACCACTGATCCCTGTGGCACACCACTTGTTACATCTTGCCAACCAGAAAATTACCCATTTATGTCTACCCTCTGTTTCCTGTTAACTAAAAAATCTTCTAGCCATGCCAATATGCTATCCCCCCACAACTTTTATTTTCTGCAATACCCTTTGATGTGGCCTCTTATCAAATGCCTTCTGGAAATCTAAGTACAGTACATCCACTGGTTCTCCTCTATAGACAGCATCTGTTACTTCTTCAAAGAACTCCAATAAACTGGTTAAACGCGATTTTCCCTTCACAAAACCATTTTGATTCTGTCTGATTACCTTGAATTTTTCTAAGTGCCCTGCTACACCATCTTTAATAACAGCTTCTAACATTTTCCCTATGACACATGTCAGGCTAACTGGCCTATAATTTTCTGCTTTTGTCTCCCTCTCTTTTTGAATAATGGAGTTACATTTGCTATTTTCCAATCTAATGGAACCTTCCCCGAATCTAGGGAATTTTGGAAAATTAAAACAAACACATCAACTATCCCACTAGCTACTTCTTTTAAGAACCTAGGATGAAATCCATCAGGACCTGGGAATTGTCTGCCTGCAGCTCCAACAATTTGTTCTGACCAACATAACAAAGCACTCACAATTTCATTGACTGAAGGACGATATGGTAATGGGTCCTCACTGGGGTGGGAGTCACTGATCTCACCCCCAGCACAAGCATGGTCCTGTCCCTCGCCAGCCAGCTGTGCTCCTCAAACTCTGTGAGGGGCCTGAGCTCAGACATCCCCCCTTCAGTCCGGGATTGCTCCCTGCTATTGTGGGTGATCTTGTCCTGAATAAAGACAGATGGACAGACTGTGATCAAGGTGGATGCCGAGGCAGATGGTAAGGATGCCTGTCTTCAGTGGGTCCCGAGTGGGACCTGTGTAAGGGCTGAGGACGCGAGCAGCACAGAATGTGAAAAGAGATGAAGATGTCAAATGTGTGAGAGAGTCAGTGGTGATGTCCTTGGCAGGGTGTGAGATCCCTGTGGCCTGTAATCCTGTGATTGCATGATGGGTTTGTGAGAGTGAGAATTGAGAGTTAAGAGAAGGTTTACTTACCCTGGTGGAGCAGATGAGATCATTCACCCTTTTCCTGCACAGGATGGTGGTTCTCGAGTGGGCCGCATTGGCACTGACCACCCTGGTGACTGCATCCCAAGCCAGAGTGGTGAGGTTGGTAGACCTCCATCTCTCATTACTGGGATAAAGGACGTCCCGGTGTCCCTCCACTGCGTTCGGAAGAACCCCAACGCTTTGACACTAAAGCTGGGGGAAGTCAGCTGTTTTCCTTTGAGGCCATCACTCGCCATGACCAGTCCTGGGCTGCAGAGAGTGAATGATGTGTGTGGGTGTGGCTTAAACACGGCACCAGAAAGATGATTCAATGAGGTCACAGTGGGACAGATGAATAGCAGCCCACCCCGCCATGAGATCCAACAAGGATCTTGTTCACAAATATATTATGTGCTAAAAAGAGGACGATCTGACGCACAAAACCCACCATTTCGGCCAGCAGGAGACATGCCACTGTTCCCGCCCACCACCGCACTTAGCCTCTGGAGCAGAAAATTCCACCCAAAGACTACGTGATCGCAGTGATTTTACACATGACCATGAATTATTATGTGAAAGAAGTTTAAGGCAGAATCAGCAACAGACAGCATACTGCAGATAGTAAACCATTACCTAAAAACCAAGTGCCCTCGTAAAATAGAAGAAAAACTGGCCTTTGACGACCTGCACACCTTTGCAAAGTAAATGATTTTTGAGCATGGGTTGCACTTATTCCTTCGAACTGGACATGGTGTCATGAATTGATGGGTACTTCCACAATTTGGGCACATTTTTGAGGGTTTCTGATCATGATGGAGCAAGTGTCGATGAGACTGCCGAAGTCTCTTTGCCCATATCCCTTGCACTTGAACTGGTCGGCCAAGCTGTGCCTGTGAACCTGAATCTGAAGCTGCATTTCTGCATAACCTCTTCAAACTGACCACAGCGATTCGATTTGGACTGCCAAGGCCGTGGCTTTTTCCAAGGTTAAAGCATCATCCTCCATGAGGAGGCATTCCGTAATTCATGGAATTGAAGTTTTTTTCAATTAATTGGTCACAAATTAGTTTGTTAATTAGTGTGCCAAATTTACATGTGGAAGCCAGCTGCTGCAACATTGCCACATATTGTTTTATGTGCTTACCATTTCCCTGGCAAACTAATGGAATGAATGTCTTTTGATCATCACAGTGTTCTTTGGCCTGAAGTAGTTTTTAAGAGTGCTTACCATTATATCAAACATAGACGTGTCTTTGGTGAGCAGCTCGAACGCTCGATGGCCTTTATCTCGGAGGCAATGGACAAGTATTCCCTTCTTGCGGGTAGCTGCTACCTGCAGACTAACCACACCCTCCATGACTAAGCATGCCTTCAACCCTGAAACCCATCAATCCCATGTCATGGGTGGATCTCCAGGTGAAGAAAGGGAAGGTGCTAGAGCTGGTTAATTTAAACTATTCTCCATCGTTTTTGCCAGTTACTCTGTTTTGCACTTCAGAGATGACACACAGCAGGTTCCATGTGTGAACAGAACTTTACTACAAATGCTTTTATAAAATGCGTGAAGTCACAAGCTTCCTTTCAATTTCTCTTTCTCTCACTCACAAGCTTGACCAACAACACACAGCACAGAGAAGTCAATAGACACATGCAATCAAACACCGAATAATTGAACATAGCAGTGGCTCCCAACAGTTGTTATTGTCGCAGTAGACAAAAATGCATCATACAGCAAACCACAGTCATACAGGATTACTGTCTCTGGACTGGATTAGAGGAAGCCCCCAGTTCTATCCAGCAATTTGAATCATTGTTTGAGGAGTCCAATTTTCTATTTGATGAAGGTTGACACAGGAATCTGATTATAGTGGAGTGGTATCCTAAGATGATTCCTGATACAAATATACAGGAGACAGCCCTTGTTTCCTGCCTTTAAATTGCTGTTCAACAATACAGGCTGAATGATTGACACAATGTAGCGCAGTTGAGAAGGGTAGTTGGGTCAGGGAGTTGGGGCAATTGGGTCAGGTCAGGAATAGTTGCAGGGGGTCATAGAATAGTCAGGCGGATTAGAGGGGTACTCAGGTGGTCAAGGAATGTAGTCAGGGTCAAAGAGGGAGTCGGGGAGTCAGTGTGAGTGATTAGTGGGGGGGTGCTGGTGGGCTCAGTTGTGTTGTTACCCAGGAGTTAAGCTAGGTTTTTTCTGCCTAACATTTCCTGGGTGACTATACAGCTAAATACCATGGAACTGTCCAAAGTCTCCAGTTCAGAGTCAGAAATATTAACAGAGGGCCCTGGGGCAGGGGAATTGCCCATTGGAAGTTGGAAATTCCCATGGAAATCAGCGCTTTAGGACTTCCACGGGATCCCAGTGTACATCTCTGTCCATACCGCTGGTCTCTGACGATCAGAAACTGGGAGATCTCGGCCAATGTCTCCTACAAAATCTGATAAGCTGTAAAAGCAGTGGTACTGTACAAAAGAGGATCAAACGTTTTCCTGTATTTAAGCTCGTGTTTCAGTAAAGAGCTGAAAATTACCCGCATCAGATCCAAGTCCAGGTTTTTGGGATAGGCAGAGGCCTTTGAATAAAATTTGAATAATAAAGGCATTAAGGAATATAAAAACAGTTAGATGGACAAATGTGAAATGTGCATTACTGTGAAATATGTAGTTTTCTGAAATTGTTAAAGTTTATTTAATTTTTTTTCCCGAAGCTGAATGTTAAAAAACAGTTGCTACTAACCTGGCTCTGTGATGGCAGGCCAGGAAAATAGAGAGCAGCCATGCCGGGCTGACTCCAATGGATTCCTGCCACCAGGGAACATTCCCAGGGATGGGTTGGGTTAGGACTCAGACTGGCTGCCCAATCTCTGGAAGGGTGCAGCCACTTGCACTTGTTAAAGCCTCAGTTTTGGGTGATTTTGTCAGTGCGGGGGTCATCAGAGACAGAGACTCCATGCCTCAACGATGGGCCACGAGCTTTAAAAGTCGCAATCACAGCCACATCCGATCCACTGAAAAGATTTCCCCTCCGTTCTTGTTGGCCTGCCATCCTCAATTTTGTTTATTTCTCCACTGTCGTGCTGCCCCGTTAGAGGCAGCCTCCACGTTGAGAGGCCCTTGAAGTGTCCAACCTGCCTCAGCAGAGCCCACATCTCCACTCTGATTGGGCCAGCAGTATTGAGACCTGGCCAGCTGTCCTTAATAGGACGTGGAGGTGGCCACTTAGGAGAACAGCTTCCAAAATGTTGCTGACTCAGTCTCGCTGCTGGCAAGTGTAAGCTCGGGAATCCCACCCATCCCTAAAAGCATGACAAAAATGTGACATCAGGAAGCAAAGCTGTATAGAGAGGATGTATGCGGATGTAAGAATTTCAAACTAATCTTGCTGTGCTTTTTCTTTCCCTCCCAGCGAGGAACTGAGGAACCAAGGACAGACTGGTGAATCAATGAGTTATGCTGCCACAGATACGATATAGATTGAAAGACTTGATGATTTAACTTGGACTGAGTGTTTGAGCCAATCACATAATAATTACAAATTAAGGTGTAGTAATTTTGCTAGTTAGCACTTAATAGTTAGACTAGGGACTAACTTTTGTCTATGCTTCAAAATTGCTCCTCCGGGTGGAAACATTAACACAGTGACCTAGTATTCAGAGATATCTTCCCCCTTGCTAAGTGCTTGTTAAGCAACAATTAATGGAAAGCATGCAGATTAACTGAGGATTTACTGGATATGCATGCTGCATTAACTTTGCACATTTGAAGCTGCTGTAAAAGCACCAGAGAGAGCAGGCAGAGTGAGAGGTGAACATAACAGGAGAAAGCTTATGGAACTAGATAAGCAGGGGAGTACTGTATCAGTGAGCACAGGAACATCAGCTCTCTGTACTTCGTTTATTATGGTTCAGGCCGAATATTATCTAGACAGTTTGAATGAAAAACAGAAGGTCACATTCTAATGAAGTTCAAGGGCATAGGAGGCCATACCTTCCAAACTGGTTATTACTTGGTGCATCATGAGTTTCATCAGCATGCCATCTATTTAAATTACAATGAGGAACTGTGTACAAGGAAGCTGTCCATTAAAGGATCCAAGCTCTAACATATGTCAATTTCTAGAACCAGACCAATAGTCAAAAAGCAATGACCGGCTGCCATGCTCAGTGAAACTAGGAGAAATCGGCATATGAAGCTTCCACAGAATCGAGTCCTTCCAAGCACCATTAGGCACCAAATGCAAGCAATTAGGAAGGCAAATGATAATGTTAGCTTTTATTCCAAAGGGATTGGAGTATTAGAGTAAATAAGTTTTACTGCAATTGCATAGGTCCTTGGTGAGTCCACGCCTTGAGAACTATGTACAGCTATGAACTCCTTACCTAGAGAAGGATGAACTTGCCTTAAAGAGATTGCAATAGAGGCTCATCAGACAGATTCCTGGGATGAGAGCATAGTCCTATGAGGAGATATTGAGAAGACCAGCTTGCTGTGCATGAATGTTAACTTTCTGTGATTTGTTTCCAAGGGCACCTAAGTCCCTCTGAACACTAACATTTCCCAATCCCTCACCACTTAGAAAATATTCTGCCTTCCTGTTGCATTGACTATATTCCTTTGTAAGGATTGAACCCCTTACTTACAATAGGCTCAGATGTGACATTAAAGTTCAGTTATGGTGCAGGACAAACTGATGGTAAAATTCAGGCAATGATTTACAGAAAAATGGGAGCTATCTGCTTCTCATGCTGTATCTGGATGACGGAATCCATTTCCTTGCTCGGAGCATCTGGTTTTCTTAAATACTTTCCAGCTTTCTTGCTTTTTTGTTCTTTCTCCACCGTGGAAAACCCCTTGAGAGGCTCCCTTTTTATGTTGGCAACCCCCTGCTGGCTCCCCTGAAGCTACCAATTAGAATTGGCCATGTACATTTCATGACACAATCGTGAAGCTCTTGTTTAAACATAGGTGTGTTCATGTGAACAGCATTCATCTGTGCATGGCACCTTACAAATTCCTGTGTGATTCATTGCAACTTCCGCAGTTCAATTATCTCTAAGGTTTCCAACCCTCCCAGAATGGCTGGAGGTCCACTGGAATCGGCATCAATCTTCTGGTGGCCAAAGAAAGAATCCTGGGATAAAAGCAAAACACTGCGGATGCTGGAAATCTGAAATAAAAACAGAAAATGCTGGAAAAACTCAGCAGGTCTGACAGCATCTGTGGAGAGAGAAACAGAGTTAATGTTTCAAGTCCATATGACTCTTCTTCAGAGCTAAAGAGAAGTAGAAATGAGATGGAATTTGTACTGTTTAAGGAGGAGTGGAGCAGGTACAGCAAGATAGAAGGTCAGTGACAGGTGGGGGCTAAGGAGAGATGAACTAAGATGTCATGGACACAAGACAAAGGGAGTGTTAATGTAGCTATGGGTGTTAATGTAGCTATGTAGGCATGGGCTCCAGTTATGCTTGTCTCTTTATGGGATATGTGGAATATTCCTTGTTCAAGTCCTACTCAGGTCCCCTCCCACAACTCTTTCTTCAGTACATCAATGATTGTATTGGTGCCGCTTCATGCTCTCATTTGGACCTGGAAAAATTTATCAATTTTGCTTCCAATTTCCACCCCTCTATCACCTTCACAAGGTCCATCTCTAAGACTTCCCTTCCCTTCCTTGACCTCTCCATCTCCATTTCTGGTGATAGACTGTCTACCAATATTCATTACAAGTCCACCCACTCCCATAGCTACCTTGACTACAGCTCCTCACACCCTGCTTCCTGTAAGGACTCCATCCTATTCCCTCAGTTCCTTCATCTCCGTCGCATCTGGTCCGATGATGCCACCTTCCAAAACGGCATTTCTGACATGTCTTCCTTCTTCCTTAACTGAGGCCCCCCATCCGCTGTGGTTGACAGGGCCCTCAACCATGTCCAACCAATCTCCCGCGCCTCTGCCCCCACACATTCCCCTCCATGATAGGGTCCCCCTTGTCCTCACCTTTCACCTCACCAGCCTCTTCATTCAAAGGATCATCCTTCGCCATTTCCGCCAACTCCAGCAAGATGCTACCACCAAACACAACTTCCCCTCAGCCCCCCTGTCTGAAGTCCATAGGGACTGTTCCCTCCGTGACACCCTGGTCCACTCCTCCATCACCCCCAACACCTCATCCCCCTTCCCATGGCACCTTCCCATGTAATCGCAGAAGGTGCAACACCTGCCCCTTTGCCTCCTCCCTCCTCACCATCCGAGGGCCCAAACATTCCTTTCAGGTGAAGCAGTGCTTCACTTGCGCCTCCTTCAATTTGGTCTATTGCATTCGCTGCTCCCAATGCGGTCTCCTCTACATTGGGGAGAGCAAACACAGACTGGGTGACAGCTTTGCGGAACACCTTTGGGCTGTCTGCAAGCATGACCCAGACCTTCCTGTCGCTCACCATTTCAACACCCCATCCAGCACTCATTCCCACATGTCTGTCCTTGGCCTGCTGCAATGTTCCAGTGAATCTTCAGGCGAGACAGGGGAGGGGGTAAAAGAGGAGGAGGCATTGCATTATTAGTTAAGGAGTCAGTTACTGCAGTAAGGAGAGATGATATCTTGGAGGGGGCATCGAATGAAGTTTTGTGGGTAGAGCTTAGGAATAAAAAAGGGGCAGCCACATTGTTAGGTGTTTATTATAGACCCTCAGATAGTCAGCGGGAAATTGAGGAGCAAATATGTGCACAATTTGCAGAGATGTGTAAAAACAGTAATAATAGGGTAATTATATTAGGTGATTTCAACTTTCCCAACATTAATTGGGATAGACATAATGTTAAGGGATTGGATGGAGTGGATTTCTTGATATGTGTACAGGACGACTTTTTAGGTCAATATGTAGAGGGTACAACAAGGGATGGTGCAGTGCTGGACCTAATTCTGGGGAATGAAACCGGACAGGTGGCTCAGGTGGTGGTGGGCGAGCATTTTAGTGATAGCGACCACAACATAGTACCATTTAAGATTGTTATGGAGAATGAAATAGACAAGTTGCAAAAAAATGTTTTGGATTGGGAGAGAGTGGATTTTAGTAAAATAAGGCAGGATCTAGCCAAGGTAGACTGGGAACAGCTACTTGTGGGTAAATCTACAGAGAAGCAGTGAGGGGAATTCAAAAAGGAAATGGGGAGGGTACAGGCTCAACATGTTCCCTTAGGGTGATAGGAAGGAGTAACAAGCCCAGAGAACCATGGATGACCAGAGATATTCAGGTTACGATGAGAAGGAAAAGAAAGGCTTTTATCAGGTACAAGGGAAGCAGATCAGCGGAGGCATTAGTGGAGTACAGAAAGTGCAGGGTGGAGCTTAAGAAAGCAATTAGGAGAGCAAAGAGGGGATATGAGAAAGCTCTGGCTGGGAAAAGTAGGGAAAATCCCAAGATATTCTATAAGTATATCAATGGGAAGAGGATAAACAGGGAAAGAGTAGGGCCCATAAGGGACCAAGGGGGCAATCTATGGGTGGAGCCAGAGGACATCGTTAGAGTGTTGAATGAATACTTCACGTCCGTCTTCACCCAAGAGAATGAGGATGAAGGTATCGAACTTGGGGAGAGAGACTGCGAGGTTCTTAAGCAAATTGATATAGGGAGTGACAAGGTATTGGAGGTGTTGGCAGGCTTAAAAGTGGACAAATCTCCAGGTCTGGATGATTTGTGTCCCAGACTGCTGAGGGAGGCAAGGGAGGGGGTCGCAGGGGCTCTGAGCCAAATTTTTAATTCCTCTCTGGCCACAGGGGAGGTGCCAGAGTGCTGGAGAACAGCTAATGTGGCTCCGCTATTTAAGAAGGGTTGTAGAGATAAGCCAGGGAACTAGAGGCCAGTAAGTCTCACGTCAGTGGTAGGAAAACTATTGGAGAAAATTCTGAAGGAGAGAATCTAGCTCCACTTGGAGAGGCAAGGTTTGATCAGGGATAGTCAGCATGGCTTTGTCAGAGGGAGGTCATGCCTAACAAATTTGATTGAATTTTTTGAGGAGATGACCAGGTGTGTAGATGAAGGTAGTGCAGTTGGTGTAGTCTATATGGATTTCAGCAAAGCCTTCGACAAGGTCCCACATGGCAGACTTATAAAGAAGGCAAATGCTCATGGGATACAAGGTAATTTGATAAGGTGTATATGGCTGACTGGCTGCACTTTCAGTAGGGATCCCAAAACTCTAAGGTGTTCAAAATTGGCTTAGTTGTAAGAGGCAGAGGGTGATGACAGAAGGCTGCTTTAGTGACTGGGAGCCAGTGTCCAGTAGCGTACCACAGGGATCTGTGCTGGGTCCCCTATTATTCGTCATTTATATAAATGTCATAGATGACTATGTAGGGGGTAGGATTAGTAAGTTTGCGGATGACACAAAGATTGTCCGGGTGGTTAACAATGAGGTTGAGTGTCTTGGGCTACAGGAAGATATAGACGGGATGGTCAAATGGGCAGATAAGTGGCAGATGGAATTTAACCCTGAAACGTGTGAGGTGATACACTTTGGAAGGAGTAATTTGACAAGGAAGTATTCAATGAACGGCATGACACTAGGAAGTTCTGAGGAACAAAGAGACCTTGGCGTGTGTGTCCATTGATCTCTGAAGGCTGAGGGGCATGTTAGTGGGGTGGTGAAAAAGGCATATGGGACACTTGCCTTTATCAATCGAGACATAGATTACAAACGTAGGGAGGTCATGTTGGAGTTGCATAGAACCTTGGTGAGGCCACAGCTGGAGTACTGTGTATAGTTCTGCTCACTACATTATAGGAAGGATGTGATTGCACTGGAGGGGGTGCAGAGGAGATTCACCAGGATGTTTCCTGGGATGAAACATTTAAGTTATGAAAAGTTGGGTAGACTTGGATTGTTTTTGTTGGAGCGGAGAAGACTGATCGATGTGTACAAGATTATGAGGGGCATGGTCAGGGTGGATAGGGAGCAGCTGTTCCCCTTACTTGAAGGGTCAGTCACGAGGGGACATAAGTTCAAGGTGAGGGGCAGGAGGTTTAGGGGGGATGTAAGGAAAAACATTTTTACCCAGAGGGTGGTGACAGTCTGGAATGCACTGCCTGGGAGGATGTTGGAGGCGGGTTGCCTCACATCCCTTAAAAAGTACCTGAATGAGCACTTGGCACGTCATGACATTCAAGGCTATGGGCCAAGAGTTGGTAAATGGGATTAGGTAGCTAGGTCAGGTGTCTCTCAAGTGTCAGTGCAGACTCGATTGGCCGAAGGGCTTCTTCTGCACTGTGTGATTCTGCGATTCTGTGATTCTGCGATTCTGTGATTCTGTGAAGCCCAACGCAAACTGAAGGAACTGCACCTCGTCTTCCGACTAGGCACTTTACAGCCTTCTAGATTTAACATTGAGTTCAACAACTTCATACCATGAGCTCTCTCCTCTACCTTCACCCTCTTTTGTAATCTTTTTTTTTAATGTATTTTTGTTTTTTATCTACTTATTTTCATTTTTATTCATTTATTCCATTTTTTAACCTTTTTTTATCCCTCGCTTTTTTCATCCCTTTTTTGTATCCTTTTCCCCCATCCACTACCTCCTCCCCTCCCCACAACAAGGACCATCTGTCACTTGTTCCATGTTGTTCTTTCACAGAGTGCTGACCCTTGATCTGCTATTAACACATTCTGCTTTCTTACCTTTATGCCACCATTAGCACCTTCTTTAGTCTTCACCACTACCACTAACACTCCCTTTTTCTTGTCTCCATGACATCTTGGTCAATCTCTCCTTAGCCCCCGCCTATTGCTCACTTTCTATCCTGCTTTACCTGCTCCAGCCCGCTTAAACAGTATAAATTCCATCACATTTCTACTTCTCTTTAGCTCTGAAGAAGAGTCGTACAGACTCGAAATGTTAACTCTGTTTCTCTCTCCGCAGATGCAGTCGGATCTTTTGAGTTTTTCCAGCATTTTCTGCTTTTTATTGTTAAAACATCCTGGGAGATTGGAACACGCCTGCTTTCTTGTTTGCCAGTATCCAGCCTGTGCATGTGTGCGATGATGTCATCATCTGCTACAACAGCAGCACCAAAGGGACCAGGGAAGCGGGTTAGGGGAGGGGGGGAAGCTCTCTTCCGTGTTTATTTGATCTATGCCCTCCATGTCCCGTGATGCCAAATCCTGCAGCAGGTGGCACATGTGACCGATCAGTTCCCTAGACACGCGCAGTCTTCGGCAACACTGGTTCTCCGTCATCTGCAGGAATGACAATCACCGTTGATAGGCCCTAGGTCTGGTGAAGCGCCTACAAGCGACGGCTCGCTGTGGATCTTAAGCTGTGTGCGTAGGAGGCCCTGCTACCCCTTCTTCTTAAGGGAGGTGCTCCTCCCTTTGCCAAGTCAGGTGCCTCCGCCGCGCCCTTCTTCTTCTTCTCTGCTCCCTATAAGCCATGATGCATACCGCTAAATCACCAGACTCCATGATCCCGATGTTCTCCTCCTGCCGGATCAAAGAGAGAGGAGCTTGGATTAGCATAGGTGTTCTAAGAACCTTCCTTAGTTAAGTCTGAAGGCCCATTCACTCATTCAGGAGAGTGCTGGCCACCACTTGGATGGCCAGTATGTAATGTGCTTCATGACTGTCCAAAATCCCACCCACCTCTGCTCTCTCCACTGACTGATTGGCGGCAGCTTCAGCCATTGTACTGCATGCTGTGCTCTCAGCTCAGGCGTAGGCATTCTCCTAACCCACACTGCAAGGATGTGCTGTTAGCTTGAACCATGAGGGATACTGGTCCGAACCTTAATAAAGACATTGCAAGGGGTTGTGAGCACCTCCACCAGTGACTGCACCATGGCCACATTTCACAAGGGGACTCTACAACTTGCCCAGTCATCCAATCACTCTGCTGCGCCTAAAGCACACATTAATTTGCAGCCTGCACCCAAGGGGTGTAACGTTCTGGAGCATTTGGTGGCACTTTCATGCTTTTGCATTGCTTGAGTGGGCAGAAAAGCTTCAGAGGCCTAACTCCAAGCATGTCAATGGAGCTGCTGCTGAATGGTCTCAGCTCACTTTTGGCAATCTTTTCCAAGTGCGCAGCCTCACCCCCACTCCCTCCACCACCTGGCATGTACTTGTGTACTTCCTTCAGTATGTGCTGCCTTGCCCATATCCTCTGGAAATCGCGTCCTCATCCCGTCCATGGCTCCACTCGCCACACAAACATTCCGTGCAGTGCCACGTGTCCTGCTCACACTCTCTCCACCTCTTTCCATGCAGGAGAAGCCTGCTCACATCAACAGGGAAAGGCCCCAGACCCGGGGTGGAGTAGAGCACATTAAGCCCCTCACTCACTTTGAGTAGCATGCCATTGCGCTGACTGGTGAGGACATGGACTCTGCCTGCAGTAATGGTGAGGTCAGCGGCGAACACCCACGTGAGGATCCTGCACCTCATCGTCCCTCACTCAACGCAGATGTGAGTACTCTCTCTCCTGCTTTTGACTCTGCTGCCATGCATTAATTATCTCTACTTTGGTTCTCAGGGAGCTCTGCCAGTGACTGACACCCTCAACCAGCCAATCCCTCAGCTCCATCCACATCCTCACCTCCAGCCAAGAGGACACCTCCTCTATTGAAGAGCTGGAAATAAGCAGCCTGGAAGACCCATCACAGTGTTTGCCCACACCTGTACCAGCACAGAGACACACACCTCAATGGGATCCACAGCAGTCTTGGGTTCACAATCTTGTGGTCACTGCATGTTCATGAGTCCGCAGCAGGAGGAGGCAGGTTCTGCCATGTTCCCCGGCACTCAGAGGGCTGCTGGGGAAAAGACATCTGTGAGGTCCAAGTCAAATGACCAGCCTCTGGATTCTGTTTTCCAACTCATCCTGGAGAGTCAGCAGAAGGCAGGGAACATCACGCAGAGCTGTTGGAAGTCCTCCACAGCGTGACACGTGAGTCAGAGGAGTGTGTTCACCTGCTCTCTGAGGAAGTGGTGAGTTCCTGCAGTGGCTATGCGAGAGAGAAATGGAGCACCTCGACGTCCCTCCAGGTGCTCCTTCCCCTCAAGGAGTCAGACCGGGTCCCTCAGGCACCCGAAGAGAGGAAGAGCGACAGCTGGACACCCCTGGGTCATCCACTCAGGAATCTCAAAGGCTGTCCTCTGCCTCCCAGTCCCCTTTGCCTGTGACACCCTCAACCTTGTCCTCTGTCGCCACAGAGGGAGCAGCTGGCCCACAGGAGGGCAGCCAAAGCAAGCCGGGGCCCCCAAGGCCTTGGCTCTCCAAAGCACCCACACCAAAGGCATCAGAGGCAACAGGGCCAACCATTGCACAGCCTATTGCCACCCCTGCTGCAGATGTCAGGGCAGCACCTGGAAGTCTAAGGTGTTCAAAAGTTAAAAAATTCTGATCACAGTTGGTTGCACAGGTGAACTTATTTCGTCACTTTACAGTCAGGAAATATATTCACTTTCACTGAATAATGTGTAATGGTGTCTTTCAGCTTCATTAACAGGCTTCGTGAGTCCTCTCACTGCATTCCCCCACCGCCCCACTAGCAGTTCAGCTGCATGCAGCCGGACCACGAGTGATTCTGGAGGGAGAAGTGTGTGCGTGGCAGGGCCTTTCGGAGCCTCATGCAAGCACTCTCCACACGTGTGCATCCTCCTCCAATCACACTCATCTCACTGTCCCGGGCATTGTCAATGCTGGCTGCTGGGATTTGCTTTCAGTTGGCCATCTGAGCTGAACTGTATCTCTGCCCACCCACTGATCACACTCCCCTGCAGCACCTGATCTCACCCACCACAGCTCTCATTTCCCTTTCGATTTGGCAAGCATGGTCCTGCTCTATTTTTTCCTGCGCTCCCCCATCCTTTCCCTTCCCCCAGTCACCCATGTCCTTTCCCCCATCACTGTAGAGCCCCAGGCATCACCTTCCACCTCCCCTCCGTGACCTACCATCCACAACCCTTTTCCTTCAGGGATGCACAAGTGAAGTTGCACATTCTCTTCCTTCCTGAAAAACCCACCACCATCCACATTCACCTCCCCTACCTCTCCCTTCCCACCCCCAGGACCGTGTCTGCCTCAGAGCCCCCACCAAACACCCTCACCCATCCCTTCTACTGTTACCATCGAACCGTCACCCTCCCAACCTCCCACCTCACTCTGTTCTCAGTCATTCTCACCATTTCCTTGTACCACGCCCACCCTCAGTTCGCTTCCCAGGAGGCAGTCATGGATTCATCAGAGCCCTCCCTTGCACGTTCACCTGGACATCCTCCCTCTGGACCCCTTCCCCCCTCTGGACCCCTTCTCCCCTTGGAACCCCTTCACCCCTTGGACCCCCTTCCCCTCCCCGATTACCACCCCCCTGACTCTCTCCCCCTTACTCCTTCCCCCTTCCTGACTCCGACAGACAACTTTACTTCTTCCTGCAGCCTTACTTCTTACCCCTTCCAGACTCCTTCCTCCACCCTTACTTCTTCTTCCGTTCTTACTCCTTCCTGTCCCCGGACTCCTTCCTCTCTCCGTAATCCTTCCTTCTCCTGGACCCCTTCCTCTCCCGGATTCCCTCCCCCCCAACACACCTTACCACCTCTGAACGCCTTCCCTTATACCTTCCTCCCACCTTACACCATCTCCCAGTTGCTGTCCTCTCCTCCATTACCCCCTCCTCCCCCATTGTCCCTCCCCCCAACCTCACCCCACCTGACACCTTCAATCCCCCCTCCCAACCTCACCGCCCCCCCAACACCGCTTTCTCCCCCAATCAATCCTAGACATTCCTCTCCCACCCTCTGTACATCTTCCTCTCCCAAACACAGCTGGACCTTTTTCTCCTCCCCCTCGATGATCATCCACTGTGAGTGGACACTCAAGGGTGACTTTTCACCTCCCGTGAGCTGCTTTGCGGTGGAGCCATGTCCATGAGAATCCACCCAGCATGCCATGAACGTTCCTCCAGGGTCCTGTTGCCGTCGGATTCCAACACCTTCTGCTCCTCGGATGTCTGCGATGTGAGCAAGGCCCTGGAGGTAAACCCCATGGCACACTTGTCAGGACGTGTTCTGCACCGGCGTGTTTTCCCGCTGACATGGGCGGATGATCCAGCGTGGGGGGATGATTCCGGCGGGCTGGGCTTATGATGATATGCAGATATATTACACTGAGGTTCCCGACGTCCGACAATGGGAAATGCGGCCTGCCATTGGCAAGCTGAACGAACAATTGCAAATTGGTTTCACCACGTTGTGAATCCGATTTTCGGCCCTCTCGCCATATTGTCCGCTCACGCCGCTGAACGGAAACGTGCCAGCCGGCACGGAAAATTCCACCCAGTTAGGAACATATCAAAGTTTGCTGATGCCAAGCTAGGCAGAAAGGAGGGGGCAGGGAGTGGGGGGAGCGGGACAGAGAGGCTGCAAAGTGATAGAGAGAGGTTCAATGAGCGGGCAAGATGATGGTAGTTGGAGTATAATATAGGGAAGTGTGAAGTTATTCACTTTAGTCATAAGAATAAAAAAGCAGTATATTTTTTAAATGATGAGAAACTTGTGTTGATGTTCAAAGAGACTTTGGGGAGGTGGTGGTGTAGCAGTATTGTCACTGGACTGGTGATCTAGGGTAATGTTCTGGGGACCTGGGTTCAAATCCCACCACCACAGCAGATGGTGAAATTTGAATTCAATAAATATCTGGAATTAAATGCCAAATGATGGTCATGACACCATTGTCATAAAAACCCATCTGGTTTACTTATGCCCTTTAGGAAAGGAAATCTGCTGGTCTGGCCTCCATATAACTCCAGACCCACAGCAATGTGGTTGACTCTTTAAAAAAAAATGCCCTCTAAACAAGAGCAAGATCTGGCCTAGCCAGCGGCGCCCACATCCCATGAATGAATTTTTTAAAACTTCACTGTGCTTGTAGAAGGAATGCAGAAATTTAGCATGCATGTGCAGCAAGCAATTCACATAATTGTTATAGTGCAGAAGCAGAAGGAGGCCATTCAGCCCATTGTGTCTGCTTCGGTCTCTGAATAAGCCATTCTCGTGCCTTTTCCCCGTAACCCTGCACATTGTTTCTATTTAAATAATCATCTAATGCCCTCTTGAATGCCTTGATTAAACCTACCTCTGCCAGACTTCCAGACAGTGTATTCTAGACCCGAACCACTCGTTGTGTGAAAAAGTTTTTTCTCACATCATATTTGCTTCTTTTGCAAATCACTTTAAATCTGTTACCTCTTGTTCTTGATCCTTTTACGAGCAGGAACAATTTCTCCCTATCTACTCTGTCCAGCCCCCTCATGATTTTGAACACCTCTATCAAATCTTATCTTAGCCTTCTCCTCTTCAAGGAGAACAGTCCCAACCTCTCCAATCTATCTTCATAACTGAAATTTCTCATCCCTGGAACCATTCTTGTAAACCTCTTCTGCTCTCTCTCCAATGCAGTCACATCCTTCCTATCGTGTGGTACCCAGAACTGTACAGAGCTGAGGTCTAACTAGTGTCCTATACAAGCTCAGCATAACCTTCTTGCTTTTGTACTCTATGTCCCTATTGATAAAACCCAGAATACTCTAAACTTTATTAACTGCTCTCTCCACCTGTCCTGCCACCTTTAATGACTTATGCACATACATAAGCACCCAGGTCCCTCTGTTCCTGCACAACCTTTAGAATTGTACCCCTTATTTTATATTGTCTTTTCATGTCCTTCCTACAAAAATGAATCACCTCACACTTCTCTGCATTAAACTTCATCTGCCACCTATCTGCCCACTCCATCAACCTCAGAAGTTCTATACTGTCGGCCTCATAGTTTATAACACTTCCAAGTTTTGAATCATCTGCAAGCTTTGAAATTGTCCCCTACATATCAAGATCTAGATCATTAATATATATCAGGAAAAGTAAGAGTCCCAATACCCGGAGAACTGCACTACAAACATTCCTCCAGCCCAAAAAATATCCATTAACCATTACTTGCTGTTTCCTATTACTCATCCCTTTTATTCTATGAGGTATAACATTTCTCACAAGTCTGTTGTGCAGCACTGTATTGAATGCCTTTTGGAAGTCCATGTACACCACATCAACAGCGCTATCCTTATCAACCCTGTCTGTTACCTCTTCAAAAAACTCCAGCAAATAGTTAAACGCAACTTTCCATTAAGAAATTCATGCTGGCTCTTCCTAATCAACCCATATTTTTCCATGTGACTATTAATTCTATCCCGAATAATTGTTTCTAGAAACTCCCCCACCACTGAAGTTAAACTGACTGGTCTGTAATTGCTGGGCTTATTCTCACAACCTTTTTTGAACAAGGGCGTAATGTTTGCAATTCTCCAGTCCCCTGGGTCTAGGGAAGACTGAAAGATTATGGCCAATGCCCCTGCAATTTTCTCTCTTACTTCCTTCGATATCCTTGGATGCATCTTATCTGTCCTGGTGCCTTGTCAAGTTTAAGTACCAACAGTTGGCCCAATACATCCTTCTTATCAATTTTGAACACTTCTAGTAACCGAGTTTCCTCCTCTGTCACCCACGGCCTGGGTAGCATCTGCTTCCTTGGTAAAAATAGATGCAACGTATTCATTTAACACCTCAAAAATACTCCCTGCCTCCATGTGTAAATCACCTTTTTGGTCCCTAATTAGCCCTACTCCTCCTTTTACCAGCCTCTTACTATTTATGTACCTATAGAAGACTTTGGGATTTCCCCTTTATGTTGGCTGCCAGTCTTTTCTCATAATCCCTCTTTGCTTCTCTCATTTGCTTTTTCACCTCTCCTCTGTACCTTCTGTATTCAGTTTGGTTCTCAATTGTATTTTCTATCTGATGTCCGTCATAAACACACTTTTTCTTCTTTATCTTAATTTCTATCTTCGCTTTCATCCAGAGAGCTCTGGATTTGTTTGCCCTACCTTTCCCTTTTGAGGGAATATACCTTGACTGTGCCCAAACCATTTCTTCTTTGAAGGTAGCACATCATTCAGCTACAGCTTTTTCAACCAACCTTTGGTTCCAGTCTCTCCAGCTCAGCTCCGTAGTTGCCCCATTGAGGTCAGCTCTCCCCCACTTAATTATTCTGACTCTGGATTGTCCATTGTCCTTTTCTACCATCATCCTAAACCTTATGATATAATGATCACTGTCTCCTAAATGTTCCGCCACTGACACTTGAACTACTTGGCCAATATCATTTCCAAGAACCAGGTCTAGTAGTGCCCCCTTTCTTGTTGGACTGGACACATACTGCTGTAGACAATTCTTCTGAATGCACTCTAGGAACTCTTGCCCCTCTCTGCCCTTTACACTAGCACTATCCCAGTCTATATTCAGGTAATTAAAGTCCCTACTCTATAATGTTTGCACCTCTCTGTAATTTCCCTGCAGATTTGTTCCTCTCCATCCTTTCCACTAGTTGGTACACCAAACTACACCAAACAATGTAATTGCACTATTTTTTTTCATTAGCTCTAGCCAAATTGATTCTTCCTTGAACATTCTGGGACATCGTCTTTCTCCAGTACTGCAATGCTCTCCTTAACATATACTGCCACCCCTCCTTCTTTTCTTCCTGCCCTATCTTTCCTGAACTCCTTGTATCCAGGAATATTTAACGTCCAGTCCTTCCCTTCCAGGTCTCTGTTGTTGCCACAACATTATACTTCTGTATGGCAATCTGTGCCTGTAACTCATCAATCTTATTTACTATTCTCCGTGCATTCATATACGTGTGTTATAACTCCAATTTAGACTTCATTTCTTCTCCCTTTCTCTGACTCAGCCTCTGAATTTACTATTCTCTATTTTGGTGCTATCTGTCTCTCCCTGTATTTTGTGCACCCTGGTATTACTCTAATATTCTCTCCTGGTTCCCACACCCCTGCTGAGTTAGTTTAAAGCCCACCCAATAGCACCAGCAAAACACCCTGCAAGGAAATCAGTCCCAGCTCTGTTCAGGTGGAACCTGCTCGGCTTGTACAGGTTCCATCTCCCCCAGAGCCAGTCCCAATGTCCCAGGGATATAAAGCCCTCCCTCCTGCACCATCTTTCCAGCCATGTATTCATCTGCCTTATCTTCATATTTCTCTACTCACTTGCACATGGCACTGGCAGTAACCCAGAGATTACTACTTTTGAGGCCCTGCTTGCTAATTTTCTTCCTGACCCTTTAAATTCTGTCTACAGAACCATATCCCTCTTCCTACCTAAGTCATTGGTACCAACATGGACCACAACCTCTGGTTGTTCACCCATCCCCAGAATAATGTCCTGCAGCCGCTCAGTGATATCCTTGACCATGGCACCGGGGAGGCAACGTACCATCCTGGAGTCACATCTACAGCTGCAGAAACGCCTGTCTGTTCCCCTAACTAATGAATCCCCTATCACTGTCGCTCTTCTTTTCTTCTTTCTTCCCTCCTGTACAGCCGAGCTGCTCATGGTGCCACAAACATAGCTCTGACTGCACTCCTCTGCGGAACCAATGCCCTCACTAGCATCTAAAATGGAAAACCGATTACTGAGTGGAACTTTAGGGGACTCCTGCAATACCTGCCTGGTTCTCATGGACTGCCTGGTGGTCACCCATTCCCTTTCTGCCTCCATGCTCTGAACCTACAGTATGACCACCTCTCTGAATGTGCTAATTATATAGTTCTGAGCCTCACAGATGCACCACCGTGACTCCAGCCACCGCTTGAACTCTGAAGCCTGGAGCTCGAGTTTCTGCAGCTGGCAGCACTTCCTGCACATGTGGCCATCTAGGTCACCAATAATGTCCATGACTTCCCACATATTGCAGGATACGCATTCCACATGACCGAGCTGCCCTGCCATGTCTTAACTTTTCTTCTCTTACGTTAACTTTATTTTACTTTGGTTTAATTATATTACTTTACATTGCTGGCTCTGACTTCCCCTTATTATTAGTATTCCTTACTCAAATCCATGTAGCTACTTCTTTAAAAATAATATATTTTTTCTAATTTGCAGCTATTTAAAGGCACTCCAAAAAAGCAGTTTCTTACCAACCAATGAACTTACAGTTTTACTGTGATGTCACTGTTCAATTTTTTTCAAACTCAGCTCCGAAGGTGAGATTTACACTCAGGTCCATTTCTGCTCAGCTGCTCCTGTTCCTGACTTAGAATAATCCCAATGTATACCACACACACACAACTCTTTCTCTTGTGCACTGAAGTCCCACTTAAGCCTAATTTGCTACTCACTTGGTCTCCATCTCACTCTGGAATAGTCGCCTGTCTCCTCGTGCGCTCCTTACTTGGAAGGTAAATAGCATGTTGGCCTTTATTGCAAGGCAATTGAGTACAAGAATAAAAAGTATTGCCACAGTCATATAGGGTTTTGGTGAGAGGCATCTGAAATACTGTGTGCAGTTTTGGTCTCCACACTTAAGAAAGGAAACACTTGCATTGGAGGTGGTACAGCAAAGGTTTACTAAATTGGCCCCTGAGATGATGGGGTTGTCCTATGATGAGGGGTTGAGTAAATTGGGCTTAATTCTCTGGAGTTTAAAAGAATGAGAGGCGATCTCATTGAAACCTAAAAAATTCTAAAGGAGCTTGATAGCGTAGACACTGAGAGATTATTTCCATTGGTCAGGGAATCTAAAACACAGGGGCACAGTCTCAGGGTTAGGGGCCGATCATTTAGGGTTGATATGAGGAGAAATTATTTCACTCAAAGGGTTGTGAATCTTTGGAATTCACTAACCCAGAGGGTTGTGGATGGTCCATCGTTGAATACATTTAAGGCTGGGATAGACAGATTTTAGATCTCTCAGGGAATTCAGGAATATGGAGAGCCAGTGGGAAAATGGAGTTGAAGCCCAAAATCAGCCATGATCGTATTGAATGGTGGAGCAGGCTCGAAGGGCCGTGTGGTCTACTCCTGATCCTATTTTTTATGTTCCTCTGTTTGCTCACAAGGTTGTGTATCTTGGATTTTTCTACCCCAGAAATCTGTGGATGTTCAATCATTGAGCATATTCAAGACAAAGATTAATAGATTTTTATAGACTAAGGGAAGGGAGAGAAAGACTGCAGAAGGTTCCAGCACAGAGGGCTTGGGGAGGCCTTGTGCATGAATCCCAAAAAGCTAACATACAAGTTCAACAGGTAATAGGGAAGGCAAATGGAATGTTGACCTTTATTTTTCAAAGGGAATGGAGTATAAAAATAGGGAAGTCTTGCTAAAACTATACAAGGCACTAATTAGACCACACCTAGAATATTGTGAACAGTTTTGGTCTCCTTATCTAAGGAAAGATATACTGGCATTGGAGGCAGTCCAAAGAAGGTTACTAGGTTGATTCCAAGTATGGAGGGATTTTCTTATGAGGAGAGGTTGAGTAGGTTGGGCCTGTACTCATTGGAGTTTAGAAGGATGAGAGGCGACCCTATTGAAACATATAAGATCCTTAGGGGGCTTGACAGTGTAGATGCTGAGAGGTTGCTTCCCCTTGTGGGAGAGTCTAGGACCAGAGGGCATAATCTCAGAGTAAGATGTCACCCATTTAAAACATAGATGAGGAGGAATTTCTTCTCATCATTAATCTCTGGGTTTCTTTACAGCAGATGTCTGTAGAGGCTGGGTCATTAAGTATATTGAAGGCTGAGATAGACAGACTTTTAATCAGTAAGGGAATCAAGGGTTATGGGGAAAAGGCAGGAAAATGGAGTTGAGGATTATCAGATCAGCCATGATCTCATTGAATGGCAAAGCAGACTCAATGGGCCAAATGCTCCTACTTCTGGTCTTACGGTCCTATATGGGGATTGTGCAGGAAGGTGAAGTTGAGGTAGAAGATCAACCGTGATCTTGTTGAAAGGCGAAGCAGACTTGAAGGGCTGAAGGACCTACTTTAGCTCCTATTTCTTTTGCTCTTATATTCTCATGTGAACAAAAGCTATTACAGTATGAAGTGGGTTCCCATCTCCATTTCTAGTCATATTATTAACCCAGAGATATATAGATATTTTGGGTGTTCACAAAACAGGGGGACATTGTCTTTAATTTGGATTGTATTAAATCTATTAGCTGTGAGTGATGAGACTAAAATTTGCTAAAATGGATTAGTGCCAAGGAGAGGGTTAAGCATGGAAGATTTTTGATACCGTTAACTTCAAAACAATTATGGGTATTAAAAGTCTTAACATTCAGTGCAGAGAGCCCAGGTGTTGGAGAAATTCCATGGGACAAAAATTTTTAATTAGAACTTACTCAAGAGTATAGGAATATATAGTGACTGGGGTCACAAAAGCAAAAAATAAGGATAATTGGGAAATTGGGACTTTATTAAAGTTTACAAACCAACAGAGGCAAGAGCCATTGTACCATGACTGTATTTGCTTACTTAGTCATTATTCAAAATATATACTAGCCAATGATATAAATGATGTAATTAAGATGTGCACATTTAGCATAAATTTCATAATAGAAATGTTGCAGTCAGCAGATACTTGGTTGCACTCATAAGCAGCAGAGATACAGAGGCTCAGTCTCAGATGAAAAACACCAGTGGTGTTTTGTACAATTGCCACACAACACATGCACTGGTTCACTGACATTATTAGTGAGGGTGCAGTGTTTAATTTAAGCTATGTCTGAATGGTTAATCATAAACCATTACACAGTGTTATTGGAATAATCACTGAAATGTGCCTTTCCATGTCAAGGCATTTCAGTGCATTTTTTTTCAGTTTTACTTGCTTCTTTTACTTGTATTCCCCTCCAGTAACCTCTCTACCTCTTCTGAAGACATGGAGGTTAATTTTTACTGTCCTAACCTGCTGTAAATAGGATGATAACATTCTCAAAGTGGGGATGGTAACCCTATTGCCCTGTTAACATGGACAATGTAACCTGCTCCAATATAAAAGGGGCCCTCCATTGAGTGTCCAAAGTTCATGCCTGATTCAGGCGATTGGTCTAGAAAATGAGGTTCATTGACATAAATCAGCATTTTAGGTAGGAAATATTTGGAACCTGCGCACTGCAAAATTGATGGACGATGAAAGAGAAGCTGTACTTAATTATTTTTGTGGGCCACAGAGAAGCAGAACTGCCCAGAAAAACAATCTGGGCCGCAGGCATCCTGGACCACCACCATCCTTTTGACCATGATTGCAATTTATCTTGCTGGAAGCCTGGTTTCCTGTCGTTAGCTATAACTGGTCTGACGAATTTAAATAAGGCTGCAGCCTCAAAATGGCAGGGGCCACTTTGCCGTCAGATTGTCTGGCCGACCAATCTGATGAGATTTGTTTGAGTGAGCCACAGAAGGTTTAGCAGCTTTAACTCTAAATGCAGGTCAGGGTACCAAATTATCTATTTGCTGTTTGGTTTTTCAGGACAGCTTCCAGGTAGCTCTTTTGTCGCTTTTTTGCACCTTAGTATCTTCTGTACCCTTCAGCTACCTTCTAGAAGGACAAGGGCAGCAGATAGATGGGAACACCACCACCTGGAAGTTCCCCTCCAAGTCACTCACCATCCTGACTTGGAAATATTTCATTGTTCCTTCACTGTCGCTGGGTCAAAATCCTGGAACTCCCTCTATAACAGCACTGTGAGTGTACCTACACCACAGGGACTGCAGCAGTTCAAGAAAGCAGCTCATCACCACTTTCTCAAGGGCAATTAGGGATGGGCAATAAACGCTAGTCCAGCCAGCAAAGCCCACATCCCATGAATGAATAAAAAAAATGCCCCTGGTGAATCCTTTAAAAGATTCCAATGTGTAGAAGTTGAGAGCCACCCTGATCTTCAGGGCCACTGGCACTGGGTACCCAGCAAAGTCCATGGATCTCAGCTCATCCTGAAGCATGGTGCATAAGTCAGTGATGGCCTCACTGGATAGTCTCAGTCTGCGCTGACACTACCACTCGGACATCTGCAAGTAGTTGAGCTGTGAATGGTAAAATCGGTGGGGGTCTACTGATAAACACTTCTTCCAGCGACAGGCGATCGTAGCTGCCCTATACACACTTCACCAGCGTTAACACTAGGAGTCTCGCCCTGAAGGATCATAGAATGGTTACAGCACAGAAGGAGACCATTTAGCTCATCATGTCTGTGCCTATAATCTGCATTTAGTCCCACTCCTCCATTTTTTCCCATAACCCTGCAAATTTTTTCTCTTCAGATAATTATCAAATTCTCTTTTGAAGGCCTTGATTGAACCTGCCTCCACCACACTCTCAGGCAGTGCATTCCAAACACTAACCATGCATTGCATGAAAAGATCTATCCTTATTCCAATATTCATTACAAGCCCATCGACTCCCACAGCTACCTCGACTACAACTCCTCACACCCTGCTTCCTGTAAGGACTCCATCCCTTTCTCTCAGTTCCTTCGCCTCCGTTGCATCTGTTCCGATCATGCCACTTTCCAAAATGGCGTTTCTGACATGTCTTCCTTCTTCCTTAACCAAGGCTTCCCACCCATTGTGATTGACAGGGCCCTCAAACGTGTCCAACCCATCTACTGAGCCTCTGCCCTCACATCTTCCTCTCCCTCCCAGAACCATGATAGGATCCCCCTTGTCCTCACTTTTCACTCCACCAGCCTCCGCATTCAAAGGATTATCTTCCACCATTTCCGCCAACTCCAGCATGATGCCACCACCAAACACATCTTCCCTTCACCCCTCCCGGCGGCATTCCATACGGACTGTTCCCTCCGGGACATCCTGGTCCACTCCTCCATCACCCCCAACACCTCAATACCCTTCCCTAGCGATCACAGAAGGTGTAACATCTGCCCCTTTATTTCCCCCCTCCTCACCATCCAAGGACCCAAACATTCCTTTCAAGTGAAGCAGCATTTCAATTGCACTTCCCTCAATTTAGTCTACTGCATTCGCTGCTCCCAGTGCGGTCTCCTCTACATTGGAGAGACGAAACGCAGACTGGGTGACCACTTTGCGAAACATCTTCGGTCTGTCCGCAAGCATGACCCAGACCTTCTTGTCGCTTGCCATCTCAACACCCTGTCCTGCTAGCATGCCCACATATCTGTCCTAAGCCTGCTGCAATGTTCCAGTAAAGCCCAACGCAAACTGAAGGAACAGCACCTCATCTTCCGATTAGGCAGTCTACAGGCTTCCGAACTTAACATTGAGTTCAACAACTTCAGAACATGAACTCTCTCCTCCAACCCCACCCCTTTTTGATGCCCCCCTGTTCTCTATATTCATTTTTAAAAAAATTTTAATGTATTTATTTATATATATATTTTCCTACTTATTTTCATTATTATTATTTTTAATATTTATTTCCATTTTTATTCATTGTTTTATCCCAGCTTTTAGCCTTTTCAAACTTTTTCCCCACCGATGTCACCTCACCCCACCCCACCCCACCCCAACTAGGGCCATGTCACTTTCAAAAGTGTTTACCCTGGTCCTGCCAATATCACATTCTGCTTTCCATTCTTAATGTCACCATTAGCACCTCCTTTAGCCAGTATCACCACTATTAACAACCCTCTTTGCTGCAGAGAACGGTGTCAATCCTTCTCACTATACTCTCCCCTATTACCACTGGGATGGCTTCTTGTACCACAGTGCCATGGCCAGCCAGCTCATCCACCCTGCAGCCCTCACTCTCATCCAAACAAGTTGAAAAAAACTCAGACCTGTTGGACAATTGCAAGGGCTGAGGCTCCTTCTCTCCTACCTTGTGGGTCCCGTTACCTGCCTCACTTGCAGTCACACCCTCCTGTCCCTGACCACTGACCCCTACCTAAGGGGTGTGACCACATCCTAGAATAAGATGTCCAGGTATCTTCCCCCCTTCCTGATGTGCCACGGTGTCTGCAGCTGAGTCTCCAGCTCAATAACTCAGAGCCAAAGTTACTGCAGCTGCAAACATTTACTGCAGATATATTTGCCCTGGATCACAATGGTATCCAGGAGCTTCCACATCCTGCAATTGCAGCACATCACCTGCCCTACCATCTCCAATATATGTTAATTAATAATTTGCTAAATTACTTGATTATAATTAACAAAGCCTACACCTCCCATTAGGTTTTGGCAAAGCCAGTTATCTTTACAATACTGTTAAATAATACTGTACTTACAATACTGATAAAACTAATAATACCTGTTACTTGTTTCCCCACTCCTTCTGCTGCACCAAAGTGGAAATCAAATACTGGAGGCTGAGAAAGGGTAGGAGAAAAAAAACACCTGCTCCCCATCCTTCACTGAACTCCCCACTCAGCACACTTTACTTCCTACAGTGAACTTTACCTAAAGCACCCCTTTCCCTCTATGCACCAAATTCCCACTTTGAACCAAATTCCCAAATATACTCGCTCAGTATTTATCTCACTCAGGCCAAAGCCTCCCCTCAATGACCGTGCTCCTGCACATGTCACTGAAGAGCCACAGTGAGCCGTCGCTGGTCGGTGCCTAGCTAGACCATAGGGTCCATAGACTCCGCCTTTCATTGCTGCAGACGACCGAGAATCAGTGTCGCTGACGACTGCGCATGTCTAGGGAACTAGTCGGTCACATATGCCACCTGCTGCAGGATTTGGCGCCACGGGGACATGGAGGGAAACCGCTGCCAGTGGCTATGAAAGTGACCGCGGCACTCAATTGTTACACAATTGTTTCAGGGTGCCACATGTACCCTCTGTGGGATATCGCAAACCTCCACATACAAATGTATCCATTAGGTCACAGATGCCATCTTTGCAAAGGCACACAACTTTGTGCATTTCGCCCGGGACCAGGAAAGCCAGGATTCAGCGCAATTGCCCAGATCTCAGGTTTCCTACAGGTGCAGGATGACATCGACTGGACTCTCATGGGGCTCAGATCTCTGCCACAACAAGCGATCAACTATGTAATTCGCTGAATGTGTAGCTGGTGTGCGACCACCAAAAATGCATCCTGCAGGTCTGCACTTGGTTTCCAAGGACTGTCCGCGACTCCGACAATTTCAGTCGGTCACAGATCCCTGACATGGATATGAAATATTTGGATGTGCACTTGCGATGCCATGGCATACAAGGCTATGGGCATAGTGCTGGAAAATGGGATTAGAATAGTTAGATACTTGTCTGACCAGCACAGACTTGATGGGCCGAAGGGCCTTTTTCTGTGCTGTAGACCTCTATGACTCAATTACTCTATGACATCTTCCAGGGTCCACAGAGGCTGCAAGGATAGCAAGGGCTGTCTGCAGAGTCTGTGGCTGATGACACCCGTGCGGTGGCCTCAGACTGCAGCAGAGCGACGGTATAACAAGACTCATGCTGCAGCTCACAACTTGCTGGAGCAGACCATTGGGATGCTGAAAATGAGGATCCGGTGCCTGGGCCGATCTGGTGGAGCCCTGCAATGTTGTCCACAGAGGGTGTCACCCATCATTGTCATCTTTACAACTTGGCGCTGCAATGGGGAGAGGAGCTGGCTGAGGAGCTGGAGGGGCTGTATGCCTTCTCTGATGAGGAGGATGTTGATGGGCATGAGGGTGAGGAGGTCCTCGAAGGTGAGGATGACGGCGATGAGACCATCGCATTGGCCAGATGAGGCAGGCAGACTCAAGAGGTCCTCATAACTGCTAGATTTGTGGAGGATGATGACAACATGCAGTGAGGAGACACCATAGATCCGCAGGTTGCATCTATGAATGTTTGACTCCAGCCTGGCTTATGGCAGCGCACATACCCTCTGTGAGAATGCTCCTGTCATGCAGATTCAGCCGAGGACCTAATAGTCGCTCGATTGCAGGAGGATGACGACGACATGCAGTGAGGACATTCCATAGATCTTCACGTAGCCTCTGTGAATGTCTGACCCCTGTCTAGCCGAGGGCAGCTCGCTTGCACTCTGTAATCAGGGTCATATCATGGAGATGCAGCCATGAAACTTTAAACGCACCTGATCCTTTGTCAGCCTTCAGCACCTGACCCCTTCAGGAGCACAGCATCACAGAGGTCACAGATGCTGATGAGATGCGGGCCAGCCCCACCTTAAAGGTACTGAGAGCACACAGAGAGAATGAGGGAACTCTGTGACACCTGCCCACGACATTCTGGCAGCAATGACAAGCACCATCAAGGTGCAGACATCAGTAATGTGTCCAGTGAGTGTAAGGCCGGACATTCACTTAGTCCTGAAGGCTGCAAAAAGCACAGGGAAGAGGTCATGGACTGAGACAAGTGCCTTTAACTTGTGCAGGGACAAAGGTTTCACATCTGAGTGACATGAACACTGCTCATCAGGACATAGGGCAGAATTTAGCCATTGTCGGGCAGGCTTGGCGCCGGCGGGCGTGGGCAGTCGGGAAGCTGAGCTCCACCCTCTACTGAGGCCGGAAGGCGATTTCACGCTGGCAGGCCAGTTAAGGCCCGTCCAGTGTGAAACATGAGCAGCAACGCTCAACGCTACTTGTGCGGTGGGGGGATGGGGGGGGCAAGCGGGGCGAGTGCGAACTTCACGCATACGTACAAGTGCGCGCTAAAGAATCTCCCTGAGGCAGCAGTTTTCAGAAAAATTAATAAAGATCCGAAAAATGTAATGAAACATGTAAACAGGTCCCCTCATGTCACATGAGTGGGGACATGTTATAAGTGAAATTTGAAAAATTTTATTTCATTTTTATTTGATGTTGGAAACCTCATCCTGCCTGTGCTTGAGGTTTCCAAAAAAGTGCAAAGGCCGCTTGACCTTTTCGCCTGCCCACCAACCCTAAGGTTGGACAGGCAGTGAAAGATTTAAGTTAATTGATACTTTAATGGCCTTAATAGGCCTTTCAGTTGTCGGCAGGCGCGCTGCCGATTCCCGCGCACGCTCGCCGACCGAACTATCGCACGATTGCGTGTTGACACCGGGATGCTCACCCAACGTTAATGCGTGTCTTTTCACGCTCCAGCGGGTCGGGCGCTCGCCCGCCCGCCAAGGTAAAAATCCTACCCATAGGCACAGAACACAGGGGCCATAGGCAGGGAGATATTCTTGGGAGTTTATTTACAATAGTGAACATTATGTACAAGTGATTAACAACCATGCCCAGGCTGCGCAACTACATCTTCTTAACCTTCCTAAACCTGCCGCTACGTCTTGGTGCTCCCCGAATATCCACAGCAGAGGTGGAGGCAGCCTGCTGTCTGCTACGCCCTGCCTGTGATGATCTTGGTGGGCATCCTCTGGAGGGCCGAGACCTGAAGGGTCCCGGCCTGCTTTCGGGGTCATGCTGTGTGGCAATGCCACCCTCCTCGGCCTGTGGAGCTGGAGCTGCTGGGGTCACAGGAAGTGGGGATTCGGATTGGCTGGACACTCTCGGCGTCACCTGGGTGGATGGCCCCAGGGTGTGCAACTGCTGATCCTCCTCCTTATGGATGCCCGAGGGCCTCTGGCTGAATCCTTGAGGAGAATGGATAGCTGGAGTGAGATCGAGCTGCACCCCTCTCGCTTCACCCCTCATCACTCACAGCATGGTTGTCTGATGGATGTTGCACTGTTGGATCGTCATTTGGCAGAGCACTGCCGACCTCACCGTCAGCAAAGGAATGGTCCAGATCCGTGCCGCCCAGCTGGATGGCTCTATTTTCTAAGTCCATGAGACCTTGATTTCAGGCATTCCTCCACTGGTCTGAGACATCTCCCTCTTGTTGTGTGCCAGCTTGTCCTGCATGAATATAGGTGGAGAGGGTGTAAGCAGGACACCTGCCAGGCCATGTGATAAGCATGCCGAGCACGTTTGGGTGGTGAGTGGTCCCACGGATAGGCTGAGGACAGTGAAGGTGTGTGTGAGCGAGTGAATGGTGATGTCCCTTGAACTGGCAGTGATTGAGATCCCTGTGGATGTGTGATGTGTTTGTGAGTCTGTGAGTTTAAAGTGATGAGAAGATTGGCTTACCCTGGCAGATCGGAGAAGATCATTCATCCTTTATCGGCACTGGGTGGCTGTCTGCTTTTGTTGGGTGTTGGCACAGACCACCGCTGCCACCATCTCGCAAGCCCAATTGGTGACGTTGCTGCCCATCCTGCAGCTAGAGCGAGAGTAGAGGACATCACGGCGAGCCTCCACTCTGTCCAAAAGGCGCTCAAGGGACGCATCATTAAACCTGGGGGCTGCAGTCGTCTTGCCTTTCGAGGCCAGTCTTCCATGCAGCAGCCCTGGGCTAGAAGCACAAAGCACTGAGATGTGTGTGAGTGGGTGCACTTTAAGTATGGTGCCCGGCATGTGGAAACAGTGAGGTGATGGCCTGACAGGCAAATGAGAGCCCGCCTGCCATCAAAACAGCGTGTTTTCACAGGAATACATAATTAGCGCAGCAGGATTGGGATGATACGGTATGATAAATTGCCATTGCGGCCAGCGGGTGAAACATTGTTTTTTTCCACCAGCTACCACATTTAGTGCAAATCTGGGACAATTAGTCCCATGTTTCCTGCCGCTTGTAAAATTCAGGAGCGGCATCCCGTCTGCAGATTTTTGGCTTCCCCATCCCCTACACCATCCTTGTAGGCCTGCTAAAAATGTGCCCAATGTGGCAAGAGATGGTGTCTATCTGTATATCCCTGTTAAGATTATTTCCTTTAAAAATCGAATGTTTGTACAGTTCCTCTTTTAAAGGGGTCAGCCAACACGATGAAGTTAATCATTTTTAATGTGGAGAATTTCTTCTAGCCTTTAATCTTGTTTAATCCTCATCAAACTTGTATCTATGTCCCCAAGCCTTGCAATTAAACTTGAAGTTCGGCAACTTTTTTGCAATCACTTTATCCAAGCTGTTCTACACTTTGAGGACCTCTACTGTAACCTACTTTCTCCAGAGTATTAATGCATTCCATTGCCCTCTCCTCGAAATCAGAGCTTTACATTGTTTTTTTCTATTTATGTAGGGGGAAACGGCTTGCAAAATGCTGGCACACTCCTGTGAACCCCCTCCAAAAAAATTACCACACTGCTGGGGACCACCTGCAAATAATGGCTCACTCCCAGGAACCTCCTGCATGTGTTGGCGCACTGATAGGGACCTCCTGCAAATACTGGCACATTCCTGGACCTCCTGCAATTATTGATGCCGTTCCAGGGACCACCAGTAAATATTGGCAAAAGGGATTCCCTCCTGACACCCCTTCCACTCCGCCCAGATCCTAATTCGGAAAAAAACTGTCAGATACTCAAAGGGTTATGGCACATCACAGAAAAGGTTTTTTTGTAAGAATGCAGCAAGAGAAATAACCTGCGAATAAGTCACCAAAAATAGAAATCCGATGATCTTGCAGGCCCCTGGGATGCCCCCACAGGGATCTTGGTTTGAAAACATCTGCTCAAAATTGCTGTTAAAAATTGAAAGCAGAAAAAAAAGTTTTTTTAAAAATAATCTGTTCACGCATCAGCACCTTGCAAGCATGTGCAGCCACTTTCCCTATCCACAGATATTTTCTAAAAAACAATGTCTTTTTTTTTGCTTTTAGGCCTGGTGAGATACTAAATTATAAAAAGTCCAAACCTGAACTCAACCTACCTCAAACCCGCCCACTTCTGATTTTAACAAATGTGGGACAGTCAGAAGGCAGGGAACCTGCTCCCAGGAGGCAGGTTAGCTATACAAACATCAGTAGTCGTTCGGTAGTAGAGAACTTGAATATTGAGGTGGAGGTCCTCTTCACATACAGTGTAAATTGTTGTTTTCCCCTTATATTGGTATTCTTGCGAGTGTCCTGATGAGTGCAAGACAAAAAGCTTAGACATGTCTCTTTTATCAGCAATATTCAAATATTATAAAGATGTTGGGAGCTTCAGGTTTAACCTGTCTATTTAGCTTTGCCCCTGGGCAACCTGGTTCCCCAGGCCTTGGGAAACCCAATAGCTCAGGTAAGGTGAGGACAGCTTTGGGCAATGCTTATGGTCCAAGAGTGCTTCCTCCTGGCCCAGCAATGGGACTACTCCCATCCATCCATTCGAACCACCACACATCATACGGTCTCCCTATCTCTCCGGATTGGGATTGGACTCTTCAATGGGTTTGGTGATTAAAACCTCCCTGCAAATGCTCCCATCATTGGAGCAGCAGTCTGCTTACTTGTTCTTGTGACTGCAGCCTGTGATGGAGTTCTCACTGCCCGACAAGGAGTCAAGCCTGTCAATCAGACTGACTTCCAAGCAGGGACCTTGTAGAGATAAAAAAAGACCAAGGCCATGAAGTTAAAACCCCACAGCATGTGGGGCCCAACTGAAATACCTACCTCTCACTTACAAACCCTGTATCCTTCAATACAGGGCAATAGAAACTTATAGTGCAGAAAGGGGCCATTCAGCCCATCATGCCTGTTCTGACCGTTCAAAAGAGCAATCCAATTAGTTCCACACCCCAGCTTTTTATCCTTGGCACTAAAATTTTCTCCCTTTTAAGTATTTATCCAATTAGCTTTTGAAAATTACTATTGAATCTACTTCAGGCAATGCATTACACGTCATAATACTGTGCTGCTTAAAAAAATTCTCATCTCACCTCTGGCTGTTTTGCCAAATCTCTATCTTTTAATTACTGACCCTTCTGCCAGTGGAGATGCCAGCTTCTCTAGTCTCACCAAATATCTGAAGTCCATCATCCACGGTACAATTATATTAAACAACTCTGCAGCCTAGGGCCTTGACATCCTTTGTAAAGTGCCATGTCCAAAATTGGAAGCAATACTCCAGCTGAGGCCCGATCAGTCATTTCTAAAAGAATTGAAGGACCAGGTGGGAAAGAAGTAGGAAAAAGGAAAGCAGGTGAGCCATGATTTTTCTCTGTTATTGCAGATAACATCACCAATCAGCAGAGAGGATGCAGGTTATGCCAGTAGAGGGGAGGAAGCTCAAATGCATTGGTCCTGAAAATCCATAGGGATTTTGTTGGATTTCCACAGTAACTCCAGCAGGAGTCTGGTGGGTCCCACCTCAACATGGCAGCAACCTGAGCCTCCAACGTTTCTGGAATCTTCCAGCCAGCTTTTTAATTTGTCATATGGCTAATGATGCCTTGGGGCGTGCCTGCCTATACTGGAATTTTTTTGCTCCCTTGGCTCAGTTAGGACCAGGCATCAGGTGATTGTCCACTGCACTGAGTGAAATGAGGCTATTCGATGGGCACAGGCTCAGGGAAGAAGGGGGAGGTCCAGGTGAACAGAGCAGTCTGGACTTTGAAGAAGGATAGTGTTACAGAGTTGATCTTCAGACAATCTTTCTTAGTGGAAACGTTTGGCTTTATTTACAAGACAGCAGTGGCAACTACACACGTCCATCACACTCCAGAAGTAAGCAGTACTCTCTCTGTCAAGGTTCCTCGTGCTGTTTACACATTGGTTTACACAGATCATGTGATCTTACATCACAAGATTATTCTTTAAAGCTACAGTCCAACATTTCCCAAAGTTATAATTATAACATTACTCCCCCTTTAACTTTTCTGTACATTTTGTATTCACAAGGATGTTTATCTCATGCCCTCACTTCGTCTGGAACTCTTGTCATTCAGCAGAATCTCCTTGAGCTTCTTCTTCTGCTCTTCCATGTCGTTCAAGATAGTTTTCATTCCTTCGGGCTGTTGAATCCTTACACATTCCTTTTTCACCCTGTTGCGGTCCTTGGACTCTCCAGGCTCTTTCTGAAGTGCCTTGCCTTGTTCCTTTTTCAAGACAGGAACTCTTCCTGCTTCCTTTTGAAATCTCACTTGAAATCAATGTTAATTTCCCTTAGCCAATTTCAACCTAGAAGGCTTGCTCCTCTACCTTCTAATACCATCCCTGGTAGCTGTGCCGATTGGTGTCTATAATGAACAGTTGTTCTGGTGGCACTTTTTACTTGGATTTCTTCACCTGTATACATTTTCAACTTGGTAGACGTTTGCTCCAATTTTAATTGTTGATCACCTTTATTTAGATATCTGAAAGTGTGTTCCCCTTTTACAGCGGTGAAAGCTCCCGTATTTACTTCCATTTTTAGTGGTTTACCATTCACTTGCACTGTAACAAATATTGGCTCTGTCTTCCCAACTTTCATGTTGAATAGTGAATAAATGACAGAATTTGCAATTTCAGGCTCTCCTACACTATAGACTTCATTGGACTTCATTTGCTATTTGGAAGCCTCTTTAAATCTCTCTTTGCACTGCCTCATTATTTTTTCTATATATTCATTCATGGGATCTGGGTGTTGCTGGTGAAGCTAGCATTTATTGCTCATCCCTAATTGCCCTAGTTCAGAGGGCAGTCAACCATGTTGCTGTGGGTCTGGAGTCACATGTAGGCCAGACCAGGTAAGGATGGCAGATTTCCTTCTCTAAAGGACATTAGTGAACCAGATGGGTTTTAATGACAATATGCAATGGTTTTCGTGGTCAACATCAGACTTTTAATTTCAGGTTTTTAGTGAATTCAAATTTCACCATCTGTCATGGTGGGATTCAAACCCGGGCCCCCAAAGCAATATCCTGGGCCTCTGAAAACTAGTCCAGTGATAATACCACTATGCCACCACCTCCCCCTGAGTCCACTTAAATGAACACTTCTGTGCCAAAAATAACATTCTACTTTTCTAAATTGCCAATCGCTAGAAGACTGATTGTTTCTGCATCACTGAAAGTTATTTTTCGACTTGGTTGCTAAGCTGCTTCTTCTCATTTCTCAGAGTCCTGCCTTTTTGCGTCATTTTTGGCTGACTGTTCCCACTCAATTTGGTGCATGGCACCATTTTGCACCCCTTGAATTACTTGTGACTCCCTTACAGCACTTTCCATCGCCGGCACTAATTCTAACACTTTCTTAAAACCAAGATTCACTTCAGCCAGCAACCTTTACTGAATCTTGTCTTCCTGCACACCACGTACTAAACGATCTCTGAGCATGTCATTCAGGGTTTCGCTGAAATCACAATATTCCGTCAGTTGCTTTAATTTCACCAAGTAGGTAGCAATTGTCTCACTCAGGGCTCTACTTCATGAATTGAACCTGAACCTCTGCATTGTGGCTGAGGGCTTGAATTGAAAACGTCCCTTAACAAGTCTACTAATTCACTAAAAGTCTTTGAATCTGGGGCACAGGGGCCATCAAGCTTTGAATTAAACTGTAGGCCTTGCTCCCACAAATACTCAGGAGGATCGCTTTCCTCTTTTCTTCCCCCATGATTACATTCGCTTGAAAGAAGAATGCAAGATGTTCTATATACTGAGACCAATCGTCTGTGGCTGGCTCAAAGGGATCGATTCTACTGAACTGTGGCATTTCGGATGAGTGTTTCTTCTGTTATTTTTAATGAACTCAGATAGTCACAATCGCTGGGCAAGGTACAGCACCAACTCTGATTTATCCTCATTGCCAGTTTGTTATAGAGTTGATCTTCAAACAAATTTTCTTAGTGGAAACATTTGGTTTTATTTACAAGACAGCAGTGGCAACTACACGTGTCCATCAAACTCCATAACTAAGAAGTACTCTCTCTGTAGAGATTCCCCATGCTGCTTACACATTGGTTTATACAGATCATTTGATCTTACATCACAGGATTGTTCTTAAAGCTACAGTCCAACATTTCCCAAAACTATAATTATTGCAGATAGATGTATTGATTGTTATTTGATCGGTACCTATTAGAGGAGAGATATAGTTGGAGGTCTTGTGGGGATGGTGCAGAATGGAGAAGTTTGTGGGAGCCAATAGTGACTGCTTTTCCAGTTGCATGGAGGAGGTGAGTGCTGGAAATATGTCTATAGAGGTACCAACCCATGCAAGTTATGTGTCCCTGCAAACTCAAGCAAGGTTAGTGCTATAGGGCATTGTCAGGAATGAGCCTGGTGTGCTGGCCAGGGCTGCAGAGCATGGATTTTCCAAGCCATTATTAATTGTTTACATCAAACAACTCCGCACAATGACTCTGTTACCAAAGTTTGAGAAAAGCCCAGTTTAGAGGAAAGTAATTAGCAATGTATTCTGCCCGCTACAACTTTCTGACTTACATGCAGCATCGTGCACGCTGACTCAGGACTTCAGATCCGAGGAAAGGAAATAAGCTACTTAGGAGAAGTATACAGTTTGTGACTTATGAAGAATGAGTGAACAGGGGAAAACAGAAGGTTTGAATTTTACATGCTCCTGTTAATGGGCAAGATAATTTTGCCTTCTGCCCAGTCCCAAGTGAAACTCAACCTGCAGCATTGCTCCTAGTTTAACAGATTGATTCAGCTGGACAGAAAATGTCAATAAATGTATTGTTCTGTGTTACACTAAAGGGCCATTCCCAGGGGCAGGACTAATGTCAGAACAGTGCTGGGATTGCCTGGCTTTTCTGCTGATATGCAGCTTAACTGGCCTTGGATGGAAAGTGATATCAATTCTGTCGTACTCTTTGATCCTACGAGCATCGAACACAAATGCTGGCGCCTTTTAAGTCTTTGCAAGTCACCGGCCCTGCTGGATTAGCTGAAAGTACTGTGGTGGAGCTTTGTGTTGTTAACTGTGAACCCTTTCATTTAGCTAGTTAGATGACTACGTTTTTCACAAACCTTTAAAGATCACACAGCATCAAGTGAGCAATGGGAACAAACGTTACTGTGAATGTATAAATTGTTCTTGATTGTTGAGACATTCAGTTGCTATGCTACTTACCTGGGAACTTGTGGGACTGGCTCTGCCAAAGGTTCCCAAGAACATTACAATCTCCAGCTGGCCCAGGCTCTCTTATTGACTTTGTGCTCAGCTATCACAGAGTCGTACATTTTCCCTAGGAAAGCCTTGAAAAAAATTGCAAAATTCTAGCACAGCCACCACCAGATATTCTCTTGGGTTCCACATTTAGGCTTGATTATAACCCCTGGAGGGGAATGCAGCAAAGCAAGTGATATGCCTGTCTTGGAGCAACAGCACTGGCATGCCATTTGCCAGGCAGGAGTGACCATGAAGTTGCTGGGAAGCAGCCAACCAGCCATTAAAATTATGCACCAGGAGGCCATCGCTGGGAGACCAGGCATAAGTGCCCCCATGGTAAAGTAAGTCCTCTAGGAGTGAAACCCTGGTTGTGGGATGAGGGAGGAAGCCCGGAACCAACAAATTGTTCCTCCTGCTCTTTGCTCACAGGGGATTAAAAATA
This sequence comes from Cetorhinus maximus, assembly GCF_964194155.1. NCBI lineage: Eukaryota > Metazoa > Chordata > Chondrichthyes > Lamniformes > Cetorhinidae > Cetorhinus > Cetorhinus maximus. The sequence goes on along the minus strand of NC_135879.1, from coordinate 205,842,374 downwards.
AATAAATTTACTATGCTAGGCCTTTTCTAGCCCAAGCTGCTATTCCCAAGTAGTTTGACCTGTTGAGGAAGCCATGCTTTTTTATATATATACTTATTCATGGGGTGTGGGAGTCACTGGCAAGGCCGGTTATCTTTTGCTTTTCCACATAATTGCGCCTGGTGAAGGTGATGGTGAACCATCTCTTTCAACCGCTGCAGTCCATGAGGTGTAGGTGCACCCACAGTGCTGAACCACAGCTCAGGTGTCAGGTTAGAATGGCAGATCAGGGTCATTGAAATCAGGAGCCACTGTGAGGAGAATTGTAGTTACCCACCCTTATTCTATCATCTTGTGGCGGAGCACATTACAGCATTCCCAAGAGTATTCTTGAGCAAGACCCTGGTTGGGACTGAAGTGCTTGATAAAACAATAACGAGTGATGATACTACTCATTTCCAAAGTGTCATTGTGTAACAGAAACCGGAATTTTCCGGCCCCATTGGCGCAGGTGCCATGGGGGATAGGGAAGGACAATATGTTGAGAAGGCCAAAAATTGGTTTTAAGCCGTTGTGAAACCAGTTTGTGATTGTCTGGTCCACCTGTCAATGACGCGCCGCATTTCCCACCACCGGACATCGGGAATGTCATTTGAATACATTTGCATCTAGTTATAAGCCCTGCTCGCCGGAATCTTCCCCCCACATCAAATTTACACCCACGTTGGCGTGACTTCAGAGTGGCGTGCTTCATGACTGCCTTTAAAAGGCGTGCATTTGGCGACCTGAACTTCAAGGGGAACTCAGAGGCGGATGCACACAACCTTACACAGCGCTCGCGAGCATCACCCATAGGACATCAAGGATGAGGCGCTGTGCAATCATGGGGGACACAGACAAGTCGCTTTATCCCAGCTAGCTATCAATGCGGTGCCGCGGCAAGGGTTCCAGTGCAGGTCAGACCCAGGGTGGTTGTGGGGTTTGGTGGGGGCCAAGGCAGCACAGACAGACTGAAGGAAAGACTCAAGCACATGTTGGGGGCGGTGGGGGAGATGGGGAGGTGGGGGTGATGGGGGGGTGAGGGGAGTGGCTATGCCCTTGGAAAAGCTTGTCAAATGTGCGCACCCTTCTGCAGCTGAGACTGTTCAGCTGCAGCTCCATTGACACGTGTGGAGAAGGGCCTCTGAAGCTTTTCTGCCCACTCAAGCAAAAACAAAGCATGAAAGTGCCACCAAATGCTCCAGAACCTTTCACCCCTCAAGTGCAGACTGCAAATTAGGAAAGCAATTAGGAGAGCAAGGAAGGGATATGAGGAAGCTCTGGCTGGTAAAGTAGGGAAAATCCCAAGATATTCTATAAGTATATCAATGGGGAGAGGATAAACAGGGAAAGAATAGGGCCCATAAGGAACCAATGGGGCAATCTATGGGTGGAGCCAGAGGACATCGCTAAAGTGTTGAATGAATACTTCACATCCATCTTCACCCAAGAGAATGAGGATAAAGGTATCGAACTTGGGGAGAGAGACTGCGAGGTTCTTAAGCAAATTGACATAGGGAGTGACAAGGTATTGGAGGTGTTGGCAGGCTTAAAAGTCGACAAATCTCCAGGTCCGGATGATTGTGTGCCAGACTGTGAGGGAGGCAAGGGAGGAGATCGCAGGGACTCTGAACCAAATTTTTAATTCCTCTTTGGCCACGGGGGAGGTGCCAGAGGACTGGAGAACAGCTAATGTGGTTCCGCTATTTAAGAAGAGTTGTAGCGATAAGCCAGGGAACTACAGGCCAGTGAGTCTCACGTCAGTGGTAGGGAAACTATTGGAGAAAATTCTGAAGGAGAGAATCTATCTCCACTTGGAGAGGCAAGGTTTGATCAGGGGTAGTCAGCATGGCTTTGTCAGAGGGAGGTCATGCTGAACAAATTTGACTGAATCTTTTGAGGAGGTGACCAGGTGTGTAAATGAGGGTAGTGCAGTTGATGTAATTTACGTGGATTTCAGCAAAGGTTTGACAAGGTCCCACTTGGGAGACTTATAAAGAAGGCAAGTGCACATGGGATACAGGGTAATTTGATAAGGTGGATTCAAAACTGGCTTAGTTGTAGGAGACAGAGGGTGATGACAGAAAGACGCTTTAGTGACTGGAAGCCAGTGTCCAGTGGCGTACCACAGGGATCTGTGCTGGGTCCCCTATTACTTTTCATTTATATAAACGACATAGATGACTATGTTGGGAGTGGGATTAGTAAGTTTGCAGATGACACAAAGATTAGCCGGGTGGTTAACAGTGAGGTTGAGTGTCTTGGGCTACAGGAAGATTTGACGGGATGGTCAAATGGGCAGATAAGTGGCAGGTGGAATTTAACCCTGAAAAGTCTGAGGTGATACACTTTGGAAGGAGTAATTTGACAAGGAAGTATTCAATGAATGGCATGACACTAGGAAGTTCTGAGGAACAAAGGGACCTTGGCGTGTGTGTCCATAGATCTCTGAAGGCAGAGGGGCATGTTAGTGGGGTGGTGAAAAAGGTATTGGGACACCTGCCTTTATCAATCGAGGCATAGATTACAAAAGTAGGGAGATCATGTTGGAGTTGTATAGAACCTTGGTGAGGCCACAGCTGGAGTACTGTGTGCAGTTCTGGTCATCACATTATAGGAAGGATGTGATTGCACTGGAGGGGGTGCAGAGGAGATTCACCAGGATGTTCCCTGGGATGAAACATTTAAGTTATGAAGAGAGGTTGGATAGATAGACTTGGGCTGTTTTCATTGGAGCAGAGAAGACTGACGGGCGACCTGATCGAGGTGTACAAGATTATGAGGGACATGGACAGGGTGGATAGGGAGCAGTTGTTCCCCTTAGTTGAAGGGTCAGTCACGAGGGGACACAAGTTCAAGGTAAGGGGCAGGAGGTTGAGGGGGGATGGGAGGAAAACCTTTTTTACCCAGAGGGTGGTGATGGTCTGGAATGCGCTGCCTGGGAGGGTGGTGGAGGCGGGTTGCCTCACATCCTTTAAAAAGAACCTGGATGAGCACTTGGCACATCATAACATTCAAGGCTTTGGGCCAAGTGCTGGTAAAGGGATTAGGTAGGTAGGTCAGGTGTTTCTCACGTGTCGGTGCAGACTCGATGGGCCGAAGGGCCTCTTGTGCACTGTGTGATTCTGTGAAATTAATGTGTGTTTTAGAGGACAGCAGAGCAATTGGCCAACTGGGCAAGTTGTACAATCAAAAACAGAATTACCTGGAAAAACTCAGTAGGTCTGGCAGCATCGGTGGAGAAGAAATCAATTAACGTTTCGAGTCTTCATGACCCTTCGGCAGAACTGAGTATAGTTAGGAGAAAGGTGAAATATAAGCTGGTTTAAGGTGGGGGAGCAGGGGGAGAGAGAGAAGTTGAGGGTGTGGTGATTGTGGAGATAAGCAAGCAGTGATAGGAGCAGATAATCAAAAGATGTCACAGACAAAAGGACCAAAGAGGTGTTGAAGGTGGTGATATTGTCTAAGAAAAGTGCTAATTAAGAATGGAAGACAGGATACTCAAGGTACAGCTCTAGTGGGGGTGGGGTGGAAAGAGTAACAAAGTTTTAGTTTTAGATTTAAAAATAATGGAAATAGGTGGGAAAAGAAGAATCTATATAAATTATTGAAAAAAAAGGGAGGGGGGAGAAACGGGGTGGGGAATGGGGGAGGGGGAGTTTAAGATCTAAAGTTGTTGAATTCAATATTCAGCCCGGAAGGCTGTAAAGTGCCTAGTCGGAAGATGAGGTGCTGTTCCTCCAGTTTGCGTTGGGCTTCACTGGAACAATGCAGCAAGCCAAGGACAGACATGTGGGCAAGAGAACAGGGTGGAGTGTTAAAATGGCAAGTGACAGGGAGGTTTGGGTCTTTCTTGCGGACGGACCGCAGTTGTACAATCCCCATGTGAAAGGCGGCCATGGCGCAGTCACTGGTGGAGGTGCTCACAGCCCCTTGCAATGTCTTTATTAAGGTGTGGACCAGCATCCATTATGGTTCAAGCTAACAGTGAAGCCTTGCAGTGTGGGTTAGGAGAATGCCTGCGCCTGAGCTCAGAGCAGAGCATGCAGTCTACTAGCCAAAGCTTCCACCAATAGGTCAAGTGGAGTGGGACGGAGATGGGTGGGGTTTCGGACAGCCAATGGCTGCACTAAACACAGGACATCCAAGTGGTGGCCAGTGCTCTCTGGCATGCATGAAGGGGCCTTGAGGCTTAACCAAGAGACACGTATACTAACCCACGCATCTCTCTCTTTGATACTGCAGGAGAAGAACATCAGAATCATGGAGCCTGGTGAATTAGCGGTATGCCTCATGGTGTACAGAGACCAGAAAAGAGGAAGAGAGCAGCAGAGGCACCTGGCTCGGCAAAGGGAGGGGCACCTCCCTCAAGGTGAAGGGGTGGCTGGGCCTGCTGCGCACCCAGCTGAAGATCCACAGCGAGCCATCGCTTGCAGGTCCCTCACTAAGCCCAGGGTCTAAGGATGGCACCTGTCATTCCTGCAGATGACTGTGAGCCAGTGTGGCCAAAGACTGCATATTTCTAGGGAACTATCGGTCACATATGCCACCTGCTGCAGGATTTAGCGCCATGGGACCATGGAGGGCATCCACTGCCAGTGACCGTGAAAGTGACTGCAGCATTCAATTTTTAGGCCAGTGGCTCCTTCCAGGGCTTCACAGGTGACCTGAGTGGGATCTCACAAGCCTCCACTCACAAGTGTATCCTGGAGCTCATGGATGCCTCCTCATGGAGGCACAGAACTTTGTGCATTTTGCCCGCAATCAGGAAAGCCGGGAAGCAAGAGTGTTGGGATTTGCCCAGATCTCAGGTTTGCCACAGGTGCAGGGTGCCATCGACTGCACTCAAGTGGCGCTTAGATCTCTGTGGCAACAAGCAGTCAACTATGTCACCCACAAGGGCTGCCACTCGCTGAATGTTCAGCTAGTGTGCGTCCACCACAAACACATCCTACAGGTCTGTGCACGATCCCCAGGGAGCGTCCACAACTCCTGCATCCTTAGCAGGTCCCAGATCCCTGACATCTTCCAGGGTCCAGAGAGGCTGCAGGGTTGGCCCAGACTGTAGCAAGACAACAGTATAACAGGGCTCATGCTGTAATCTGGACTTTGGTGGAGCAAACTGTAGGCATTTTGAAAATGAGGCTTCTGCCTCGACCGGTCTGGTGGAGCACCACAATACAGTCCCCAAAGGGTGTCGCGCATCTTTTTCGCTTGCTGCACTCCACAACCTGGCACCGCAATGAGTGGGCAACCTGGGTCAGGAGGAGATGGAGGAGCTGCATGCATAATCCGATGAGGAGGACGTCGAAAGGGATGACGGTGATGAAGCCATCGCACTGGCCAGACGAGGCAGGCATGCTCAGGAGGCCCTCATAGCCACAAGATTTGTGGAGGATGATGATCAGAGATAGTGAGGACAGCCTGGACACCCTCACCTTGCATCTGTGAAGGTTTGACTCCTGTGTGGCCATTGGCAGCGCACATACCCTCAGTGCTCAGGCTCATATCATGGAGACGCAGTGGAGGCCCTAATAGTTGCTCGATTCCAGGAGGATGATGGCGATATGCAGTGAGAACAAGCCATAGATCTTCACATAGACTCTGTGAATGCCTGAATCCTGTCTGGCTGAGGGCAGCTCGCTTGTACTGTGATCAGGGTCATATCATGGAGATGCAGCCGGGAAAGTTTAAATGCACCTGATCCTTTGTCTGCCTTCAGCACCTGACCCCTTCAGGAGCACAGTGTCACCGGTCACAGATGCTGAAGAGATGGGGCCAGCCCCACCTCAAAGGTGCTGAGAGCACACAGAGAGAATGACGGAACTCATTGACACCTGCCCACGACATTCTGGTAGCAATAACAAGCACCGTCGAGGTGCAGACATCAGTAATGTGTCCAGTGAGTGTGAAGCCAGATCATCGCTTTGGTCTGAAGGTTACACACTGCGCAGGGAAAAGGCCCTGGACTGAGGCACCTGCCTTTATCTTGTACAGAAAGGTTTCACATCTGAGTGACACGAACACTACTCATCATAACAAGGATCCATAGACAAGGGGACATTCTTGGGAGATTATTTACAATAGTGAACATTATGTACAAGTGATTAACACCCATGCCCACATGGTGCAACTACATCTTCTTAACCTTCCTAATCCTGTCGCTATTTCTTGGTGCTCACCCGGCATCCACAGCAGAGGTGGAGGCAGCCTGCTGACTGCTGGGCCCATTAGTGATGAGCTTGACAGGTATCCTCTGGAAGGCTGAGACCTGGGAGGCCCAGGCCTGCTTTTGGGATCCTGCCGTATGGCAGTGGCACCCTCCTCGGCCTGTGGAACTGGAGCTGCTGGGTCACAGGAAGAGGGGATTTGGATGGAGCGGACATTCTCGGAGTCACCTGGGTGGATGGCCCCGAGGTGTGCACGTTCTGCTCCTCCTCCCTATGCATGCCTGAAGGTCCCTGACTGACTCCTTGAAGAGAAGGGGAAGCTGGAGTGGGATTGAGCTGCTCCGCACTCCTCTCGCAATGACACAGTTGGAGGCCAAATATGGCATAAGCGATGCAGTTCAGCCTGCATGGACCATCATTTCCATGGCGGCCGCCATCTTACCAGTGTTGACCTCAGCCCATTGGCAAGCAGGCACTGTCACCTCATACCGAAGGCGGACAGACTCCTTCATCGGGCCTTGCAATTTCAGTTATGCAGCAGACATCCGTTCCTGATGTTCCTGAGCTTGCCTTTGCAGCTGCAGTAACTGAGGTATGGCCAAGTCAGGAGGCTCCTCATCTGGCTTAGACTCAGCAGATTTCTGGCCTGCAGCAGTCCTCCAATGCCAGTAAATTGGGAAGTCCCTCCCACTGCCTGCTGTGGATCAGGCAGTGCGATGTGTTCACTTGATTGTGAACCTGAGGCTCCTCTAGAACTAGGTCCCACTGAGGTGTGTGTCTGCGGAGGATGTGGGTGAGCTCTGTGACGGGACTTCAATTAGGGGGCCATCGGATTCTTCTTCCGAGATGTCTTCGGGGCTTGAGTCATGGACCCCCTCGGCTGCTTCCCAGATGTGCCTGTGAAAGCAAAGAGAGATAATTAGTGCATGGCAGTGAATGCAGAACAGGGGAAGTGACTCATATCATGGTTATCTGATGGATGTTGCACTGCTGGATCCTCACTTGTTGAGCACTGCTGACCTCACGATCAGTACAAGAATGGTCCAGATTGTCACTGGCCAGCTGCATGACACTATTTTAAAAGCCTGTGGGGACCTTGATGTCAGGCATTCCTCCACCAGTCTGCAACTTCTCCCTTTGGTTGTGTGTCAACTTGTTCTGCATGAAAAAGATGGAGAGAGTGTAAGCAACACACCTGCCAGGCCCGATGAGAAGGTTACCTGGCATGTGTGGGCGGTCAGTGGTGCCATGGATGGGATGAGGACAAGATCTGCAGGACAGATGAAGGTGTGTGTGAGAGAGTGAATGGTGATGTCCCTTGAACTGCCAGTGAGTGAGATGTGTGATGGGCTTGTGAGTCTGTGAGTTAAGAGTGATGAGAAGAGTGATTTACCCTGGCAGAACGGAGGAGATCATTCATCCTCTTTCGGCACTGGGTGGCTGTCCTCTTCTGCAGGGCATTGGCACTGACCATTGCTGCCACTGCCTTCCATGCTGGAGTGGTGACCTTGCTTGCTGGTCTTTGCCCAGAGCAGGGAATAGGACTTCACGGTGGAGCTCCACAGTGTCCAGTAGGTGCCCTAGGGAGGAGTCGCTAAATTTGAGGGCAGCACGTTTCCACCCTTTGGCACCCACAGGCACAGCCATGACTTTCCAGCTGCTTCGAATGCCTTAAAGAGAGTAGCTCTGTGCAGGGTTGCCTTTAAATATGGTACCTGGATTATTGCAGGCCTGGCTGGCCGGTGAATCAGGTGCCATCCCGCCAGTGATCCAGGGTGTTTCCCGTGAATACATTAATTGTGAGGTGGGACGGGCCAGGAATGGAACAATACTGCGCAAAAAGCTGCCATTGTGGCTAACTGGTAAAAAGCCCTTTTTCCTGCCCGCACCCGCACTTTGATCAAATCAGGAACTACTCCACCCAGAGTGTTTTGTTAGCAGGCATGCAATATAATTTTAAGACTAATTACTTTTGAAAGCCACATAAAACACCATAAAAAAAAGTAAAAGAGAAGTTAATTAATACAAAATAACTATTAACAGCAAGGATGGATATGAAGGATATATTTAGTACATATATAGGATATATATAACAGGATATAATACAAGAAAGAATTTTCACCAAAATACACTGGAAACTAACATAAAATAGAATTAACCTGATCGAAACATAACTCCTTTGAACAACTTCAGATAATGGACAACGTCATGAACACTTTAATCACAGAAAATGGTTCATCGTCAAGGGCCAAAGACATCCTGGAAGATTTTGTGTTTTTAAAGACACTGTCCCTTAAAGAGTTAATGCAGGACTCTGATTGCTATTCCTGGAAAAAGCATCCAACAAAAAGGCTGGAAACCTCTTGAGCCTGGTGAACTGTGTACAAAGGGCTAACATAGTTTTTATGGCTCTGAAAAGAAACCATGCCTGGAAGACTATTTTAAAAGTGGGATTTGGTTTTGGTTTTGAGAAGAGAAGGACCAACTGTTTGAAAAGGAAGACAGAAGCCTTTTTGGAGTCCAGGGCCAGTAGCCAGAAGTGACTACAAGCTGCTCCTAAGTTGCTACGTGCTTGGTCAGAGTACCTGCAAGTGGTCCTCGAGCCCGCCTGAAAGGCAGTGCCAGAGTCATCGATTGCTTCGTGAATCAGCGCTGAGAGACCAACCTTATAACCCGGACGCCATTTCAAGGACTCCACCATGCATCCTTTACCTTTGAACCATTGACTATTAACCTCTGGCAGAATTCTTCCATTTCTATTTTCATTTCATTGTTTTGTGTATGTGTTTGTATGTGTGTGTGCATGCGTGTGTGTGTGTGTGTGTGACTTAAGGTAATTCGAATTCTGTATGTTGATAAGCTTTGCCTTTCTTTTTGACAAGACTGGTTTTATAATAAATTAATAAGTATGTTGTTTATTGAAAGAAGCCTGGTTAAATTCTCTTTTATTCTGGGTGCCAGTAGTGAAGGTAAACAATTGGCCACGTTGGCGAGTAAATTAAAATTTAAATGAATGGTTTGACCTGTGATGTAGTGGGGTTAGATCAACTGCACACTCCTCCCGTCCCAGTCGTAACAACAGAAAGTCATTATAAATTGCAGAACCAAAATGTTTTTTTTTTGTCTTTGGAAAATTAGAGACTTTGGAAAGATTTATGGCCTCCAGTCAACCCCTTCTTTTCCAAACATCAGCATTGCAGTCATATCCACCCCCATGTGATTTGATTTATGGTTCCTAGCCAGTGCTGTAAAGCCAATCCTCCTGAATGATAAAACACAAAACTATTTCCTGTGCTGTAGCGGTTTTGTATGTGTGCATGCGCACCTGTATTGTGATTCATGTGACTGTCTATGTCTGTTAAAAGAAGCCAGAGAAGAAACAGCGACTCTGGTCACAAGTTTTAATCTTCTTTAAATATGCAAACATGCAAGTGGGGCAGGATAGTAGCTAATGTTCAAAAACAGAGACAAGGATAATAATAAACACAGAAAATGCTGGAAAAACTCAGTGGATCTGGCAGCATATGTGGAGAAAGAAACAGAATTAACATTTCATGACCTCTCAGTTTTGGAGTGATCCAATTTCGATTAACACGTCACAGCACGTAGAGATTAATTAGTCTTGAAGGCGCTGGTGCAGAAGTTCAAATGTTCCAGTAGAAACAGTGTAGATGGGGACCATTCATCTGGACTGAGCCCTTATTCTAAGCCGTTGCTTGGTTGATGGAAAATGACAGCCTGAGCTTTCTAGCTCCACAAGGCAATATGACAGGTTCCAGCAGCTTTTGGGGTGAGGGGGATGTGGGGGGTGGGGGTTGATAGTGTGATATGACTCCCACTTATCCACTTTGGCTTGGACAAAAGATACATATTCTTTAACAAATAAAAAAGTGGGAAAAATTCAGCAGGTCTGACAGAATCTGCGGAGAGGAATACAGTTAATGTTTCGAGTCCATATGACTCTTCATCAGAACTAAGGAAATATAGAAATTAGGTGACATATAAGCTCGTTGAGAGGGGTAGGACAGGTAGAGCTGGATAGAGGGCCAGTGATAGATGGAGGCAAAGAAGAGATTGCCAAAGATGTCATAGACAGAAGGACAAAGAGGTGTTGACGGTGGTGACATTAGCTAAGGAATGTGCTAATGGTGACATTAAGGATAGAAAGCAGGACGAGCAAGTGACAGATAGCCCTAGTGGGGGTGGGGTGAGTGGAAGGGATCAAAATAGGCAAAAGGTGGAGATAAAACAATAGATGGAAATAATTTTAAAAATAATGGAAATAGGTGGGAAAAGAAAAATATATCAAAAATATATAAATTATTGGAAAAGGGGGGATCGGAAAGGGGGTGGAGATGGAGGAGAGAGGTCATGATCTGAAGTTGTTGAACTCAATGTTAAGTCCGTAAGGCTGTAAAATGCCTAATCGGAAGATGAGGTGCTATTCCTCCAGGTTGCGTTGAGCTTCACTGGAACATTGCAGCAGGCCAAGGACGGACATGTGGGCATGAGAGCAGGATGGTGTGTTGAAATGGCAAGCGACAGGTAGGTCTGGGTCATGCTTGTGGACAGACCGAAGGTGTTCCGCAAAGCAGTCACCCAGTCTGCGTTTGGTATCTCCAATGTAGAGGAAACCACATTGGGAGCAGCGAATACAGTAGACCAAATTGAGGGAAGTGCAAGTGAAGTGCTACTTCACTTGAAAGGAGTGTTTGGGCCCTTGGACGGTGAGGAGGGGGGAAGTAAAGGGGCAGGTGTTGCACCTTCTGCGGTTGCATGGGAAGGTGCCGTGGGAGGGGGTTGAGGTGTAGGGGGTGATGGAGGAGTAGACCAGGGTGTCCCGGAGGGAACGATCCCCACCGGGGGGGTGAAGGGAACATGTGTTTAGTGGTGGCAACATGCTGGAGTTGGCAGAAATGGCGGAGGATAATCCTTTGAATGCGGAGGCTGGTGGGGTGATGAGTTAGGACAAGGGGAACCCTATCATGGTTTTGGGAGGGAGAGGAAGGTGTGAGGGCGGATGTGCGGGAGATGGGCCAGATACGGTTGAGGGCCCTGTCAACCACCGTGGGTGGAAAACCTTGGTTAAGAAAGAAGGAAGACATGTCAGAGGAACTGTTTTGGAAAGTGGCATCATCAGAACAGATGCGATGGAGGTGAAGGAACTGAGAGAATGGGATGGAATCCTTACAGGAAGCGGGGTGTGAGGAGCTGTAGTTGAGGTAGCTGTGGGAGTCGGTAGGCTTGTAATGAATATTGGTGGACAGTCTATCACCAGAAATTGAGACTGAGAGGTCAAGGAAGGGAAGGGAAGTGTGTGTGATGGACCATGTGAAAATGATGTAAGGGTGGAAATTGGAAGCAAAATTAATAAATTTTTCCAGGTCCAGACGAGAGCATGAAGTGGCACCAAAGCAGTCATCGATGTACCAGAGAAAGAGTTGTGGGAGGGAGCCTGAGTAGGACTGGAACAAGGAATGTTCCACATACCCCATAAAGAGGCAGGCATAACTGGGGCCTATGCAGGTACCCATAGTCACACCTTTTATTTGGAGGAAGTGAGATGTGTTTAAGGGGAAATTATTCAGTGAGAGAACAAGTTCAGCCAGACGGAGGAGAGTAGTGGTGGATGGAGATTGCTCGGGCCTCTGTTCGAGGAAGAAGCGGAGAGCCCTCAGACCATCCCGGTGGGGGATGGAGATGTAGAGAGATTGGACGTCCATGGTGAAGAGGAGACGGTTGGGGCCAGGGAACTGGAAATTGTTGGTCTGATGTAGGGCGTCAGAGGAATCGTGGATGTAGGTGGGAAGAGACTAGACAAGGGGAGAGAGAATGGAATAAAGATGGCAACAAATGAGTTCTGTGGGGCAGGAACAGGCTGACACAATTGGTCTGCCGGGACAATCCTGTTTGTGGATTTTGGGTAGGAGGTAGAAGTGGGCCATCTGAGGTTGGGAGACTATGAGTTTGGAAGCTGTGGAGGGAAGATCTCCAGGAGAGATGAGGTCAGTGACAGTCCTGGAAACAATGGCTTGATGTTCAGTGGTGGGGTCATAGTCCAGGGGGAGGTAGGAGTAAGTGTCTGTGAGTTGACGCTCAGCCTCTGCGAGGTAGAGGTCAGTGCGCCAGACAATAACAGCACCACCCTTGTCAGCAGGTTTGATAACAAAGTCAGGGTTGGACCTGAGAGATCGAAGTGCAGCAAGTTCAGAAAGAGGCAGGTAAGAGTGGGTGAGAGGAGCAGAGAAATTGAGACAACTGATGTCACGCTGACAGTTCTCAATGAAAAGATCAAGAGCAGGTAAGAATTCAGAGGGAGGGGTCCAGGTGGAGGGAGAATATTGGAGGCGGGTAAAAGGATCCGTTGAACGGGGAGAGGACTCCTGCCCAAAGAAGTGAGCACAGAGACTATGTGAGCATGAAGCCTGTTTTGATCCCTTCCCCCCCACCCTACCCCCACTAGGGCTATCTGTCACTTGCTCATCCTGCTTTCTCCCCTTAATGTCGCCATTAGCACATTCCTTAGCTAATGTCACCACTGTCAACACCTCTTTGTTCTTTTGTCTATGACATCTTTGGTAATCTCTTCTTTGCCTCCACCTATCACTGGCCTTCTATCCAGCTCTACCTGTCCCACCCCCCTCAACGAGCTTATATTTCACCTAATTTCTATATTTCCTTAGTTCTGATGAAGAGTCATACGGACTCAAAATGTTAACTGTATTCCTCTCCGCAGGTGCTGTCAGACCTGCTGAGTTTTTCCAGCTATTTTTGTTTTTGTTTCAGATTTCCAGCATCCGCAGTATTTTGCTTTTATCATACATATTCTTTAGTTTGGATTCTTGAGATTGGTAATGTTTCAACCATTAATAATAATCAAAAGGAGGTTTCAGGGTCCATTGTCCTCGCAAACTGATTGTCTCCATTGGCCAGGGCTTGCCCTTAGAAATGTAAATAGCCTTTGTACAATTCCTTGGGATTTGATCTCTTCAGTCACAGTTGGCATTGGCGCCTCTTTAGAGATAATGACGTGGCAGCCATTCAGAATACCAGGAAGTTCCTTTTGTTTGAGTCATGGCCAGTCATGGCTTCAGTAATTTTAAACCCCTTGTCCAGTTTTTAAAACAATTTTATAAATTAGCCAGGGTGATATATATATATATATATATATGTTTTATAAAAATATATCGTGAGGTCTTAGCCTCCTGACAGGTGGGAGAGTTGAATTTAGTGAGGGGAGAGAATCTGTGGGTTTACACCCCACTTAAGTTCTTCATCAGATTTTGTCAGAAGTGAGGATGAATTTACGATGCAGCCATCCTCACTATGGTGCAGACATGCAGGTGCTGGGCTTAGGTAAGGAAAGGATCATGGGCAGGGGTTTTCTCTGTTATCTAGCTGCCTCACCACCCTAACTGCACTTCCAGTGTTAGATTGTGAGACTTAGAATTTTGGGATCTTTGAATCCATAATTTGAAATGGGGGGAGTATTGGTTAGGACCTTCAGAATGCTGTGCTGTTCTTTAAAGAATGACAAGGATTCTTTTACAGTCACCTGAGCTTTTGAGACAGGAGATTGACTTGTTTTAACAAATGATGAAGGACATAAGAAAATCCATATCTGGATTATAAATCCAAACCCAAGCATGATTCTCAGGTAAGACTAATACCATTGAACCACACTATAGAAGATATGCTGTATGCTGACTTAAACAAAAATTTAAAAAACAAATGAGTAGGATCAGGTTTTGCTTGAATAAGTAAGATTAACAAGATCCACTTTTTAGAGCTAAATGTGGCCTATTTAGGTCAAATTCAAAGTTGGGTTTTAAGAGTCAGAGGATTAAAATTTGATTTGGCCGGTTTGCAGGTGAAGGGATCATAATGCATGATTACCCTGCACTTGATCGAGGTGATGCAGGGCACTTGCAAACTATGTGCTGCCTGCTCATCTCCAGTGCAGCGTGCAGCCCAGTGCTAAACATACGGCTGACTGGCTGCACTTTCAGTAGGGATCCCAAAACTCTAAGGTGGATTCAAAATTGACTTAGTTGTAGGAGACAGAGGGTGATGACAGAAGGCTGCTTTAGTGACTGGAAGCCAGTGTCCAGTGGGGTACCACAGGGATCTGTGCTGGGTCCCCTATTATTCGTCATTTATATAAATGACATAGATGACTATGTGGGGGGTAGGATTAGTAAATTTGCTGATGACACAAAGATTGGCTGGGTGATTAACAGTGAGGTTGAGTGTCTTGGGCTACAGGAAGATATGGACAGGATGGTCAAATGGGCAGCTAGGCAGAAGGAATTTAACCCTGAAAAGTGTGAGGTGATACACTTTGGAAGGAGTAATTTGACAAGTAAGTATTCAATGAACAGCATGGCACTAGGAAGTTCTGAGGAACAAAGGGACCTTGGCGTGTGTGTCCATAGATCTCTGAAGGCGGAGAGGCATGTCAATGGGCTGAAGGGCCTCTTCTGCACTGTGTGATTCTGTGATTCTGTGTGCGAGGCTTGCACAAGTTAAAGCCAGCTTGCACTTTTTAAAGGGGTGGTGCATTCTGGCTGCAGCAGGAGTTGGAATTGTCTCAGTAAGTACTTCTCATAAGGAGGAAATAGGTGCAATGGAGCAGAAAGCTGGATAGAACAAGCCTGAGGACAGGAGGCGGAAACAAGGGGAGACGTCATGCTTTTGCAGGGAGCCAGGAGGCCCTCCAGGCATACCCTGGAAAGGGAATGTGAGTAGATAGTCATGGAAGCTAATGCAAGAAGCCTGGTCCCGAGAACATGGCTATAGTGCCGAAAAAATGTTTGATAACCTGGCACAAGTGATCAAAGTCAGGGAATGCATCTTCAGAGCCACATTTCCCCTGATGCTCCCCCAACCTATCTCTGAACCCAGATCTTTCTCTAGTTTCTCTTGAATTTACCCTTACGTCCTCCCTGAGCTCATCTTGTCCATGAGATCCACCTCCTGCTCCCATGATCCTATTCCCAATGAACTGCTGATCACAGACTTTCCTGCCTAGTCCCCATGTTAGCTGATGTTGATAACGGTTCTCTCTCTTCAGGTGTTGTCCCCCTCTCCTTTAAATCTGCCATCAGCACACCTCTCCTCAAAAAGCCAACACTTGACCCCCAGCGTCCTTGAAAATGATCATCCAATCTCCAACCTCCCTTTCTTCTCCAAAATCCTTGAATGTGTTGTCACCTCAAATCCACATCTATCT